>NC_143170.1:3765000-4390000 GCF_047325235.1 Durio zibethinus | reverse complement strand
CATTAAGTAAAAATATCATTTATATATGATTTAAAAGAGATTATTTATATTACTTAAGTAATTGAGTTAAATGCTAGAGTGGACTAAGTTATTTGGGGTTGTTAGAAGTTTTTCTAGTGGGTCAAATAATTTTAAAAGTTAAAGATAGGCACTTTAGGTAATTTTTTTATTTCAAAATATTACTAATCTGAATAAACATGTTTGAACAGAGAAAAATATGATAGTTCAAATAAACATATCTGAACAATAAAATATAACTATTTAAATAAAGTTTGTTTAAACAATAAAACATGATTATATAGAATGTCATGACTTTTTGAATTAGTTTAATTGTTGACTGTTTATTTGTTATAAATAATTTTTTTTGCTTGACCAATTTTACTACTTCTAATTTAGAGGGTTTTTAAAATTTTATCGTATCCTATGGACATAATTGTCTTTAAGATAATATTTTTTATGTCTCAAAACCATATTTTTTTTATTTTTTTTGTTTTCTTAAATTTTCTAACAATATATATATATATATATATAATTATATATATGCTATTATAAAACAATCTTAATAAGGCTTTCACATGGATGACTCACATACTGAAATCCTCATCAGTTAAAGGCTCAGAGCTTAATTAATATTACATGAAGTATGCTGAGCAGAAGAATCATTTCTTTCTTTCTTTTTTGGTTCATACTTTGGGCACATGAATCATGCATGATGCAACTTAATTTCTGTCAAAGAAATAATATTGTAATTAGCTTCGATATATATTTTCATGGTTAATTTAAAATATATAAATGTACAAAGTAAATAAACAAAGAAAGAAAGAAGATAAAGTTGCAAATGCAACTGATATATATATATATATATATAATTAACTACCTAACTAGTGCTTTGCATGGTCCAAAAAAGAAATGATACTAAAGTTTTCCCTCTAATTCCACACGCTAATGTGTATGAATAGTGATGGTGATAAATAAAATATCCAAAAAAAAAAAAAGATAAAAATTGCAATTTCAAGTAATAAAAGACTCATGTGAGTACTTTTCCCCCTCATTTTCCGACTATACGTATAACCAACCTGAATTCTTGAAGTATATTAAATTAAATTAGGCAATGCAAATGCCAAAAAACGACTAAGTCAAGATGGTAGATGGAAATATATAAGAAAGAGAACGTTTTAGCGATGAGCTATAATAATAGTATAATTTTGGAAAAATTATAATTGGATCGTAGGAGAGATACAGAGACGTGTGCGTCGATGGGCTGCAGCAAATTAGCAAAAGAAACGAGACAATTGCATAAAGCCACTAAGGCTAAGGTCTAGCTCTAGATGCAGCAGATCGGAGGGTTAGAACCCAACCACGTGGTGTCTTTTCGTTGGATATAGGCTCAGTTTTTCTTCAGCTTTTTTTATTTATTTTATTTTATTTCGTTATTATGTTTTTTTTAATATGATCAAAGACTCATGAGTATTTCCATATATAATATATGGAAAATTGGGAAACCAACTTCTAGACCATTTGTCATGATAAATAGTAAAGTAGATTGGCAAAAAAAAAAAAAAAACTATGCATCAAATAATGGGTTATAAATGGTATGTACATTTTACTTTTTCATATTTTTCCAATCCCTAATAACTGAAAACATGCATTGATATCATCTCCGAAGGGACGTGAGTAGGCCCAGACCTCCATCCATCATCTATACATCCATGATCTGCGCTTAGGTTTTATAAATTTTGCATTGTGCCAGACATGTTGGTGTCTCCGTAGATATCCATCCTCCTATATAAGCTCAGACGGACACAAACAAAAACAACATGGTTCCGTGCCTTGGACTTCAAAAGCTATAGTCATATCTGGTGATAAGCTCGTAGAAGTTAATTTCAATATTTTTCTTCTTTTTCATTGAAACCTTGTCAATCATATTATTCAAACAGTATTCCTCTTTACTTTATTAATAAAATTTTTTAATTAGAATAATATTTAAGTATTTGAATTGTTATGTCTACTGTTGATTGTCATGTCAGCAACAACTTTATCTGTCACATTATTATCCGTAAAATATAAAAAGTAAAATTGAATGAAAGAGAGATTGGATTCTCAATTTCACACTCTCTACTTCCCTCAAACCTTTCCATCTCTCTCTCTCTCTCTGTTTGACTCTCCCTTCCTTCCCTTGTATACTTTATTGATTTAGGGTCGAAATGCACCCCGCGTGAAACCTATAATACCCCTATCTTTTTCTCTGTAACTGGCCAGATCAGCCACCCAGCTTTCAACAGCCAGCAAGCATCTCAATCACCCAACCGGAAAGAGCATCAATGTTATTCAATGATATAAATAATGTATAAATGTCATGTTTGATTTTTTTTTTTTTCAAAAAAAATAAAACACGTTTGTGATTAAAAATATAAAGTTATATATCCTTCCTACCTTGGTATTTGGAAATGGTCTGGTCCCCGAACAATAATTAATGACAATTCTTCATATATTTTTAGATGCTTTGGAAGTTTCATACACAAACATCCATTCCTTGAGTCAAAATTTCCATGCTTCTTTTAACTTGGTAGACACGTTTTTGGTTAGACTAATACAAGTGTGAAATTGACTTCCAAAACGTCCAATTTCATACTCAATAATCAATATCAATTTGTTTTTTTTGTAAAAAAAAAATTTTAATCGATAAATTATTTAATTTTTTAAATTAAAATAAAATATATCATATTTAATAATTTAAAATAAATTATTATTATACATTTAAAATAATTTTAATAAATAATCATCGATAAAATTCAAACCTAAATTTTTTTTGTCAATAATTAATTTAACGAACCCGAACCCCTTATAGGTAATCAATATCAACTTTGAACTTTTGCAAAATCACCCCGGTCAAGACACAGTCGCTTCCCAAGACTATTCGTTAGCAAATCAATTTCGATTTGACTATTATAGCCAAAAAAAAAAAAAATACATAGTAAATCAGATGGAGATGAGTCAGAATGTCAGGTCAGTTAAGCTTATTAAATCCAGTTCGTCATAGTCTAATCTCCTAATTGGAAGTGAATAATGATTTTAACAGAAATTTTATCAACTCCATTTCAAAAAAGATAAGGAATCAACTTTTTTTTATGCTTGGAATTCATGAATATTCATGCTCTGGTGATGAAAATGGCAGTTGGTGTGAAGAGATAAAACATCCACGAGGGGTCAATTTTCCTTTATATAAAAAGGATATAAGATTCTGTTTTTGCAATGGGAATTTCCACATTTCTTATGGATATTCAACCTGGACAGGAAAAGGTTGTCGATAGGGTAATCAAGCACATCACGAAACCGGACTTTGATATCTACCTTCTCTTCCAGGATGCGATGCATAGCAACCTGCTAGATCATTTTCTGCTCTTCTGGATGGTACGGTGACATTGTTAACATTGCACATAAAAGCAATATCAGGACAAAAGCAACAAATTAAGCAAATGCAGAAAAAGATGATCCGGCGAATTGAGAAACTTCATTATTTAGTTCCTCAAAAAATTAATTGCACCTATCAAGTATCAAGCATCAAGCATCATCAGGTCATCATAAAAATGGGATTCGATTTTCAGCTGTGATGCAGCAGCTACAGTAGCATGAAAATAAAGAATTGGCTATGCTACATTGAACTTAATGTTACAATCAAATTAGTAATACCGAATAATATGGCAGATCAAGCACAGATGAATTTGCAAATAATTTACCAGCTATGCTTCCACGTGATGCAAGCCTTCTGAACTATGCTGCACAGCTTCTGAGTCACAAGAAAATCTAGCAGTTTTGGATGCATTTCTTTCCAAATGCTCGAGAAAATCCATTACCACAGGGTCAGTCCAAGAAGCTCCTAGAGGAGCCTCAGCACCCGCAACCCACCCTAAATGCCCACCTTTAGGTGTCACTATCAACATGCAGTTTGGATTTTCCTGAGAGAGCAAGCATAATCTTTTATTAGATACAGCAATTTAAAACGAAGAAGAACATTATTTTCACAGGATTACATTCTTTCCATGCAGCCAAAATGATAGATGACAACAACAGTAGCTTAAATTAATTTGCGCATATCTGATGTCATGTGGTCAAATTTAAAATATATTCCCACTGATCCAAAGAGCTGAGGAAAGCTGTTCAAAACAATATTCTGAATTGAAAGAATTTCACTCTTATTTAATGATACATAGCTCCCGGATTTACATTGTCTGATCAGCAGATATATTATAAACTTGATATTCTCAAAATGTACTGTTAGAATTTTGAAGAGAATAGAGCAACTACCAGATGTCAATATCTTGGAAGGGGCAAAACATTTCAACATTTTTCTGTATCACTAACTGGCTACGTTGACCGCATACAGATTTCAGTACGAACCATAAGAGATTTTGGAAGCTCAACAACAACAACAACAACACACTAAGACTTATATCCCATATTCTGAGGTCGGCTGTATGAAAAACCAAATAAAAAATCAAATTAGGTTGTGGTTTGAATCCTCTTGTGCCACTCATTTCTATCAACAACCACATTTTCATCTAATTCTTTAACTATCATATCGTTTTTTATTACTTGCATCTATATCTTTCATGGTCTACCTCTAGATGTTTTGATCTCTCATAGATCTAGAGACTCAATTCTCCTAACCGGTGCGCAGCTAAGCCTACGTTTTACATGTCCAAACTATCGCAAACATCCCTTTCTCATCGTCTCTTCAATTTGGACTACCCTTAATTTTTCTCGAATCTCTTCATTTTTTATTTTATCTCTTCTAGTCTTTTGGAAGCTCACATTTGCCAAATTATTAGTTATTAACAAACACACTAACCTCTAGTAATTATTCATTGAAAATGACACACAGCGCATATGTATGTTCCTAGAAACAAATTTAATAGCAGCAGAATCTTGAACTTCTTTTAGTTATGGATGTTCATTCCATTGCCAAGAAATATTTGGGATGTTCTGCTAAAAGTCTCAGGAAAAATGAGAGAACCTTGTAACTATTTCTCAAAATTAGAAAAAATATCATGATACTTCAAAATCTACTTGTGTAATGTCCCATAGCAACGAATATTTGAAGAGAAAGAGAATAACTAGATTCATGCCTGATGAATAGGATGTGGTAAAAAGGGATGTGATAAATTATGTTGAGTTTTGTTCAAAGGAAAAATCCCTGGCCTTATATTATCTTAGAATGAAAGTTTGATAAAAGAATGTAGATGAGAGCTGGAAGAAAAGACTTCGAATGGATATAGGAGTATTTCTGTCAGCCATATATGGTGAGAATCACCCATGCTATAATAAAGGTAGGCTTGTGTCTACAGGTGTAGTCCAGTCAACGAGAATGCTTAAATAACACAGAAGCAGTTTTGGTTTATTATCAAGTTAGAAAGCTATTTGCATGTTGTCTTTGAGGATTTACAATGATTTAAAATCAAATAAAAAACAATAGCTCAATAAATTAGAAAGCAATCGACATACCTTGATATCTTCTCGAGGAATTGCCCTAGAGGGTGCAATTGGATCATTTGCAGCCTGCAATAGCACATTTTTAAACACAAGTTGAATTTAATTTCCATTTCAAACATACCTTCGAAACCCCAAAAGAATGAAACTCCTAACTAAAAGATGAGCTATACAATATTGGAACATTGAAGCTAGCCATGCAAATCCAATGCTTAAAAACAAGTGTTACACACAAAATTCATGTAACAAGGACCAAAGACTACTGCGAGAAGTGAAGAATCAAAATAACATGTACTAGAGCTATGAAATTCAGCTCTGACAATTCAGTTGAGCTGCTTTCACTCTCATAGCTTCTTCAAACAGCAAGCTCTGGACTTGAGAATATGAACAGATGACTAAAGACATCCAATCTTCTAGATTATGCAAAAAATTTGAGATTACACATTGTAAGAAGAATCAATTTCAGTAAAGGTATTAGGAATAAAATGAAAGATAACACCCCAATCCCTAATGTTTACCCGAAAGATTAGTCCTTCACTGGACTTCAATTGATTGTTATAAAAGATTTCTCACAATAATGTTGCTTCCTCTATTACCAGAAAAGTGGAATGGACTAAACAAGAAACAAATAAAACTAAGAAAATTTGATAATTTTCTTTTCTTTTAGTAAAACAATCTGCTGATGCTGAGTGTCAATTTTCTTTTCTTTTAGTAAAAGAATTTGCTGATGCTGAGAGTCAAAGTTTAATGTATGTCATATAAGATAGCAACATCATAAAGATGATATTGAACAATATAATAGTAACTAAGAAATTCAGGAAACGTATTTTCAAAATTGGCACAAATATGTCACCTGGATGCAGAGCAACGGTCTTTGAACATGTTTTATGGAATCAGAACTGCTTGAATTAAAGTAGTACTCATCCGCTGACTTGAAACCAAACGAAACTGCAAGGCAACGTAGAAAGATTTATAAGCAAATAATGTTTCATTATGGACCCTACCTCCCAACCCCAATCTCGCCCCCTTCTCTTTTCAAAATGAATATCATAGTTAAGAGCATGCCCCGTGTTAATCCTTCATCGAAGTCCCTGACAGATTTGGCATTAGCAGCTAAGCGAATATTAAATTCACCCTCCATATCTTCAAATAGGAGAGCATGCCTGTAGAACACAAGAGATTCAAATGAAATTCTGAATACTGGGATACCACGTTGTTAAAAGTGGTGCTCAACTAAAAGCATCTTATAAGAGGATTACTTCTGGAATATTTTACAGAGGGCTCTAGCAAGAGCTTTATCATAAACATTGTTAAAGCCCTTGTGGAAGTCCTCATCAGCAATGACCAAATTGAAAGGATTACACAATGACACAGCACCAGAAAGAGGGCAAGTGTGAGATTCCTGCAAGAGGAACGCAGTCAAAGGACAGATGAAATGGACACATTGCTGTGATAAAATGCAAGCAGAACTGGAACCAAAAAAAAAATCTAACATTAAACATAAAAAGTACAAAAAATTTTTCCTCCAAAGCAGTGAACTTAGAGCAGGCCGGCAGCAAAATCAGATTAAAAACAACTACTCAAGGCATATTTTAGTGTCAACCTGTGCATACCAAACATTAGGGTAAACTGACTGTAATCTATCCCTACAATGCTTTACCCTGATTGAAAAGTTGGAATTTCCAAATGGATTCCATTCAAAGTTATAATGAAGTGCTCAATCAAGAATCATCAAGACCTTTTCCCCTATCTCAAGTTGTAAAAATCTTTTCTTAAACCAATGAAATGAATAAACTTGACAGACAAAAATTATTCAGAGGAGTGCACTGCCCCAATAAAATACAAATACGTGAAATCAGAAAAAAAAAAAGATAATTAGTGAACAATGCCAATAACAACTTCGTAAAAAGAAGAAAATAGAAGTTTCTCATAACAAATAAACAAACACATTTCTACTAATGACATCAAAACTAACCAACTAAAGCAAAAAGTTTCATCATAAATGAAAAAAAAAAAAAAGAAACAAATATGCACAGTTATGCTGCTGTCTTACCCGACCAAGATATCGAACAAGAATATTTGCACCAAGAGACCAACCAACAGCATACAAATTAGCTTGCGGGTATCTAGCGCCAACATGTTTCACTACTTCACGCGTGTCTCCTAGAAACGAAGCTGAGTAAAACTGCATATATAATATATCAATGTCATTCTAATAATCAAATCAACATTCTCTTTCTTTAAAACAATTTTTAAAAAATCCAATCTCCGAAAACTTTTCTTATTAAAAAAATTAAAAATGAAACAGCAAAAAGTGAAAAATAAAGGAAAGGATTATTATTACCTGGGGAGTGGTAACTGGACTACCTCCACAACCTCGGCTATTGAAAACCACAACGCGCCACCCTTTACATTTTGCTTTAGTTAACATATGTCTTACATATGAATCCTGGCTTCCTCCAGTCAAACCCGGCTAAAAAAAAGTCAAAGTTTCTTGGATTAACACAATTTATTTATAACACTATTTTCTAAAAGATGGTTGATTTTATGTTACCAGTAAAATTAGGATGGGAGAATCGGAAGGAAGACGGTGGTCGTCGCCGGAGACCCAGTCGAGGGCGACGGAGCCGCCATCTTTGACTTGGAGGCACTCTCGGCGTAGTCTGACTTGGGGAACGGAGCGGAAGAAGGAGGCGAAGATGGTCTCGACGTGGCGATTCCAGGTGATGAGGGGGAAAGGATTGTAGGGCAGGCGGAGGGTGGTGTGGAGAGCTTGGAGGAAGCGATCACATCCGCCGCCTATGACCTCCAGGGATGGGTGGTGATTGGGCATTGTTAGTTTTGTGGTTGTCCTGGTGATGTTGACGTGGCCGGCGGTGAATGGAGGACGGATGTGGCGAGAACGAGAGATAGAAACTGTGGAGCCCAAAGAGAGTTGGGCCATTGCCTTTGAGGACAAGGAGAGGATGTTCAAAAGGGCAAAGTAAAGAACACTCCACGGAAGACAGAATCAGAACCGTGTGCTTTTATTTGTCAGTGTCTAAACAACGTCATTTTCTTATACTTCCGTGCCACGCGTCTCACAATGATTGGCTTCTCTTTTTTGTTTAGATGAAGCAACGTTCACCGTTTTGATGAAAAGGAGAGGAGAGAGAGCTCTAAAACGGGGAAGGTGCTCAATGACAAAAAGAGAAGAAGAGTATAAAAAAAAAAAGGAGAGAGAATGGTTGTGGAAGAAAAGAAGCTGCCGGATCTGATTTTTTTTTCCTCTTCTGAAACATTTTTGACAAGAAAAGGGGAGGAAAGTGGAGTTTGTATCTGCGATGGCGGTGGCAAAAGCAGCAGGCGTTGTATATATACATGATAATCACATGATATTTTCTCCCATTTTCAGTCTTCTCTTTACCTGTGCATGTGATGTGCAAACAAAACCTTGGCTTCGGTTCTTTTGATCTTCTATGTCTTCATCCAGGTAACACTCTCTTTCTCTCTGTATGTGTAGTGGTTACTTTTTTTTCATATATGGTTATAAAGTTTTGTGCTTTCTGCAATTTTTTGTTTTTTTTCAATTCAGGCTTTTTTTTTTAATATAAACCTTGGAAGGAGGGGGTTGATGAAGTTCGTCGATTTTCAGTATGGGTTTCTGATTTTGTTTGGAGTCTGAATTGGGTTAAATAAAAAAATGGCGCTTGGATTATAGATATTTTTGTGACAATAGTATGTAAAGAAATAAAATTTTATGGTTTTGATTTTGATTTTGATTTTGTTGTTTATTTTGATATTTGATGTTAATGTTATTTATTAATTTGTTGATACATTATGAATATTTAATAAAATATTAATATATGTTAAAAGAATTCAATCATTGTCACATTATTTATTATCACATCAATATCAAATAAATTTTTAAAATTTTACAAAATTTAAAACAAAATTTTAAGTATTTTAAATATTTTTAAAAATTAAAAATTGAAATATTTAGAAAAATTAAAAACTTATGATAATTTAAAATTTTTCAAAAAATCTTAAAATTTAAATAAAAATTCTTAAAATTTTTCTTAAAATTTAAAAAATTCACAAAAATCTAAAAAAAATTTAAATTTAAATTTTAAATTTTTTTAAAAATATCTAAAAATTTCAAAAAAAATTGTAAACAATTTTTGAAAATTACGAAATTTGTTTTGAATCATACAATTTTAAATTTTTTAGATTATTATTAAATTTTTAAGTTTTCTTATTTTTCAGAATCTTTTTTAATTTTTTATAATTTTTTAAGAATATTTCAGATTTTTGAAAATTTTTTATTTTTTTGAATTTTTTTAAATGGTTATGAATTTTTTAAGAATTTTATATGTTTGTTAAAAATTTTAATTTTTGTCATTTTTGAAAATATTCAAAAAATTTTAAAATTTTTTTATTTTCATTTTTTTCAACTTTTGTGAATTTTTTTAAAATTTTAAGAAATTTTTATTTTTATTTTTATTTTTTGAATTTTTCAAAAATTTTTATTAAAATTTTGAGTTTTTTGAATTTTTTAAGTTTTCATACTTTTTAATTTTTAAAAATATTTTATATATTTTAATTTTTAAAAATATTATATTTTATATTTTTAAAAATTTTAAAATATTTCTTTTAATATTAATGTGACAATCGATGTGTTTTTTTATTTAATCTTTTTAATAAGATATCATATATATCATATATCATATCTAATATGTATATATATATATATATATATATTAACAATATACATAAACAAGTTCGTCACATGGTCATCTACGTGGACAACTCTCTTAAATGAAACATAAGATAGTTTTTTAAAAAAATAAGATAATTTTTTTAATTACAATTTTTATATTTTTAAATTTATTCAAATATCAAAATTATTCAAATTATAATTGAAAATCAAATCAATTTAGAGATATATTTTTTAAAATTAAAAATATGAAATATGGATTTTATATTTTAATAAATAATTTTCGTTGTTTATCAAATCATTTTATTTAAAAATTATTTAATTATCAAAATCTTTCAAATATATTTTAAAATTACAAAGATTAAATTTATCTAAATCTTTCAATAATCTTTTTTTATCTTGATTTAAAAATTATCTTTTTAAAAAATTTACGTAAAACATTAAAAATTCAAACAATTTTATATAAGATTTTGAAAATTTAAAAAATTTTCATCTTAAATTTTTAAATAATAAGACCATCAAAATTATTATATCCATTTGAACTCTAAGTATCAAATTTATATTTCAAATAAATGCGAAAATTTTAATATTATCTTTATTACTTATTATTATCCATTTTAAATTTTAAAAAATTAATTAAAATTATTTATTTAATCATAATTGTTACTAAAGAATTCGTTTACAAATTTAATATTACAAATGTAATGTGATATACATCAATTTTTTTTTCAATAATTTTTTTTCAAAGTATATTCTATTACTGTTGCAATTTGTATTTTTTTTGTCTACAATTTTTTTCAAAATATATTTTATTGTTATTACAGTTTCATTCTTATTAAAAATAATATTTTTTTCAATTTAGTTTTTCTTTTTTCACTTATTTTTTAACATTTTTCATATTTTGCATAATAATTTAGTCAAGATTATTAAAGTGAAAGTATGTTAATATTTCTCTTATTATTTAATTTATCATTTAATAATATATATTTTTATTTTTTAAAGAAAAGCATAATTTATTTTTATTTGATATAATCTTATAAGTGTCTAAATATAATTTTAAACAAAAATATCCAAAGGAAAGACATAATTTTTTTTCTTATTGTTTTTAGCAAGTTTATTTTTAATGACAAGTCAATATATATAAATTTTATATATGGTATGAGTTTTAAAGATTTGAATATAATTTTAAAAAGAAATTAATTTGTATATATATAATTTTGAAAAAAAATAATTTATATATATACACATATTCATATTAAATAAATAAAATTATTCCATACATCGCACGGGTTATAATATAGTATATATATATATATATTTTATTACAATATACAAAATTACCATATAGTATTCGCTGACATTAATACTTACGTGAACAGTTTCTTTTTTCAACATTTAAAATAATTTCTAAAATTTTTCATTATGGTAAATTTTTCATTATAATGACACTTAAGATATTTATTAATTTTAAATTATTTATAAAAAATATATATTTTAAAAATTATCAAATTATCTAAAATTTTAAAATTTAATCAAAAACTAATGTAAATTCTAATGAAATTCTTTTCTCTTGTTTATCACCTCATCTCAATTTAAAATCAATTTTACAATAATTTATCTTTTCTAATTTATTTGCACTTAACATGATTATTTAAATTTATCAAAACTTTTAAAAATATTATTTAATATCTTTAATATTTTTTATAAATAATGCTTATATTATCTTCAATTTTTAAATATATTAGTTATAAACAAAGATAATTTTAATAACAATCAATCAATTTTAAAATAATAGATTTAGATATATCTTAATTAAAATAAATTTTAAATTTAAATCAATATTTATCATAGACTTTTAATATTAATATTATAAAAAAATATGAAAAAATATATAAATACCAGAACAACTTCAAAAAAGCTCTCATTGTTGTTAGTTTTTAGTTATATAGATTTTTCAATGCCATAGGAAGCATATAACCTAAATGTATTTTCTTTACTATTAATTTAATCTTTCTTTTATTAGTCTATTCTTGCTATGACAACTAACATGTTTTTTATGATGATAAGTACTATTTTACTAAGCATACTATTCACTTCATGAGGTAAGATTTTTTTGTTTTCAAATCAACTGTAACTTTTTTGTTCTATTTCTCAATTCATAATAAATTTAAGGGTAAATTACATAAATATACCTTAAGGTTTAACGCGATTTGAATTTACCCCATGAAGTTTAAAATGTGACACTTAAGTATTCTATAATTTGTTTTATGTATATTTACCCAAAATTGTTATTTTTTTCATTTTTTATCTTCTTCATTTTTAATTCATCTTCTCTATCTACAATTCATTCTTTTTCTAAAATCAAATGAATTCTCTTTCTAAACAACTAAATCCAAAACCACTGAAAAACTGTTTTTCACAAACCCAAAAAAGTAATCTCAAACCAAGATACAAAATTTTGATTTTGCTATTGGATGTATGGTATTCTTTGGTTGTGTTGATTATTCTTGATTGAGATTTTCAATTTTTTTACTTATCCATTTGTATGCAAATTTTAAGTTTTATATCTTTTTAGGAATGAAATTTTTACTATTAAGAATTGTATCAAGCATCAAACAAACAATCAATTTTTATTTGGTAGCCACAGAAAACTCAAGGATAACAAAAAATGATTCGAGAAACCTAGAAACAAACCTAGCATCCACAAAAAAAAAACTCTTAGAATCCAAATCTACCTTAAATTATTCATATACAATAAACCCACAAAAACAATCACAAATCCACATAATAGCCACAATAACTCATTAACAAGGATTTTTTTCTATGGGTTTCGATTAAATTTTTAGGGAATTTTTGAGTTTTTAAAACAGAGACAGAAAGAGGAATGGGGAGAAGATCAATTGACGACACACACCATAATAATATACTTTTTCAACATTTGATCCCCCACTTGCTGAACATTATGAGGAATTCATGTTTTTAGCCTAATTTTTCTTTGAAAAGTTTCAATACGAAAAAAAAAAATTAAGGAAAAAGTTATGGTTTATTGATTAAGTGTTAATGACATTAATGAAAATTAATGAAATGTCACATATACACAACTCAGGATTATGTCACTTTTTACACCTTAAGGGGCAAACTCAAATTGCATTAAATCTCAGGTATATTTATGTAATTTACCCTAAATTTAATTAGAACCACTTAAGCTAATATTTTTTTTATTATGATTTTAAAACAAATAAGAAAATAAACTCAATAAATTTGTTTCATTTATTTATGTAGATGAATCACAATACACAACTAAATAACCGTAAGAAGAAAATCCGTGTCAGATAATTTTTAAACTCTAATAAGTCATGTGTGGTCACTTTGATGGAATTTCTTGAGTCTAGAGTTAGCAAGTAATTATCTGATTAGATATTTTTTTTTGGAGGATAAATGTATAAAACACTAAAATTTAAATATTATTATCTGATTAGATATTATCTATAGATATAATATTGTATTACAATATATATGAATATCTTATAAGATTTACTTATGTGTAATCTTATGTGTACAATTTATTTTGATGACACATCATATAGTTTTAAATATATGATCAAATAAACATTTTTGCATGACTACTTACATGCATAATCTATACATAAGATAATTCTTTAATTTTAATTATTTATCAAATAATTTTAAAATTTTAAAAATTAAGTTTATCTAATATTTCAATTTTATATAAACTTTAACTTAATTTAAATCACAAAAAATCTCAATTAACTTTTATCATTAATATATATCAAAGCCAAAATTCATATGCTAACTTTTAAATATTAAATATTTTTCGATTAAATCATTCCAGTTTTACTCACTTTTTGACTTTTTCTTATACATGTTACTTTAAATATTTGAATTAATTATGTGTAAAGCATACAAATTAAATATAATTTAGATCTATTTTTTTAAACTAAAATTTTTCAATAATATACATATATCTCTTTTAAATTTAAAAATTTCAATATATTCATAGATTTCCTCGTAATCTTTTAATATTTGATATATTCTTTTTAAATTCAAACAAATTAAAATAAATTATTACATCTTTTGAACTGTCAAAATCTTTTAGTATTTTTTTCTGTTGAACTTACATTAATTACGGGTTAAATATGAAGTATGTATTTTCACATCTAATAATTATACAAATATATTATTTTTATTCAAATTCTCTTTTTAATGCAAATTTCTTAATATTTTTTAATGTGTTGATCAATAATACAATTAAGTTAAAGTATGTCAAAATTTTTTTTAGTTAGTTTTAGTTTTTAAAATTATTGTTTATTTTTAACTTTTTTTCTATTTGCTTCACACTTTCTAATTATTTTAATTTTTTTATCAAGCTCACAGTTTTTAAACACTTAAACAAAATTTGTAGGTATATATTTTTTTTGTTATGCCAAGAAAAAATTATTGAATAAAGAAATTAGTTTTATATAATTTATAAATAATATATATGTATTTCATTTGTTAAATTTTTTATATTATATATTGAGTTTAACTTTATGAAAATCTTCTTCTATGTGAAGATTCTATTTTAAGTTTCAAATAATTGGTTAGTACTTAATCTTATTATATATTTTTTGGACATATAAAACTTCTCTGGTTTTTAATATGCAATGTTATATTTATTATAATAGTTTATTAAATGAAAAATGAGAAACAAAAATAAAGTAAAGAGAATAATAATTATTATTATCTGATTTGTAAATTTGTAAATAGTTATCTTATTAACTTTTATATTATCATATTTTTTTTAAGTAAAAATAATAATAACATGAATTGTGAATATGAAGATTAAGCTACAAAATATTATTTTTCATGAAGATAATGATAGTAAGTTTTACTTAATCAATAATTATTTTTTAATTTAAGAAATTTTAAATTATTTTTTACTGTTTGGTAATTTAAATAAGTTTTTATATATTTTTGAAATTTAAGTAGGTCTTTTATATTAATTATTGTTTTTGAAATCACATGAATTTAAAAATGAGAATTAATTATATTTCAAAGAAATTTATTTTGAATAAAAAATAATTTTCTTATCTCTTGGTTACATAAATATTTTTATTATAAAATGATGTTTAATTATTGACAAATATTTTAATATAATTTTTTAAATTTGTTTGTAGTAATAAATTCTAATTAATAGTTTTTTAAATTTAAAATATTTTAATTAATAAATAAAATTAATTCGTGCGATAAATATTATTAGTCATCCTTAGTTTACCGACCCGATTTTACAGCTCCTTGTAACGTCTTCGACTGAAGTAACTTTTTTTCTTTCGTCTGTTCACTCTTCGTCTTTCCTTCTCTTCAGATCTTTTTCGATTCCGTTTGGGCGTTGCACGCAAATCCCTCGTTCAACGCAATGTCAGAAACCACTCAGGAATCGCAACTTCAAAATGGATTCCAACCACAATCAAAACCACAACCTGAACCGGAAACCAAACTAAAATCTCAACCCGAATGGGAACCACAGCCGGAATCAGAGCTGGAAACGAAATCGGAGGAGGAATTGAAACTGGAATTGGTTGTAACAGATACGGATCCGAAGCCGGAGGAGGACAAAGAGAGCTCGATCCAATCGAATGAGGGAGCCAAACCAGCATCCACAGACAAAATTGCTCGTCCGGAGCTGCGAAAAGATGAAGGCAACCGGACTTTCACGATGAGAGAATTGCTAAGTGAACTGAAAACCGATGAAGATGATGCAGGCTCTCCTCACAGGTAACTTTTTTTTTTCCTATTTCCCTTTTGGATTTTCAATTGATCAGAAAATTACGCTCTTTAATTTGTAATTGAATTTATGAAGATTTTGTTTAGAAATCTCTGGATCTTTGGAATTCTCTGTTAATTTGTCTCCTTAATTTACATATGGAAAATTATTCAAGTTTTAACTGATCATAAAATTACGCTTTTCCTTTTTATATCCTGATTCCTGAATAGAGAAGCTGAAGAATTTTGTTTCTTGAATATCTATTGGCAAGCCTCTAGATGCAATTAAGGCGCGCCCTTCCTATTAGATTAGGAGTTCATTTTCATTAGTTGCACAGATGAGCAACTGTTCTCAGATCATGGTCCTCCGTTAGTCCTGAACTTGGATTTTGCTAGAAATTCGTTATCTTTGAGCTTTTGATGCAACCAGATCTGTTTTTCTGTATTTGTATCATTCAATCAGTTGCGAATTTCAAGTTTGACGTTAATTGTAGTCTTGCTCTATGTCTAACTTGGATGAAGGAATCCTAAGTTTTGGGATCTTGCACTTTATAGAAGTAAGTTAAGTTTATTTTCTTTTTCATGTGCTGCCATTTACGTAAAGCTTTCTTGGTCTTGTTGTAATAAGTATGATATCATCTTGTTCCTGCTTGTATTTCTGGTTTTTCTTGTGCTTGTAAACAATACCATTTTCTACCCTGTGATTTATATGTTCCAGTCAAGAAAGCATGCAACAAAATTCCTACCAAAACGATGCTGCGATGGAGTTGATCAATAATGTCACAGGTGCTGATGAGGAGGGCAGATCTAACCAACGGATTCTTGTATATGCTGCCAAGAGGTACTATCATCTTGTTTTTATTCACTTTTCACACTTTACTGTTGTATTGAGCTTGCCATATTACTGTTTCATAGTCCTGCTATTCCGTAGTAGTGATTTGCAGTCAAATTTTGTAGGTATGCTACTGCTCTAGAGAGAAACCCAGAAGATTATGATTCTCTTTACAACTGGGCTTTGGTTCTTCAGGTTTGAGATATTGATTCATTTTGATTAACATCTTTCAGAATTATATATCATGTCCTCATATTCATATTTGGCTAGGACACCTTGCAAAACATTGTCAACTTAAGCATATTGTAATCATTGTAAAATGTTGGATTGCTCTTATCATGTCCGCACTGTTCTTATTTGGCTTGCAGGAAAGTGCAGATAATGTTAATCCAGATTCGACTTCACCTTCTAAAGATTCCTTGCTAGAGGAGGCTTGTAACAAGTATGATGAGGCAACTCGTCTTTGCCCGACACTTCATGATGTATGCATGCTTGTCCATTTATGTGACGATCCTGTTGCATTACTTTGAATTTATGATTTTTAAAGTTCTGTTTAATTGGAAAAGGCATGATGATTGCGCAGAATGTAGAATCCAGATACGAAACTGAATACACAATAGAAACGAGTGTATAGCTGTATGAGTGCATATATATACACACAAAGAAAGGAGTCTGTACAATATATATATATATATATTTCATGATATAGCTTGACAGGCTTTCTACAACTGGGCAATAGCAATATCTGATCGAGCAAAAATGCGTGGTCAGACAAAGGAGGCTGAAGAACTATGGGAGCAGGTTCTGACTATATAATTTTGGTATTTCAGTCATAGACGTTTGTATGAGTAACACTAGCCTTTTTTTGTTGGAAAATTTCGGTGTCTTGTCATGGAAAACCTTTGCCGTGTGTGGATAAGATAGCATTTCCTTTTCTGTTTCATGTTAACCACATGCTGTTATATAATCCATTTGAATAAGGCCAAAGAACCATGGGAATTGGTTGACTGTAGAATTTTGGTATATGGTCAATCTAAAATTTATTACAGAAATGCATTGTCCTTGTGGTACTGCTGGGTAGTAATCCTTGGCCTTTTCTAATAATTGCCTTGTTGTAGTGAATAAATACCTTGAAGTTGGGTTTGATATAGCCTAATCATATTGTTATGGGTTTGATATAGAGCCCTCAGGTATGTTTGAAGTAATTGGTTAGTCTTGTAATTGTGCTAACTAGAGTGACTCTATCTTTCATTTTTATTCTACCTGTTAGTGATTTTAAGTATTCTTAAATCTCTTTCAGGCACTAAACAATTGGGGACTTGCTCTTCAGGTAAACTATGTTTTCGTGATGTTGATATTATAATTAGCTTCATTTATCTCCATTTCTTTCAAATTAAATTCTGAGTCTTCTTCTATGGAATCCTATAATGCTTTGCTTACTTTCATGTCTTATCATGTATTCTTTAGGAGCTCAGTGCGATTGTTCCAGCATGAGAGAAGCCAAAAATTGTGAGGACTGCAATTAGTAAGGTACAAAAGTCATTTGGAGAAATCAGAGTGCTTGGATGACTATAGGAACAACCAGCAAAGTAATTTGACATCTCATATGTCCTAAAAGAATAATTCTAGTTGTATTTTCTATTCTTACAATATCCTTTGCTTCTGATGCAGTTTCGTGCTGCAATACAGTTGCAGTTTGATTTCCATCGAGAAATATACAACCTCGGAACTGTTTTGGTAAGATTGTTGGTTATTACCAGTTCTTATATTAGATGGAATAATCCTATTCTCACCTATGATTTATTTCTTTGTGATATTAATGAGATTAGATAATGACTTCATTATCTGAACATTTTATTCAAGTTTAAGTGAAGCATAAATTCAAAACTTAAAATACCTATATTTTTAATTGCAGTATGGACTAGCTGAGGATACCTTAAGAACTGGAGGCTCAACAAATCCAAAAGAAGTTTCCCCAAATGGGCTTTATAGCCAGTCTGCTATCTATATTGCAGCTGCTCGTGCATTGAAACCAAATTACTCTGTAAGAAATAAGTGTGTTCTTGGAACTGACTAGATGTAGTATCACTTTCAGGCTATATAGGTGGCATAATTATTGGCTAATGAAATTTTGCGGCATAAATTTTACAAGAAAACTAATGATATACTTCTTCGTTTTCTCCTTAATTTAAAGTTTCAAAGTTATGCAATTTGACTTCCCATCTTAGTTTTGTGGATATGTTCTTATTTGATGTTTTAAAACGTACAGGTTTACAGCAATGCCTTGAGGCTTGTTCGTTCAATGGTTAGTATGTTATCTTTCAACAATATTTTTGAGGTTTATTGTTTTCTAAATTGATTGAATATTCCGTAAGTAATGTTGAGTCTATTAGCCATGAGAATGATCTCTTGCTGCTTTCCCTGGTTAATTATACTTTTCAAGGATTTTTTAATATTATAGGATGAATGTTTTTCAGTGTTATCCATGAATTCCTCATTTCTTTCATGTCATTGCATCAGTGCTGTTTTTAACTGTCAATTATCATGCAATGTAACTGAGTCTTTGAGCTGCACCTGAAACTGTTGTTTTGATTTAAAATGCCCTTCCCCTTAGGCACTTCAGGAGCATATCACCTACAATTCTTTTACTATAATCCTATAATTTTCCAATCATGATATAAAATTTTGTAAGAGTCCACCATTTATAAGTTTGGGCTCAGCATAAAATTTTGATGGATCTCACAATTCTGAATTGAGATCAGTTAATTGTACTACAATTATTGTAGGAGAAATGCTTCCTATGAACTGCATGCCTAATCCAATGTTTTTTTATAGTATTCCTTTGGCTTGGATGTAAACCTTTTCAATGATTGGACAATCCTTACTCGCATCGGTGTTCATTTCTTTTTGTTCACAACATAAGTCATTTCACATAACTGTAAAACTTTCAGTTAATATGGCCTAGCAATACCTCCTTGCAGTAGTGATCTTGTGTTCAAATCATAATAAACATAATTTTATTAAAAAATATAATGGCAAGGAACTCAATTCCTATTCTTTCTCCCTCTTCTTTTTTGAGTGTGTCTGTCTGTTAGGAAAGATGGTTTTTCTCATTTATGGTTTCATGTTTAAACCGGGCAGCTCACCTGGTGAAGAGAACTACTGACTGGTTAGAAAACAAATGGTTGTCACAGTCATTACTCTGTTTATACTCAAACGAATTAGCTGGGAAAATTATTTTCTATTACAAGTCTGACAAAAAAATTTTTGACAGCTACCTTTACCCCATCTTAAAGATGGGTATCTAACTGCACCAACAGTAGGAAACACAATTGCACCTCATGGTGATTGGAAGAGAAGAGAGTTCTTTTTGAATCATGAAGTGCTTCAACAGGTAAAAAACTGATTGGTTTTTTCATTGTCCATGGTAAATAAATATCAAGTTTCATTTTCATCTTTGCCTGAGTATGGGGATTCATTTCTTCAAGCCAATTTTGATATTTAAATGTCTGAACTTATGTGATTGTAAATTCCTTGAGAAGTTGGAATGAATCATAGAGTATGAGCAAATATGTGCTTGTTGTAAGTCACTTTCATTTTAAATTCCAGGATGTTATCTACACAAGGAAAACTAATATAAACTGTTACACAACGTACTAAGGGTGTGTCCGTGTGTATGAGAGAGAGAGAGAGAGAGAGGTGGGAATAGGGTTTATCTCCAGTTGATGCTGCTGGTCGATGTCAGTTTATCCTTGTATGCATTGCTTTACTGTTTCATTGCTTTGGCAGTCGCACTAATCTTGGACTAGTTAAAGGCCACATCTGTTCAGACTTTCATTTTCTTTTCTCCATATCCTTCTCTTCTATTTTCCAATTGAGCAGGTCATCAGAGTCGAGCGGAAACAAGTTTCCCGAAGCCTCTTTAGCAGAACTGCAGATGTAGCAAATATTGACAAAAGGGCCATCAGAGTTGATATTCCAGATATTGTTTCTGTATCAGCATGTGCTGATCTGACTTTACCACCAGGTGCAGGCCTCTGCATTGATACAACTCGGGGTCCAGTTTTGCTGGTAAGTATATCATGCTTTATATTTTCATTCTAAAAGTTTCGTCTCAAATCTTAATAAAGGAATGACGTCTTTCATGCTGTTGGCAAACTTGACAATTATTTGCTAGATGTGCCAATGTTTGTCGTTTGGATGCTATTTTAGCAATATATATATGTATGGCAATCCAGCTTTAGCGAGTATTGTCTGCACTGCCCTTCAGGTTGCAGACTCATGGGAATCCCTAGATGGGTGGCTTGATGCTATCCTGTTAGTTTACACAATTTATGCACGAGGTAAGACTGATGTTCTAGCGGGTATCATTACTGCCTAATTATTTCTTATATATTGATCTGACATTTTTTGTCGAGGTTTTTTACGTCTGTCTTCAAATTTGGTTGAATCTAGTTTGATTCATGTATATTATCAAAATTTTTGGAATACTGTAAGGTTAAGCTAATTTCTGTCAAATTATTCATTTGGCATCTTAAATGATATCATATTTCTTTTCCTGCGTTTTATATCCTTTGAAAATTCTAAATGTAAAGTTGGAGGGTGGATTGAAGTTGAACCACTCTTCACTTCCCCATTTGATGATATCCAGTGTGATCGAGTGGTTTTAGACTATTAGTTTGATCTCAATTTGGACCCTTGCCCTTTTTGTCTACTGATTGGAAACATTATTGGTTATACCCAGTGTACAGTTTTTTTTTTTTTTTTTTTTTTTTTTTTAATTTTTGTAAAGAAAGTACTCTGGTTTTTATCCTTTCATGAAAGTGCCAAAGTAATGTAGACTTGCAGCATTTATTATGCTATCTTCCCAAAGATTGAAGTTTTTATTTTCAAAAAAAAAAAAAAAATCTAGTCATCGACCACTCGGACACAATTGCTGCTAGCGTTTTGTTCTCGGATCTGCGTTTAAACTTTTTGTTCTTTTTTCTTGAACATTTTATCATGATTTCTCTGCTCAAACTAGCTTTGCATGTTAAGAAAGATGGAAAATTATAAGGATGAAAGACTTTATTTAATCAAAATAGTTAAGTTACAAACTATCAAATTGATTATAAATTTTAAATATTTAACAAATTTTTTTATCTTCGTTTCTTTTCCTTTTTTTACTAAGCAAAGCTTAAGTCTAAGACCGCAGAAATTTCATGCAAATGGGAGGATTTATTTTGGCCAAGGCAAGAATTGAAGCAGGGAGAACCCATAGCCCTTCTCCGCATATTAGTCCAGAAGCAACGGCTGGAACCATCATGTCAGCCTTCTTTGTTTTCAGCTTGTGCCAAACAAACACCACCAAAGTCCCCAAGCACATGTCAATCGCAAAATAGGCCCCAACTAGAAATGGCACCGCCATGGCCATTGGAAGTGGCATCCATTTCCCTATCTTATGCGGTGAGAAATCTCTCACCAAATTCACTGCCACTGCAAAAGCAAAGAAGCCATAACAGAGTTGCAAGCAGTGCTGAGGCAGGGCCGAAAAGCCTTGTACGGCGAGAATTGCCATGTTTCTGTATATCAAGGCATACGGAGCTTTGAACTCTCCATTTGGATTTCCAACATCAAATGCCTTGTAGAAAAGAAAGAAACTAAGAGGCGCTGTAACGCAGCCAATAGCCGTCCCAATTGCCTGGCTCAAGAACATTGCTCTTGGAGAGGTGAGAGTATAATGCGCTGTCTTGAAATCTTGCATTAGAATGCAAGCAACAGAAACAACAGATTTGATGAGACCACATCCGGCAAGCCCTGCGACCACGCCGTTTTCCTTCCCCGACAATGCCGCTAGCAGAAATAGTGCGACTTTCCCATAGTTATAGGCCATGTTCATGTCAGTGAGACCAGCCCCGTATGCATTGCAGAATGCCAGAGATGGAGCTAGAATGTAAGCTACAACCACATAGTACCATTTGAGCTGAGGAAACATGATGGGGATCACAATAATTGACATGATAGATAATACTACATATCCGACAATGCCTATCCACATGGGAATGGTTTCTCTAAGGAAAACTTCGTTTTGTTTTAGATCCTCAGCTGTCTTCTTCAGGTCATCCTCATCAGCTGCAAGCAAGGACAATATATGTTGGTTACTCACCGTCAAAAGTTCACTATATGACATAGAGCATTGATGAACTCTTTAGCTTTTACGCCGCCCCGAAAGGAGAAGATAGGAATGCTGCTCAATTTACCTGTATTTCGGTTTTTGTTCTTCAACCTGCCATGGATGTTAATAAGCGTGAAACAGAATATCTTGAGGAAATTGTAGAGGCCATCACCGAGAATGAGAGCAACAGATACAAAAACCTGACCACCATAAAATTATAGGTTATAAACATTGCTCTGTAAACATTTTTATAGAATTTTTTTGAATTATTAGGGAAGCGAACTTGTTTCGGGAAAGAAAGAAACTGAGAGACCTTGTAGCCATATAAACTTTTCATACTGCTTTCTTGTAAATCCTCAGAAAACCAATCCCCTTTAAGCCGATTAATGAGTGGCCACATTAGTCCATAAGAGAGCACGGCTCCAAAAAGCAAAGACAAGTTCACGAGGTGGGAACAGATCATTCCTGTCCCGACAAAGGTCAGGCTAAAATCAAAGAAGAATCTGCAAGAAACCAAGAAATGATTAGTCACATAAACAAGAAGCAAAAAAATAAATAAAAGGAACGATATGCTCAATAACATTTCAGGAACAAAGACGTACGTTTGCTTCCAGGCTTGCAATCCGAAAGTAGGAAACTGTTTGAAACCACATCCTTCTTTCCCAGAGAAAAACCATTGGAAAAACCCCCACAGGAAACTAGCTGAAAAATACTTCACGAATCCATGCACCTGTTTCCTGCAATAATGATGATCATATTCATACGTCATAACTTCTTCTTCTTCTGTGGTTTGATTCTTACATACTTTTTGAATAGATTTGTAACAACCAACAAAGAAATGTTAACTCTAGATGCTTACTTGGCCGACTCATCGCCTTGGCTATGAAAACCATTGATGAGAACTGCAGTTGCTAAGCCACTTGGATAAGTCAACTTGAGGTCTACTATCATGACCTGTACAGAAGAAGAATTCCCATGAAATTTTTTTGAACTGTTTCCATGAAAATTTCTTTCCCCTTCGTGACATAACTTGGTGCAAGTGATCCACAACTGTTTATAACAAGGTCATGGTGATGGAGAAAAAAAGTTTAAGAGCTGTTGATCAGATATACCTTTCTGAGAGGAATTAAGACAAAAAGACCAACAAAGCAAACTACAAAAAGGAAGCCAGTCATCCAACCAAATCCTGGTTCTTTCACAGTGGATGCAGCGTTCCCTTCAGTGTCTACTCCAGACAATTCATACGTTTTCCTGTTTAACCCTAAAAGATAAGAAGCAAATCCACCTGCAGTCCAGATAAAAAAAAAGTGGTGATATCAGGAAAGAATTGAAACTAGCCTGAAAATAAACAAGGAAATTTCAAACGTTGCTTATGCTTGAAACCTCTCTAACCTCCAACAGCGATGCTGTAACATGCAACTGCACATGTTTGTATCATGGTGTTCTCTTGTCTTGTAAAAGGTTTGGACATAAATCCAGCCTTTTGAACAGCCTTTGTCCATGTCCGGATAAAAATAAAGGCAAGAAGAGCAGCCGAGACATTAAAATGGGGAACCAAACCAACTGTGAGGTTTAGCTTCATGGCTATCACACTGTAAATGGTTCCGATCAGAATGCTTACGATGATTCCCCTGACTGTGATTTGCTTTGTCCATGGTTCTATTGTCCTTGAACCCTCGGTTTCTTCATGTAGTTCTTTCAAGTTCTCTCTCTGATTCTCTTTCTTATAATTCACTTCGTCCATGCTCATTGTTGCTCTGCGAAATTCAACGAAGACTTGACATCAACAGAATAAAGAAAATGAAATTGATCACCACTGACAAAGCATGTGAAATGATTAGAAAAGAAAACTAGGCTATTTTTGTGGGAATACAAATCCAATGCATAATATATATATATATATATATATATGTCACCTCGGTCTACCTTGTACTTCTCATTTTCTTTTATTCTTCTAGCTTTGATAGACGGATTAGAGACTTATTGCATAATTTCAAACAAGTTGTCAAGTGGTTCCTTGTCTGCTTCTTTTAGAACATTAAAATCCTTCTCAATGAACCAGACACCATGAAACCGATGCGGATCTTAGTTTCCTTCTTAGAATCCCAGCCTATAACTAGCATTCATATATAAATATAAATCATTGAACCACCAAAATATCCCTCCTAATAGTGTAAATATGTTGTTCAGAATCTACTTGTAGTTTCATTCACTTGCCAATTTGACAAAGTAGAAATGACTTCTCACACAATCGGAAGAAAATAACATGTAATATAGTGCTTGGTATGAACTATGAAGGTGTAGGCAGGAGATTATAATATTTATAAAGCTCATAACTTTAACAGCTTACTTAACGAGCATTGGCCTGATTTGATGACCATATTATTGACCTCTCCTTTTTTTTTCCTAGGCCATTGAGTTGGTTATAATAGTATTGTCAACAAGAGAGATTCTTTTTTTTTCCTAAGTGTGGTTTAAACATGATTTAAGGAAAATTGTTAAGTTGTGGCTATGTGGGTCAGTCATCCAATGCAACAGAAAATGATGGAAATTATGTTCATATTGAGGTTTCTCTCTTTCTTACTGGTAATATCACCCCCATTGATTTTTGTTAGTGTAACAAGCCATAATATGGAATTTGGGATAGGCATTCATCTTCTTGGTGCATGTAATGCTTCTTTCTTATTGTTGTTGACTCTATTTTCCTACCCTGTTAATTTCTACTCTCGCAACACCCTGACATCAGCAATTGTTATGTCTTTAACAGTTTCCTATTTGTCGGTTCTTTTTTTCTTTCATGTCCTCTCAAAATCATTTATGATAATGTGAACACATTGAAAAAACTCGCAGCAAATAATCACAATCAACCATCTACAGACAAAAGTACCCATTGACAGTATACATTTTGGCTGAAGTGCAAAGATATATAGTAATGTCTAATCATATGAAAACCTTTTACCATACGGCACTGAATCAACGTTAAATAAAAAGGAAATCTAATTGATAAACTTCTTCCCGCTCAAAATTCTTCACTTCTACAGTTTTATCCTCCTTCATATTGACCAACCTAAGAGTAGAAAAATAGAACTTTCTTTTCTACTGGAAGGGGATGGCTCACAGTCACAGGATTCACAGCAAGTAATTATGTGTTTATAAAATTAACCAGCCGAAGTTAACAAGGAACAAACAAACAAGACAAAACCAAGAAATCCAACTAGAGAACTTGACAAACAATTCAAGCCTCACATTTTATTGCATATAATTCTAGCTTGTAGATATTATTATAAGACTGAGGTTAGGACTTAGGATCTGAAAAGTGTTTTACCTTCTTATTATTGCCTTCTAGACTAGTCAATTATCATTCATGAAAGACCAACAATTTAGTGTCACTAATATTTATTTCCTCTTTCCCTTTCAGTCAACTCTTTGAACTGCACTACTTTTTTGTTCGTTTTTTCTTTCCCACTTTAAAGCATTAATAGCTAGTCAAACGGTAAGCAAAAGCCTCTTGCCTCCTATGCTGACAAAGCCTGTCTTATAATCAGAGTAATGAAAAAAGTTCCCTTAATTTCTTTTTTTTTTTTTTTGTGCATAAAATTGAAGTTCATTTTCGTAAGAGATGGAAAAAGAGAGAGAGAGACAAGAAGTAAAGGATGTGTAAATGGTGTCGTGGAAGTGTAGCCTTCTTTGAAAACTAATGGTCTTGATTCTTGACCCCACCACACGCTGCAGCCAAAACTGTGGTCCCAGAACGTGAAACTGCTGGAAAAATACAAGATATAGACACCCATTATTGATGTTGATAATGTCATAAATATCCCATTAGTTCATGAAAGGCTGGCGGAAGAGTAAACCATAAATCCAAATTTCAGGCTCCTGATGGTTAATTGTTTTACCCAATGGCAGTTGTTCTGCTTCTGCACTTATTTATAAATACATCTGAAAATTATTCAGTCGTCATATTCATATATAATATCTTCAGATAATGATCAAAGGCCAAATGTCCTCTCATATATGCTCAAAATTTTCATGCAATTATCAGTATAATATATATGTCAATAAGTGATGTAAATTTTGATCATTTTATCTGCAAAAAGAGTTAATAATTAAGCATGTATAATATTCTCAGTTTTCTACATTTCAGAGCAATGGTCCTGAATTGGGTGAGGGAACAAGCTTGTTGTCAGTAAGTAATGGTTTTAAAGCTTTAGTCAAGCTATCGAGGTTTGAATATGTTCAGTCGATTCAATAAATTTTAAATTAAATGATTTAAAATTAAATTAATTGAATTATGTTATTATATTTTTATGAATCGAACTAAATTTTTTAATTTAAAAAATTAATCAATTAAAATTAGTTTGATTAATGTTTTATTAACTGAATAATAAAAGAAAATAAATTAAATTGTATTATAAATTCTTAATTTCTTATATTTAAAATAAATTAAATAAAATTATCTAACAAAAAATTCAAATACCAAATATTAAAATAAAAACTTTAAAAATTTATAATAAAATGGACAATTCATATATTTTTAGTTATATATATAAGTTTTATTATATTTTAGTTAATTTAATTTTCAAATTAAATTAATCAAAAATCAAAATTTTGTAAAAATTATTTTCAATAATTAATAAAAATTAATTTAATAATAAATTAATTAATCAAATTAAATTAATTCAACCTATTAATTTGATTAAAACTGAATTTTAAACATCGTAACATTCAATCAAAATTAAAAGACTTGCAAGACATAGACAATTAGACAGAGGTGTCGAAACTGGTATGGCAGGACGCTCAAATCAAAATCAGTATTCCGTAAATAAGATGATAAAGAGGGAGTAAAAATAAAAGTGAAGACAAGAGTGAACATAAGGCCTATGTGCTATGGGAAGATAATCTCATGTGCATTTCTGTTCTTTCAGTGCCAGATGCCAATACATATTGTATTGGATCACTATGCCATGTAACCCACAATTTCGCGTGCATTCAGAATTTGAATTATCAGGTCTATTAAACGTAGAAATAATAACGGATAGAGCCGAAAGTAATTTTTATTTATTTTAAATTTGATATTCGATTTGATAAATTTTTTATTTTTTTATATTTAAATTTGATTTGATTTGAAATTAATAAAATATTATTTTTAAATATAAATATAAAATTAAATAAATAATTTAAAAATAAATTTTTTTTATATATTAAATCGGATGAAATTTATTCAAAATTTGATATTGACTTGAAATATAATTTTTTATTTTAAAAAAATCGATTCTAAAAAATCGTATGAAATCAAAATTTTTCGAAACGAATTTGACCGATATCTCTAATTAAACGTCAATTCTAATTTCGAATCCAATTTAAAAGATTTATTTATAGTGAAGTTGAAGTTGCTTTCAAACCAGAGCCCAAATGGCACTTCATCCAATACCAAAACGGCATTTCAAGCGGAAAGAGATAGATTGCCACAGCGCTATTGACAACTCTCCCGAATTGTAAGAAGTCATCATCTCCCCACCGAAAGTCACATGGTTGCTAGTTGCGGCAGTGTCCAGTCGGAAGACAGCTCCAATTGCTTTTGTCATATCAGACGACTAATTCTCATTTTTCTACAAACGTGGTTTGAAAATTTTATCACCAAGCAATTGCCGTTAACAACATGCCTCAAATTCCTGAAACAGAACAAGACACGTTTGGATGTTTCTCCGTAATATATGTTTTTTTTAATCTTTTGAATTATAATTACGTTTCGAACTCAAAATTCTCTTTATTGAAGTCGATCTTAATATTACGGAATTAACAGGTATTTGAGATTCAAAACTCTTATCTTAAAACTGATTTCAGTATTGGTTCCCTTTTAATCATTTAGCAGCGAAACAAAATGATTTAAGATTTATTTAAATGGATAATAAAATTAATTTCGATGATATTAAAAATTATTATAATTATTATTAAAAAAATTTCATAAAAAATTTATATTAAAAATACGATAAAATCTAAAATCTCACTTAACAATAGACTTGCCTAGATTCCCCTATTGTAGGCCTAACCCTATTTTCTAGGCTTAAACGAGCACTGCTCCTTTACAAAAAGCCCAGCCCCAACTGAGAAACGAAACCAAAGCTCTACCGGCGTAAATTGACAAGTCAACTGTCATGGATGAATTCGGATTCACAATCAATCAAGTTGTAATAAGCAGCCAAGAGGAATCTCATCAGTATCATAAATTGAAGATAATTATTTCAGTTCCAAACAAAAGAAAGAAGCCAAGAGTATCAGCCATCTATGGCCCCAAAGTTTGAAAATTCCACAATCAAAACCACAAAGACACCATCTTCGTTACTCAGCGCAACTAGATAATATCACAATGAAAAGTTTGAAAATTCCATCAAGTTACCTCTTATCCGACAAGAATTTATAGCTGTTGTCTTCTTGTACATTTCGACACTAAAACCGTGTGCTATCACCCCCCTTATTCTCCAAAACCGACGTCGCCTGAACCGCCTCTATCGCCTCCACATCCACTCTCTTGCGTTATAAATCCCTCAAAAAATATTTCAGATTCCATTTTTGAAACCAAATAAAAATAAAAGATGTGTAGGTCTTCGGATTGTTATCACGACTTTCGCTCCAGCGATCAAAGTCTTTTGAAGATCAAAGCTTTCTTTATTCGTTTCTCGGGTTTGGGTTCTTGTGCGGAACTGTTATCCGATTCGCTCACCCTACTCTACTCACCAAGAATCAACGAAACGGCACTTGAAGTTTCCGGGTCCAATATCCGGCCCGATTCCTTCGCGTTCTTGACTCTCCATCGGATGGTTAAAGTGGAGACGAAAGTTGGAGAGGCGATATACGGGAGCAGAGAGCGGGTTCGCGCCGGGGATGGGGTCCGGTTCGAGGTTTATTCAAGAGAGGAAAAGGTGTTGAAAGGGATTTTCAGAAGAGAGGAGGCGCAGAGGTGGAAAATGGAGTGCAAGTGCGCGCTGGAAGGAGGGGATGGGGAAACGGTTGCCGTTGAACGGGCGATGGCGGATGTCTGCGTGGCTGTAGAGGGAAACGTGGCGATCTTAGAGAGGGTGGAAATGTCTGCGAGGAAGAGGAAGAAGAATAGGAGGGTGGGTTTTAATCAGCTGGAGGATATTCCAGAGGAGAGAGAAGGGGAGAGTGAATCGGACGGTAGATATTGCTGCAGTTGTTGGGAACCGGACAGTAGTGGTTTGGAAGGAAAGTGCGAGGCAGATTGTGGTGGGAGGCAGGTGATGGACACGGATGCAGAGGGCGTGAGTTGGGCCTTTGATGTGGGCATTTGGGTGATGTGCTTTGGGATTGGATACTTGGTCTCCAAAGCCTCCGCCAAAAGCTTGAGGCGCATGAGAATCCTATGACAGTGTAAATTATAAATTATAAAAAATGGAAATGTGGTATTGGGGCAATTTTTCCAATCTCTTATTCTAAATTTGTTACCCAGTTTTGGAAATTTGGAAGTCAATTAACAAAACAAAAAATCATAAAATGAAATGACTGAAATGGGTAAACTATTAAAAAGTTACTGAATTATTTTAAAATTTTAAATAAATTTTTATATTTTTATCATAGTTAATAGATTTTTATTTTTTAATTTATATTTAAATAAAAATTTATTTTAAATGAAAGGATTGATTTATATTGAAGATTTATTTAGATAAATGTTAAATGACAAAGACGATTTGGAATTAAAAGTAAAGAGTTTACTTAAATATGAATTAAAAAAATTATTTGAATATAGTAAAAATATATGATTTTATTTAAATAAAGTGATAAAAATTAAAAAATTTTATTATTTTAATTATAAGAAATATTTTGTAATAAATGAGAAAATTAATTTCATTTTTATTTTAGAGACAATAAAGATTTGAGGCATATTGTAGTCTAGTATACTAGGCATTTGGAAATATTCATAATAATAATAATAATAATTTTATAAAAAAATATTAATGGACTTCATTGGGTCTGAGGAATGCGCAATTTGTTAATTTATTTGTAATTAATAATAATAACTAGTTTTAATTGAAATTTCATATTAGCATATGAGTTATGACAAAGTAAACTTACGGAGAAAACCCCACTATAAATAATCAAAACTCAGAAAAGGAGAAGAAAATAAAATAAGCTACGTCTAGTCGTCTGCCAACTCATGGGAAAAATCCACGTGTCAAAATCCAATCAACTAGCAGTAATTAGCCACGTCAGCACCACCCCGTTCGCTCTTCACCTCAAACCAGTCCCCTCTCTATGTCGCCGCTCATGGCGGTCAACGGATCAAATAAATACTTCACGCCTAATAATAAAAACAAAAGAAATAAGCCGCCTTTTAATTTTCGGGACGATTCTTTTGCTGTTAAATTACTTTGCTGGCGTCTTTAAGCGACTACTTCTTGACAGTTAATGCGTTGGTTCTCCAAAGGCGGTTTAAGGTTTTAGGGCATGAGGAGAATGGGTGGAAGTCAGAGACGTTACTCAGCGAATTCTGACGATTATAAGCTTTTAGAAGAGGTTGGTTGTGGCGCCAGTGCTACCGTTTATAGAGCGATGTATCTCCCTTCTAACGAGGTCGTAGCTGTGAAGTGTCTGGATGTCGATCGTTGCAATAGTAATCTGGTTCGTTTTTTGCTCTTTATTTGATTTTTAGTTACTACTCAAATAATGCTGTAACTTGATTTGATTTTAGTTGGTTTTGAATAGATCTCGTTTGATTAAATTGATTTGATTGTGGATTTATTGATTGTTTCTCGTGGAGTTGAATGGAATTCTGAGATTCTTACTTTTTATTATTGAAAATCGTTGCCTTAAAGTCGGAGTTTATGAGGTTTTGAACGATGATTGAATTCTAGCTTTGTTTCTCGTCTGTGTGTACGTCTTTCTCTAGTGCCAGATAATTGTTGGAATTTGTTCCTTTTGAAATTGTTTGAAGTTGAAAATTGTTCCTTTTATCTTCTATCTTTAATTGTTTCTGAGGAAGCAAGAAAACTCTATTTAATAGTGTTATGCGAACCATACCATTCAAATAGGAATTTTTCTTTGGTAGCGACCATACCATTGATTTAGCTGAGGCAGTTTAGTGCTGAAATGGGATTGCTACTGTGTGTACTGAAGATAGTCTATCAACATTCCATGGTTATTTAAAGCTTGGATATCTGCCAGCAAGGAATACTTGAAAATGCTGACACCATTGGATCTGTGGGATTATTTGTTCTTCCAGTTAGGAATATGTTTATAAAGGAATTAAATTGGTGCCCACTTGATATGCCTAGGAGATGATTTTGTTCTCATAGAATTTTGCTACTCAACTGAGAAAGGATTGAGAAATCAGGGGGACTCAGTTCGAAAATAATAAGAGACTTTAAAAGTTGTTACTTGTTACTGGTGGGATTAAAATTTTGTCCTGTTAAAACGTTTTCTAAATGAGGACAGTACTATTCTCCGTACCTTACTTTTCCTTCCCTTAGCTTCCTCTCAATCCAAACAAAGCCTTAGTTATCGTTCATGCGTACTAAAGTTCTGGTAAGCTATTTTGTTTCATTACATATAGGTCATTCCACTGAACAAGTTTTATGTTTGATAATAATAGAATCACTCAATATGTGCATGCCGCATTGTTTTTTGGCTACTGGAATCTTTTATGATGGAAGTCATTTGGAGGCTTTATAACTGTTAGTATCATGAGTGGTATAGCTTAGGTCTATATTTTCTACTTTTCATGTTAGTCAATACCTCCTCTCTTCATGATCTTTTGACTCTTGTGTAGCTTTCTTGATGACTAATGCTCTTTTCAGGATGAAATACGCCGGGAGGCTCAAACGATGAGTTTGATTGATCACCCAAATGTTGTTCGGGCATATTGTTCGTTCGTAGTTGACTATAACCTTTGGGTAATCATGCCATTTATGTCGGAGGGTTCCTGTTTGCACCTCATGAAGATAGCTTATCCTGATGGATTTGAAGAGCCTGCCATTGGTTCTATTCTGAAAGAAACTCTTAAGGCTTTGGATTATCTTCATCGACAAGGACATATTCATCGGGATGTTAAGGTCAAGACACCATTGAAGTTAACATTATTTTATCCAAATGAATTTATCATTCCTTTTATTTCAGTTGTTTTTAAATTGACATTACAGGCCGGGAACATACTGCTTGAGTACAATGGCTCAGTAAAGCTTGCTGACTTTGGTGTTTCAGCCTGCATGTTTGATGCAGGAGATAGACAACGTTCTAGAAATACCTTTGTTGGGACTCCTTGCTGGTGAGCTATCTTTGTCAAATCTGTCAAACAATTATTGTTCTCTTCCTCACCTCTCCCACTCTGATGCCATTGATAGCATTTATTTTTCTTCTTGAATTTTTCCATGATTTGAGATTTCAATTATCCTTTCTTTGCAGGATGGCTCCAGAGGTCTTGCAGCCAGGAAGTGGATATAACTCCAAGTGAGTTTCAATCCGTGTTTAAGATTTTGAAAAATATTTAAAGCCTAAGAATTTCTCGTAAATACATATTGTCACCATAAAAAGTTCAGTAGGTATGGCATCTTAGTTTACACAAGTTTTTCTGTTTCTGGGTAGCAAGGTTTGGTCATGGGTTTGAACCTGCAAGGTATCATGATTTTGGTCCAAGTTATATATTTCCAAAAACCAAAATTTTACTTTATCCACACATCATGGCATTCTATTAAATTATCTATGCTCCTCAAAGTTGCCACTTTTGCAGATACATTGCAAATTTGTGATGTATATTTTAATTATTCAAATTGTACCATGGGAATCTGGTATATTTTATATAGTTAATGGCTATTATGCTTGGACTGAGTTGAATTTGGCTTGAGTGCATTCAAAGTTGGTATATTTTTTGGTACATTTAAAGAAGTAGTACATTTTGTTTTTCAACTTAATTTTGTAATTTCATTAATTGGTTGCATTTTTTCACAGGGCTGATATGTGGTCATTTGGCATAACAGCATTGGAGTTGGCTCATGGTCATGCACCTTTTTCAAAATATCCACCAATTAAGGTATCTAATCCCAGTTGAACATATAACAAGAATTTATGTAAATGCTCCACCAATGAAGGTATCAATAACACGAGCTTTTAGTAAACATCTTATTTATGTTTTACAACTTTTCTTTCTAACAATAACAGGTTCTCCTGATGACCATACAAAATGCTCCTCCAGGACTTGATTATGGTCGTGATAAGAAGTTCTCTAAGGTACTGCTATTCTTTCTGGCTACATCATCACAGTGACAGACATGTTATTTGTCATTATATACATAAAACATTGATTGGTGCATTTAATGGTGTTTTACAATTGCTTATTTGTCATAGCAAATTTCTAATTAAAGGACTTCCAGTTGTGATCAGTCTTTTAAAGAAATGGTTGCGATGTGCCTGGTGAAAGATCAAACAAAGAGGCCAACTGCAGAGAAATTATTAAAGCACTCCTTTTTCAAGCGTGCAAAGCCTCCTGAGCTTTCTGTGAAGAAGTTATTTTCTGGTCTGCCACCACTTTGGAATCGTGTGAAAGACTTTCAGGTTAATGATCACACTGCCAAAATGCACATGTTTTGCTTCATTTGCTCACAGTATTTGTCTAATTTATCCCTTTTTTGTCAAAATTTTACAGCTTAAAGATGCTGCACAACTAGCTCAAAAGAAAATGCCTTCAGCAGAACAAGAAGCTATATCACAGGTTAGGAATTATTAATCAGAAGTCATTTTTATCTTATATCAGATTTACCTGTTCTTCAAAATGACATATCTGTGAAATTTTTAACTGTTGAGTTGTGCACTTGGGGACATTTGTGTTTTCTTACTGCTGGGGTGTTGTCTTGTGCTTGTCAGAGTGAGTATCAAAGAGGAGTTAGTGCCTGGAATTTCGATATTGAGGATTTGAAAGCGCAAGCATCTCTGGTAGGCCTCATATTTAACTTTAACCTTTAATAATAAAGATTGTAATGCAGACATAACGTATGAGAATTAATTTCTTGGTTGGTTATATCAATCACTCAGTTTATACTCATTTTTTCAATTGAACATGCTAAGGTGCATGATGATGATGACATTCATAAGTGCAAAGGTGACTATGAAAGAATGAAATCAAGCCTTGGTCAAAAGGTCAGTATTTGTATTTTTTTTTTTTTTTTTGCCCCAGCAGTATGTGGTACATATCTAGACATGGTTAAAATACTACTTTTTTACTTGTACAACTTGGAATTGTATTTCTTTCTGATTTTTCCTTTAGAGCAAACTATGTTAATTGATTCTTGGTGTTGGCTGACAGGCTTCAGCTTACTGCAAATCTAGTTTGGGAAAGTTGAATTTAAATCGGGAAGTGTCTCAGGCTGAATTTGGAGGACCAAGGAATGTTGATTTATTACAGTTTGATTGCTTGAATGGAAAGGGAAAGAATCCGGAATGTGATATAGTCGAAGCTGGCTGCCAGGAGATGGTTGGTTTGAGAGGAAATGGATCAAGCATTGATATTATGGCATCAACTTCAGAAAAGGATGTGCTATTGACCAGGGCTAAAACAGTGAAACCTAGGCAAACCCAAAGTGGGCCACTCACACCTGGTGCTGTTCTTAATCATTCATCTTCAGAACGGGCTCGTAACTCAGAAAGGTTGGTCACAGTTCGTAGTTAAGTTTGCTTGGCCATTTCAGTTGTCTTTGTTCCATGGGTTTTTAAAGTGATCTGGGCCTTTTTTTTTTTCCTCCAAGTAATTGTTACCTGATGATGCTGTTGCATAAGCATGTAGAACATTTGGTTCTAATTGTAGTTTAAAACATATCCTATAACATATGAGGGGACTCAATCTGCTATATGATGGCTGTAGGCCCTGGTTATCATTTTAACTACCAAACGTGAAGTAGGTCTTTTCCTTTTGGACTATTTTATTGCCTGTGATTTTGAGAATAGTTAATTCTATAAATTGGGCCAGTTAATTTTTTTCTCATGTGTTTTTGCCTCTGTTGTTGAATTATGTTTTAATATAACATGGTCTAAATGTTGGGCTAGTGAAAAGCCATATGAGGTCATAAAAGTATACCGCTGTTATAGGCTATTTTTGTCTCTATCTCTCCAATAAAACAGAAGTGTCAATCTGACAAGTCTTGGTTCCAATGTGCTTTAAGTTGATTCAACAGAACATTTGATTATGATTGGTCGGTGACATATTTCATTTAATATAGTTTCTTCTGATATTGCTTTGGCCTTTTTATGGTTGTGGAATTGAAGGATAAGTAAGAAAATGATTTACAGCTCATCTGTATACATGTGAGATTAATCTCTTATCTTTTGTAATTTAAGAAAATGATTTATATATCATCAGAAGTGGAAGAGAAATTTGTAGGTTTTTAGCTTACGGTTTGCTATTGATTAGGTTTGAGAATGAAATTTTACCAGCAAATGAGAAAGTTTGCCAAGTTCGTAAAGCACCAATCTTTAGTGGTCCATTAATGCTTCCTAATCGAGCATCTGCAAATGGTTTATCAGCTCCAATTAAATCATCAGGAGGTAACAAACTCATAGCATTTAGAATAGTTGTTGTTTGTTTTTGTCACCAGCATCACCATCAGTGCTACTCTTTTGGTTGCTAGGATTTATATATATTGTAGCATCCTTTTTCTCCTTCAACAGGGTTTAGGGATTCTTTGGATGACAAGTCAAAGGCTAATCTGGTGCAAATAAAAGGTCGATTTTCAGTAACATCAGAAAATTTAGATCTTGTAAAGGTAAGGCTCAATTTTAGTGCTATATTTGTTCTCTTGTGCAACTTCACTAACCAAATAATGTTCTCTAGGATATTACTTTAAGTACAGTTTCAGGCCGGTCTTCACAAGTGGGTTATTGGTCTTGGCATAAATATGCTTCTATAAACAATATAATTGTCCACTTCTTATTGGTTGCTCTGTTTCTTCTTGAGTTTCAGACTTTGCCTCTCAGAAAGTCTGCTAGCGTAGGTGATTGGATAAATGAATCCAAACAAGTGGTTCAAGTATTACATCTTCTTGTCAATGTGGTTGATTGTGAATTTATGTTCTGTTTCATTTTATTGCAACATCTTGCATCTTGAAGCTTAAGGATTATAAATGAACTGGCGTTAAGGTGTGTGCCCGGGAAATAATGTTAGGCACAAATCAGAGAGAGTGCCTCACTGCCTTCCAGGGGAGGCACCTTTATTGAGGCGCATGCCTTTTGAAAGGCACACAAGGGGCTTACCCCACTCAACTGATTTGGTTTGCTATGATTGTTTGTATGTGTTATTTTAAAAGAATAAAAGAAGGGTAGTAATATCCATATTTAACAACTTCATACAAATCAAGTATAAATTCATCTCATCTTAGATGTGGTTCCATCTATCTGGTAGTGGAACATGTTTAGCAGCTTTGTATGCCACTGCATTATGTAAATAAGTGTTGATTTTTTTTGCACCTGGTTTTTTTCAGCCTATCAATCACACCGCCAAGGATTTGACCAATGGTAGCATGCCCACATCAATTCTTATGACTCACCTTCAGAATCTTTTTCAGCAAACCTCACTTCAACAGGTAAAGACTTAAATGTTTCGTAGGGAGGATGAATTTTTTTTTAATCTAATGGTTGAGATTCTTAACAACATGTGCTATTTTGTAACTCAACCAACCATTACATTAAAATTTTTTCCTTCCTTTGCCCTTTCCTTCCTACCAAAAAGTGTAGGTTTGGGACAGTAAGTCAGTGTTTCATTTTGCTGACAGAATGTTTGTTTGCCTTAAACTTAATGATGTTCTCACTGGAAATTTTTTTGGCATGCTAGGATTTTATCACGAATTTGTTTAATAGCCTGCAGCCATCTGAGTTTGTAGATGGTCAGTGAAAGATTGGTCTTTCTATCACACTTACATGATTAAGTTAGGAAATACACTGCTTATCAGTATAGTAATCCATTTCTTTTTTGTTTTTCCAGCCACACAAAATGGAAAGTTGCCTCTACCTCATTGCACTGAGAGCAATGGAAACGTAAGAACCTTCTGTCTATGTTTTATGACTATTTCTAGTATGTTATTCTTTCTTCACCTACCTGATCTTTTTCAATAGGTTCAAACAGCAGCTTCTGAGAGGGAGCGTTTACTGCTCGGCAAGATCTCAGAGCTCATATCTAGGTTGATTGTTGTGAATCCATACCTAGTAGTTCTACCTTTTTTTCCCACTATATATGCAAGTTTCTTCTGATACTCTTTTTTGAACACTTTTTGCAGAATGATGAATTTAACCAATGAATTGACTACTGAAAAATTGAAATATGATCAAGTGAGCTTCTCACAGGGTTTTATATATTTACATTTGTGGCTTTTTGTTGCCTCTACTTTATATTTCATGGTTGTGTTGTGTCTAGCAAAGATGCTTTCCAAAATTAAGAGATGATGCTGGGTTCTTGACGTACGTTTAAACAATTCCCTCTTGCTCGATACTCGATTCATCCTCTCTCTCAATATCTTCCTTATTGATACAAGAAGAACCCCATCGTGTGGAGAAGGAGAGGTTATCTGTTGGCTCTGATGATTTCATTATCGTTATGCAGTTGCAAGAACAACTAAGATTCATGTCTGGTGCGGAACAGAACTGGATTAGAAAGGAAGGGGATTCGTGAAAGCTGTAAAGAGAAAAAACTATGCATAATCGGGCAAAACACCGACCGAAATCGTGAAAATAATATTTTGTTCCACCATTCTTTGACCATCAGATAATGGGAACTGCTTTTCAGGCCATCAACAACGGTAGAACAGTAGAAGGCAGCAGCATCATTAGTTACACCTTGAATGCCGATGCGTTTCTTTGCAGATTTCAGCCACTTGAATGACAAATAAAGCAAATATTAAGGGTAGATGAAGATGTTTTTACTTCTATTTCATGTAAAGAGAAATGTTGTTTCAGAGCCAGACCAATTACTTTTATTGTCATGGAAGCAGTCACGTAGAGGGTTAGATGTACGAGTTTTGGCTTCTGCCCAGAAAATTCATTTTATCATTTAAGGAAACAAAAAAGTTAGTAGTGATTTTTTATTTTATATACTATTCATACGGGGAATATGAACAATTATCTTCTCTATTTTTTTTTTCTTTGAACAACATATTTTTAAATTAAAAATTAAAAAATTTTGAAAAATCTTCCCCATTTGCTCATACAAGGAGGCTGTTCTTCAATTACAAAGATAAAAAGGCCCAAAAGATCATTGGGCGGTCAAGAAAGCCATTCCATATTTGTTCTAACGTAGTAACATTCTAGAAGTAAGCAACAAGCAGGCCAGAGGAGCTCCATCTTGTCAACTCCAATGGTTTATCACCCTTAACAAAAATGTTACGGTCGAAAGTTTTATGCATTTATTTTTAACCACCGCGAGCAAATATCGGGAAAAGCGCCCATACTCCTTAGTTCACAGCTCATGCTACCGGTAGCAACAACCGAACTATGATCTGCTTCTACCTCACCCAACCCTCTTCCTGTTCTTCGTTTTTTCTCAAGCCTCCTCTCATACCTTCTTCAATATCCAAACTTAAACCCTTCCATCACCTTTCAAAAACCCACAAAAAGGTGACAATTTGTATTGATCTGTTCTTTTTGTTTTGTTATTTTATTTTATTTTATTTGGTTGCTGACTCTGGATTTTTACAGAAGAAGATTAAGAGAGGAATATGCAGGGCGGAGTTTTCGCCGGACGCGCCCCTTGCTGCCGCAATCGGCGCGTGTATGCTGAGTTCGCTGCTGCTTCCGGTCGCCGATACTAGGGATGAAGATGGTGGTAACTCGGTTATTGACTTAGGGGATGCGAGGTTTGTGGCTATGGGGATTATCAGCTTTATCCCTTACTTCAATTGGCTGGTTAGAAACTGAATTTTTCATTTTTTTTTTATTTTAAAGGGGAGGGGACTGGGGAGCTTCCTTGTTAAATTTCCAGCAATTTTAATTTTTACTTTCACGTTTTTGGTTTTTGGTTTTTGATTTGATAGAGCTGGGTTTTTGCTTGGCTTGATACGGGGAAGCGGCGCTACGCCGTGTATGCAATTGTATACTTGGCTCCTTACCTCAGGTATCACTTTTACGATTGGTGCAATTATAATTTCCTAGTGCCAATCAAATTATCACACTGGAATGAATATTCAATATTTTATATTTGGAATGCTTTTCTTGCTTTAGTTTGAGAGCAGCAAGGGTGTCAAAACTAGGGTCTAATGGAGAGAGTGCAAACTTCATTGTCTTATAAGTTTCATCTTAGATAAATTTAAGAGGTTTTAATATCTCTTTTAGGAACGATTTTGGGGTGTGATCGTTAAAGCACTGAGCTGGCGAGTGTGAGTGCAAGGGTCTAAGTTGGTGCTTGGGAGTTGCCTCTCTATCTCCATGCAAATGTGAGAGAGGGTGGGTTTGTTTCTGAGTCCCTTTTCCCAGGAGGGACTGCCTTTTTTGGGAACTTATCTAGGTGATTTTGACTGTTTTATTATGTTTTTGTTTAGTCTTAGTGGTATTCCAAATCTTATGGTGATTATGTTTCCTTTGTCTTTTGGCTATCCTCAAAGGGCAATGAACTAGAATGCTAGTGTTGACTTATTAAGCTTCTTTCTTTGAGGTTTCAAGTTTTAATATTTTCTATTGTTTATCTCTTTTGAAATTTTTGAACTTAAATATGACTATCGATTATCAACTTCTTTTTGTCTTTTCATCATAAGTTTTAATTATAAGTTATAACCTTTTCCAAGCTTCAATGAGGTAAATTTTGTTGCTTTTTTAAATCAATGTGTTCCTCCTTCTAATGTGTTCGTTTCGATACTTGGTTTGTTGCTGTCAAGTTCTGGCTTCTTTAAAAACCCATTTCGCTTATATTCATAAATACAACCACCATTTCTCTATTTCAACTGGTTATGCTCCTAATGCTGTATTTGTGGGCAATAATGAAAGCTAAATTGAGACGATGGGTACTTGATGGACTACACAGTTGGATTTTCTTAAACTTTAGATTGTTTTTGTTAAAATGTAACTTGACAGGTTGTGTGGATTTAATTACATATTTTTTCTCTGATTTAACAGGTCAAATTTGTCTCTTTCCCCAGAAGATAGCTGGCTTCCTATTGCTAGCATAATATTTTGCATTTTTCATGTCCAGGTACAAAATTTATCAAGATCGTTACTTTGTTATGTTGGTAAATATGTTGTGGTACCCCATATTTCTGCATTAAAGTCTTGTCTGATGATGGTGATTTATTTATCAATGATTTATGCTCCTCTAGGTAATATGGAGCTTCTGAGCATCACTGTTGTTTTAGTTTGTGGTGGATTGGTTCTGGCTTAAGATGCCACTTTTGAGTATATACTGGAAGCTGTACATAAGTGTATGGCATTGTGACTTCCATTGCTTGTCGTTGCAGCTGGAAGCAAGTATAAAAAATGGTGATCTTCAAGGATTTCAAATGTTTAGTGAGGCTGCTAAGCATCTTTCATCAAGGAGTAGAGAGGAAGACACACATTTCAAAGGACATGAGGAACCTGAGGTATCAGGATCTTGAAACCCTTGAGAATTTTTTGTCCTGTTTAAATATCTGCTTTTATATATAATAGAAGTGTTGTTCTTAATGTCAGGTGAGAAAAACAGAATATAGGAATTTGCCTGATGCTGAAGAACAATCAAGAAATGAGATCCGGCAGTGGGGAATCTCTAGAAATCCCCCAGAACATCATGAACAGTCGAATGGAGATTGGGATGATGATGGAAGTGAATACTAGAATGACAGGCATCATAACTCAGCTTCCTTGATTTTAATATTTTGATCCAAATGAAGTGCTAGTGTCTTGGTGTACGCCGTTTAATTATGAATGCTGATCTGCTGGTTAATTTGATCCCCTGTTGATATCAAATGGATGAATTACCTTGTGGAATTTGGACAGATGATGGCAACTTAAGGGCCCGAGGATATTTGACCTCTAGAGTTCATTTATCAGTTCCAAACCCACAACTAGGTTTTTTGATCCAATAAGTTGTATCATTTCTCTTTTTCACCTAGCGATTTTAGTTTTCAAATCCCAAACATAAGATCTTTGTAATGTTCCAGGTCGTTTTACATTCATTTCTTTCAAATGAAGAAGAGTAAAGAAAAACGGAATTTTCTTCTCTTTTTGGCAATAGCAGTTCTTGTCAGAAACCAAACCTTAACCCGCTTTTAAATCTCCTGAAAACTCTTGGGCCTCAACTTAATGAGGGTATTGGCTATTGTAGAGCGCCTAACGGTTCACGTTCAAGGCATCACGCTTCTTGTGCCGCTATCAACGGATATAACGGCAACGCCCCTACCCTACCCTCACTTTCCCTTCCAACTTCCAATATTTCCAGCGGTGGCCTAGAGAGGGGAACAACAACCTTGGCCCGCCTTCGCACCGAGACATCCCTGTTACAAGATTTACTCTTTTATGCAACAAGAGCCCCTTTCAGTTGCCTGGTTCTATTCGCCGGACTCGAACAACAAGACCCGAATCATGAATCCTCCAAGAAATCCATTGAAAACAAAAAGGCCTTCTCCAAACGCCTTGGCCGCCCCCCTCATCGACGCTAACCTCTACAAGGGCCTTAAAGAAAAAGAAAAAAAAACTTTCTTTTATATATTGGCAAGAACCCCATTTGTATTTTCAAAGTGATTTTTGTTTTTTCTTCTTCTAAAATGCAGGATGTGATAATGGTCTGATGTGATGAACCCAGACCACATAGTCGTTGAATTCAAATCGGTTGGTGGGTTTGATAGAATCAAAGAAGCATCGTACGAGTTGGTTATTCTTCCTCTTAAAAGGCCCGAGCTTTTCGCTTATGGCAAACTTTTGGATCCCCAAAAAGGTGTGCTTTTGTACGGACCACCGGGGACAGGAAAAAACATGCTTGCTTGTTATAGAATCTGGGGCTGTCTTTATCAATGTTAGAGTTTCTAATTTAATGAGTAAATGGTTTGGTGACGCCCGTAAACTAGGTAAACAAAACGGGATTTCTTTCAAAATCATTGCCTTGTTGTACATTTTAAGGTTTCTAATATTATTGCACTGACTGCTGTCTTTAGTATGGCTTATAACCTGCATCCGGTTATTAAATTTATTGATGAAGTGGACAGTTTCCTGGGGCTGTGATGAGCTACGGACAACGAGGCGATAGCTGGTATGAAAACCGAGTTCATGGCTTTGCGGGATGGTTTTACCACTGATCGTGAGTGTTCTTAGTTATTAGCTTGATTTTAAACTGATTGTTGATCTGTGAGTGTACAAGTTGAATGTTCTTTACTGACATACATTATCAGCATCAAACGCATTTACACTTCCAAAACTTTATTTTACTTAATCATTTGTGAGGATCATTAAACATACATTGTAGTATCCGTGCCATATATATTAACAGAATGGTTTTTAAGTTCAAAATGCTTTTCCTCCTTCGCCTACATGTCCTGAGGTTTGGAGTTTATTATGATTTTAAGTCAATTTATTGAAAACATTTCTTAGGTGTTCGAAAAGTATGTAGTGCTCACAGAGTGGGGTGTTTGGCGACGGTTGGATATTTATTTTGAAACTTTTAAAACTGTTAGATACCGATGTTTTTTGTGTTTGTTGTGCTAAAAGTGGTTCGGTTTTAACAAGAGATGGGCACGTAGTGCTATAGCTTAAAATAAATAGTACTTCATGTCAATATTGAGCATGTAAACTTTTGTATATAACTGTGAAGTTGATTTTTCTTTCAACTTTGCGTTCAGAGAATGCTCGAGTTATGGTACTTGGTACAACCAATAATGCTTAGGCGCTTTTCTTAAGTTCTTGAAATTGGAAGACCTGACTGTAATGATAGAAAAAAGATATTGAAGGTGATATTGAAGAATGAGAGAGTGGTGGACACTATTGATTTTGACCACATAGCTAGACTGTGTGAAGGCTCTGCAAACAAGCAGCATATATTCCTCTCAGGATCTCTTGAATGAAGAGAAGGCTGGGAAGATACGTGAAAGTGAGTAATATACATGTCACTCGTGTTACTCTTTATACATATGAGAATGTTTATCTCCAAATGAATGGGTTTCTTGTGGAGAAGTTGCTTTGTAAATGTACGTAAGTTCTCTTCTCTACTTTAGAAGCTTGGCTGTATGTTCTCTCATGTTCTGTTTCTTGGAGTGCGTGAGAGATATAACTTATTAATGTAATGGCAATGTACTTGTGCAGATGCCTTAACGCCCTTGTGTTTTTGATGTCCAGTTACAGGTACCACGACCATTGTCACGGTTGGACTTGGAGAAAGAGTTAGCTACTCCAAGTAAAACACGTATCAACAGGCATAGATCTTGTTCATCAGCATGAGTTGAATGCAGTGAAGATGGTTATAGGATCAAGTTGCGACAGAGCACATAAAATTTTGAAGTTCTGAATTACTAAATTTTGACTTGGATGCCTAAGCCTCTGTAAGCCTTGCTGTTTTGAGTTGTGTATCTGTACTCAGGATATTCAACGAAAATATAGTCAAGAGAATTTATAGATGATGGAATTGGGCATGTTGAAGAAGCTGCAATGCCGAAGGTTTGTTTGAAGAAGAACCTGAGTTTGAAGACTGAAGCAAAGTGGATGTGATTGGTGAGAGCATGGATGGCTCGGAATTTTTTTTTTCTTGCCTCTTCATATTTGATTAATTAAAATACGGGGATTGGTCTTATTCACAAGTCAAACTTTTTAGTCATTATTTTTTTATTACTATTAACATTTAACATAATAAATTAATAAATACCAACAAGTGATTGGTTCAATCGATTAAGATTATTTTTTTCGACAAAAAGATTTTGAGTTCAAGTTCTGTCGGTGAATTTTTTTCGATGAAGAAGTTTTGAGTTCGAGTTCTATCAGTGATTATTTGATGAAATTATTTCGAATGTACGATTTGTAGTAATTTATTTTAAACTATCAGATATAATATATTTTACCTTGATTTAAGAGTTTAAGTAATTATTTATTCTCAAATTTTTTGTTTTTTACCAAAAAAAATAAATTAACAAATTAAATGATCACAACAAAATAAATATTTAAAAGGACGAACACAGACTTTTTATCTTAAGATTCATTAAATCCTATATTTATAAAAAAGCAGCTGGGCTGTCATGTAATTTGTTTAAAATGCGAAAATCAAATAATTTTTTGTTGTGAAAAAAAAAAAACTCTTATTTTTCCTATGAAGAAACTCTTTTTTGTTAGTAAAAAGCTAATTTGGTTCTCTAAAATAGCTTATTAAAATTAATTAGAAATATTTTTACATAGTAATTTAAAAAATAATCATATTTTTGGTTACTTAAATTCTTAGAACTCATAAGTATAATTAAGATCCATAATTCTTTATTTATAATAGTAAAAAACTAATTTTAAAATGATTCACATCTTAAATAAAAAGAAAACAATTAACTAAAATGAAGAAAGTGTTTTATTTCTTTTTTTTTAATAATAAAATAGAACAACATTGTGAATAATTTTTATATTATAATAAAATATTTAATATGATATCTAAATTTTAAAAATTTTAATATAATGCTTGAATTATGAATTCATTAATTAATGTAATATATATTTATAATATGATTAATTTTAAATGATGACATGTGGAGAATAAAAAACTCTTTAAATATCATATTAATTAATAAATTTATAATTCAACTATTACATTAGAGACTTTTAAAATTTAGATATTATATTAAATATTATATTATAATTTAAAATATTAACCTTATTAAAATTTATATATTTTTTTACAAATTACAAGTGTAAAATATAAAATTTAAATCTAAATATTATTTTTTAAAACAATGACATTAATTAATTAAATTAAACTTCTAACTTCCGCACTCTTTTTGCACTTTATCATTTAAAATTTTAGAAAAAAAAAAAAAACCCAAAGTCCAAATTATATAATTTTAAAAGAAAAAGTTAGAAAAATGTTGTTTTTTGGAGGGTATAAAGTAAGGATTTAGATTTTAATGTATTCGTTAATATATATATTTTATATATTATCAGATAATATTATTTTATTAATAAGTAATTTAAATTTGATATCACAATAATAAATAAAATTTTTTTAAAATTATTAAAATTTTATATTTATTTTAAAAATTAATGTTTTCCCATTAATATCTTATCTCCTGACGGTGTATAAAAGGCATCAAATATAAACTCGTTAAGTAAAGGAACGTCGGTTGCGGGGTGAAAATTGGGAGTTAAAGCCTTAAAGGCATGTGGGCAAGAGGAGGGTTTAACCAGAAGCTTTTCAACTTGCCCAAAGCCCTCTTGCGCCCTCTCATGGCTACCTCCAACCTTATTAAGGTTTCTTCCCCCGCTTATTCCACTGGCTCCCCAAACAACGTGCCTTCTAAGCGCGTTGGAACACACAACGGCAGCTTTCACTGTGACGAGGCCCTTGGCTGCTTCATGATTCGTCTCACTGACAAGTTTTCCGACTCCGAGATTGTCCGTACCCGAGACCCCAAGGTCAGTTTTTTTTTCCTATTTCTTCTGTTTGGTTGCCGAAAATTTGTAACGAAGTAAGAAAAAATGCAAATTATAAAATGGGTTTTCTTTCGGATCTAAAAAATGTGTTTCTTTTGCTTTTCTACGAAGTTAGTTTTCTTGTCTATTTGTTTGCAAGTTTTATACAAGTTTCGCCCATAAATTCCAAAACTTGAAATGTAGTTGGATTGGGTAGTTTATTAAGGGATTCTTGTAGTTTATTTTGTTCTCATTTGTGTGTGTGTGTGTGTTTTTTTTTTTTTTTGTGCTTCCTCTTTGAAGGTCCATTATAAGATTGATCTGAGTTTTGCAGGAATTGGAGGGGCTTGATGCTGTGCTTGATGTGGGAGGCGTTTATGATCCTTGTCATGACCGGTATGATCATCATCAGAAAGGATTTGAGGAGATTTTTGGTCATGGATTTAATACAAAGCTTAGCAGTGCCGGACTTGTTTATAAGGTATTCATTTGTTACATGAGGCAATTAAAGATTCCTTCTCATTGTTCTCTTCTTGTTGGTTTTTATGTTTTTCTATTCTCATCCAATTTGGTCAATGATGTTTTTTGGTAGTTTATGATATTTCTTGATTATCAGTCAAAATTTTCCTCTATTTAGCATTTTGGCAAGGAGATAATAGCTAAAGAGCTTCAGCTTGGTGATGACCACCCGGATGTGCATAGATTATTTCTGGCCATTTACAAAAGCTTCATGGAGGTACTTACTTCTTTGATTCTTAAGTTTTAAAGGGTTTGAATTCCATGAGTTCTAGCTGCTTTGTGTGGAAGTAGATTAGGATCTTATGGTTAAACAAATATTACTATCTAGAGCTTCAACTTTCTGAAACTGGTGCTAAAGAGTTTTTACAGATTATAAATTCTGAGCTTTTTTGGTTTTATTAGCAATGAAAATCTCTAGATTTGTTTTGTTCAGGTTGGTCGGACAGGATTAATGCCATGGGCTTCCTGCTCTTTCCTTGGTTTTCATTTTCCTATACTAAGTTATTATGGATTTAGATGTTCATTTGGGTGTTTTTTTTTTTTTTGCTTTTACCAGGCAATTGATGCAATTGACAATGGAATCAATCGGTTTGATACAGACAAGCCTCCAAGATATGTGAACAACACACACTTATCCTCTAGGGTTGGAAGGTTAAATTTAGACTGGACAGACCCTGATCAATCACCTGAGAAGGAGAATGAGGCTTTCCAACGAGCAATGGTTCTAGCTGGTAGTGAGTTCTTAGATGTAAGGTTCTTTCAAAATTAAAAACATACCTACGTATACAATTATTAGTATGGTTTTCATTTCTAAAATCCTCGATATGGATTGTTTTGTTTCTCTTCAGAAGGGATAAAAGTATGTACTGTATTCTTCTTATTTTAAAAGTTTGATGACCTTCTCCAAATTTCAGAGTGTCCGGTTTCATGCAAAATCATGGTTACCAGCAAGGTCAATTGTGATGGAGTGCATTGCAGAGAGATATGATATAGACCCCAGTGGTGAAATTATGGTTTTGAAAAGGTTTTGCCCTGTAAGTAGATGTTTCTAATTTTTCTTTCTTGTAATTTTCTTTTTCCACTAATCCTGCATGTGTATGGTATATGTGCTTCCTTCCATTTTTGTCTGTATATGCATCTCTTCACTAGAGGAAAGTGAGCTATCTTGGCTTATCGAATTGCTTGTATATAAATATAGTCATTTTGGTCCTTCAGTTGGTTTTAATTTTTATCAAATGAGCAGTGCAATTTCCAGTAGAATGTGAGAGGAATCTATTACTGACAAGTGACTGTGGCTTATTCTTGACTTACCATTAGTCCATTATACATCATTTATTTACAGCTAAGTATGATTTCATTTTGCTTCCAACAGTGGAAGCTTCACTTATTTGAGCTTGAGGAGGAGATGAAGGTTGAGCCTCCTATTAAGTATGTTCTTTATGAGGTATGTATTTAGACCTATCTTCCCTTCAAATATGTTCTAGAATGTGCAGCCCTAGATTAAATACTAGTGTCAGACAAAGGTTTTGTATTCTTCTCCTGTAGCTTATGTTGTTCACTGTGGTTTCTGGATCATTTCCAGAGTTTGAGATAGATTCTCATTGTTCTTGTGGCAATGTATTTTGCAGGATGAGAGGGGCAAACAATGGCGAGTTCAGGCAGTAGCAGTATCTCCTGATAGATTTGAGAGCCGGAATCCTCTCCCGGCTCATTGGCGAGGTCTGAGGGATGATGAACTCTCGAAGGAAGCCAGAATTCCTGGCTGTGTCTTTGTCCACATGAGTGGGTTTATCGGTGGAAATCAAACTTATGAGGGTGCTCTAGCGATGGCAAGAACTGCTCTGAAGACATAATCTTGGGAGGTTGATTTTATTTGTCTTTCACTTGTCATGGTATCTCTTACGTCATTCTATTCCGGGACCTGGATTATTTACAAAGTTTTGTGGCTTTATTGATTGCTCTTGGATTCATGTTATCACATCATTTATAGCTGATTTTTTGGAAACAAGTCAAAATTTAGGAGGTAAGATGTGAACTTTTCTTTTCTTGTTTTCATAAAATGTAAAATTAAGTGTAGGAAAAAACAGAGTCCAATTAAGATATTTGGATTTTAAATTTCAAAACAAAATGGAATTGAAACTTCGGTGTTAAAACTTGGGTTTGTTTGATTAGTCAATAAAATCCCTAATGAACTTAGGAATCATACACATCACAAAATTCAAGATGTCAATATGGCTTTGATTAATTATTTTCCACTAGAAAACTTGATTAGAAACAATCCAAAGGATATGAGTTAAGAGTCTTTGCATTTCTTCCCCAATATTTTCTTCGCATGGCCCTATCACAGCCAATGGTATTGGATTTTTCTGCTGCTTGTTCTTTCTGTGAATGGGACATTGGACAATGTTGAGTTGTGAGATTTATTCCTTTGGGGCGGCAGCTGGGCAACACTATGCACTTCTCTTCACTTCACCATCACAAATGTAAGCCCTGCAGAATCCATCTCTTAAAGAAAACCTATTAGACTTTGTTCTCTTTCCAAGCCTAGCCATGGCCTCATTGCCACCAACCACCAAAACCCTCAAAGCTCGTCTCAACAACGGTGACACCCTCTACGGTCTCTTCTTCATGAGTTTCTCCCCTACTCTGGCCGAAATCTCAGGCCTTGCTGGCTACGACTTCGTAGTCATAGACATGGAACATGGCCACGGTGGCATCTCCCAGGCGCTCCCTTGTCTCCAGGCTCTATCCGCCACCCAAACTCCTACCATCCTCCGCTTGCCCAAAAATTCCCCATCGTGGGCCAAGAAAGCCCTTGACTTGGGCCCAGACGGCCTCATGTTCCCCATGATCGACGACCCAGAATCCGCCAGAAACGCCGTGACATACTGCCGCTACCCTCCTGCTGGTATCCGCGGCGCCGCACACCCAATTGTGAGAGCTTCAAAGTACGGCCTTGACGATGATTACTTGGCAAAGTGCGAGAGTGAGCTACTGATTATGTGCCAAGTGGAATCGGAGAAAGCAGTGAAAAGAGCTGGAGAGATAGCGGCCGTTGATGGGGTTGACCGCGTGATGATTGGGCCGTTGGATTTGAGTGCCAGCATGGGGTACCTGATCGACCCTGGGAATGAGAAGGTGAAGGATATTATGAAGGTGGCGGAGGAAGCAGTGTTGGGCGGCGATGGCCCCTATCTGGCTGGGTTTTCTATGCCGCACGATCCACCGAATGAGATGAGGAAACGTGGGTACCACAAGATTTGTGGTGGGGTCGATTTGGCATTGTTTAGAAATGCTGCCCTCGAGGATGTAGAGAAGTTTAAGAAAATAGTCTAAAGTTTTTTCAATGCTTTGAGTAGCCTCTTCTCTATCGAATGTACAAAACAACATCACTTTGTTTGGGAGGGAGACTTTTATTAATTGGAACCTTAGGGTTACACCACATCATCATCGTGTCATCTTTATTTTAAAACGAAGAAGTCAACCGTTTTCTTACTTTTATTTTTTATATAGATTAACTAATGATTTTTGTTTGTTTTTTTTTGTTTTTTATATATATAAACGTTAATTAATAAAAACTTATTTTGATCCTTTAAGTTTTTAAATTAAACAAATAAAATTAATAAAACGATATATATTTAAAAATAAAAAATAGAGCAGAGCCCGAGTGGAAAAATGTGTTAATTAATACCATTAATATTTTATTTTTGGGTGGGATTTGATCCGACCCTGATCCCATATTTAAAAAATAAAATAAAAAAAACACTAACTACAAATGAAAAAGAAAAAAAATATATTTGCAAATTCCCCGGGAAAATCATAAAACAAGGGGATCCGCCTAGATTTAAGAATGCAAACAGGGACACACCCACCAAACTCCTCGAAGACAATGTCAATTTCTGGGTTTCGGAGGGAATAAACTTCTAAACACTAGACTGTTTTAGAGCTTGCAGCCAAACGCATTTTCTTGTTATAACTGTTGGGGTGTAATTTGTTTGGAATCTGATAGACAAGGAGTATCTTAGAAGATAAGAAGTTTGAGGCTTCTGTTTTTTTCATTAAAAAAGAATGGCAGAAATATAGTTTATAGGTCATGTTTAATTCAGCTAATATCTGCCATTATTCAAAAAGCATCTGGGGTATTTATTTTTTCATGCTAATTGTTGACATGTAAAATATATATTGTAATGTAAGTCATTATTAATTGATATCGGTCTTTTGAGATTTCATCAAATTTTCACCTCATTTTGTTATCATAAGCATGCTAAAATGGCACTTGTTTTGCTCTTGCTCCGTGACAAATCTTATTTTGAGCAATGATGAAAAAGTAGAGCAGGTCCAAATATTGCACGTTTCTGCCAAAATTTGACTTTTAATAGCTTGTTTGAACCAATACTTCCTGGAAACAGTGGCTAGAGATTGGAAAAAACAGAATGGGATTATACAATGTACTGAGAAAACTGAATAGTATTGCCTTCATATGGTATCTATATCATTGCACAAAGCTGGTTCTGCTCTAAATTTCACCGGTATATCGTGTTTTGATTTCGAAAACTAGCTAACAAATTCCAGTAGGTGATAAGGAAGATAGAGGCAGGGCAGTTTGAATGATAAGTTGATAACTCACAGGGCACTTAGCCCAATCTGATTATATTTACTCGAAAGCTTACATGAAAACAAAAGGTAAAAAGAGGGTGATGCAAAACATTTTCTACCCTTTTAGATGAGAAATATATGTAAACAAATGATCCAGTACAAGCAAGCAACGGCTGATCCAACTTGAATTGGATGTCATTTATGGAACTGATAAGAAATTTTTACTAAACTTGGTCCTGGCCGAAAAACAGAGAAAGGTATGATGCAACTTATGAAAGCCTATTTGAAGAAAGAGCAGGAAATTGAAGATTCAAAGTGATTTGTCTCTTTTGGTTTGATAGATTTTAGACATTTATTTAATTAAAAAAAATTATAGACGATTAACCATGTGAGAGGGGACAAGTCCTCAATCCTCACTGTTTTCTCATGTCCAATCTAATCTAATTTCATTTTGATAAAACATCCCTACTTCCCTTGTTCCACAATCTTCCGAGTTCCAACCTTACATTTCCCTTTTGAGCACGGCTGGGAGTGAGCATCCAACTTGGCCATGTGACAGTAATACATTATTAGCCATATGATTGATTTCCTACCGAATTCTACCCTCCAAAATGCTATATTTCCCTTTCTATTCCAAGTCTTTTGAGGACTGCTTAATTATGCAAGGAAAAAATAAAGTTCCACGACTTTAAACATACAGCTAAAAATGATTTCATTTAAGATCTCTGTTTCATCAGGTTTTTGATCCACCATCCATTTTCTTATGTTTGAACAGTTATATTTTTCCATGGTTGTTTGTTTAACTATGGACCATTTAAAAGAACTTGCTGAATTCTAAATCCCTCGTGGAGGAGGGCCTTCAGGTAAATTACTCTGCAACATGTTCTTTTGGCTCCACCCCGTCCCTGAGGCCAATAAGATTTCACTTTTCCATCGTCCTTGAGTCAGTGTCCTCGCTCCTAAATTTGAGAAACAGAAAAAGTTAAGAGTGAGAGAACAGGTAAAGATGGCCAATCTTAGAAGTCCTATACACCATTTCTTCAGTGCTTTTCAGTTTCTTTTGTTAGTGCAAACCAAAGTCCTATGCTATCAGTACAAGGTTGAGGTTTAGATGCATGGGGTATTCCCACGTCAGCAAACCCGCAGGTATACGCCAAATGGTCCAAGTACCACACCCTTAAGATTGGAGACTCTCTCTGTAAGTTTCCGTTCCATTTATCTCTTTCTTGCCATGTATTTTAGTTTCTCTTCTGATTCTCATTCTTTGCTGATTACTTTTCTCTTTGCAGTGTTCTTATATCCACCAACTCAAGATTCAGTTATTCAAGTCATGGAACAATCCTACAACTCTTGCAACCTCAAAGATCCAATCCTGTACATGAAAAATGGCAACTCTCTCTTCAACATCACCAAACCGGGGGAGTTTTTCTTCCCCAGTGGGGAGCCTGGTCACTGTGAAAAGAAACAGAAGCTATACATTTCGGTGCTTTCAGGGAATGGCTCTGCGTATGCTCCCTCCTATGGTCCGAGTGCATTGCCTGAAACTGCGTCTTCACCCTCCTACCCCACAGTCTTTGGCACAATCCCTCAACCGCCTTCTTCTACCACCTCGCTAGGATTCCCACTCTTCATTACAGCTGTTATTGCATCATCCACGTGGGCAATAATCAATGGCATGATGTGAAGAGCGTGGCTAATCTAGTGTCAAATATTCAAACCCATGTGGAAAATATTATTTTATCTCTTTCTTTTTTTGTATTTAGCATTTATTTCTTTCTCATTAAAATGTTGGTTTTAAAGTCTGATTTATTGGTTCATATCATAATTTCTAGGATGTGTGATTCTTTTCAATGATCGCTCTTCAAAGAGAATGAAATAGGTGGGGGAGTAACAGAGTACTTGTCTTACTTTTACGTGTTTTCATGCATTAGATTTACAGACAAGACAGAATCTATGAGCTTGAAAGAAGGGATTGGACATCTTCTTTTTCTCTTTTCTAAGAAAAAAGAACGAAGGACAAACACACGTGTGGTTAAATTACTTCGTCTTCAACTGTATAGGTCCGAGAAAACACCGCCTGAAATTACGGTTGTGACATCGAGAGCGCCATGTGACAGCTGGTTATGATTCTTGACAATTCCACAGCGACGGCTCATTGTCTCTTCTATGCAGTGGATTATGGTCACAATTTTAAACTTTAGCATCAATTCAGATAGATTGAAATATACAAGAAGAGGAGATGCTAGATTAGTTCCAACAAGTTGAATACTAATTTTATCAGTACAGCCCAAGTAATGAAGATGCGTAGTGATGAGAGGAACCATTACTAGGGGCTTAAAAAAGGGACTAATTATTTGATGCATGATATAAAATTATTACAAGCGAACCCGTGGCAAAAATTAGCCAGAGGGATAACAGTCCCTCTCAGGCACTATTGAATAATGGTACAACCCTTGCAGAATCTCAGTATCAACTAGGGGTGTAAATGATACATTAGTACTCGCAAGCTACTCGGGTTCGATTCGAAAAAAACTCGAATTCGGTTCGATTATTGTCGAGTCGAGCTCGAGCTCGAGTAGCTCGACTTATCGATCGAGCCGAATTCGAGTATTCTTATATCTGACTCGAGTAGCTCGCGAGCCTAATCGAGCTTTTATATTTAAATATATTTTTATTTTTTTTAATTAAAAAAATATTTCGAATCCGAGTTCGAGTTCGAGTTCGAGCATGAATAATCGAACTCTTGTCGAGTATACAAATCGAGCTTATTTTTACATATTAATCGAGCTTAATCGAGCGAGCTCGAGTAGCTCGAATTCGATCACGAATCGAGCTCGAGCTTGAAAAATAAAACTCGATCGAGCTCGAGCCGAGTATCGAGCCCCGAGTTGTGAGTCGAGCTCGAGCTCGAGCTTCTCACTACTCGGCTCGGCTCGGCTCGTTTACAGCCCTAGTATCAACCATGTGAGACACGATTTAACAGTGTTTCAGCTGCCCATATTAGCATCTATAGCCATTGCCCTCTCTTCAGGAGCATGGCCAGAGTCTGGAGCAGCAGGATCTGCGAACTGTGCTCTTGACTCTGTCGCAAAGGGAATCCTAGCAGGTGTAGTGTCTATTTCCATAGCAGAAGCTCTGGGAGGAGAAGCCGGCTGCACATCTACCAGTGGGTAAGCAGCCTTGTACCTGGCTCGTAGGCCTTCATCAACCAGTCGAACTCCATTCAACTGATTACCAAGTGATATCCATCTGGTAAACGATAAGAGTGGAAAGGAACCGCTTATCAGTGGAAAATTGTGGATACTCAAAAATCTTAAAAAAAAAAAAAAAAAAAAAAGAAAGAAGGGGGGGTCACCAGGCATTTGGCTAGTTATCACTGACCACTATCCTTTTGGATACCGAAAAACATGAGCAGGCTAATTATCGGGGAGAATTACACATTAGGTACTGAAAATAACAAAACGTCACATATATTTAATTCTTGAGACCTGTAGGCCTTTCTTCTGTTTATTCTCAAAGCATGCCCTCTTGCCTCTTGGCACCCTATGATAGATGATATAATATATTTTAATAATTTTAAAACAAGAAAAATGAGTCAAGACACCCCACCCTGCATGAGTATTATGCATGCCAGCAAATAATTCCAGCTTCCTTGTCCTTGGACTTATTCTCTCCAGCATAGGGTACATCTGCAGGTTTATGTTTCCATTAAGGTAAGTTCTTGTACTACACAACAGGGACATTGCAAGCACATAAGGCATTACAACAGTAATAAAGTTCAGGCCGTTTTGTAACGAAATGTTATTGCTTCTAAGCATTTCAAAATCAGTATGCATGGCCATCATCATCCTTAAGCCAACATTCTGATACCAAGAAGTGGTAAATAAATAATGTTATAATGGATGGTCAAACAATCTATGGTATGGAATAAGTTCTACAAACCTCATCTGGCTTACGGCTAGTCTCTCGAACCTTGGCAACAATGACATCAGTATCAATATTCTTGTTTATTTCTGGATTTCCCTTAATTCCTACAAGGCAATGTTCCTTACTATGATTTAACCAATGACCTGTTCTCCCTGTTCTAATTATTCGCTGAAGTTTATTTGTTTTCGCCCAAATAATATCCTCACACCGCTTGTACCCCCAAAGTTCCAAACTGCAAGAAGCATGATTGCTTTTGCAATTATGAATAAAAATTTTAAGGCTTTTCTCATCAAAAAGATAAACTAAACACTAGATATTTAAATTAACTAACAGCCAAAGTAAAGCAAAAACCAGTCACGTCCTAGCTCCATTGCACATCCAGTGACCCAAAGGAAGATCAGACCATCAGTCTGCAATGCAGTAACATTAAGATCGCGCATTTCATCATCAGCCATTGTTCCATAAGGCAACTCCATATGAATACCCCGTGGTGGATCTGCCATGATGACACCAAGCTGCCCCAAAATGTCCATTCTAAAATTCCGGATATCACCATTAATCCATTGTGGTTCACCTATTCCAGTTCTGAACAATATTCAGCACGCTGAGGCTTTAAAGGTTTCTCAGGACCAAGATCATCTTGTGTTTGGTCAAGCTCGTAATGGACATGTTTGCATGTCTATCAAACAAGGTTAGATTGCATTACTCTCAAGTTGTAGTCGTAATAAGAAGACATTAGAATGAAAGCTAGTAAAAATTGTTTTAAGAAGCATAAAAAATTACCTTCATATGTTCGCAAGTATCTAGAAATGAACAATCCCTAAACTGATGTCAGTATGAGGAGCAATTATGAGCTTAAAATGAACCTGAAAAGAGTTACAAATATAGTAAACAAGATTGCAAATAGGCAAATCAGGAGTCCTAAAAAACTATCTCTAAGGATCCTTCTAAAATGCTAGGCAAATGACTTGAGGAAGTTCAAACTAATGATAGCACCACATAAGACACAACTATATACTATGACAACCATTTCTATGAATCCAATAATAACACTATAGGTTAAGCCTCAATGATGCAACTCTTCAGGCTACTGGATATATCAAAAGTTAGAACGAATGCACTAAATTATCAAATTTTCATCCCTACTAACAAGAGGTAAAGGACAGAGGCTTTTGGTAATTGTAATTTAATTAATTAGAAACTCTTCATTATCTTTTGAAAAGAGAAACAGTTTACTCTAAAATACGAACATGTTCTCATATTTTGCAGGAAATCACTAAATCGTCAAAGGGACCTGAAGTGTATGTTGCAGCTTATCCCTGAAATGCAAATTGGCAACCATATGCAAGCTCTGTCATTCCAACAAAAGAAATTGTTACCATAGCTTCTTACAGGCAAGAAAACTACCAGACTGCCTTCGACAGTCCTCCTTCGTTAAAGCAGAACAATACTCCCTCACTTGAGAACCAACTTTGCTTTTAAACTGTACCAAATAATTGAACAGAATCACCAACTAAATAAAGAACAACTAAATAAAAAAAAAAAAAAGAAATACTTAATAAACTTCAATATACCTAAACTCCCTACTTTTGGCAAAAACCAAAATATGTATTTTATGTTTTAAGTGTTACACAAATTATGACACTATAATTTTCGTATTTTATAAGATAGATATAATAGACAGACAAGGATACAGGAATTGCCGCTTCTAAATATACCTTAGCAGCCACAGCAGTTTCCTTAGCAGTTGGGCGGTTAATGTTCAAAATCTCCTCATCCGTCTTCGACTTCTGCACTTCCTTAAACGACTTCTTATTCAAGAAAGCCTCCAAATCCTTCATATCGTCTTCCTTAGTCCGCTGTCTCTGCAAAAGACCATTGTTTGGGCCCATCGGCAGCCTTTCAATCATCCCAATTCCCCGACCCCGCAGTCCAGCCATTGGCCCACCCGGCGGATGCATCATGCCAGGGTCTCCTCCCATCCAAATTTCATCACTGTTATTATTAATTTTCAAGCTCTCACTTTCGTTAACGTTGTTTATCCGTTCTCTTTTTTGATGATTTTGAGGTTCTTCAGGTAATTCTCGGACTAACCGGGTTCGGTCGGTGCTAAGTACCATGACTCTGCTTTTGCCGCCAACCACAAACTCTTCGACCTCGAGGCCGCCGTTATCATCCGCCATTGATCTCAAAGTCATCTCCACCGCGAGAATGGACCCTGAATCGCCAATTGACACATAGCAGCCTTCTCCGCCGCAGTCACATTCTCGTCGTTCTCTAGCTTCCTCAAAACCGTCGACGAGTCGATGGCTGTGAACGGTACCCTCTGAAGCAAACACGCCGCCACCATAGCTCTCACCAACGACAACGGGTTGCCGCTCTCTTTGACTGGCTTGTCACCTTGTTCAGGTTTAACGAGGGCGAGTTGTTTTGGGTCAGGTACGGGGTGGGTCGGTGGGTGGTAGATATTTTTGGGCGTTGGGAGGGGAGGATTGGGAGAGAAAGCGCGGTGGTTGAAGGCGGAGACGATGCGGAGGGAGTTGTGACGATGTTAGGGTCCAGGTTTTGGAGGGAGGCGAGGAGGTCCAGGTGGGTTGCATGTTGGGTTTGGATTTGGGTTTCGAGTTGGGTCCGAATGGATTTGTTCGTTGCTACTGTGTCTCCACCGCCTGGGTGGATCTCCGTGGCTGCGTTTATTCGAGTTTAGTGGGTGTTTACGTGCAACCTAGTGGGGGATTTTAAGATGTCGGACATTAATTCACCGTTTTACCTTTTAACCTTTTCAATATTAAATAGTATCAGACTATTTATACCGTGGAGCCCAATAGCACATATTCATAGCCCATAAAGGCCTGAGCCCAATAACTTTTTTTGTCAGGAGAGCCCATTAACTTTGCCAGTTAGTACTTAGTGGACATGGAAATTGAAAAGAAAATGGAAATGGCAGATCGGTAATTTGCGACATACCCATGTGAACCGAAACCTCCAATGCAATTTGTCGTCTTCTAATCAGAAAACCCCACCAAACTCCGACACCACTTCACAGTTCGGAAACAAAACAAATAGAGAGAGAAAACCCTAAAACACACACTCTCTCTGTCTCTGTCTCTCTTACACACACACACGCACGCACAGAAGTGAGAACTATCAACATAAAAAGCATGGAACTCTGTCCAGGTTCGAGCCGAACACTTGATAAAAAACATAAAAAAATGAAAAAGTAAACTCTTTAAAAAAAACCAACACGTGCCTTTCGTTTCTCTTCATCCCTTTTCTTGTTCTGTCATTGATCTCCTCAATTGATCATTGCATTACATCATTCATTGTCTTAAAATAATGGGATTTTCCTTAGCTTTATTCTGGTAACTGGTTTTCATAATTCTGGTTCGTATTGATCATGGACTTCTTTTCTTTAGCTCTTTTCAATTATTGGGTTTTACATTTTTACTTATTTTCTGAACATGATCTCTTGTTCTTGAAAACCTGGGCTTTTCTTTGCTGAGCTTGACTTGTTTTGATCATTGGTTTTTTTTTTTTCCTCTTTTATAATTCCTGTGTATTATCCTTCTTTCTTGTGTATCAAAAGCTACTTTTTACTTACTAGATTTTTACCTTTAGCCTTAGTTCTTCAACCTGATCTTTAGTTATTGTTCAATCGGGTACCTTCTTTTATCCCTTATTAACAGTGAATTAATGGCAACGGTGCTGTCTTTATCGGTCTCTTTTTCAATCGTTTTCCTTGTCTATTATATCTTATCTTTAGATCATTATTTAGCATCTAAATCCTCACTGACTTAGGTTTTTTTACATTTCTTCATTCACATTTCAATTACTCTGTTTTGGATGTGGATGCAGTTATTTTGTCAAACAAAGGTTGATTGGCAGCATATATTGTATAGTTTGTTGGTGTATACAAGGTAAGCTTTTGATTAATCTTACTGTCTTTGTTGTGATATTTATTGATTTTGGTTTGAATGTCGATGACTCTGTTCTGTTTTTTTTATTGTTATGATTTGGTGAAAATGATATTCTTTTTTGTTGTAGTAACGAGTTGCGTGTTTGCCCTGAATGGAGGACATGGTTGGACCAAGGTTGTACAGTTGCTGCAATTGCAGAAACCAAGTTGCCCTTCACGATGATGTTATATCCAAGTCTTTTCAGGTAGCGAACTCGATACTAATTTTGCTGCAATCATACCCCTCTGCTGGATTTATTGTTGCTGGTTCCATTAATGGATTAAAAGATGATTTCTTTCAGAGTCTAGGAGGAAATGAAAGGGGAAACTAGAAATTTGCTTATGAAAACATTTACCATTTAAATATTTGCTCAAATGTATTTTCGGTCATTTCAAAGTTGGGACTATATGTTGCATTTGGTTCAACCATGTCAAACTTCATTTCTGTTACTATTTTTCTTATGGAGAAAATCTGTTTTGCTGAGAGAATTCCATAGATATGTGTTCCAAAGGTTCATTTACATTTTACAATGTGAATTTCAGGGGAGAAATGGTCGAGCCTTTTTGTTCTCCCATGCAATGAACATAATGGTGGGTCCTAAGGAGGATAGACAACTGATGACTGGTCTTCACACGGTGTTTGATGTCTACTGCTGTGATTGCCGTGAGGTTTTAGGTTGGAAATATGAGCGGGCTTATGAGGAAACTCAGAAGTACAAGGAAGGGAAATTCATTCTTGAGAAGTCAAAAATTGTTAAAGAGAACTGGTAGTATTCATGTAAATATTCTGGATGGTTCTCCTGACCTGGCAAGTGTATGAATGCCTTTGTGTGTTTTTCCTCTTCCCGATTGAATATATTCATGTATTGTTCTTCCTTGTGCATTCTTGCTGTGTTCCTTGTGTGGATATTGTACTGGATATTATTCATTTTGTTAATAAAATTGTGAATGATTCTCTCAATAGTGCCTGTATTTCAGTATGCACTGAATCTGCATTTAGTAAAATTTACACATTTGTAATTTATTGTTGTCAGGGATTAAGCATATCAATAGTATGACTTATGTTTCCGGAATGTGGCTGAATATGATAAACTAAGGGATGTCATTGGCAATCAGTGATCATTTCTGTTCTTGTAGTCTGCATCCACATTTATATTAACAATTATGAATTAGATTAGTATGTTATTCTTAGATCCCTGTAAGATGTATGTGCCTGTGGCTTTTCATTGATGTGAATAGATCCGAGAAACAGGATGTCTTATATCTTTAGTGGGATTTTGTACTCTGATGACTAGGATATATTTCTTGGGCTGAGTCTAGACCTGATGTGGGATGTGATGATGCATGTGGAATAATTGAGGAAGCTGTCTTGTTGTCTTGTTGATAGAAGCAAATGGCCTAAGTGATGTGATACAGTTGATTATTGTTACTGGCAAGATATATATGTGGTAGAAAGAAAGTCTTTCATGTTTGATGCTGGTTTTAGATATTTAGCCAATTTTAAGTGTTTGTTACTAAGATTGACTTGCTCAAATACTAATGCCTATTTGGTTTTGTACCACAGGATTTATAAGGTATTTTAGATGTTTTAATGTGTAAATATAGGTTACTGGAAGTATCTGAGTTTTCAAGCTTTTCGACATAGAATCAGTGTTACAGCACCATCTGTTGTTCAGACATCAAATTATTTCCCGTTGGAGGGGCAAATGGGAATAAGACTAGTAGAAGTGAATAATTAACTGGGAAATAACTTTGGATGGAAAGAAATGGTACAGGCAGAACCTTCATATTAGAATTTGCTGACACTAATTCCCTCAGAAGATACTTCAGAACTTGCCTTTTTGATATATACAATTATGGCATCAAATACCCAAGTGGGCTTCACTAAAACTGGTTTTCTAGTGGCTGGGCAATTCTGGTTATGAGGTTTGACGATTTAAACCGGTTCTAGCTTCTATTTGATCATATAGGAGGTCCGCCCAAAAGTATCATCAATCTGACTGATGCCGCGTTTGGGGGGCCGCCGGTTGTCCCTAGTCTCAATTGGTTTTGCCTTGAAAAGAACCTGCAGAAAAGATTTGAAAGATTGAGAAGAAAAACCACTATTTTTATACAGAAGAATCTCATAAATGAAACTCAAATATTTGAGAAGAAAATACTATTGTTATCCAACAGCTCAATTTAGAATCAAGATCTCAATGATCAAGAGGAACCAATATGATAAATCAAATAATCAATAAAATAAAATCATATATCTGTCAAAACATGATTTTCTTCCGATGCAACAGCACAGCAAAAAAAAAACTATAACAAGCTAACAGAAGCAGAGGATACTTTGATCGCAGGCAAGGAAAATCTTGTACATCATATCACAGATACTTTCTTCTTTGTTACCCTTCTTTTTTTGGTGTTCTCCACTGCTTCTTCTCTCATCTTCATGAGCTCTTGGAAACAGCGGTGATACTGTGAACCAATCGCATCAAGCTCCAGCTTCAGCTCTTCCAACTTATCCTTCTCTGCTAGGGATAGAGAGCAGATGCTTGACAAGCTCATATCTTGTGACGCAAAAGAACAAGAATCCGTTAAGGATATATCAGAGTTCTTTGTGGAGTCGTTTATCAGGACAGATTCCCTAAGGTTTTCCTCATCACTGGTCTCTTTACACCCGAGATGGTTATAAACCCCAATAGCTAAACCAAAATCATATGTGCTTGAACTTTTATGGCACTCACCATAACTGTAACCAGAAGACCCCATTGGTTTGTTATTACTCCCATCTGACACCACCATTCCATCAGATTCAGCTGATATATCTGAACTGACAGACTCTTGGGTGTCTTGACATTTCACAACAGCCAACTCTGAGAAAACTTTTTGCTCACCAACCGTCTTAATAGTTGCCCGACTTGGGCAGCATAAGCCGTCTTGTAGGCATGAAATGCTTCCAAACGAAGGTTTCCAGTAGGGTACAAGCTTCATGATCATGCCATCAATCAACTCTGCAATGACAGTTACATCTTCATTTGACAAATCAAGTTGTTCAACCATCTCCTCAGCAATTGAAATAGCAGTGTCAGAATCTCGGTAAAAGGAAAAATGGATATTCCTTGCTCTACCTGTTAAAAAAAAGCGCTGTAGTGCATAATTCTTTTTTCTTTTTTGAACATAAAGAAGAGAGTAAGACTTTTTGTATGGCAGATTCACTTACCATATTGATCAGCAATGTGCAAAGTCAATAAAATTGTATTATCATCATTTTTCTCCCCTTTTAACCTAAATTCATTATTCTTAGTGAAACATTGTAGCTCAAGAGTTGAGAACTGAGGAATTTCTTTGATGTTTTTTGTAGAAGGATTGGCCAGAAGCCTTTTGCAGTTAGGATCTACATCCATCAGATGAGGTTCACACTGGATTGAGTTTACTATTTTCGGCATAAGATTTGGTAACTGCAGTGGACCACAGGCAACTTCCTTGGGAGTTTCAACCAAAAGGAATGGATCTTTCAAGAGCTCCACAGCTGGCAATCTCATAGATGCTGGAAGAAGGCATTTCTCAATAAACTGCTTAACTTGGGGATCATTCACTTTAGCAAGGGAAGCAGGTTTAATATCCTGCAGGGTAAGAAGTTAAGAGAGTTTAAACAACCACTTAAAAGAGAATTGTGGAAGAAGTATTGGAGATAGTTGTCAACTGACAGAGGTAACTTTCTTATATATTTGTGCTGGATTTTTGCATTCATTATACGGATATTCACAGGTAACCATCTCCAACATGCACAGACCAAAAGAATATAAGTCAACAAGCTCGTTATATTCCTCATCATAAAGCTCTGGAGCCATGAATTCAGGAGTGCCTGCACAAACAACAAAGCATTACAAATTTCAACCAAAATGGTTTAGCTGAAGTCACAATATTACTTATTTTTGAGAAAATGAAGTACCAATTACACTTCGGGCAGTGGGCCACTGCATGACAGTTGCCAATCCAAGATCTCCGATCTTGACTTCTCCATTATTTCCATTTACAAATATATTATCACATTTTAAATCTCTATGAATGATCGGAGGGTTGTGACTATGAAGATAATGTAAACCCCCAAGGATCTGCCTCGCCCAGTTCTTGATGGCCTTCATGTCAACATTCTTATGCTTCTTACGGTATCTAAAGGCCAAAGCAAATCTCAGCATATCACAAATGAAGACAAAGCCAAGCAGAAAAGAATGGGAAAAGAAAAGAAGATGAAACTCACTGCCTCAAACTCCCCGAAGTAAACAACTCTGTTATCATGTTGATGGTCTTGTTCTTATCATCCACCCAGGAGCTGTAGAACTTGATGATATTTTCATGTTTCAATGACTTCAAAAGATGAGCCTCAGAATATAATCTTTCCAGTTGTTCATGTGTCTGCAATAAATCTTCGATATTGACTTGGTTCCATGCAACCTCTATTCCATCAGCTTCATCAAATCCCTTGTAACTACAAATAACAATGTAGCAGCCAAAACAGAAGAATCAATCAAACACACTTTCCTATCAAAGTTGACCAAATTTAAAGGAGATAGGTCTTGAAACCATACACAGTCTTGAATGCTCCCTTGCCCAGGATCTCATCATACTGAAGGAATTTAAAAAAAAAAAAAAAAAAACAAAAATTGTATCACTCAAACCAAAACAGCAAACTATTTAAGGAATATATAATAAGCATATCTTGGACAACATTGGCATTTTGGTTGGCCATGCATGTGTTCAAGTTTAATTTTGTTAAAGGAATTATTTATAATCAAAGTTTGTCATGTTCATTAGAATGGAAGTACAAAAAGCAATTAATTCCTCTTTTCGACAAAAAGCAAGAAAAAATTATTTACACCAAGAGCTGTAAAAAGAACAAAAGATGAGATTTCCAAGATTATTAATTTAATAGAAGCTAAGGATAATCAAATGTGGTTAAATTCAGGTCAATTGATTGCGTTACTCAAACTTAATGATATTTGGTTGCTAAGAAAATTGATCATGGACTGCAATTTAACAAATTTTTACTAAATTAAGCCTAAACACTTAGGAATATTTGATTATTATATAAAGTTCCACAATTTCCTTGAGAAATCGATAATTACAAGTCATATTACTTTTCTCCATGTTTCTCGGCAATCAAACAGATACTAAATGACCCTAACAAAGCCAAACGGAATAAAAAATATATAAAAGAACAGGATTCGGAGCCAAAAATCATACCCGAACGTACCGACCCGACGGATCTTTCTCAGCGAAATCACAATCATCGGCCACGTCCATTTTTTTTATGTACAAAGAACTAATCGCCGCCACAACCAACAAAACCGGATCGAAATTTCCAACAACAACAGCCAAAAGAAAATCCACAAGACAAAAGAAAAGAAAATCCAATTTAAGGGAAAAAAGGCAGAAACCGCTATTAGAGGTCAATTTTGACCCCGATTGGAATCGAGCACGAGGAGGAGAGAATCTGTTGTTGTTTTTCGGAGAATGCCTCACAAGCTACCGAGTAGGAATCGAATGCCGACCGGAATCGAAATCGGCTTCCTAATGCTACGGTCAAACGTATATCTTCCACCGGTTCCCGATATTCCAATTCCATACGGTTATTTCCTCCTCGATTCGATTTTATCTTTATTTTTATACCAATCCCAAATTCTCCCCCCATAGTGCTATCCGCATGTTAATTTCTCCTACTTTTCTATGATTCACAGAATTTGTGAAATTCTGAGGTAGCAGCAATTCTAATCACTGGAAATTTCGGAGAGCAAAGCTTAAAGAATTTATGGAGGACTAGGGCAGCTTAACTAATCCCAATATCCTTTTTACTTTTATTTTTATTTTTATTTTTTTGAAGAAGCTTAGACAGAGCTATCATTGTCGCCAACGGCATATGGGATTTGAGGGAATCACACGCGCATATTCTAGAGCGTGCGTTGAGGTAGGATTTTTTTTAAAGGGATTCTAATTTCACGGAATAGGAACGTTGGTGTTAATTGTTATATTGTAGTCGCTGGAGGAACGTAGAAGTCTTTGTCATTGGGGGATTCTTTTTCTCTTCTAATTTGTTTATTAGTTATGGAATTCTTTTTTTTTTTTAAATATATAATTAGAAGCTAATAAAAGGGGTGCACAACGATCAGTCATGAATCACTTGGCATCAATGAGTTTGGATCGATTTCAGGGTGGTCGTAGATTTTAACGGGTAATCGATGGTCCAAATATTTTAGGGCGGATAATGTTAGGGTGATTCCCAATCCTAAACACTTATTTATCCGCTCCGGATTGAGGATCGAACTTTGGACTGAATATAAATAATTAAATATATAATTTTTAAATATATAAAAATAAAACTAATCTCAAAATATATATAATATTTTTTTTGCATTTATTAATACTATTAATTTATTTATTCTTAGATAGGTCAATAAAAATGTATTACAAGTGCAATGTTTGAATTTGAAAAAATTTCTTTTATAAATTTGTGGCTGTATGCAGTTTGAATTTTGTAATATTTAATTGTAATAACTAATATGCATTTTAACGTGAATTCATGAATTTGGATTATGTGATTGTAATTTTTTAATTATGTTAAAAAGCTATTATCTAAATGTATTTTAAAAAATAAAAATAAAAATCAATTTTAGATTGTACTGGATGGAGTCTGTTTGAGTGATCTACAATTTAAGATTTGTGGATTAGTCCAAGATCCAAAATTTTTAAGATTACCTATGGTACAAATTTCAGAATCATCTATCCGAACCATGCACACTCTTAATGGTAATTGGCAAAAGGTTACAGCATAATTTGGAATATTCATAAATGACCAGCGGTGCTGCCAAATTAAATAAAGTCTAAATCTTTGGGAAAAAAGTCAAATTTCCTAAAAAAACCCAAAGTCAAATTTTGAAGATTAGTCAAATTTCCTAGAAATACCATAGTTTTTGCACTTTCCATTTATCAGTTTAATTGTATGCTTAAGCCTTTCATAGCTACTATGACAATAACAATAATAAAACGTCTAAAATTTGTTTCGAGAGATGCTCAGGTTCCAATTTGCATAGAAAGTCGAAACCCACTACTTGAAGGAACAAATACTGGGTTTTGGTAGCATCAATTAAACTGATCAATGGTTTTGAGTAGCATCAAGCATGTATCATATGCTCGTCAGATGGTAAATTTTTTCATACAACAATCACACGTCAGAACATTTGACATGCCATCGCTTGAACTGGCAGAATAAAGAAAATCATGACCATGAAAAATTCTTAATAGAATCCTAAAAACCCATGTTTGAACAGATACTCAGCCATTAGTTGATTGAATCTGAATTAAGAAAAGTGAAATATCCAGAGACACGGAGCTATCTTCGCCTCAATTTATCATTGCTAATTGGTTGAAATGTGAAAGAAACATACGAAAATATGTACTCTCCACATGCAGGAATCTTTGAAACTACCATTCATCATACAACTTGACAATATCAGCTTCATCAGACTAGTTTAGCTCCACAAAAAGGCTGGCCTGAGGATGTAATCCTGCCTCTTTCAAGGTCAAGGAGCGCTTCTCTGGACCATAAGCAACTCGAGGAAAGTTGGAGACGAGGCTATAATCCTCAACTTCTGAGCAACCCAAAGAATCAACATAGTCATAAAGAGATTGGATTGTTGCAGTACTGTGAAACCTCCTTTCTTTGCGTTCACCAGTAGGAAAGCGTACCAAAACCTGATTTGCCAACAGAACATGCAAACATTTAATACGGAGATATTAAGTGTGCCAATAGAGAAAAGTGGAAAATGCAGGATGGCGGAGAAAGAGGGGGGAGGGAGAAGAAAAATGTTACTGTCCTAGATCGCAAGTTTGCAACAGAATGACAGATAATTGGAACTGAGATAAGTAAGGTTCTTAAACCAGCTTAAGTAGAACTAAAAAATTTAAGTCAAACCCAAAGAGAAATTACTTGTGAAACATTTGGTCCTTTCTCAGGTTCACCACCAAGGGACAAGGCTTTTTCTTGCCGCATTCTAGCTCGGGCAGCCTCCTTTTTAGCAGCTTCACGTTCTGCTCTTTCACGAGCCTCTTCTTCTTCCTTACGTTTCCTCTCAGCTTCTGCAGCTTCCCTTTCCAGACGTTCTTGCTCCTCTCTCCTCTGCCGTTCCCTAGCCTAATGTCATAAAAGAAATGGCAAGGTTACGACAGTGTCATCTCATCCATCAAACGGTACTTTTTAAAGCACAAATATCTTCAGTGAGCAAAAGAGGGTTCTTGTTTTTCTTTTTTAGTCCTCTTGGAATATGATGGTAGCAATGAAAAAAACTATTGTATGCCATCTGCTAAAAACTGATTAAACATTATTAAAGCCACTAATTTAAGATTAAAATGCAGCCTACTTGATCAGCTTCAAGCGCTGCTCTGTAAGCAGCGTCTTGCTCCTCCCTTAAACGCATGTTGTTTCTTCGCTCCTCTGCATCCAGTCTTGCTGCAACAAGAACAGGAGCACTTTCTTCAAGAACTCTCTGTAGTATTGTGAGAATTTCTTCTGGAGATCTTGGTCCCTCAACCTGAGGAGAAAGAGAATAGTTCATCATAATACTCAAAGACAGGATTACCATTCAGAATATTGGCATTCCTGTGGTTCAATACATTCTGAAGTAAGGGGCAAAGAGAGTGAAGTTTAATAAAGAGATAACTTCAAACAGAATGTAGCATAAAGCTGGAGTGAGTCAACGTTGGAATATAAAAGTCAGTGGGGATGAGCGAAATCTGCTTGCTTTTAACTGCAAATTAATATTATGCCTTTTCTTTTTTAAGTTCCTTCTCTAACAGTTTCGGATATGAAGGTTAAATTCCTTATAAGACAGATGCGAGTGGAATGAGCAAAAAGATATTTTCATCATAGTCTATAGTTATGCTGCCATTGGTCATCTCTAAACAAGCATCACCTATATAATCAACTATAAATTAACATAATTGGCAGCTCAATGTCAAGCCTCTTGAATTCAACACTTATGTGGAATTCAGAAAGTGAAAATGCTAATGAAAGTGTATAAACCTGATTTCAGAAAGTGATCCAGTCTGCACACAGACAGAGCTACACCCATTCAATTAACCATTTATAAAGACAAGTCAAGAGGAAGCAACCTAAAGTTTAAAATAATGAGAAACTTAAGTGCTATTAAAGTTCCTGATCAATTTACTAGAACATACACAGAGAAACAAAGTTAACACGTAGTTTGGCGATGACTTTACTAGAACATATACAGGCAGACAAAGTTCACGTGTAGTTTGGAATGAAGGAAGCATAAAGTTAAGCTGCATCTCAATGTAAAGAGACTGAAAAAGTAATGTTCGATGGTAGCACAATATTAATCTCAAAATGCCTTGTGACAAGATACGAGGAACTGCTATCTGGCATAATGAAATCAGGTAAGCTTTAGTTTAATTAATCATCAAAAGATGATTTATTCAGCATTTTGTTTCTTCAACAAAGAATCCATATGCCTTGTTATTGGCCATGTAAAACTTAAGTTCCTATCTATAAAATCCATATTCCAAGTTATTTACAAACAGATAGAACAAAAGTAAGCAGAAATTACATCTAAACTTCGTGCTCAGAAGAACCACACTGACAAAACGACAATTAGAATGAAAACCCTGATTTTCACCCACTTATCCACAACACAGTATTGCACTCATAAATTTACTCAAATTTGTCTGAGAGCATGAACAATAGGTCAATTTCAGTTTCTGACTTCTGCAAAAGGATAACTAATCACTGTGATCTTTTGCACTCGAAAACAGTATCAAGATAACAACTTATCCAAAACAAAAGAGAGAATCACGATGTTGATACCTGTTGAAGAAGTGCGATCCTCTGGTTCGTAGCGGGCATTACCATGGCACAAAACGGGAACCTGGAGGCTTTCAAGCTATTACTCATTTTAAAACCTTCACTAGCCCTAATGCTGCCGCCCCAAGCCACGAAATTCTCATTCAAAAAGGCCACCACCACCTCTGAACACAAAGTCCGTTCACAGAATACAGGTGAATCGGGGTGGTCCGGCGAGTGCAAGTACACAAACAACAGCTTAAAGGCGTTCCTTGACCTCTGCAGCGCGTCCATGAAACCCTCGCCGACAAAATTCGGCCTCCTAGTACCGTATTCTCTCTCAAATGTTGCCACGAAATCTATGGCTTCAGAAGCCGTAGCTGAGACCGAGACTAATCGTGCCGATGATTCCCCGCCCCGGCCAGAGCCCACCCCGATCATCCCAAGGGAATACGAAAGAACTCCGCCCGCCGCCCATAGACCGAGCCCAACAGCTCTGGAGATCAACCCTAGACTACCAGATATCACAGAGATCGGTAATGTAACGAGTTTCCACGCCAAACCGGGGGAGGGAGCGGCAACGAGACCGGAACCCGAAGCGGATTCGGTCCGGTTAAGTGAATCGCGAGTCCCTGAGTCAGGAGTAGTAGTCGAAGCGGAAGTTTGATTCGAAGAGGTGAAGGAAGAGATGGCGAGTTCCAGGTCCCAACCATGGGCCTGGAGGATTTCCGTACACAAATCGGGATCTTCGAGGCCCGTGATCGCTTGAAAATATGCCAATTTATCGGCTACATCAACCATTTCTCGATAATTTACAAAAATAATAGATTAGGGCTTTTCCGTTCTTTCTTGAAGAGAAATGAAAGAGCAAGAACACGAAGACGACCAGGGAACTTTCTTCGTTCTTTTTTTCTTTGGTTGGTTTGTTAACGTGAAAATGGACTGGAATGTTCTAAACACTGTTTGGGGTTCCTTCAAAAAAATAAAAAACAGTGTTTGGGGTTTATGGATTGACGAAGATCAGGTTCAGATTGTTTGGAATTGCCTACCAGAATTGGGCGCCAGAATGTTGTGAAATTACAGAACTACCATTGTCTTTCCTTGTCTTTGAAAGTTGTAAGTGAAACTCTTTTTAACTTGTTCAGATCTTTGGTTCCAGCTTCTATAGCGACTCGTTGTGAGACTAACAGATATGCTAGTCGACGTCGTTTAGTACTTGGCTTTGTTGCCAAGAAATGGGAACCCCCTCGGGTTCCTTTTCACACCTGTCAACATGTTCATGTAATACAACATTCCCAAATTGAAAATTGTTAAGGGACACTTGTAAGCAAGATAATTTTAAACATAATACAATACAAAAATATATAAAAAATAAAAGTAATGAATTAAAATTTTAATAAAAATCCAATAAATATTTGAAAAAATAGATAACCATAAATACATGAATCACACTCTAGATATAATCTACATGTCCTCTATCAAAACTTTGCCCTTGTTTTCTGCATCATTCTCCATTTTCAAAAAACTCTTATTGCCTACATAATTCATGAATGAGCTCTTTTTCGCTCTCACTATGGCTGCTAAAGAAGACCATACTTCCCTTGGTTGCTCATGAACCCAGCACATGATGAAATAAACCTTCCCTTCACCAATCTTCAGCTTGCTTCTGATTTCCGACTTTCTCAGCTTTCTTTGTTTCTCGGATTTTAACTCCCTTCCCCCAGCCAGAATCATCCTTTGCAGATCACAAAGCATGCAGATTAAAGCAGGACCCCCGAGAGAAAGTAGGCTTGCTACATCATCAACAAGAGCCAACCCAAATTGCAAGCCACCAATATGCCTGTAACCTGGGGAGCAAGTTTGCTCCAAGCAATAAGACAGTTTCCCGCACAGTTTCTGGCTTTCCAGATTGACCCAATACACAGGATATACTCAATTCCACCATCGCAGATCCTATAGCATCGGATTGCCAATCTCCATTGTAGATGCGAAGTGTGAAGCAGTAGCTATATACAATATCAACCAAATGAACAGCTAGAAGTGGAGATGGTTCAGTAGAAATGAGCTTGCCAAGTGAAGGGAGCGGAGTTTCAGGGCCAAGAGGAATTCCACTTGATTCGTTAGTTTCTAGATCCTCTTCTGCTGACACTGATGCTTCCTGATCGGCCATAGTTTGTACAAGTCGAGTTCCATCCTTGCTCAGACAGATGGTTGAAGCAGCAGGTTTTAACCACCAAGGATCCCATGGCTCAATCATCTTGCTCAATTCTCCAGATGCAACAGCTCTTTGGAACCGTTTCCTCTCTTCAGGAAACAAATCATCCAAATTAACTTCACCTCCTATACAAAAGAAACAACAAATCAACTCGAATTCGAGTTCAAGCAAAAAGAACATAATCCATAAGACAAATCAATGTAACATGGGATGAACCCAAAAACATAAGGCCAATACCTGACAAAATCTTCTGAATAGTCTCATCTGAAAGAGGTGAATCTGCCAACAAATAAAAGAAGTACTCGATTAAATTTTCATTGACTAATTCAATCAAGGCTTATTCCAGGAAAGCTAAACAAATCAAAGCAAAAAATTTAAAAATAAAGAGTTGGAATTAAATAAATAAAATACAATCACAATCTTCATCTAAAGAATCGGTTTCTTCCTCTGAATGAAACCGTTTCAGAATTTCAAGCATTCTCCGTTTAGTTTCATCGTCAGGCTGCAGTTGTCGCAGCTCTTCAACTACATTTTCTCGCATAAATGATTCAGTACAGCGAAGACTATGAGACTGCAACAAACAAAATCACCCCCCAAAAAACTTTTTATTTCGATTCAAAATAAATTTTAAAAATTCAATTCCAATTGGATAAAACGTTAAATCGAGGTTACCTTGTAGCAATGAAGAGAGCAGTAGCGGGAATTACATCGAGGGCAAGTGTATTGCGAGAATTGCTTCTGACACCTGTTTCAAATCAGTGGAAAATTGAGTAAAGATTAAATATTAGACAAATAATTCAACATAAAAAGAGTTTGGAAGAACAAAAAAAAAAAAAAAAACTAAAGAAGAAAAGGAAGCACATACACATGGCAGATTATTGGGGAGGGAGGATTCAACGGGGACGAACTGGAAGGTTTTTCTGATGTGAGGATTGTTTCCGACATCTTTCAAAACTTGGTTCAATTCAAAAGGTTTTGATTTGGTTGTCAGTTCAAGTAAAAAAGAGGCTCGAAAAGCCTAGAAAGGTCCAGGAAGTTTTGGGCTCTTTAACCCTGCAATTGCTTTTGGGCTTCGACCCCAAACGACAGAATTTTGGACTTCGGATTAATCAATAAATCATTTTAAGCACGGCAGCAGTGTCAGCCAAACTTGGCAAATACGATTAGAGCAATTTCTTACAATGATCCTGCTAACTGTTACATTCTTGTGTTGAATTAGTCTTTTACACGAATGGTTTAGTTTTGTTCTTCTTTCTTACAATCTATGAATTCATTTTCTGACAAATTACATACCAACTCAAACCTTTTGAAGAGCCCTCATGGTTCCCTCAGTTTTCTCTTCATCCGTTACAATTTCATCTTTCATTTGGCTTTGCTTGGACCCGTCATCACGGGTTGCGAATTCAGCTAACTTGCCCAGTTCTTCCACAGCATCAACAAGAGCTTCGATCCGGGCAACAATTTCAATTAGTATAGAAGCCAAAGCCACCACTGGTATGATTTCCATGAGAGGGACTGTGGGTGTTGTAGCTTCCATGCAGGCTGTCTCCAAATTTTTGTTTTCTGGACCTGATGAAGGATTTAACAAATAAGAAAGGGATTTTAAGTCATTCTGTAGTTCTTGCACTGCACTATTCATTTCTCCAACCAACAAATCTATAGTGGATGACTTCTTCATTGTCTTCACTGTTTCTGCTAGCTCCCTTATGGCACTGGAAGAGCTAGAGCTCACTTTCAAGCAACTAGAGCTGAGTTGCTTCTTTATTAATTCAGCTGCCTGTTTAAAACATATAGAACAAGTGACGGCAGCCCTGAATTAGTACTCTATCATATTATCATTTAACAAATTATCAGATCAATCTAAGTTTTTTGAACTTGGGTTACCTTATTTTCTGAATTGATGCAACTGCTAAGAGCCTCTATGCAGTAAGCACAACTGCGCATTGATGCCCCAATTTTCAGGTATTGTTTCCATGGGTGCCGGAAGTTGAACCGGCCATGGGAAGGCTCCCACCTAGCAAGATGTGCCTGTAGGAAACGATGCCAGTTTACTAATCAGGTCAAAAGTTATAAGAGGGAGCATTAACAGAATTATCCTCTTTATTTGTGCTGTCACTTACCATAGATTCTTCTGTTGCCTCGGAGCTTAGCACGCACTTGTAGCCTTGCAACTTTTTATCAGCCTCTTCGTTGCTGTTGGTGCACTCCCCGGTCTGATTAAAATACTGTGTTACACAACCTGAAACCATAGTGGGAAAGATAGGTTATTAGCACGTTGACTTGAAAAACAAACTACTTATATTATGAACCAGAACTATATAGAAAAAGAACTAACCATTCAGGGAATCGGCGAGTTTGTCCATGTTACCAACAATCAGGCTATGCAGCTTCTGACCAGACCAAATGGGGCAAACAAGCATGATTACAAGAATGCACAATGAAGTTCCAATGATAATGGTGGATATTCTTTGATGGGCCAGGTCAAACAATTTATCCTCCCTATAGCCTGATACCGCAACGAAGCTGAAGGTGAGTACGAACATCTGGGCACCATACTCAAACTAGGATTTTGCTGATGGAATGAATTTAGAGAAGGTTGTTGCCGAAGCTGAAGAAAGAATTAAAGACAACAGCAAGGATTAGAAATGTCTACATAAAGACAAAGAAAGAAAATTACATGATTACTATCAAGAAAACTCTACAAACCTAATATGAAAACTGAGGCTCCCACAACTAGGGGCTCAAATCTCTCTCCTGATCGACTGGCAACCCAATGTACCCCAACAGCAAGAAATCCGGCTAGAAAAGTTCCACAAACTCTGTTCAAACATTTGTATAGGGTCCCTCCTGTGATGAGGTAAAGTTGAGATGTTCAGTTTAAACAACCTCCTTCTCAGGGAAAGAAAACTATAAAGTTTTGAAGAAGTTGGAATACTTACCAACGGTTGGCTCAAATACTACTGCAACTGTCATAACAGCCCACATAGCATTTCCTCCGAAACCATCATTCAAAGGCCTCATAAAGTAGAAGAGTGATACAATTGTGAGTGCCAATCCTGCCTTAATGCAATGGATCACTTTTCTAGGATCATTAGCCCCTAATGTCCATGCTTTCTTCAAAAACATCCATACTTTCAAAGCCAAGCCTGAAATTAGGCCTTTCATTCCTAGCCAGGCCTTTCTTGCAAGCCCTGTAGCGGGTACCAAAACCTCTGATGAGCCATCTGCCACCCTTATCCTCCATTCCACTTGCTCAAATGCTTCCTTCCCAGGAGCCATCTTTTGTGCTGGTCGAGACAACCAATATTGAGATTATACAGAAATGATTGGTGCTAATGTTAGGCTGAGGCTTTGTTGATGAAAAGCAGTGTGTGACTATTGTCTTATTTAAAGGGGACAATTTGAATCTGGTGCTGCTGATCTTTTCAAGAAAATGGAAATTAAAACAAATTCTAATTGCATGGGGATTCTAGAGGCAATTTCTTACCTTTTTGGTAGGTAATAAGGTCGTGACGTGGACATAAATGTGACCAAATTTAATACTCTCCTTTCAACTTTGAACTCTGGGAATCACACATCCTTTATACCATTATGTTTTGCTTTCTCTTTTATAAAGCAAGAATGATTTAACAAACGACAATGCAGTCGTCACCAAGCAACATTTATGCAAGAAAATTCTCTTTACAAAATGAATGTCAATGAGGCATATGTATCATCACTTGGAACAAACTTAATAAATTTACTTGACATTCTGCTGAAGGCTCCTGCCTAGCACTCTGATCATGTTTAGTTAAAACTTTTTAAGTATCTGCTATATTTTGAGGTTTAGATATCAAGGTTCAATCTCTCATTTTCCTTCTAGGTAAAGTATCCCGGGATATTGGCACTCTCAGGTGATATTAATTTAGATGGAAACAAAATCTTTTGATGACCTAAAACCAAATTTATATTGGGGAGCAGCTGACATAATGTGTCCTAAATTTTAAAGCTAAACGCCAGCAGACCATGATTTAGGTCATAAAAATAGTAGTATTAATTTTGGCTTTTTGTTCAACTGTCCTACATAGTGGATCTCTGAATGGAATCCTCTCTGATCTGTCTCATGCAGATAAGAAAATTAGGAAACAGTACCAATCTTTAGATAATGCATGTTAATATCTTGATTCCTTATGTCTTGTAATGTCAGTTATCTTGAATTAGCCATAACTTGATCCCGATATCTTCCGTACGTACGTATGCAATGGTCTTGATTGCTTGAATGTAATTAACAGTGCTAATGTGCTATTGCAATTCCACCTCCTAACCTATTTTTGGCTTATAGAATGCTATCAGAGTTAATGCAAAGGCTTTGAGATCATAATTGCATTTCATGCAGCATTCCACAACTTACTATGACTGTATAATCATCATCAAAATCAGCAAAGTAGATTTTGGACAGAGAAAAGGTCGAAAACTATAGCAATGATTTAGTTTCCTACCAAGAAACAAACTGCAATGCCCTGAAGATTATTTGCATATAATTATGGAGTGAGTAATCATCAGAAAAGCTATAAATGTCATGCCAAAATGAATCAGTTATCCTTCTGCTACGCTAAATTGAGCATTGCAACTGCAACAAAACCTCCCCTCCAGTGATCTTCAACTAAAGTGGAAAGGCCTACATGAATCTATGAATTTTAATTTATATCATTTGTTAATGACAAGCAGGACAAGGAAGTTGTAAAAAATATAGCACGGGCCCAATGTTTAAAATTCCTTCGTTGAGGCAAATTAGGTCATGAATAGGACCATCAAGGCTCCCACCTTTAAATAGAGTGGTGCACTAGGATGTTAAACACGGTTTTAATTGGGCTATGCTGATTTCACTTGAATGGAGAGAGCACTTATCTCCTGATATTGGAGTCTTTCCACAGCTGCAGTGCACTGATTTGAAAGGCTAATGCAGCTATCAGAATTTACCTTTCCATTCATACAGGGTCTGCTTTTTCCTCAAAATTTGACTATCATTTGCTTAATATGGCTAGTTGAACTAGCTTTACACTTTGCTAAAAGCTGATGCTGACCTCCAAACTCCTTCTTAATTGAAGGTTTAAAATTTTAAATAAATCCTCCTATACCCAAGAATTCAAAGGTTTAGAGATTTTTTTCCCTTTGTTTTTGCTTCCACAATTTACAATAAGTTTTCCTGAACTATGTTGTTAAGCAAAAGTAATGACAAATCTATATAGAGAATCCATTTTTTATTAGCTTAATGGTGGAGGAAGCACCAGCCTCACCAGCTCAAGTCGCGTATAATAATGCCGAGGTTATTATATGATAACCTCTCACATCAGATACCTTACCTACTGAAAAGAAATCGTATTCTAGTTCTAGTGTCACGGACCTAAAGAAGAGTCTTGAATCTCACATCGAACATAATAGGAAGGTCACTGGGGTATAAAAGGGTTCACACCATCTCCGTCTTGTGAGGCACCTTTTGTAAGACAAAACCGTGAGGTCAGAGGGGCCAGAGCGGACAATACCTCACAAGGGTGTGAACCGTGGCGGTCAAGCTGATTCGGGACGCCGGAAGGGTGAATGCCCGGGTCCCGGAGCCGCGCGGGTTCGGAGCTTGAGTCTCGACCCGTGACAAGTGGTATCAGAGCCAACCCTAAATCGCAAGTGGTATCAGAGCTAACCCTAAACCGTTTAATCCACGCCAAGCACCTCGAAGGAGGTAGGCAGGGTGGCCAGCCTCCGTGACGAGAGCGTCACGAGGTTGGGTGCGGGAGAATGTCATGGACCTAAGGAAGAGTCCTGAATCTCACATCGAACATAATAGGAAGGTCACTGGGGTATAAAAGGGCTCACACCATCTCCGTCTTGTGAGACGCCTTTTGTAGGACAAAACCGTGAGGCCAGAGGGGCCAGAGCGGACAATACCTCACAAGGGTGTGAACCGTGGCGGTCAAGCTGATTCGGGACGCCGGAAGGGTGAATGCCCGGGTCCCGGAGCCGCGCGGGTTCGAAGCTTGAGTCTCGACCCGTGACACTAGCATAAAATTATACTGCAGTTCGGGTGTATACTCAATTTTTTTCATGTACTTACATCAATGGGATTATGAGTTTGAGAGAGCGTAGTATTTATTGGGAATATTAACTCAAATTTCATAAGAGATTTATTTGAGATTTGTCAGATATTGTTTGATGGACAAGAAATCTTGCAAAAGAAGAATTCTAAGAGAAAAAAGATTCTTAATAGTTAAGTTTGACTTGCAACAGAAAAATTTTAAAAGGAAATGGATTCTTAATAGGCAAGTTTGACTTATAGGAGAAGAATTTTAAGAGGAAAAGGATTCTTAATGGGCAAGTTTGTATGATTATAAATAGGTGAAGTCTCTACAGGGTTAAGCATGAGAAAAAGATGTAAGAGAGTTATAAGATTTTGTGGGATAGATACCCCATAAGAGTATTGGGGCTCTAGGTGTATATGTTTGTTTGTGAGTAGACTAGAGGAAACTTAGAGGGTCCATATAGGTATGATGTATGAGAGCATATGGGTATATGTTTGGCTATGTTGAAATGGTGCACAAGGGTTTAGGTTTGTGTTTATTTGGGTTGAGAATACTCCATAGGACTAAAAGAGATTAAGAGTGTCTTATGAGTATTGATTGTTGAGTGAGGTTGATAATTTTATGTATGTTTATAATTCTCTATAACTAATGGATCTTGTTTATCATCCGTGAACGTAGGTTGATTGGATTGAACCACGTTAAATTGTTGTCTTTTGTATGTTTGATTTATTATTTGATTTTACTTCCGCTGGTGTGATTGAATTGAAAGCTTTTAGCCCAACAATTGGTATCAAAGCTGTGGTGTTCCCCAACAAGTGGTATCAGAGCTAAAGGTTAGAAATATGAGAAGAGTTGAAGATTTAAGACTTGAAAAGAGCCAAAGGTTCGAGACGTGGAAGAGCTTGGTTTGAGACATGAGAAGAAGCAAGTCCAGAAGAGCTCAATTCAAGAGAAGAGTTCGAGTTTAAGTTTTGAAAATTGAGAATTGGTTTGTATGAAGCGTGAAAATACAAGAGAAGAGAAGATGATTGTGAGACTTTCATTGCAGGTGGAGCCAAACATGTCTAGCATGAAAATAGATGATTGATGAAATTTGAGTCAAGGTGAAGATTGCTGAGAATATTGACTCAAATCCCATAAGAGATTTGTTTAAGATTTGTCAGATATTGCTTGATAGACAAGAAGACTTGCAAAAGAAGAATTTAAGAGAAAGAAGATTCTTAATAAGTAAGTTTGACTTGCAACGGAAGAATTCTAAAAGGAAATGGATTCTTAATAGGTAAGTTTGACTTACAAGAGAAGAATTCTAAAAGGAAAAGGGATTCTTAATGGGCAAATTTGTATGGTTATAAATAGGTGAAGTCTATATAGGATTAAGCATGAAAAAAATATGTAAGAGAGTTGTAGGGTTTTGTGTGATAGACACCCCATAAGAGTATTGGGGCTCTGGGTGTGTATATTTATTTATGAGTGGACTAGAGGAGACTGAGAGGGTCTACATAGGTATGATGTGTAGGAGCATATAGGTATTTATTTGGTTATGTTGAAATGGTGCACAAAGGTTTGAGTTTGTGTTTGTTAGGGTTGAGAATACTCCATAGGACTAGAGGAAATTGAGAGTGTCTTATGTGTATTGATTGTTAAATGAGGTTGATAATTTGATGTATGTTTGTAATTCTCTACAACTAGTGGATCTTGTTTATCATCAATGAACGTAGGTTGATTGGACCAAATCTCATTAAATTGTTGTCTCTTGTGTGTTTGATTTATTGTTTGATTTTGCTTCCATTGATATGATTAAATTGAAAACTTTTAGCCCAACAAATAGTATCAGAGCTGTGATGTTCTCCAACAGTATTAAGCCCAAATTACTAGTAGAAATGGCTTTTTGATTATAGTAAGCATGTTAATCTGAAGAAAATTTTCAACACTGTAATGGAAAATCACTGGGATCAGAAGCAGGTATATATTTTGGTCCTGTAACAGGGAGACGCAAAATTTGAAAAGACAAAGCAAGCTAGATCTATTGATTATTGTACTAATTAAACAACAATAGAAGGACCAAGAAAAAAAAAAAAGAATTAGCGGTTAGCCTACAACTGTCATCTGCTGTGGATTATAAACAAATTATGGCAGGAGCAGCAAGCAAGAAGCTAAAAGCTAGGAACTATAGTTCAATATCCATCAGTTAGGCCCCTCGCATGCAAAACAGATTGGTCCCCGGCCAATGATGAGACAAGTTTTTATCAGGGCTTTGCGCCTTGTGCTGGCGGGCTCCACATCCCATAGTCTCTCCTCCCTTTTCAGAAACTATAGAGGGAGCAAACGGATCAGTTGCTACACCTTTGAGAATATTTCCTAGTCTACCAATGATATACATTGTGCCTAAGGCAGTTGAAAATGGAATGAAGAACCTCCTCTGTCTTCAGTTTTGGCTCTTCAATTTCCAGAGCACCAATCACAGCAGGCCCTTTAGATGTGAATGCTCAAGGTACTTCTGGAACCCTTAAATGTGTGTTCTAGTTATTGAAATGTCTCAGCCATGCTGACAGGAGGCAGCAACAAAGGTTGCTGGTAATATTTGAATAAGGAAATCCCACCATCGATGTCCCTGCTTGGCTGACTTGCAGAATCAATCCTACCGATGCCAGTTTGCTGCAGAAGCGGTAGAAGAGACCAAATTATATATGCCCTTTGCACTTGCTCGTTTGCCTGTCATATTCACTTTACGGTCAGTTCCTTGTAATCATATTTAAGTTATCTCAGTACATTGCTTTGAATTCTTAACTTCCGTATTACCTCAACAATGAATCGTGCCCATATCTTATCTTCTTGGAGCTCCATCACTCCCTTCAAGATATTCAAACCCAAGGCCCTAATGGCATCTGCTATCTCAAGAAAGAATCCTCGAACTTCACAGAGCATCTGCAATAGAGAAATGATAGAGGCTTGGTAAAACCATCAAGATTGTTTAATTAGCTAATTATTTTTATATAAGTTTAATTAGCCAACTCTGAGTAGACTTTCTTTGGTTTTTACATCTAAAAACAAAATTCATGTGCCTTTTCATACCTCTATAAGCATTTGGCCAGGTGGATTTAGGTCCTTAACTAGAATAGGGATACTCTCAGCCCCAACTTCAAATGCCCATGCAGCACCACCACTCATCTTGTTGTGTTTGGGAAGCATTCCATTCTCCTGGCCAATAAGCTAAAGTTCAAGCAAGTTCGTTAATGCATTAGTGAACTGCAATCACCAAATCTGAGATTCTTCAGTATCATATTTCACTGAAATAAACAAACTGGTTACCTTAGGCTCATCAGCTTGTTTAATCTTGTCTGCATATTTGGTCATGCCTTGCAAGAAAAGCAGGTGTTTGATGGTCCGCTCCAATAGATGATCAATGCTCAACTGCTGCATCATGGAAATAATGTAAGCCACTTTATCAATGAAACAAATGCTTCATTGTGCTACAAAAGCATTGATCCCAGAAACAACTTTAGATGATAATGCTTAAAAACTAGAAAACTAATAGCAATCTTTAAAGTAAACAAAATGTTTGATGATCCTTACAGAATTTTCCAGATAATAGCAAGCATAATTTTTCCTACTATATACTCAATTAAGGCAAAGACTTGTCATTACTACCTTTCCACTATGAGGGATAATCCCTCTCAACTCTTTGATACGATCTTGGATCAGCTGACGATCTTTGGGCCTTGGTCTAGTACTTTCGCCAGGTTTAGCCCTTTTCCTGGAGGGCTTCTTTGATGTTGCAACAACAGCATGTCCAGCGTTTACACTGTAGCTATCATCCATCCATAAGCCTTCTTGTGATTTATGGTGAAACTCTTTGTTGAATATAGTGTTATTATTCTTGTCCCAATTATGTGAATGCTGCACCAGATTCATGCTCCCACCAGAGCAAGAATGACCTACAACACCATCTAGAAGATCCTCAAGGCCTAGTTCAGAGAATAATCCTTTTCGCATGCCAGTCATGGAATGAATATCCAATTCAGAAATGGATTCTGACATTCCTGAAGTAACAATTGAGTTATCACCATGCAACAATGGCATGATAATATCTTCCAAGAACACCCCAGTTTTTCCAAATCCAAAATCCAGTCCCACAGTGTTAAACAGATCATTTCCATTATCATGAACAATTGTAGATTTCTCTAAATTAGATGTGAATGTATCAGAGATGGAGCTTTGCAATAAATTAGCGGCTGGTCTGAGTGGAATGTCAATTACGGTATCACCTCCTATCAGAGTGGATGACACAGAGGTAACTCCTACTGAACATGAAGGATCCTTAATCATTGTAGCTCCTGCTCCATTGATGTTATGCTGGAGTGAAGTAGAAAACCACTGAGAGAGATCATCCAGTTTAAAGGAGCTGGAGAGATCTGTTGTAAAGTCAACTGGGTTAAACTCCTCAGTAATTCTTTGTAGGTTAATTACACAATCCAGAAGTCCACCGTTAGTTCCAAAAGAATGTTGATTTTCTGCTGTTTTCACAAAGCTGTCTAGAGTAGGTAATTCTGCATCAACCAGTTCTCCTGTGCAATAAAATGAAGTAAACGTTGAATCACCCTGTAAATTTTGTTCCGCATTTCCACCAAGTATAAGATCATTTGCCCTTTTAGGAAGCGGATTTGGAGAATCCCGAATGCTCGTTTCAGATGGCAATGGTGTCTTAAATGAAGTCGAAATTGAACCGTCACTAGTCCACGTACTAGCGCTAGAGGTATCAGCAGCCAAGCAGTTAACAGCGGAGATCTTACCGGATGATATAATTTGAGCTTCTGTGCTACTTGTTCGCAATTGACTTCTGATCTGAGATAAATTATGTTGCACAGAGTTCATATTATGATCTTGAATATCACGCATAAAACTGGAGGATTTAGTTAGTTTCTTTAAGGAACGTGGCCAGCCGTTCGGCTCTCTAGAGCAGCTAACTTGTTCAGTTGTCAGATTCTCCTTGTAAAAAGTTTCACATGACGGTAGTGAAGATAAAAATCCATCTAGACAGCATGTTTCAATTTCCAAAGGGGTAAGCCCATGACAACTTCCCATGTCATAAAACAACTTCTTTGCTTCATCCAAAAATTCCAATCTCTCTAATATCTGCAACCGCAGCAAACAACAATTAGTATTTTTCAACGACTCCAGTGCTAGTGCACATGATATGGATGTTTGCTTCAACATTAATTTTATCTATCCTTTTGTTTTAATTATGCATTTTTTAAGTATAAATCTAAATATAAAAAGACTAACCATATATACTACTTTCAATAATCAAGTACTTTAAAGATTAAACAGGATCCCTGGATGATATATTGTACTGTATGTGAGATAAAAAAACACCCATGCTTGAACAGTGAACAACAAGTTACATTTTCTTCTGAGAACTCCACTTTAGGATCTTCAAATCTTAAAGTTTCTTATGTATAAGGCAACATGCCAGTACTCAAATCCTAGCATTTCCATCTATAAGAAATTAAAACTGTTTGGATTTGCCGTCACACATTTTTACAAGGGTGAAAATTATATCATGCATTTTCAAAAGTACTAACCTTATCCGTGGATCCAAACTGAACCACTCCCCTTCTTTCTATGGATATTATTGCAATTGTCTGCAGATCATATTTGATTATAAATAAATGTAGATTATACAGAGACAAAGGGAAAAGATACTGAAATAATCTGGTTAAACATTTTGACAAATTGAAAGGCACCTTTATCCCACATGAAAATTGGTTTTGGAAGTTAGATTCATCCTGTAAAATGAAGAAAAACATTTGTCAATCTATAGACTAAAACAATGTAATGCCTCTTTGAATAGCCTATTCCCCGGTTGCAAGAGTGTTTCATTAACATCTAACAGTTATAAAGCAGTCCATAACTGAAATTAAAAAAAAAAAAAAATGGTGGAACACAGAGACAGGAAAAAGGTACCTGAAATATATTTTGATTTCCAGTGGAATCCGAACCTTTACCATGGGAGTCTGAGAAAATCCATTGATGCATTCCCGTGAGAGCGGCTTGGCCAATAATTCTAAGTTGACAAAAACAACAAGATTTGCCCTGTTAGAGATGTTGTAGTACTCCGAATTTTCTCTTCTTGTTTTTAAACTAAATGATCCACAGGGAAAAATTTTAGCAAATTTGAATGTATTTTCGCCACAGCCACTGGATTTACAACAGGAAAGCACCAAATACTGAAACAGACTACTTGATAATTGAGCATACCCTTGACCTAGGATGTGGAATTTTAGAAGCATACTGTCAACCAATGGCCCCATTTGCTCTTCGAAGTAGGCACCTTCCATTGTTAACAACCTGTTAATATTCCCAGAGTGCAATCCATGATAAGCAAAAACTTAGCACTGAAAATCTAGTAGTAAACAAAGAAAATGATGTTTATCACAGTAAACAAATAAATTGCTAAGAAAAATTAGTAAGAAAATCACCATTTTTTTAAAAATTTTCTAGGGAAAGAAAATTTGTTTTCTGAATTGAAACATGCATGCATATTTCACGATTCGCATGAGGAAAAGACAAAAACGGAATGAAAATAGAAATAACATTAAAAAAAGGATTAATGAATATGAAACTAAAAAAAAGGTCGTAATAAAAATTTTAGCAAAGAAAGGAGATCTTGAAACAAACAAAAAGCCAAAGATAACAGAAATTTGGAAGAAGCAAACGACATAGAAAACAAAACAACGATCAAGTAAATATTACCAAAAAAGAGACAAAAACAAAACTTTACATTGAATTTCTCTTATCAAAGCGCCAAAAAACACCGTAAGACCACCCATTACAGCAACAAAGATACTTCAGTGTCTGCTTTAACACTGAACCCATCTCTGCTTCACCCATTTTCACAAAAAAACTGAACACAACTTCACGATCCAAAACTCACTTCCTTGAACCCCATTGAATGACTTCAGGCCCCTTCAAAGTACTAAGCTGAAACTCCAGTTAAACTAAAGTACTACAAATTGCCTCTCTTCTTCTTTTTCTTGCAACAAAAACGCTCAAAACAAAACAAAAAAACCCAGATAACCACTGAGAAAACAAAAGCAAAAGGGCACAACAGAATGAGCTTTTTGTTTATGTCGTCTTTGTTTCTCTGCTGCAAGAGAAATAAAAACAGAAAGTGGTCGATGAGAGAGAGAGAGATAAAAAGCGGGGCTCAATGTATTTATATAGATATAATAAAAAGAGAAACAAAGGCAAGAACCAAAATTTATGATTTATAAAGCAAAAGACAGAAGGGGGGTGGTGTTTTTTAGTTTTTCTCGCTTTGATCTCTTCCTTTCTTTGTTTCTTTTCTCTTCCTGTAATTTTTTCTTCTTCCCTTTCCATTTGTATAGAAGGGTTTATAGTTGTAGAGGTAATAATAATTTATAGACTGTTCCTTACATACTAAACGAAATCCGATACATTCCAAGATTGCTGAAGGGAATAACAGTGAGATCCTTGGGCATTTAGTCATTTAAACAGCGTACATCGGATATCTTTGTCTTTGTATTTTCCAGGTTTGGTCGTTTTCTCATTTATCATGTGAAAGAGGAAATTCTCTGCTACATTTTTTTTTATATTGGTTGTATGAAAAGATATAAATAATGATTTTTTAAAAAAAATTTTATGCAATGAGGTTTTTTTTTTTTTTTTTTTCCTCTAAATGACGAGGAATGGATAGTTTAGGGAAGGAAATTGAGAAAATTTAGATACTACGTTTTTTATTGTGAGATTCTGAGGAGATTTACTTCTGGTAATTTTAATTCAATTTTTACATATATGCCATATATATTATTATCTCTTTAATTTTGTTGAGCATTTACATTTGTTTACACGTGAAAATTTAATTTTATATAGAGATTAAGTATCAATACCATCTTAATTTGTTTAGTGATTTGTAATTTTTTTTTTTGGGTAAACATCCCCATAACTCACCATATTTGTCCAAGCTAAATTAAATTCAAAATTCCTTTTATAGAAATAGTATAGTCCACCCCATGTATGTAAGATACATTACATTCATAAATTGAAAATATATACTAATTGAATTTGCGTGCATAAATATCATTATTATTATCCTTTTTCTCCACTCAATATCTAAATTTAAGATTAATATTTTTTTGTCAACAAGATCACAATTTATCCAAATTATTTTTTATTAAATTGTATATTCAATTTAAAATAATTAAAATTTGAATTATTAAATTTAAATGAAAATATATTATTCATCCTTAAATAAAGCAATAAAAACTTTCATTATTTTCTTTATGCAGTCGAAAGAATTTTGTCTAGAAAATTAACTATCCAATTTATCGAAATGGCACACAAAATCTCACGTCCCGATCTGATCCCGCAAACAAATTCCCAAACCCAACCCAACCAAGATTTATAGTGGGAAAATTATCAAAGTCCAATAAAATTCCTTCTCTAATTATGACTCCAACCTGTGTATTTATTACCCATAAATACATGTAAATTTCTAGCCCTTTCAAAGTTGCAGCAGGGACCGCCAGGGACAGCAGACAGAGCCCATGGGGTGACGGTGGCAGCCCCACCTGTGTAGACAGCAGAGAGAGAGGCAGCCACCTAGACCATTTGTAGCTGTGCCGTGCAGAAGATAGCATCGTTGAACTTAAAATGGACAAAGGTGGTGGGGACTGGTCCCCGGACCAGATTGGCTAGACAACCTCCTAACTTTTCATTTGAAGCGCGTGCTCATCACCTTTAAGTCTTTATACGTTTTTTTGCTTGAATTATTGAATAATATACGTGCATATAAAAAAGTAATTTAATTCGTATTCAATGAATTTTAATTTAATTTAATTTTTTTAAGTTAATTTTTTTATTCGAATATAGAAGATCAAATTGAATAATAATGAGAAAAAATTAAAATTGAATTGAGATTAAATTTTAAGTAAATATAACTTAATTTGTTGTCATCTCTATGTACGGATTAAGATATTTTAATTTTTTTTATTACATTTTAGTTATAGAATATTAAATACTTAGTATTAGTCATCATTTTGCATTTTGATTTGAAACTATATTTATATCTATATTTTTTTATGAAACCTAAATTAGTCCATAAAATTAAATAAATTAATAAAACAAAAAAATTTTATTAACATTACCATAATATTTATTTTATCAAATTCCCAAATTCTTAAATTAAGAATCTAACTTTTTGATGAATTAATCAAATTAATTGAAATTTATTTAAGTATGATATAAGTAATGAGAAAATATCCTTTTCACTATTTAAAAAATAGTGAAAGATTTTACTATTTTATTTAAAAAGTCAATAATGCATATTTACCTAAATTCATAGTTAAAATTTAAAGAAGTTAATTTGAATATAAAAATAAATAAAAATTAATTAAAAAATATAAATGATTTGAACAAATATTAATCCTAAATTTAGTTGAAGGTGCATTATTAACCCTTAGATAAAGTAGTAGCTTTTTAAATGATAGAGCTAATTTTTTTTGTGTGTAAGTAATAGAAACCAAAATTAGAAACTCATTTCTCCAAAATTTTTGTGTTAGATTTAGGAAAAATCATAATAAAAAAAAATCATCTCCACTATTTAAAAATAAATGAAATTTGAACTACTTGATCCAAATGTGAATAATGCACTTTTAATTAATTTTTAATTGAAATTTAATGATTTTAACTTAATTAAAAATAAAAATAATTTTAATAAATATTAACCATATATTTAATTGGAAGTATACTTATCATCTTTATATAAAATAGTAAATACTTTCATTACTTTTTAAATAAAAAATAGGATCTTTTTCCTTGTATGATAACTGAAAGATCCTCTTCGTTAGTTAAAAAGTAATGAAAGTTCCATTACTTAATTTAAAAGTGTTATCAATTAAATTTATTATTAAAATTAATTCAAATCATTTTTAATTAATTTTTTATTTTTATATTCAAATTAAAATCATTAAATTTAAATTATTGATTTAATTAAAAATGCATTAACACTCTTAAATTTAGTGAAAACTTCTATTTTTCAAATAATATAGAGAATATTTTTTCCATAAATTAGAATATCATCAAATTCAATTTTTAATTTAATTAATTTATATAATTATTTTTAAAAATAATATTTAATAATTTTGATATTAAAATTTTATCACGGCCTTGTTTCTTACCTTCGTACTATTTTTTTACCAAAAAACTATAGCATTGCATCAATTCATAAGAAGTAAAATGATGGGATTGTTATCTCTGCAGTTGGTTGGGGCGGAGGAAATTCCATTGACGTTATTGTTTATTTAAATAAACCTCAGATATTTGTATACATGGACGCATTGTCCCTAGCTATAACTCCTATTTAACATAGACTTAGCAGCTGTGGTTTTGTTTTACTCTTATATATATATATAGCACATTAATTGTGTCACTGACCAGATCAGCAAGAAATTTGATTTCTTCTTGCACATATCCAACGAAGCAAAGCTAGGTATCTTTAATTCTCTCTTTCAGAAAATGTAGGGTATCCAAAGTCCAAACTCTAAAAGCTAAGGCGACATGCATTATTCTTCATGATAGAATGGAAGGAATGTTGGGGCACTAGTGCTAGGGGTAGATGCATGGGGGTCCCCAATAACATTTCTCAATCTTTTCTCTCAGGCTGAGAATCTTGACTTGGATATTTCTCTAATTGTAAAATTATCAATACTCAATTTTTTTTATTTTTTAAATATATAAATGATATTTTTTTTATTAAAAAAATTTAAAAATAAATAAATTATTTAATTTTTTAAATTAAAATAAAATATATCATATATGATAATTTAAAATAAATAATTATAAGTCATATATTCGAAATAATCTCAATAAATAATCATCGATAAAATTTAAATACAAAATCTTTTCATAAAAAAAATGATCTTAATTGATTGAATCAACTACTTATTAATAAATAATATTTTAAGATTTTGTTTGAGTCTAAATATTTTTGTCTTGAATTATTTTAAAATATATTATCACATCAATTAATTGCATTTAAAATTTTATATTTAAAATAAACTTTACAAATATAATTCACAAAAAATATTTTTTTTCTTTTTAAGAAATACTAACTCTTTTAAGTTTATAATGGGATGTAATTACGCATTTAATAAATTGCAGTTAAGTTCTAATCATCTACTTTTAAATTTAAATGTAAATTTCAATTAAACACATTTAGAATAATTTTTTTATTAACATTTTTTCAATCACAGTACTAATTTTTTTAATTATAATTAGAATAATAATTATTATTATTTTTAATTTTATTAAAATCAATTTTATCGTTCATCTAAATAAATCTTAAATCTTCATTTCTTTCCGTTTCATTAATTTCTCTCTTTGAACTCTTTGATGAGGTTTTTTTTTTTTTTTAACACACTTCCATCTTGAATCCAATCCCAAAATCCCACCATCTGAGACCCTGATTCTACAAACGTGGTCAGAATAGCTAATTAAGTTCCCCTCCTTGTCTTGGTTTGACTACCATTAACCATTCTTATGTCTGATGAAAAACCAAAAAAAAAAAAAAATGATTGAAAAGCTAGCAATCTAAATTCTAAACCAAGCATTTTTTCATCAAACATATTCATTTTGCTGTTATTTGGTTGGTTAACACTGGCAATAATAAAGTTTTGTTTTAAACGTCATGGCAGCGCACTTCCCTTTAGTGGGTGGGTAATGCCGCTGATCAGAAAGAGAGAGAAACGACCCACCAGTGATTGCAGACGCAAAGTTTGCAGCATTATTCTTCATTATCCATCACAATTCTCACAAACCCTTCATTTCTTAGATAGAAAAGTTAATGATTCTGTCTCCTAGAATCAACAAAAGCTTCATCATAGCTGTTGAGAATTAAGTCAACTGCATATCAAAAAGCCTTGTTTTCACCTAGTAATTTCTTCTGCCAAGAAACTAGAATTAAATCTAAGAGCAAGATTTAGCTTTCATTAATGTCTTGAAACTGATCTTTTTATCTTTTAACTTACCCTTTTTGTTGTTTTTAAAGAACAAAAGTAGTCAATAACTTGTTGGCACACTATTATTTTTAATTTGAATCTTTAACAACTTTAAATACCTTTCATGTAAATAAGTGACCGTTTGAATTAAGCTATGAGCAGTGGTAGATCTTGATGTTTAATTTTGAAGGGGTTAAAGTAATATTTTATAATAAATTTTTAAAATTATATTAAAATAATTAATAATAAAAAATAAATACAAATATATAATTAATGACAGATCTTGATGTTTAATTTTGAAAGGATTAAAGTAATATTTTATAATAATGTTTTAAAAATATATCAAATTTATTAATAATAAAAAATAGATGCAAAATATATAATAATAAAACTTACAATTATACGTATTCTAATATATAAATATATATAATAAAATAGATATATTAAACAATTGATCTCACAATTTTTAATTATAAATTGTTAACAATATTCTTTATAAAAATAAAATATTTTTTACAATAATAATGCATTATTTTATCGTATTTAATATTTAAAGCATTAAGTGAAAAAATAAAAAAAATATTTTTAAATAAAAAATGAAAATTTGAAACAATAAAATAAAGACTTTAATACCATAAATTGAAACCTACTAATTTTTTACATAGTCTTTTTATATTATAAAAAATGAAAAGTTATTTAAATTAATCATATTAATTATTTTGACATGAAATAATTTTCAAATAAAATAAGCATGCATATAGTAAAAAAAATTAGTTGAAAAAAAATCACAATTGAATATTTGCCAAGTCGATTTTAGTTATTTTAATACTTACATATATATTAAGCTTTGACTTAGTGAAAATACAATGTTAGACTAATTTATTCATTATAAATTGAAAATCATTTGTAATAAGTAAACACAAATTAAAGAATTATAATATTTAGCTACATATAAGTTTTGTAATTATATATTCAATATAAATACATAAAGTGAAGAATAATATATATCATACAATAAATTTAAATTTGAGGGGCCAAATTAATTTTTTAAAAAAATCAAAATTATTATAAAAATCACATATGTATAAAAAAAATTCAAAATTTTTGAGGATCCACCATTGGCTATGAGATGATGATTGAAATGATAACAGTGATTTTGCTAAAATTATTGTGCCCTCCTAAAATTTAGCTGATCAAAACCTTTTATTATTCTCCTTGGAAAACATGCTTTGCCCTCTAAAAAAGGGCAAGAGGACCAACTTAAGGGCTATCAGACAAAAACTATGAGGATTATTGTGTTATGTCTGTTTCTATCCACTGACTTATGTAATTGATTTTCTTTACTTTGAATGAGTTTTGACTTACAGTAATGTGAAAATTTATTATTATTATTATTTTTTACAATACTAATAGTAATAATAATTAATGGTAATTACCCAAATAGCCAATATAATTACCACAATCTTTTTGGCAATTTGAGCTCGAGAAATCACTAGGAACGAATGACAGATAATTTTTTATTTCTTGAACAAAGTGCTTTGTCTTTTCTTGTGAAGAAAATTCAGTAAAGTTATATCTTCTTTATCAATCTTTTACACATATAGAGTCATTATGTATATATCAAGCAATGATCCATTCAAAAACTGTTGTTTGCTTTTATTAGTTTTTTTTTTTTCGTTTTTTGCTCATTCGTATGCCTAATTCTATATAAAGTTAAGGGATGAACTATTGAGTGGAGGGTTAAAAACTAACAAGTCAAGCAGGTTGAAGAAAGAGTTAGTATGAGAAAAGTGAATAGAAAAATACTAGCTAGAAGTGGTTCAGAGTTTTTATTGAAGTGACCTCTTTCAAAGAGAGACTTTGCATCACTGCATTGGCAGAGAAATGTTCAGAAAGGCTTTTGATTCTTGCACTTCCTTTTGCTTGCATGTTTAGCAACCACAATTACAACTTTCCAAGACTATTAATGGCTTCTGTCACCATATACTGTTAATTCCGTTTGGATTTCTCACCTCCCAAACAGCACAAAAGCTTACAGGGAATCTTACTTCTTTATTGGAAGCCATAGCTGACTATTGTCCAGTAAAAGTGCTAGTGAAATGCTAATCAAGAGGAACCCTCCAGGTTACCATCTCAGAGAACAGATTACCACGTAAAATATTAAAAAAAAAATCTATTACTTTACTTTTTACCCTCCAAATGTGGTAAAAGCTCAATGCGAATTCACCACTGTGCTTCTTACATTTTATTTACAATATTTACTCTTCTCCTGGATCTTGAGTTTGGTTATTAATATGCACAAGTTTGAAGCTCTATCGACCATGAGGTAGGTGGGAAAAGATAGAGCGTGTGAAAGATCAAAAGCAAGCAGCTGTTTGTCATGTGACCAGAAATTGCAAATTCGTATGCTGTTCGGGTGTGAAGTGTGCAAACGATATCATTAAAACAAAATGGATTGTGACTTGGCTCAACTGTCCACTACCAACTGGAAAAATATTAAGCGGGAGTTAGACTGTTGTCTCTTATGGTATAATTGAACTTTAATTGAATTTAAATGTCAATTTCAGTAAAATTTATTTAATATAAAATTTTTTATGAAATTTTTTTTATTCATAATTTATAATAATTTTTTTAATCATAATAATAATAATAATAATTATTTTTAACTTTATCAACATTAATTTTATTATCTATCTAAATGGATTATAAACCAATTACCTCCATGTGAAAAAAAGCCAGCAAATTATTGTGATTTTGTTAGGAGATAAATGGGTTTCAAATTTGTCCTTGTTTTACCCTAATGTTAAAAAGAAGAGAGCAAGATCGATATTTCGCATTTACAATAAAGAGAAAGAATATCAAAAATAAAAGTGTACATATTCATTTGTTTACTAAGGAAACAATAATTTAAAAATAGCGAAAAAATTATAAATATTTAAATTTAAATCTCAAATTGATTAATCTTAATGAAATTGCATAAATGAATGTTAATAAGCATTTTTAATATTTTTAAATAAGTCGAAATTAATAACAACTTCTAACATGAAAATGGAAATATGATTCATTAAAATCTTCACAATAAAGCCTTTCATGATAACTAGATTGAAAGACTATTGCTTTTAACTCCTCCTGAGTCCCATATGTCACGCCCTACCCTGATAAAAAAATTATAATAATAAAGGAAAAATGATAAAGAAGTTCACTAAGAGCACTCCGATCATCAGCTGCATGGTTTGTGCCAGAAAATCCTCCCCCCGCTTCGTTCCATTGCAGAAGAAGCATTCATTAGCAAAAGCGAGAGAGTTTAAAGCAGCAATCAACCATTAATGAACCAATCATGAAACTCTGTCTTGCAGCAGGGCAGGCCCCACCTTAAGGCTTTTTAGGTCCCCCAAACAAGGCTTAGCGGGCCCCACCCCTTGGAAACAAAAAAAAACAACTAATCAAAGATCCAGTTACACGACGCACCATCACTCCCAACGCAATCCTAGATAAAAGAGAAACTGTCAACAGAGAATGTCTACCATTCTTTAGTACAAACATCTGTCGTTTCACAGTCTCCCGCACTTTCTCCTTCCTTGGAACCCTAAACAATTACCCTTTTCAGGGGGAATATACATTAGAATAAAAAAATTAAAGGCCGAAAATATTAGAATAAAATTTTGTTGGAGACAATTATTCTCGATCTGATAATCTTTAAAAATTTTGGTGAACATGGATATCATTTATATTAATATCCAATTCGCATGATATTATTTTTTATTTAAAATATATATATAAATTAAGAGATAATTTGATACACAATAATTTATTAACTTAAACATATTAACTTTATTTATATTAAAAAAATCACCTTATTTAAATCAAAATTCCCTAATCATTCAAAGATATACACATCTACTAATCGAAATGAGAAATGCAATTATGACTGGAAATTGGGACAACAATATGTAAGCAAAGGTAACTGACACGTGGAGGTTCAAATTTTTATATTGCTTGTCGTGTCAATTAACTGGCGGTTTTTTTGAGGCGGTTCGTACTGCCGGCGATAGAGGAGGCATGTTGCCGGACGCCTCAGATGCTTTTGCACCTGTCAGTTATTTTTTCGCTGCTGCCGGGACAAATATAGCCCCACGTGATTCCCTTTTTTGTTCTTTTGCCACGTCATCCACAATGTTTTTGGGTGGAATGATTCTGTGTCAGTTCGGTTATGATATGATTTCATACGTTATAATAAATATCCCTGAGAGAGGGTTTCTCAAAATTTTTTTCTTCCTCTTTGGGTTTTGCCCAATTGACCAAAGCCGGTTTTTCCCAGCCTAAGCCCAAGGAAATAGGGAATTGGGCTTTTTGTTGATTTTTCCATGGTTGTCCATGTTCCGCATGAAGCCCAAATTTCCATATCCCATTTGGATCACATTTATTAAATTGAATAAAGCCCAAGTTCAGTTGTAATCAATTCACATAAAACATAAAATAAAGTTGAAGATATGACAATGAGAATTAGTTACGTACAAATAGTGACAAATTTGGCCTACATAAATCTGGCTGAGATCAGTACCACGAAGCTTTGTGAATGAATGGGAAAAGAGCAAGAAAACAAGCACTAGGGCAGCAACCAGATGCTTTGATGAGGCCATTCTTTTTGTTGATTGTGAGAAAAGAGTTGTCACGGGGTTTTATAGGGGAGACAAAACTTACATAAATTTTCAAAAGTAAAGAGCGTAAAAATTTTTTATTAAAAAAAATAAAAAAATTAAATCGATAAATTACTAAAATTTAATATGAAAATCAATAATATGTAAAAATATTTATTGAATAAATATATTTAAATTTTTTTTAAAATTTAATTTATATGATGATATTTTTTAATTTATCGATTTTTTTCGAATATTTTAAATTTAAGCTGGTATAAAGCCTTCTTTCAAAAATGAAAAAAAAAAAAAAAGCTGGACTGAAGCCAACAGCACTAGCTTTCCTGACCATTTGAAAAGAGGGGTGATGCCAGAATCAAAGACGAGAAAAATCCAAGTGAAATGCTTAAATGGTGTACACTATCAAAGACGCATTAACTTTGTTTACTTTTCCGTATGCTTTTCTTGGTCTTGTTTTAATCGCTGTCACACTCTGCAATTAGAGTAGCTTTTTAGATTCCCATTGGTTAATCATAAATTAATGCAATTTGTGCAAGTGGGGTTTTGGCAATCTTTAATTCATACTTCTTATTATAATAATTTCATCTCTTCATCAATGAGCCATCAGAGGGGATTGGAAAAGAAGAAAAGAAAAAGTTGTAAAAATTCTTGTTCTTTGATCTTCCCATCCTCATAAACAGTCAGATATGAGAATCAACTTCTTTATTTACACTTCAATATCTACCTTTTTTTTCTTCCACAATTTCTTTTCCTTTTCCATCTTTGAGAAAAAAAAAAAAAGCAACTTTATCAAAGCTTACGAGCACTGAATTGAAATATCATCATCATAAAACTGAAAAGTTAGGAAAGTGAAGTAATGGGTTCAATATTTATGTTGAATTCTCGATGTTCATTTTCATGATCTAATATATTCTATAACACAAATATAACATAAGCTCTCCACCAATCATGTTAACCATCATAGGTTAATGTCCCGTGATTTTACATGTTTGACCTTCAATGTCAGTTTGACAGTTTAACTGCTATGCCATTGGCAGAGTAACCCACTTGTTAAGTTTAACATGCATGAGGCCAGTTGTGTCATTTCAAATGCTTGCCTTAAAAGCTGCTTTGGGTTTGTCCATGTGTCATTTCATTGCCTGATTCTGAATCCAAACCCAAGGGAGACAGGTCTAGTTCTGTGTTCTTAAGCAGATTTGTTCTGTTAAACGTGAGGGAAATTTATGTCTGCTTTTAATGCAATCTGGGTCATTGAAAAGGTCAGACTTTTTCCCTAATTCAGATTTCTCATTTATGAAATTTTCTCTTTTTCTTTTTCATTAATGTAATCAATAATATGTTTAATTGCTTATTGATTTTTCCATTTTGTTAATCTTGGGCATGTTTGAATTAATAGTATAGCATTTATGGTACAGCTAACTCACTTTTGGATGTTAGAAACTTGAAAAGTTTCTGTCTTTGGATCTTGCTTTATGAACCTCTGTTTGGTTGCCAAGAAAACACAGGGAAAATATGAAATAAAGTTTTGAAGGTCATGCTCTATGTTTTATTGGCTTGGATTCAAAAGAATATCAATGAAGATATAGCTACTAACGAAAAATCTAACTTTGAAACTTAAATTTCTTCTGTTATTCATGAAATACGATGCTTAATTTTCTAGCTTTGAATATTCTCAGTGATATCTAAAATCCACCTAATTTCTTTTTTGGATTTGATAAGGAATAAAACTCATTATGTTTTCTCAAAAAAAAAATAAAAATGATGAAGAAGTTATTACCCTTGAACTGAATTTTCTTGCAGGGGCCTTCCTTGGCTATGGAATTACTTCTTTCCTAATTGAAAATATATGGCTTTCCCAGCCATTCAATAGATGTCTCAAGTCCTGGGTTTATGCTTTCTCAGATGCACTTCTGTAAAAAGAATGTAAACTAGAGGGGGATGATATCATTTTAAAGTAGGATTAGATGCTTCATTCTTAAGTGTCTGATAGAACACAAATGCAGATTTTTCCTTTTTAAAAAAAAAAAAATTGTAACAGATGGATGAGTACTGGGAACCATCTATATGGGGGTATTGTTTAGCTATTGAGATTCACATGCGTTAGAAATACTGTATATTAATCTTTTGTCTCCAGCTCTGTGGATGTGGAAATGGTTTTATACTTCTACTGACTTTACTAAGATACATGTTTGGAGCATACAGATAACGAAACTGAGAAATTTTTGCATGACAATTATCTTTTTATGTTGGGTGTGAAGAAGAAGATTTTGACAGAGGAGGATTGCTTTATTATCATACTTTCTGACTTCATGTTGGTTGCTAATCATTTTCTTTTCTGCTAAACTTCAGTCTGAACATTTCTTTCAGCTGTGTGAAGCATGAATTTCATATTCCTTCTCTCTGCACATGGACCTAACTGCAGTAGCCAAGCGTTGCGATCTTGGGGACAAGAGTACAAGTGATGTCATTTTACGTTTGAGAAATGGTGAAGGAAGACCTGAATGGTTCTACTCACACTCCTCCATTCTCATAAGTAAAAGCAGGTTCTTTGCGGATCAGCTCTCTAATCCAGACACTGGCCGCTGCATTGAAATTCACTGCTCAGACTATACTTATGATCATCATGTTAACCTTTTGAGATTACTATATCTCCCTACTGATTTACTTTTGGACTCCCTGGACTCGGTTAAATCTGCTATTGGTATACTTCAGTTAGCAGTTGCCTTCCACTGTGAAGGCATCACAAACTGCTGCATCCGGTACTTGGAGGCTATTCCTTGGGAGGATAAGGAAGAGGAACAAATTATAAAAGCAGTCTTGAAACTGGGGCCAATAGCCATGCCCATATTGGCGAGGATCCAACCAGTAGATTTGAGTGCTACCAAAAATGTATTTGTTTCAGCAGTTCGCTTTGCCACATCAATTGGTGGATCCTGTCCACCCTTTGGAGATGAGCTTAAAGCATCTACGCAAGAACAAGTGGAATTCATGCTTGGAGGGGATGAAGACACCCCATTAGTTACAGCTGATGATGAAGTAAAATCAGTGGTAAAAATGGGTCTGTCCCAAGTTTGTTCATCATTTGAAAAGGAATTGTCTTCCTTGCTTGTTGTTTCAGACATCACTACTGAGACTGCAGAGACTAGAATTTTGCAGAGCCTATCCGATGTTGAGTGGATGTGTAACATACTCCCCAAGATGGATTTAATGAAGGACTTTGTTTCTAGTTGGGCTGAAATGTCTGCTAAGGTTTTGGGGGTAGTCGAAGACAAGAAACTTGATAATGTCATGTGGGGTCTGAAGGTGAAGCTTATAGAAGTAACTGGGAAAGTGCTAGAGGCAGTTGGATATGGAAATGTGATTCTCTCTGCAACATCTCGGGTGCAATTGCTAAAGACATGGCTACCGTATATAAGGAAGATAAAACCTCTCCTAGATGAAAAGGGGAACAAGGAGACAGATTTTCCTTACAAGATGGATGAAGACTTGTGCCAGAGTATTGAGGGGGCACTTGTATCATTAGTGTTAGCATTACCGTCAAATGATCAAGCTGATATTCTGTCAGACTGGATGAAAACAGAACAGGTTAAGTATCCTGACTTGAGCGAGGCATTCGAGGTATGGTGTTACAGAACCAAGTCAGCAAAGAGAAGATTGATGGAGGGCTTGGATAGAGTTGGCAATACCGCCATTAGCCTTTGATTTGTTCTCTAATGTTAAGTTCCATGATTAAATGAATCTATGGTGGCAATCCCCATTCATGTAATTTTGACTCGATTAACGCTCTACATGATCCTTTCACCTCTTTTTTCCTTCATTTCCATGAAGTTTCCAGGCACTCGCTCAGGTGATACTCCCCATGCACATACTTTAATGCTAATTGGATTTCCGGTTTCATCCTTGTAGTTGTTGTCCAAGAATGAACTGTTGTTAAACATACTTTTGAATCTGAAGTTTTTTGAATTGGATTGTAATCCTGGAGTGTAATAAACCCTACAGACAAACAGTATATGAAGTCAACTGTAATTCTATGTTTAGATTTAGAAATCAAGATTGGGGTCAGCTGCTTTGTAGTAGTAATTGACATATGACATATCTTTTATGCCGGAAGAACAAGCTGCTAGAAGTTCAAACAGTAACAACCAATTGTCCACCTGAATCATCCAACTCACCTTGTTCCCCCGCCGGTGGTCAGACATTGAATGGTTGGTAACGACTTTTTTTTTTTTTTTTTTCGCAACAAACACTGAAGCCCATATCTCTTTTTATAAAATCAAGGAAAAGGGCGGAAATTTCCTCATCTCATTTTCTTCAATTTGTTTTTCGATGGAAATATCAAATATATCAATAGCTGAAATGTGATGCTTTGTTTTTAAATTGACGAAGAGTTTCACCAAATTAAGTTCATAAACCTACGTATTTTCATTATCTTTAATAATTTTAAACATGATAGTTTAAAAAATAAAAATAATATAATTTAAAAGTTTAATAAAAATTATATATATATAAATTTAACAAAAAAATAAAAATTATGTTTTATATTTAACAAATTAATATAAATTAGGATACAATAATTTTTTTATTTAATAAAAAAAAATACAAATATAAAAATTGTAATATCTAATTTTCATCGGTGAAAAGGCAGACTCGATATTTATTAAAAAAGATCCCTGCGTCATCCCAGAAGTCAGAACCTGTACCATAGCAACAGTTCCACAACAACAACCGCAAACCAGGCTCAGCTATAAAACATAAGGAGAGCGTAGAGAATAGCGAACTTTGAATAGGTAAAACCCAAAGCCGCCACCAACGAAGACTGCATCACCCTGTGTCTGTCACTATTATCAATACTTGAATTAACATCCGTCTGTTTAAGATTAAATATAAAAATAAAAATAAAAACCCAATAAGGGGAAAGAAGAAGAGAAAAACAAAAGTAAAAGATGTATGTGAGAGCTGTGCCACCGACAGATCTGAACAAGAACACAGAGTGGTTCACGTACCCAGGAGTTTGGGCCGCTTATATCTTGATCGTTTTCTTCTCATGGCTCATCGTTTTATCTTTCTTTGGTTCCTCTCCTGGAATCGCTTGGACCATTGTTCATCTCTCTCATTTCTTTGTAAGCTCTTTTTTTTTTTCTTTTTAATTTCGATCCATAAAAGTTGGGTTTTTTTTCCATGTCTTCTGTTGCGTTTTCTATCTGGGTTTCAATTTGATCTGCTTTTTTTTTTTTTATTGATGTTTATTTTCTTAGTGAGAATATTTTTTGATGGGGTTTTGGAATGAATTAAGAGTTTGATGATTTCTTGAGACTTTAGTAAGCAAACATGAAGATAATTTCCCTGCGTTTGTTAAAATCTTGGATTACTGTGAATCACCTCTGAAATATTCCCTGAATTGATCCGATTGGAGAAAATAGTAGAAAGGTTGAATTTCAAGTCTGTGCTTGCTTATGCTTGGTGGAAAGTCTATGACTATGTCTATGATTACAACTCTCAAATAATATGTTGATGGTATTAATTCATTCTGTTTCTTGTGTTTGTGAATTAATTATTTAATTATGCATTTTTGCCATCAGTTTCTTGGTCTTTGTGATGCCTATATCTCCGATTCTGTTCGAGGTTCAATTAGATAAGGAGGGGAAAAGTTTCAATACCAACTGCACTAGTACTTGGATATGTGTTGAACTGAAGTTTTTTATCTCTAGATGCCAATAGACAAATCCTCTTAAAAATTATGTAATGAGATGAACCAGTAGTTTTCTTGGTGTTATTTAGGTTAGGCATGCTGCAACATGTTATTTATGAATAAGTGAATACGCTGGAACTCTTAAGCTTTATTTTTTTTTTCTCATTTTTGAACAAAAAGTAATTAATAAACTGAACTTTTTATTGGAAATTCAGTGCATCGACTATTTCAAATTGGCTTGAAATGGAATATTCATACTTAATTGCATGCCTAAAAAGACTTGCACAGTTATGTGAGAAAGTTGAGAATAATACCCTTCTTTGTCAAATCGGTATGCTTTGGTATCTTGAATTTCTAAATCCTTGGTTTGTCAACCTCTTGGGATGGTTGTAAAGGGCTTTGATCTTTACATTTTTAGAGTCACGGTGTACTTTTCCCCTCTGAGATTTGATTAGATAATTAGATTACATATTTGCTCTCACAAACTGTTTTCATTTTCCATGATTCTGGTGTAATACTTTCTAGTTTTCTTGATGGCTTGATATCTGTGGATGAATGGAAATCTGAATTTTTAAGTCATAAGGGTACGCTCAGGAGAAAAGTGAAGGAGCCACAACTAGGACACCTATGACTGCCAACATTTGTCAATGTTTTGGCATGTCCTCTGAATAGCTCTCTTTCCTGTCTCTTTTGGGAGTGAAGAAAGGCACTGATTTCATCTGTATTGCTGAAAAACGTTTAATGCTCATGAACCGCAAACTCTTCCCTTTCCCATCATGCTGGAAATTCATCTAAATAACTGTTATGCCCCTAGATGTCTTAATCTTTGTTGGTCAGACCTAATTTCTTTGAATTTCTGCTCTTAGATGTCTAAATAACTGACTGTTTATAAATTTGAAGCAATTTGTTAAACCTTTTTGGGAAATAATAAACTATAATATCTAGCTAGAGAATTGCTTGTCATTATTATGCCTTAAGATGGAGTCAAGAAATTATTCTGTCTTCATCTCTTCACTATAACAAGTATAAATGCTATAATATCCAACTTTGCGTCTATGTTTCTTATGTGTTGCACATTGATTCACATCTTACCTTAGGTCACATATCACTTCTTTCACTGGAAAAAGGGAACACCATTCGCTGATGACCAAGGTATCTACAATGGTTTGACTTGGTGGGAGCAAATAGACAATGGCAAGCAGCTCACTCGCAATAGGAAGTTTTTGACTGTTGTACCTGTTGTGCTGTAAGTATTGACTTTTCAAGTATAAGCCTTTATCTAAATTTGGAACCCAAAAAAATGCAATATTTCTTCATGGAATGGTTAGTTTCACTAAAAAGTAGAAACTGTAATGAGGGTTTCGCTTTTTAAGTTGATTAAGATATGGCACACTTTCTGTTAGATGTCTACTGATTTATGGTCAACCATCACCTCACCCATGAATGTCTAGTGTTATATATATATATATGGCCTAGTTTACATATATAATCGATGTACAATTGTTCAAAAGATTAGTTGACAAAAATCAGTCTAAGGGACATGCAATGGATTTAGACCTCCTCTCTAGCCATCCACTAGTGTGATTGTGGATACCTTGGTCATCCACATCCTCAAGATCAATGACAACCCTTTGGGAAGATGAATCTCCAGGGATATTAAATTTCTACCAAGTTGCATCAAGTTGATTGCAGCCTGCACTGGTTTATATGGAAGAAAAGCAGTTACTATTTTGTATTTGTTATATAACATTTCACTGAAAAGTTTCAAACAGTATGAAACTTGGCTTAGGTGAGTTGAATTTGAAACTTTTGAAGCATGACATTTAACAGTTGATTGAAAATTCTCATACATCACTCACTAGACACTAACTTTGCTCTTTCATGATGAGTTCATCACGTTTCTGCATATTGAACAAGCTGTTTACTGCTGCCATATTTGTTTTATGGCTCTTAAATGGAAATTTTATAGGACTTTGTTACCTTAGATAAGAGTACCATGTATGATGTGATGCAAGACATAATACAAGAACTTTGATATTGTCTTTTATCATGTTTAATGCCACCCTTTTCTTACCCTAAATTTTATTTGCCAGGTATCTTATCGCCTCACACACAACAGGTTATCAACACCCGATGCTTTTCTTCAATACACTGGCCGTTTTTGTGCTGGTTGTTGCAAAGTTCCCTAACATGCACAAAGTCCGAATATTTGGAATCAATGCTGATCATTGAACCGCGAAGGGATCCTTGTCTGATCTCTAGTACTAGGTTTCATTATTTTGTTATTCCAGTATAATTTTGTAATATCCCTGTACAGATAATGAAACTGAAAAGGGCATTCTTACTTCTCTTTAATGAAGTGAATACATATACCTTCCTTTATGCCAGGGAAAAATATATTCATATATGGGGCTTTCTCTCTTTGCAAGTGATTGATCTTGTCTTATTGTTGTCAGCTTAAAGCCAGAAATCTCTTCTAGTTCCCTTGACCTTGTTCTCCCTAAAATCTAGAGACCAGTGGAAGCCAGTCTCTTAGTCCAGTTCTAGTGCAGATTCTGTTCCCTAAGGATTGAGCAACTTACCGGACCCGATTTCTAGATTGAAATTGCCCTGCCTTTTTTACCCTCTTTTTTTTCCTAGTGTTGTCATATATCATCTTTTGGTATTCTTCGTACTGGTTTGCCAGTCCATGGTTGCGGAAACCTGTCATTTAAATTAAGAAGCTGAGAAGTAATGGGCATTATTGTTCGTTAGTGTTCAACTCTCTCTCTCTCTTTCTAATTTTCCCAGCCTCAAATAAACCCAAGTGCTGCTACTATTATCAAAGATGACAAGGTGATAATCTGCTCTTCCAACATGATTTCTGACTTAAAGTTCTCAAATTAAATTGTAGTCTTTACTCACTGTTTTAAAACCATATAAGTTTTGACATTTATTACTTTTTTTCAATGGAAAGGAAATTTAAGATTCGATTTTTTTAATATTAAAAAAAAAATCGGCAAGGTCTTCATGAATAGGGCATCCAACCTTACACTTGAAGGACATCATGCAAATGTCGGCAGTGGGTCACACTTGCTAATGAAGCCTTGAGTGAAATACAGTGACTTGAATCGTAAGCTAAATCAGTACACGCAACTCCTGCTCGTGAATCATTTGTCAAAAAGAACGCTGTACGTAGTTATCGACGACACTTTTCCATGTTGAGCATCGGGCAATGTTCTTCTAATATTTCTCCCAATTTTGGCTTCCTTCCTAAGAAGTGTCAAGTTAATAGCTCAGACAAGATGAATAAAGCTACTCTTTTTATAAAAAAAAAAATTAAATATTTTAGTTCAGACATCATGGATAAATGAAGTTAAGTTGCATCTGATAATTAATTTCCACACGACACATGAATGGAATAAGATTATACTAGTTCTCTTTTTTATTATTATTATTATTATTATTTTGTTATGGGAGCTTAGAAGAAGATTAGAATATTCACGCAACATTTGAATATTTCAAGCACTTACTTATACTATATTTAATGCATGAAAAATGATCGTTTGATGTTAATTGCAAAACCTTCTCCAAATCTTAAATCGGATCACCAATCCGACAGCGAAAGTACAAGAGCCCCTTCCATAATTAAACTTTTCCTTTTTCCCTATGATGTTTCCAAAAAATAGGTTCCTTGGGTAATTAAAACATTTGAATCTGAGCTCCCATTCTTCTTGTTTAAGGAAAAATGTTTTTGTCAGGCATTCTTGTTGCTTAGGCTAAAATGTACCATATGGGATTGGCTGGATATTCTGGTTTTTCCATAGCAGTCTATGGAAAAATTAAAGTAGGATCAGCAGGTCATTAATTAAAAATAAACAGGGCTGGTTTAACGTTGGCAGTGGAAAGAGACTTCCATGATAGATACGAGGGGCGATACACCTTCAACACATTTGCCGGATATTATGTTCACTTAAGTGGCTTACAGCGAAGAACAAAATTGAAAATATAATAAAATGGGGTTTGGTCTTGTAGATCTGGATTGATCAACCATAGTGGGGAGTATTATTCTTCGGCACACTTGTCGAGGGGAATGTTTGTGGGGTCCCTTCAAGACCAAACGAAAGGAAGCTTTGTCAGATCTTTTCTCAATCTTTCAATTAGAAAAGGGTAGAGAGGGTGTCATGGAAGGCAATGATCACTCTCAGGGAAATGGGGCTAATGTGAGGGAGTCTTCAAAACTGTTTGGATATAGAAAATCAGTAGGTGAGATTTTGTATTGAGGCAGGCTTCAGTTCCAGTACTTACTTTTTCATTCAGGATTTCTTTGTTACTAATTTTTATGGCATACGTGGGAAGGATCAGATTTCGTACCTAGCAGAGTTCATCACATCTAAGCTCCCTCGGCCATCTACTTGCTTTCTTGGACAAAGCTGCCGCAATAGGTTTATTTTCTGGAATGTGTCTGATCTTTGGTGAAGGTGCCAAAATCTGAAATCCTGTTTTTTTTTTTTTTTTTTTCAGTACATATATAATCTGAAAGCCTGTCTACAGTCTAAAAGAAGAGATGGAGAAAGAGAATTTAAAACTCCCAATGCAGCAACCAAGTAGAGATTCAAGATTATTAACAACAATTTGTTTGCTAAATCGAAATTAGAAACTTTATGAACAAAGTCTTTTTCCAACCAGGAATTCCTTAACAAAGTTGAACATTATAAATTATTTTTTGTACTTGTTCCAAGCCAACCAATAATGCATAGGGTTGTCCTTCTGCTCTCATGAAAGGAGATATCAACCTGTAATAAAGGCCGTAGGGGCATGCCTCTCGTCGCTACATTTTTACCCTAATAAGTATCTAGGCTTAGCTTGATCTCTTCTTCTACCATAACACATATCCCACGTCACCCTTAGTGAAGCCAACCTAAAAAATAGCTTCAAATTCCCACCATAATTGAATAGTAAAGAAGATAATTAAGGAGAAAAAAAAAAGAAGGCTCATGTATAGAGAAAAGAAGCCCATGTATTCCTATCTGTTAGTGATGAAGAAATCCATACAAGTCACCCACCTTAACAAATTAATAAAAAGTTGAAAAGAAAATCCAGGACAAAAAAAAAGAAAAAAGACCCATATTACTCTTCATCTTCTTTACCATGATCCTCCACCTAACATTCCAGTCCAATATCCAGCTGAATCTCCTTTTTCTTTATTTTGCTCAATATCAGTTGTGCTTGAGACGTGCTTCAGATCTTCAAATGGAAACAAAAGCCTCCCAGTTGACTCTTGAACCCCCTGGAGACTCCTATAACCACTCCCAAGCCCATCCAGAGAGAAATTTAGTGTTGGTTTAAACTCCTGCATAGGAAAACCAGACGTATAAACAGTATTTGGATCAGGAACTGGCATGGGAATGAAAGAACTCAACCCCCTAGAAGAGATTCCAGTAATCAACTCCAAAGCTGAAAGTTGCGATGTAGGGGATGAAGAAGAAGGGATTTGGTTCTTATTGATTTCTACGATATTGGGAACTTGAACCAATTCAGAAATACTTCTGTAACCTTGAGTAGCTGGGAAAGCTAGTTTGAGATCTTGCCCATCATGGATCTTAGGGTTTTGAGTAGAAGACTGTAACAAGCTTGGTGGTGCAACCAGATCAGGAAGCCTTTTGGATGATGATGATGAAGAAGAAGAAGAAGCTGATCTCTTGTTCTTTCTTGAACCACCTCCAACAGGAATATTTCTGAGGGAACCGCCTTCAGTCCAGTACCTTCTACAAGTCTTGCAAAAGTACCTGGGCTGTGTGAGACTGTAGTTGTTGTAGTAGCAGAACTTGGTGTTTATTGAATTGCACCTGGGACAGTTCAAAGCTTGTTCCTTTTGAGGCCTTACTTTCCTCTGCAAAGCCGCAGGCTTTGAACATGAATTTGTGACTATCTCTTCTATCGGTTTCACCACAATCTCCTAGAAAGATTTAAAAAAAAAAAGGCAAATGAAGATAAATGAAAACACACATAAAAAGCGAAAGCAACAATAACTTCAAGATCAAACAAAGATGATCAGCACTGAAAAAAAAAAAAAACTGAAGATTAAAAAGAAGATAGCAGACAAACGAAGACACCAAACGATCGAGTTCATTGCTTTACACTTTCCAAGATTATACCAGGCCGAATATAAAAGAGAAAAATAAAAAAGAAAGGTGAACAAAAAAGGAGTTCCTTTCCTTTATCTCATAAGCAAAAGAGAAGGATAAAGTGCAAAATGTTGAAGAACTGATAAAAACTAAATCCAATTGGGTGGGGACTTCAACTATAGCCATGAACACCATCTTCCCCTTTTTTTAGCTTTTGTGCAATATGAACACCATCATCTTTTTCAAAGAAAAGTACCCAATAAACATACAATTGACTCTAAATTATTCTTTTGAAAAGCCAAGGTTTCATAGAGAGAGCAAGAGCTACTCAGGTGATGGATCTCTCTACCTTTGGCCATTGAGCAGTATCCATGGATGAAACTGAAGAGAAAAGGAAAAAAAAAACAATATATCTTCAATATATATATGAAAAAAAAAGTAAATAGTTTTTTTTTCTCTTGAAACTGGTTTCAAAAGCAGAGGAAAATCAATGAAATGTTTGCTGGTTTTGTGAGCGTTCTATGTATGTATCACCTTGCTTTATCGGTTGTGTGGTATGTTTGAGAGAGAGAGAAAGAGACTGGAATGTTTTGTCTAACGATATACGAAATATATATTATATGTTTATTTTTATTCTATAAATAATTCCTAAGTGGGAATATTTGCTTCTACAAATATAATAATTCTATAGTTTTTGAATAAAAAATGAGTGGTTTTTGTGTGTATATTTACATACCCTTGTTGGCACGTGTGTTGAATTGCCATTATTCTCTGCTCCCAAAATTAATTTATTAAATTATGCTAACATTTATATATCTCAAATATTTTTATTTAATATGAAATTGAAGCATTCTAGTTATTTCTCTAATTGGTATGACAGATGGCTTCCCCTTTCTGACTAAAATCATCTAATTTTTCTAAAAAAAAAAAAATCTGTCGAAAACCCACTGATCCTTTCTCTCTCTTTCACATATTTAATGAATAAATATTTTGAGTGAAGAAAGAGGCAAAAATCATCAAAACAATTTTGGGTCCCAATTCTTTTAAATCAATGCATATGGTGAATTGGTCCATGGAACATGACTCGTGAATCTGTTGTAATGGAATGACAGCACTTAAGGTTGAGAGAGGGAGAGAGTACCAAACGCTAATAATTCTATTTTATCAGCACGGGCCCTTTTTCAGGCTATGGAACTAGCTAGCTATCTAGATAGCATGCACGTAAAGTGGCTCAGGATCCACATTCATTAATTTTGTGCCAATCTCGGTAAATATTAATGTAAGGCAATGACTTGTAGAAATAATCAGCCATTTGCTCTCAACTTGGGTCACCAATTCGCTGCATCTGACACTGCACATATTCCACCAAGAACAGGCCTTTCATCAAAACAAAACCACGTAATGTTGCTGATTAAGTTACCTAGATCCTCATAAGTTGATGAGAACAGGGGTGTTGAAAAGGACAAAAGAAAATGGCGTGTGACAATGCAGCAAATTGATTATAGTTTGCTATATATATAATAATAATAATAATTTGATGGCATTTTAACATGAGCAGCAGCTTTGTGGTTTTTTTGCATATATATATATATACTTTTAATTATTTCTAATAAGCTTTTTCTTATCTTTTCACCAACTTAATAATTATTTAACTTCAAATCCATTACTTTGAAATTGTTCCCTCACCCACGTTTGGTTACGTTAAAGACGAAGGTTGTTGCTGTGTTTGTCCAAGCTTTGGTGAAAAGTGAAAAAGAAGATGATATTTGATCATACAGCATCACTTTTTTGTTTCTGCTTTCTCGTACGGCAACACCTTGCTTCCCAAGTTTGTTTGACCTTATCAAACTGTCTGATCTTAAACCGCAGAAGGAGCCAAAATAATTAGCAAAAAAAAAAAAAAAAATCAAGCATAAATATACTGTTCCAAGTATGTATATATATATATATATATATATGTAGATATATTCCAAACGTCCCCTTAACCGTTCACATGCAGATCAGTTTATTTCACTTGTGACTTAAAGCTCAAGTCACCACCTAAAAAAAGAAGTGTCACGTCTTTAGACTTTAAGCTACATGACTGAACGGTCGTGGTTGGGTCGATTCCTTTTGGTCATGATGATTTTGATTGATTAAATGGGGACCTCCATCCATCAACGCCACGTTGTTATCTCTTTGACGAAAACTCCTCCGATATTATTATATCATTACCGTACCTAATAATACCCCTTGATGGGGTCCATTTAATACTACATACATCAGTTAATTTTTACACGCCCACGTGGTTAACATCCACGGTAACTTATGTTTGCATGCCTAAATTATAGTAAACTTATTTTGTTCCCTTGTAAAAAAACAATGTTACTCTAGTAGACCAGCAACTATTTCGTTGTGCTGTGTACTCCACACCAGAGTAGTGGTGAATGGCTGCGAATTGAAGCCGTCCGATGTGGGACATCATCTCCATTGTAATGGGCCCACCGAAAATAGCACCGCACCCAACCGAAAATCTATTCACCGACGCAACGCCTCCCATTAATTTGAAACTTGAAAGTCTTCCCTCAAAAAAAAAAGTTAGAATGGAGTAAAAAACAATGGGAGTGGGGTGGGGCCGTTGGGGCAGTTGCCAGGGGCTGCGTTTGCGATGGGAACAAGTGGGCGGTTGTGCTGTTTTTCCAGTGGACCCCATTTCTTTGCGCATGCTCCACACCATTCCTACCCAACCAAGCAAGGAATCCACCCACAGCCGTCTGATTAAAACCCCTCAAAAAGAAATTCCCCTTCATCATATCACGTGACTGACCCCATCTTTGACGTCGACAGCATGTGAACTAGCTAGTGCATTCCACGTCACCCATAAAACATTTTATTTAAATTCTATAAATTTTTTATAATACGATTGAAATATTTGCAAGCTTTGTTTCAACTTAATTTTTAACAATTATAAAGAAGTGCAATCATGTTCAAATTTTTATTTTCGAAATATTTCTCTCAAAATAAAACTTTAATTAGAAAAAAAAAGGAGCTCCTACCCTTACTAACTAGGGTTAACCATTCTGAATAATTACTACACAAATTTTAATACTAATACGATATTGAACTTGATGACTTTTATTATCATACCATGGCACTATTATATGCCCCATGTACATATTTGTCTAGTCAAAAGGCTCAAAGCAAAGTTTAAAATCAAATGTGAAGCTGATTACATTATTTGGGTAGTTTGGTTAATTTTGATAATTTAAAATATGATAGAAAAATAATATAATTAAAGATACAAAAATAACCTAAGTTGAAATTTTAACAAAATTAAATATAAATTTAGAAAAAATAAAAAATAAAAAATAAAAAATAAAAAATTATATTTTTTATTTTTTATTTTTTATGTTAAAAAAAATTATGATATATTATTTTTAGATAAAATAATATATATATAAATTATCAATATTTATATAATATAAATATATAAATTATTACATATTATTTTTATTATGGGAATGTGTTCTTTTGAAACAGTGGTAGGCTAGAGGACCCACTATATCAGTGATAGTTTTTATTTTGGCCAAGAAATCTCTGGTGAGTTTGATCTCCACCCAACGTTCTTCTCAGTGGCATATGTGTTGAATTTTTCAGTAGGGAGAGAGTGAGTTTTGTCATTTGTGGGCCAAAGAGAGATGTTGATAGTTGACCCAATTTGATCAAAGGAATTTCAACTGCGGGCGAGCATGGGGAAGGGTGGGCTTGGGGTGCACATTGTTGACAAACCTCAATAATTGTGGAGTGGGGAGCCAAACGCGGCTTTGGCAAAGCACTGTGGGCCACGGGGGACACAGGGAGACCGGGAAGCCGTAAGGTACTATGATTTGCAATTGCCATTCGCAGTGGCCGACGCCACCCCCCTTTCCTTAGTCTAAGCCAAGGGATCACTTCAACTAGTTACAAACTTTTTTTCCCTCAACAAGGGAATGTTTCTAAGATTCCATTTGGATTTACTGGGGGCAATGTAATGAGAAATTTTATCTTTTTATGCAATTGCATTATATTATTGTGTTTGGATATCCGACAGTTCAGTGTGATTGAACTTCTCAATTGCACTGAAGTAATAATTTTCAACTGATAAAAAATAGTTCAGCGAACCACTAAATTGGATTATTTATTATAATATTATTATTTATTATTTTATTTGTATTTAGTATTTATATTTACATCAGTTTAAGTTTTATATTTTACTTGTTTACATTATTTTATTAAGTTTTAATTTATGTAAATATATTATTATTAAAATTTTTAAAAAATATATTATTTGACATAAAAATAATTTTTAATCATTCACTAACTTCATAAATATCAAATAATTTAAAATTTTTATTATAGATAAATTTTAATCTAATACTTTTAATGATTTTTTTTTAAATTACAATTAATCTCATTACCATCGTTATATTTGTATTCAAATACATATTTTTTTTATAAATTTTAATATTATCTTTATAATAATTAATTTTATAATTTTTTTTTCAATTTCACCAAAATTAGACTGTAACCATTCAAATGGACTCAAATAGAAAGTCACACAAATCCTATATAGGAAGTCAGCTTTTTAGGATATAAACAAAAATTTTGAAAGTTATTAAGAGGATACAAGTTTGAAAGTCTGAGAACAATTTTTTATGCACAGGAGAATTTCAAACACAGACTTTTAAATTATTCAAAAAAAAAAGGGGGAATGGATGCTTAATTTATTTGACATGGATAAATTCATTGAAACTTGTAGTTATATGTATAATGTCACAAGGTTTAAATATCTGATAATAAAAAAATTATATGTACTAAAATTTAAATTACAAACTTACTAATTATTAGTGACATATAAAAAAATAAGTAGTAGCTATTCCTATATTTTTCTCTTCAAACATTTCTATTAAAGACCAAATCTAGGGCACAATTCGCTCAAAAAAGTTAACCCACATGGTTAGTTGCCATGGGCGGGCCTCCTTTCCACAATAGCTTGTAAATTCAGGGAGCAGGAAGCCAGCAATTGTCCCAAACAAGGGATGGAGTTGACCCCTTTTTGGACCACCAGGCTTTTTTCATCAGCCTTCTCTCCTCCTCCTTTGTAAGGGGACTGCAAAGCGAAAAGGGGGGAAAAGAGAAAAGAAGATGAACTTGTAGTATGATCGTATAAATCCTAGTTTCAATTTAATTTCTTCCTTTTGAAGCAAAGATTTAGATTGAAATTAATACTGATTTTTTTGGGTCTTAAGAGGCAGAGCCACCATGCATAAAGTTATGGACTACATTTCAACTTTAAATCCCATATGGGCCACCAATTCAGCCCCTATCTTGTCAATGTGGACGTCAATTTTCACCTATTTATAATATAATAATAGCTTAAATCCATTAAATGTTACGGTTTATCCTATATGAATGATGATTTAAACAGTTAAAAATATAATTAAATTTTAGTACATAATTAATGTGGGATTCAAATTTCTATTTTAGATCATGAAATTAATGCATGTAGAGCAGTAGAAGATTCCTAAGATATTAGGACATTACTATGTTCAAGAATCAAGATCCCAGATAAGCCTTTTATGGTAATGTAAATAAGAATCTTGGCTTGTCGATCCAAGAATGAAAAAAAAAATCCCTTTCAAATTTTTTATTTTCGCCTTTTGTTCTTTATATGTGGATCAAACTAATGTAAGAACGGTCCAAAAATTTTAATGAAGATCCCTTAAAGAATATAAATAAACTGATGATAAAATGACAATAGTCCCATTTGAATATTAATAAACAGCCGGTCCAACAGCTCTAAGCTACTTGTTCGAGTAAAAAAATCCAAGCTTGACCTAGTTTGTCCTGAAAATTAGCATATTTTAATGTTTATACAGTTCGTAGTCCTGCCATGTCCATAAAAAATAAAGCTGGTCGGTTGCCAACGTTAATATGGTACCAAGATTTAAAGGAATGTAATGATTGATGATCATGACGTAGATGATGCAACCCAAATAAACCAAAAAAAAAAAGAAAGCTATTAGTCTATCTAACGAACCCTAAAACCTATCATAATCTCTCAATTTGAGTTTGAAGAATTATGGATCCACTCTTGATAATTTAAAATATAATATAATAATATGATATAAAAATAATATAATTTAAAATTATAAATAAATTTAATAAAATAAAAAATATATTTTATATTTTATATTTTTATATTAATAAAAATTATAATATTTATATAAAATATTACATAAATATACGAATTATTAATATTTTATATAATAAAAATACATAAATTATCATATATAGACCAGCCTCCTTATCTGTTGTCCATAATGATCGAAGTGGATGGAAATACTTAGGGGTTGGGGGGAGATTTTTTTGTCTTTGTATTTTTCCTTGGCGGGAGACAAGGGAAAGTGTGGTTGTTAGTAGTAACACTGACGAGTTTTTGTCTTCAAAAAGCTGCAATCGAACTTCATCAGGAAATGGCAGAATTAGAACCAGTAAACCATTTAAGCTGATCGATAGGCATTTCTATAGCATGTGTTAAGGAACTAGCTAGCTAGTTAATTTTCTTTATTTTTATTACTAGAAATTAAGTTGGGCAATTTTAATAGTTAAGCAAGACTATATTGTTCACTTAAAAGGGAAATTCTTGAAATTTTGAATCGATAGCTATTGATATTCTTTTAACTTTGAAAAAAAGTAATTGTCTTATAAGTCTAAACTTTTGATACACACAAGTCGGACAAGAAATATGTTAGTATTATTAAGAAAAATGATCACATTCATTTATAATAAAGTTTTTAGATTTTACGAGTAAAATTATTAAAAAAAATACATATTCTTTAAGGTATAATAAAAATAATTTTAAAAAATAAAAAATGTACTAATATTTTAATCTCGTTTGTTAAATTAAAAAATTTTACTGTCATGTATAAACAAACAAACGCATAACAATAATGAAATTATTAATCAACTAAGCTAATTTTTCAAAGAATTGTATATCTAGTTTTTTGTTTGTTTAAAAATTTTAGCAATTGGAAGCTGCAGGTGTTACGAATTGAGATTCAAACTTCAAGTTTATGAGATTTTAAAATCTGAACATGCATTCATATGACATTTTAGATTAGTCTAATAATAATAGTTTACACTTTTATGATGTATTATTCATTTTAATCTTTTTAATTTCATGATTTTATTTCATAAAAAATATTTCATAAAAAATAATATAAACTCTTATATATCTCAATTACTTTTTTTTTCATATTTAATATGAGATCATAATACTCTAATTGTTCTCCTTAGAGCTCTTGACGTGATATAGGGACCATGATCATTACGAAAGGAAAGAGCGGAGAAATGAGCAGGGGCGATGGAGAAAGTTGAAAGTCAATATCATATTAATCGAAGACACGGTAGAGCATACAATCCACCAACTTTGCTAGAAGGCAATTTGCCAGTCAACTTTAAGATAGACACATCCAATAGCATTTTCTTGGCGACCTGGCGTTCTAATCCTTGGCTGACTGGTGGGCATCGGACATGACTTGGTTGACACTTCACAACACAAATCTTACCTTTTTTTTTTTTTTTTTAATTTGTTCTTTTTTGCATGTACGCTTTGGCTTGACTTGACCATTTCTTCATTAAATACAAAAATAAATCCCCTTAAATTCATTTTACCTTGGTTACTATTTTTTTTTTTCATTTTTTAGAGAAAATTACACATTAGAAATTCATTCAAAGAGGATAAGCATTATCCATTGAGTGGTGGAAGAGTTTGCTAGAGATTCAATTTTTTTTTAATATTTTATCAATCGTTTTTTAATAACTTTAAATATAAAAAATTAAATTAATCAATCGTATACTATGAAATAATGTTAATCAATTTAATTGGTCTAACAACTTTGGCTTGTTATTTTTCCAATATTGAAGTTCAAAAATTATTTTCATTTATTCTTTTTATATAAAAAATTATTTTCATTTATTCTCTTTATATAAAAATTTTTTTACTTAAGTTTCACCGAATATGCGAACAAAATTACATATGGATAACTTGATTTAATGTCTATATTCGAGAAAATGAGGATCGAAATATGGAGTTTGGAGTGCAATTTTTATAAAACAAAAATCAAAGCAGGTAAAGGTTGGGTTCCCATATTCTTATATTATTTATTTTTTTATAAAAAAATATATTAATAATTACTTTGTCTAATATGATTATTTGAATAATTAAATTTATTTATTATTTATATTATATAAGATTATTAAAAAAAAGAAAAGTCCAAATTTTTTTAATTATTATTACGGGATTAGGAGAAAGATAGGAGAGTTAATATGTGTAAGGACAAAGAAAATTTCACCAACTTTAAAGTCTTATAAAAAAAAAAAAGGAAGGGTGGGGGGGGGGGGGGGGGGCAAGGGGGCTGATACGCTATCCCTATAAAAGTTGAAAGAAGAACAACCGTTAAACTAAAGCCGTTAGTTATACTGGTTGGAGGCCGAGACGAGAGTGTCAGAGAACAGGGATAAAGCAACAAAGTACCAACGGACGAACAAAACAATTTAGTGATTTACCTTTGCGGTAATTGACTCAAAGGAAAGAGAGAAGAAAGCAGACACAGCAACAAAGAAATCACCACCTATCAACGTTTCGGAATCAGAATCTTCTCTCCTTCGCGTTAACGCTAAGTGGCATGTTTTGCCTTCATAATCACCTTCCTGATAAATATATACTTTAAAATTTTCTTATCTCCTTGAGTGAGAACCATTTTTTTTTTTGTAAGAAAAAGAAGGAAGGGAAAGAGGTAGGGAAATCCATCGAATTCTGGGTTTTGACCAACATTTCTGGGTGACCCAGGTCAGTAAATCTTCTTCTTTTGTGGTTTCTGATCTCTTTTTTTGTTTTTTTTATCGTCGTGGTTCTTTCAATGGTTTTAAAGCCTCCATCTTTGTACTTTTGGTGTTAGAAAATTTGCTGCAAAGATCTGTCATTTACGTTTCTTCTTAGAAGTTTGTTGGTGGTTTATGTTGTTAATTGGTTTTTTCATTATATAATAAAAAGGGAAAATATGAGACAAAAAAAACCAACTTTCTCTTGTTAGATTGAGAGCCTGGAAAATTTAGTAGTGGCTTAATGTTTCAGGATTTCACGGATTGAGATAAAAACAAATAATGGGGAGTTATTTTGAAGCAGAAGAAGAAGAAGAGGATCAATTCTTTGATACCCGTGAGGAGAATTCTTCGATATCTGATCGCAGTTCTGTTTGTTCTGAGGGATGTGACTCTAGTCCTGGTTTTGGCCCAGTCAACTGTTTTTTGGATAGTTTTGATCGGTACAAGTTCTGGTCTATGTTCCCAGAAAGTGCTGATAAGCGTCGATATAGATTCCGAAAATGGATGGATAATAGTTTAGATCGGATTTCAGTTTCTGGAGAGGATTCCTGTGGTTCCTGTAGGGAGGAAATCGAATTGGGCAATTATAGAATCCCACAAGATAGTGGGGCAGTGTTGAGGACTTCAGGTCTTGAAGACGGGGTTTCATCCAGCCAGTCTTTTGTATCTTTACGGTCCAATGATGCTCAAGAACTAGCTGAAAATTATTCAACGGAAGGTCGTTTTGCACATGAAGCCAAGAATTTGGATAGTCAAATGGAATCGGTTGCAGTTGAACAGGGTGAGAGTGTTCGTCAGAATGGAATGAACAGCTGCTTACAAGGGAAGGGTTCAAGTAATTCTGTTAGTTCTGACGAGTTTGAGAGGACCCCTACGCCATCTCCTAGGCCTGCAATAGATGTGAAAAGGAAAGTGAAAAAGAGTTGGTTAAGTAAGCTAGGCGCCATGGCTCATATTGTTGATAGACATGTTGAAGTTGCATCGAAGCACAGTAATCTTGACTCGTCATCAGGGGAAAGTATGAAAAGAGTCAGGGTTCATCCACGTAGCAAGAGTTCCAAGGAGTTGTCTTCCCTTTATTGTGGGCAAGAATTTGTCGCACACGAAGGGTCCATCTTGACGATGAAGTTCAGTCTGGACGGGCAATTCCTGGCAACTGCAGGTGAAGATTGTATTGTGCGTGTATGGAAGATTATCGAGAATGAGAGTTTTGGCAAATTTGATATCCAAGACCTTGATTCTTCATGTCTCTACTTCAGAATGAATCATCTTTCTCATCTTACTCCTCTCAATGTGGATAAAGAAAGTACAGATAAAATTAAGAGGTTAAGGAAATCATCAGATTCAACTTGTGTCATTCTCCCACCCAAGGTCTTCGAAATTTTGGAGAAGCCTGTGCATGAATTTCAGGGGCACATTGGGGAAATTTTGGCTCTTTCATGGTCTAAGAAAGGGGTAAAGTGCCTAGATTTATCTTATTTCTTTAAGAAATTGAAGGATGCTACTTAACATTTTTATATTTTATCTTGATTTACTAATAAGGTTATCATATATTCTTTATTGTAGTTTCTACTGTCATCCTCTGTTGACAAGACTGTTCGTCTATGGCAAGTGGGATATGATAGATGCTTGAGGGTTTTTTCTCATAACAGTTATGGTTGGCCTCTCTTAAGCCTCCACCATCATCCAACCCATACAAAATTATAGTTCATTATGTAGTTACATGACATTAATACGTGTGTTTCTCTTATTGTCAATGTAGTTACTTCTGTTGCCTTCAACCCTATGGATGATAATTATTTCATCAGCGGTTCAATTGATGGAAAAGTTCGCATTTGGGAAGTGCTTCATTGTCAAGTTATTGATTATACTGATATAAGGGATATAGTAACAGCTGTGTGTTATCGCCCTGATGGAAAGGTTTATCTAATTTTTTGGCTTTAGATTGTCTCCTGAACTTTAATAGATTTTGTTAAAAAACTCTTTGTTTGATTGTTGTAGGGAGGAATAGTTGGCTCCATGACAGGCAACTGCCACTTTTATTATATCATTGGTATGTTCACTTATAAAAGCCAAAATTTTTCTTTCAGTTTTCTGCATAGTTACATTGCACGTTAATGGTGTTATTGAACCTTGAATATGCTGACAACATGAGAATATGACCTTTAATTTTTTTCTTTTTTTGGTTTATAGAAGTATTTATAATATATTGGTTTTTGAGTTTGACAGCATTATAACTTTACTAGTGACAAATAGTCCTAGACTGAATCTTGATTACACTTGAGATAGTCTTGTTGCCAATCTATTCTGGTCAAGAAGAGAGTATGTTGATATGTGTGATGCTCTTAATATGTTGTGGCAGGATGCTGTAGATTATTCTTGAATTTTCATCACTCATGGTATATAAGGTCATTAAAACTGTGGATTTGCTCTAAGCAAACGTCATGCACCAAAAGTTCTTCCAACTTGCTAAGGTGGACTGTTTTCTTTCTCAAAAGATTTGAATCAGTAGAGTTTTGCAAGAAACATACATACAGTTCTGCACCAATATCCCTTTTGTTGCCAGTATTTTCTGGCTCATGAGTACTGTCTGTCAGGTAATCGACTTCAACTCGATGCACCAATATGCTTACAAGGAAAAAAGAAGTTACCTGGAAAAAGAATAACTGGCTTTGAGGTGGTTAAATTTTTATCCTTGTTTTGGTCATATGTATGTTTCTTATTCATCACATTTTTTTGCCGGGTGAAGACTTACATTTTGTTGTTTCACTTTCTAGTTCTCTCCTAATGACCCAAGCAAAGTGATCATTACTTCAGCTGATTCACTTGTCCGCGTCTTGTCTGAAAGAGAAGTCGTCTGCAAACTAAAGGGTGAGTATTTCACTCTTATGTTCCTATAATTGTTATTCCATTATCACGAATGACGATCCTGATGATATTGGAAGGGGATTAAACATTATTTCTCCCTATGTGAGGACTCAAGGTGGTAGTTGATGATTTTAAATCTTTAGAAATAGGGCATTTTCATGATTTAGCTTCTTTCATCTTCCAGCATCAGGCTATCGAATTGCAGCAAGTCAGATTTCTGCTACTTTTAGCCAAGATGGGAAACAGATCATCTCAGCTAGCGAGGATTCTAATGTCTACATCTGGAATTACATTAATCACGAAAAGAACTGTTCCAAAGTGAAGAACATTTCGTCTTGCGAGAGTTTCCTCTCCTACAATGCATCAGTTGCTATACCTTGGTGTGGCATTGAAACCATTCCTGAAACACTTGCATCCCCGGAATTGAGGGCTGATGTGAGGAGAAATGGCCTCACAAATGGGCAGAAACATCAAAATCCTAAGTTGGATCTGGAACAATTGATGCCCCATTCTTCACCCGATTGTTTCTCTCTGACACGTGTTCTGTTGGAGTCTTTGAAAGGGGGGTCTCCAACTTGGCCGGAAGAGACACTTCCCAATGCAAGTTCAGCGACGATTGCATCCGACATGTGCAAATTCGAGTTGAAGGTTTTGAAGAGTGCTTATCAAAGCATGTTAAGTTCTCACAAGTGGGGTCTTGTGATTGTTACTGCAAGCTGGGATGGACGCATTCGAACCTACCTCAATTATGGGTTACCTATTCGATTATAAGAATTCCCCAAAGATTCAGCAAACTTACACACGGCTTTTCCTGTGGCTGTTGAGCACCTCAAAGACGGCTATCCTCATGGTTGCTTACTTGCAGCAAGCTGAGGTTCATGTGGTCCTCCCCGCATGTGGGTCGGGACCCATCATAAATTTTGAAGTTACAGTCCTATCATTTCATGTCAATCGGCGATGGTTTATTAATTTGGTTGAAATCCAGTCAGGTCCCAACAAGTGGCTGGAGTTTAATTTTGTCGTTGGATCACACCATTTGGATGTCAATTTATATACTGATTCTTTGATTTGTGTCAGGGGCTGTGAGCTCTAAAATATGTGCTAACGTGCCCTTTTTGTGTTTATAGTTTTTTTTTTTATTATTATTATTATTATGTGTGTTGGAGTTTCCGGATCTTTATAGCCAGAGACAGTGCAGCCATGACTTTCACGTGTTGGGCTGCTGGTGTCGATTGCCGCTATTTATTTTTGTCACAAACAAGCTTAAAAGGAAAATTTGATAAACTTTCACATTCTTCCCTTTTTAAGTCCTAACATTTCTTCAAGAAATAAGAGATACATAACAGGCATTGTTCTAAAAAAGAAAAAGGATGTGGATATATAAAAAGAGATAACTTTCTTATACACCATTAACGAAATTTTCACCTATAAGATGAGAAAATTGACACATATCTTGGTAAAATATATTTAAAATAATTAATAACTTAATATAATAAATAAAACACATGAAAATATTTTAACGTCAGTTGTAAATTTAAAAACTTTACTGGGGTGTATAAAAAAAAATAGTGAGTATATCAAATCATCGATGTACTATCATGTTTTTGGCAAACTGGCCCATGGTCTGGACCTCTAGTTACTGGTTTATTTTGTTTCTTAGGCTGGGCCGAGAAAGGGACTTATGATTTAGAAATACGGTCTGAACACTCAAGTGTCACCCACTTTACGGGTTGATTTTTACTGTTTTTATATAAATATATAAATAATATATTAATACTCATAAATTATTTAAGTTTGATTTAAATAAAACTCGAATTCGACTCGATTATTATCGAGTCGAGTTTAAACTCAAGTAATTTGATTTATTGATCAAACCGAATTAGAACATTCTTATACTCAACCCGAGTTATTCGTGAGCCTAATCGAGTTTTTATATTTTAATTAATAAAATATCTCAAACTCAAATTTAAGCTTGAGCACAAATAATTAAAATTTTGTTGAATATAAAAATTAAACTTATTTTTATATGTTAATCGAATCTAATCGAATGAGCTCAAATAACTTATTTTTTATCTCGAATTGAATTCGAACTAAAAAAATAAATTTTGATCAAGTTCAAGTTAAATTTCAAATATCAAATTTAAAGCTAAATTCGAGGTTGAGCTTGAATTTAATATTATATCGACTTAATTAATCACATCCCTACTTCTACTTAATAAGAATACTAGTAGTAGCCTGGTAGTAAATACTGATTTCTAAACCCATCGAAACTGAATAATTTTGATTCAATAATAATAATAACAACCCTCACGGCGTCCGTGATGGGACAATGATTCAATTGAAAATTATTTCCGACATTTACATGTGCTCCTTCTTGAGGAAGACGACCCTCTTGTTTCATTGTCAAAGTGAACATTATTAACAAGCTCATGTTTCACGTTGCCTAAAACAACGGACAAATAAAAAGAGGCACATGAATATATATATATATATATGTATATATGTATGCATGTATATAGTTTGATAGTCCAGATTCAAAGTTCATTTGATTTATTAGGTTTCCCATTTCCTTAAATTTTACACCTTAACTTATAGTCTTTTACTCCTTAACTTACTCATTAATTTCTCTTGCCCTTTGTTTTCAATCATGAAATACAATTAGGACATCCAGTGCCCACAAATTAGGAAGGCCATATTTTATTCATGAGTGATAAAAGAGCTAAGTTTTTTTTTAATAAAGTAAACCAAAAAAAAATTATAATTATAATAAAATATTATATCCCATCTAAAAAATTGACGAATTAAATCAAACAAATAAAAAATCAATCAACAAATCAGCATATAATTGAAACGAGTCTAACATCAAATTAAATTAAATATGTAGGATTTGAATATGAGATCTCAATATTCCAAAATCTCCTCATTGTTATTTTAACTGTTGATTGGTGGAATTATTTTACTAATAGTTTATGTTAAAGTTCGGTTAATGATAATGGAAATTATCTTTCATGATTGCTAGATTAATATATGTTAATGGAGTGTTGTCAAGAGTGCTTTGTAGTATTATAAAGATTTAATTATAATTTTTGAGACTTTAATTTTGAGAAAATGCATAAATTTTTATTTAAAAAAATAAAATTTACAACTTACATATTTAATTTTTAAATAATGTATCATTGTAATCCAAAATTTAATATTATTAACTTAATTTACCTATATAATATCTTTCAATGGCATCAAAAAATTTTATTTGTTTAATTATTCAATGACAAGATGTCAATGCCAATCATGTAAAATCTTTAGAGTGAAATCAATACTATCATAATTATTAATTAAGAATAATATTTTTTTGAGTTTGACATGAATGGAATATCATATCATTCAAAAAATAGATGTACAGGTGACATATATATATGTCTATAAAATCCAAAATCTTAATGATTTAAGCTTTTGGATTGAAATGAAATGATATTAAAAGAATATACGAATGAATTTTTTAATGTGATTTCGTGGACCCAAAATTTGGTTTATCTTCCTTAACAACATTAAACTATTAAATCGGTAAGTGGTTCATTCAAATGATTATGTTCGTTTTTTTCGACGAAAATGTTTTGAATTTGAATTTTATCGGTGATTATTTATTGAAGTTATTTCGAATGTATAATCTACAGTCATCTGTTTTAGATTATCAGATATAATATATCTTATTATAATCTACGAGATTATTAAGTAACTTATTTATCTTGAATTTTAACAATAAATAAAAAAAAGGAAATGTGAGATGAACTGAATTTGTGAATACTTTATTAGTGTTTCTACAGTAATACATTAAATGAAACAATTTTGCTTTAACCAAAGCTTCCTATTTTTCTTCCCTACGCGCTTTAGTTTTTTAATTAAAAACAAAAGAAAGCTTGAAAAAGGTGCAAGAAAAGAAAAATGATGGTAATATGGGGGAATATCATTGACACAATTAAAAGTTGAATGAATTAATGTTACGTGCTGGCATTGAACATTTGTACCACTGAAACCTGTTTTTTTCTTGAAAATTAGTTGGATTCATCTCCTTTGTCCTTTCTCATGTATTAATGAGAAAACTAGCAATCCTTTTATTTTTTTCACAATTATTGATCCTAGTCAATTATATAGCTCTTCATCATAGGATAATCAATTCTTCTTAGTATTTGCTCACTTATCTTTAAATCGATTCACATTAGTATTTGAAAATTGTGAGTTTATATGTATAAGCTTATGTGCATAATATTTTTTCAGTTATGTAAATATAAGAGTAGATTAAAAAAATAAATAAATAAAATTATTCTCTCTTTAGTTGTTTACACGAAAAAATTATGATAAAAAAATTATTTAATATATTAACAGTAAAATTTTTTAATTTTATAAATGAAATTAAAATAATGATATATTTTTTATATATTTAAAAAATATATATATTTTATTATTCGAATCTTATTTATGAAATTAAAAAATTTTATTATCGATATATCAAATAATTTATCAATGATATGGTTAAATATGTTTGAGAGTAGGAGAAAGGTAAAAAAGGGTCAAAACAGTAATTTTAATGAAAAAAAGAAAATAGAAAAAACAAACTAAGAAATCAATGAGACCAATCATTATAGAAAAAGGAAGTTAGAAATTTGGGATACCCCTGCTTGTCCCTTTTTTCTCCATCTTTGTTTGAAAGTGTTACATCCTGCCAAACTTGCATAGGAAAAAAAGAAAAAATGAAAAAAAAAATAGTTTAACTTTTGATTTGATTCCATCGGAAAGTGGTTTTACTGGTTCAAATAGTTTTCTTGAAAGGCAAAATGATATCTTGCTTTGTAAAGACAATATACACAAACTAGACTACGACATGTACAAATTAATTTTTTAAAATTATATCTAAATCTTTAAAATTTATATATACTGATTTATCGTTAACTAAAAAATAAACTTTTTAAAAACAATAAGAAAAAAATGATAAGTCTTCTTTCTAGATCATTTTTATTTATAGTAATATTTATACACTAATAAAATTATATTAAAAAATAAATTATGTATTTTTTAAAAAAAAAATAAAAACACATATATTATTGAATGATGAATTAAATAATAAAAGAAATATTAATATACTTTCACTTTTGTAATCTTAATTGTATTGTTGTACAAAATATGAAAAATATTGGAGATATGTGAAAAAAATAAATAAAAAATATTATTGTTCATAAGAAAGAAATTACAATAATAATAAAATATAACTTGAAAAAAAATTATAAAGAGAAAAAGAAATTGCAATAATAATAGAATATACCTTGAAAAAAATTTGCAAATTAAAAAAAAAAACTGATATAACACATTATATTTATAATCGTAAATTTTAGAAGAACTATTTAGTGACAATTAGGATTAAGTAGATATTTTTCAATTTATTTTTTTAAATTTAAAATGGATATAATAAGTGATAAAGATGAAATAAAAAATTTTGCACATATTTGAAATATAAATTTGATAATTAGAGTTGAGATAGATATAATTCTTTTGATGATCTTAATATTTAACGATTTAATATAAATAATTGTTTGAATTTTCAATGTCTTATGTAAAGTTATTTGAATTTTTATTGATTCAAATAAAGATAAAAAAATTATTGAAACTTTTAGATAAACTTAATTTTATAATTTTTAAATATATTTAAAAGATTTTAACAATTAAATAATTATTTAACTAAAATTATTTGGTAAATAACTAAAATTATTTATTAAAAAGATAAAATTCATATTTTTAATTTTTAATTTTAAAAAATATATCTATGATTTGATTTCTAATTATAAATTAAATAATTTTAATATTTGAATAAATTAGACTTGTCCGCATAAACGTGGCAACCTTTTAAGGTCTGTATATATTGTAATATATACATATATATATATATATATATGTATGATTAGTCTTATAGAAGAAAAAAGTTGAAAGTTAAACTTGTTCATGAATAGACGTATAAATGATCGAGTTCAAATCGATATAGTATTCAATTTGAACTCGAACTCGACTCAAAATTGAGATTCGAAACTTGGATCGAATTAAATTAAATTTTTTTTTTAATTCAAACTTGACTTAAGATAGAAATTGAATTACTTGAGCTCACTCAATTAACATGTAAAAATAAGTTTGATTTTTATATTCAATAAAAATTTGATTATTTATATTTGAGCTTGAGTTTAGTATATTTTATTAATTAAAATAATTAAAATATATTAAAATATAAAAGCTCAATTAGGCTCGTAATTTATTTAAATTGGGTATAAGAATGCTCGAACTCAATTCGATTGATAATTTAAGTTACTCAAACTAGACTTGATAATAATTAAATCGAATTTGAGTTTTATTCAAATAAAATTCGAGTAACTTATGAATACTAATATATCATTTACATCCTTATTCATGAGATAAATTGAATCAATTGATCTTTCAAAAAACGTGTTTGCTTAGTCTAATTTGTTTGGTTTAGAAGTTTTGATTTTAAAAAATATATATAAAAATTTGAAAATGCAAAGTTTTAAAATATATTTTAAGATTGAAATTAATAAAAATAAATTTTATTAATAAAATAAAATTTTTTATTGTACCAATTTTGAATTCTAAAACAAATGGTCATAATCCGACCCGAGCCAAGCTAGTGGACAAGCCTATTAAAAATAGGTACAGAAAATAATTAGTGAAAGCAAGGACAATGACTTGTTTATAATATGTTCCCCGTGAGTGATCATCAGCTTAATTTCTAGCTCAGGACTTGGCTTATAATACGCCAAATTAAGAGTAATCTGTTGTCTATTGTTCGTACCTAATGTTATACATATATACATACATATATATATATATATATTATATGTCTATTATCACATCATTAGAGTTCAGTTCATAAATTGGTTAATTTGACGAAGTTGATGATCTGCCCATACACTACACTATTATTTTTGTGCATGCCATGCCTATTGGGGCTCATACACAACATGAAATTTGAGATCACCTTTCTATGATATTATTAAAGTTTACCAACTTTTCAAAATTAAAAGTAAAATTTATTTGTTCTTCTATTAAATTTATTCTCACGTGGAAAAAGCAAAAAGAAAAAAAAAATCATTGGGATCTTTGTTTCCACACGTACTTATTATTCTTGGCATCATGATTAAGGGTTGCAAAAAAAAGCCATGCAGATGTTTCGAGGAATTCAGAGGCTTAGGAGTTAGGGTGTTCGTTGTCCTGCACGCCACTGGAATCCATGTCTCCAAATGATTATCAGGTCTCAGGCCCTTCCCTCCTGCTGGTGTGGCCGTAGCATCTCATGAATGTCAAATTTTATATTTAAATAAATAAATCAGAATAATATAGTATAATATATATCTTCTGATTACTTATGTGATCCCAACCCAATATTATATAAATATTAAAAAAAAATTTATTAATTTTGTTGGCTTTGAACTTTTTTGCAAACAAAAAAAAAAAAAATCTGTTCATGAAAGATCGTATTAATCATGGCACGTTTTTTTAATTTAAACGAATAAATACATGGCATGCAATGAGAACGAAGAAAATTTTCCATGATCAAATATAATGTTTCAAAAACAAAAAAATTTAAACTCTGCAAAATTTTTTTTTGGTAAGAAACAAAATTCAAAGTAGATAGATTGTTTCATTCTTCAGGTCAAGATAAAATGTATCATACTTAATAATTTAAGATAAGTAATTGTAAATCATGTATTCGAGATAATTCCAATAAATAACCACCAATAATACTTGAATTCAAAATTTTTTTATAAAAAAAAAAAAATTTTATCAATTGAATCAATCATTTGTTGGTAAACTTTAAGGAATTAATTCTTTTTTAACGTACACATTCATAATTGGAGTTTTAAAATGCGATTAGGAACAGGTAAAATAATGGGATTCTGGAAATTATATATGGGGATAGATAGAAAAGAAAATGATTAATCAAAGATTTAATCCATGCTTATCGTGTGCGTGGAAAAATATGATAAAATATTCCAGGCGCATGCACAGCACAGGGAACAATCTAGGGCAAGGAAGGACAGATAAATGAGAAGGGTTGTTGAACATGCACATTTTGACAGGAATTTGGAAATTGATGTTTGAAAAAAAGAGAAAAATACCAAATTGATCTATCGTTATGCATACTTGAATGATTAATAAGCTGATATGTACAGTACTATTGCCGGAATAATGGTCTCACTTTGATGGCTTTAAAAGGGAGTGGGGGCAGCTTTGTAGTGTCATGTGCTCTCTCTCTCTCTCTCTTTCGGTTTACATCTTCTCCTTTTTGGAATCCTAGAAAGAAAGGGAAAAATGGGAAGAGCCCCGTGTTGTTCCAAGGTGGGTTTGCACAGAGGATCTTGGACAGCCAGAGAAGACACATTGCTGGTTAATTATATCCGGGCTCATGGTGAAGGTCAGTGGAGATCTTTGCCTAAAAGGGCTGGTAATTCTCTTGCTCTTGCACTTTTTTTTTTTTTTTTGCGCTAGCATTTCTTTTCTCTAGTTCTTGGTCGTTGGATTCCTTCTTTTTTTTTTTTTTGTAGTTGATTTTCACCAAGCAAGATATAATAGGATTGATTTGTTGCAATTTCATTGATTTTGTCTTTTGGAGTGCGAACTGTTTTGGTCAATGCACTCTGCAGGGCTGCTTAGATGTGGGAAGAGCTGCAGACTAAGATGGATGAACTATCTGCGACCTGATATCAAGCGAGGAAACATCACTCCTGATGAGGATGATCTCATTATCAGGCTTCATTCTCTTCTAGGCAATCGTTGGTCTCTCATTGCCAAAAGACTTCCAGGCAGGACAGACAATGAAATAAAGAACTATTGGAATTCTCATCTGAGTAAAAGAGTAGAAAATTCCGAAACCAATTCAAAAACCTCCAAAGAAGCATCAATTAGAAACAATCGTAAAGGCAAGAAGACCACCGAAAAGAAGAAGGACAAACCAGAGAGCACTGCAAGAGAAGGGACTACTCCAATCGTGACGACCAAAGTGCATCAGCCAAAAGCCATTAGGGTTTCAAAATTTTCAGTAATAACGAGGAGCAACAGTTTTGACAGTATGATAAGTGGATCATCTAACTGGGGATCAGAAGGGAGCAGAAGAGCTAATGATATCCAAGTTTTTGATTTTCCTGCATGTTGCTCTGGCATTGCAGGTGCTACTAAGTATATCGGAAAGGCAATGGTTTGTGATGAAGATCAAGAATTTCCTTACTGCGGTTTTGACGCTGCTACATTTTTAGATGAAACACCAGTTGGAGATGATATTAACATGCTTGAAGACATTTTTGAGGAATACCAGCTGCTTCTTAAGGGAGATGACACTGTCGAGAAAGAGACCCCTTTTTTTGATTCTCTCTTGATTTGACTGCACCATTTGTTTTCTGCCCAATATAGTTAATGTCAAATAAAATTATCAACCCCCCACAAAAAGCACTAAATCGATTTGTAAAATAATAATAGATACATAAAATTATTTATAAAAAAAAGGGTGTAACTGAAACACCCTTTGGGTCGAATAATAAACAGAAGAATAATAAGGAAAAAAGGGGAAACAGTGCATGCCAGTGTTTCAGTCATGTCATTCAGTTGTAGATACCATTCACTAGATATTACCTGTGGGAATTTGGTACAACCAGAGCCGCCCCAATCATTCAGCTGATCCTAGGGATTTTGGTTGCTAATTAACCTAATTCTCATCACTTTTTCTTGGAAGCCTTAGCCGTCTTTGAAAATTTGAACTCCAAACCAAGTACATCAGAATTCAGAAATTATTAGCATATAAATAAGAATAGTTTTTAAAATATAGGAATTTCTCTTAATAATTTTATGCCAAATTCTTGATCATTCTTCTATTCGGTAGAAAAGCCAAGTCTCACCTATATGATCTGTGCATATGTGAACGATGTTCCATCCAATTTAACGAGACATAAAAAGAGATGACTTGGGACTGTGGTTTGGACCACATGCGGCAGTCTAGATGGTGAACTACTCACTCAAACTTCTTGAAACAGGACATTCCCAAAATTGTTGGAAGAGAAAATGGTACGTGGTCCTAGCCTCCGTTTCTCGGAATGAAGCCATCCAGTTCCAGACGTGGTTCTTGTTGGCCTGCCGCCATTAAATTTCAACCATATTGTGCTAGAAGAAAAAAAAATGCAGTAAAAGCAACACTCTCCAAGAAATGTCATTAATTTGCTTCAAGCATATGACACCATATAATCGTTGAAACTTTATAATGATAAAGCAATAATGTTCCATTTTCTTCGTTAGTAGTATTACTTTTGTTTCTCTTCGTTCAGAAGATTTTTTTTTTTTTTGCATTTAAATGTAATTGTTATTTTTTGAACAATTAAAAAATTTAAATTTATTTTTTGATACTGGTGAAAGCCCTAATAATATTCGGTTTTGAACTATACAAAAAATAATAATAACTTTCTCCCATCCCATAAACCTGGAGTTAGGGAAGCAAATTGTAGTTACAGAGGAAAAACAGCATAACTAGCTTTTAGCTTTATAATATCCTTTGCCTTTCACCTTCGTAATCATGAGACCGTTCTTGTTACATTCCTTCCCAAAGGCCACAAGTCACCCCAGAAAGACTTTCGGGCCAGATGATGCAAAGTTGGATTCTTACTTTGTGTGAAAACCTCACGGTCAAATGAACCCTCTGAGGCATCTTGATTTGTGGGTCGACAAATATTCATGTGAACCTGCCTGCCTCTCCGAACAGGAGGGAAGATAATCCTTCCCCAACCGCCCCCAAGATCAGCGTTAACTGTTTCTTCTTCTTGATCTTGATCTTCATAAGTATCATTCACGTTATCAGTTTCCATAACATCAGAGTCATAGGCACTTGGATCCACTTCTTCATATGGAATGATATCAGCAGTTTCTTCTATATTAACTAGACCCTCTGTCCAAGTTAAAAGCAGATTTTTGAAAAACAAAAAAAAACCAGAATTAAGAGCATTCCTAAATACAGAGAATCAGTGTAAGAAAGTGTGCAATAAAGATAAAAACAGGGAAAAAGGAGAATGAGAGATGGAGAAAATAATACCATAGTCAATTTCAAGATCTTCTGGATTCCTCTTAGCACGCTGCTCTTTCAAAGTCTCAAATGTCATACCATCAAGAGGCCAAGATTCCCTTTTAAATTTTAATAATGGCTAACGTTAACAATACGAGATAATAGATGAAACAACTCAAAGTTTGTGGGTGGAAGGTTTGTGGTAATGGTTAAGACACCTCAGAGGTTTTGAGCAAAGAACTCAACAGTAATTACTCAAACCAACAAACATACACGTTGCTGGACCTTCAAATCAATGAAAAGAAAAGCATTTATATAAATTTCCCAATCTACAAAGCAGTTAAGAATACTAACCGAGGTCGTTGTCCTCTTTTGAAAGCAACGAAAGAAAATTTTTCATCTTCAAAGCCACGTAAAGGATCACCCTTGGAACGCTACAAAATAGTGATGACTAAGAGAGTTGAGACCTATGAAAATTTCCTTACTCAGATCTTTTCAAGTTGAACCCTTCCATTTCCCCAAAGAATATATAAATACCAATGTCAAATATATACTTCAACTTTTGCTGTACAGCCACCATGAGAAATAAACATAGTATGGAACTAGGTATGTCACAAGGAGATTAGCTCATTAATATAAAAAAAATACTAAATCTTAAGCAGAGAGAAAGAATGGCAGAATAAAAAATATATATTATAAGCTCCCAGCATTAACCCTCGCTGACTTGCATTTACATGGAATACTAGATAAGTTGACAAATGATAAATAAGTGAATAGTGGAGAAACCTTATATGCACGTTGTGAAGTTGTCCTCTGCAAACGTTGAACAAAATGGCAGTATTTTCCAGATTTCTCCAATGGACAACGCCCATCATGAGGGCACTGCATCAAGAAAGTTTCTAAGTTAATTATCCCTTTAAGCAAAGAAAAATAAATATATAAGATGGTGCAGCAGTTTTTAGTCTGGAAAAAGGGGAAAGTAGAGGACAAAACATCATACTTACTGGAGCAACAATGAATGCACCACTTCTAAGATCAATAAGGTCTTTAGAATCTTCCTTGTTTACCTTGGCTTTACGGCATTTCTAAGAAGTCATAACTAAGGTATCATATAATAAGCATGGGGAGAAAGAACATCCACAAATGAAACAAAAAGTAGTCACACAAATTACCAAATTTATTTTCAACAGGAAAAAAAAAGGCTGAAAAAAAAAAAACTCACTCTTTTTTCCATCCACAGTATGTGAGATCGCATCTGGGATATAATATTAGATCCATGTGGAGTTCCTGGTTCAACTAAGACCTGCCAACAATCAAATTTTATAAAAACTGGAATAAATAGGATGGACAACAAAGGATCAAAATAAATATACTCCAAGGATAACAACTTATAATTAGCAAGTCATTGTCCAGGTGCCTTAATTCATCCCATTGAGTGCAGGAAGGGCTTACAAGTCAGGGTGGCATGAATGGCATACATTAGTTTGTTTTCTCATACACAGAACAAAGAGCAATTCAAAATCACTGATGTTCCCCCTGCAAACATATGCTATGAAAGAAATACGTCAACCATTCCAAGAACATACCAGGACATCCCGTGTCAGACTCCAAAGTTGGCGCACAATTGTAATTCGGTCCTTCAGTGATGGTATCTCTCCAAGCACATAAGACTTCAACCCATCAAAAGAGGCATTTTATTTTGTTAGTACCAATAAAAGGCATATATATCCTAAAGAATTACATAAACTATTCACAACATGCAGCAATTAAAGCAGTAAACAGAACAGAAACATTAATAGGCCACATGAGAGCCAAGGCAAGACAGTGACAAATTTGGGTGTTACAAACTTACAGCGATTACAAGGTCGTGTTCCCTCTCAAACTTACTGATCTCTTTGGTTAATGCTTGAAGGCTAGTATAGCTATGAATAAGAGGCAAGTTCTTCAGGCCTAAAAAGAAACATACAGAAATGACATAAAAATATCAGAAATTGCCCAACTATGCCTTCAATAAATTTACTACACAAGTGTTAAGACAATGAAACCTCTCTATGCTCACTTGTAATAATTCCATATCTATTATATCATCAAAAAGAAATCATCATCATATACATTAAGAAATGTCAACTATTTCCTACCATCTGTTTACATGCATGCCCAAAGACACACGTTATAAATCATTAAGATGTAATGTGCTTATAATCAATCATAAATGTAATAATATCCAATATTTTAAATTTCCAAATTTATCATTCATATAAACATAATGAACCAAAGTGCTAATTTGTTATCTCTCTAATGACTGAAAATGTGAAGAGCACTAATTACATTGTATAAGACTTCGACCCGCACGCTGCATAGATTGAGATGGTTCCACTATGTTTATTTTCTCCACAGATTTAGGCCAGACTTCTTTCATTGCCCTACAACATCACAAAGCTCACCTTCACCACTGTAAGAAATTTTATATAACTTCAAGACGCTCAATTTGCAAATAGCTTCTAGCAGATATAAAAGCAAATAAATTCCCACCAGAAAGCTGAACCAGTGCCAGCCCCAAAATCTAAAACTTTTGTTGGAAGAAAACCAGGTAACCTTCTCCTCACCTAGCAAAAGTGCCAACAACAAAAGCTTCCCCAAAATTAGTAGCAAAATACTAATCTCCACCTCTATACATAACAATGCTCAGAAATGATCAACCTTTGGCAATTATGGCACAAATTTTTAACGTAAAAGTTCCACTATTTTTAATTATATTAAGGTTGCAATTTAGAGTAAAATTTTGGTACCTCACTGAGGACCCTATAACAAGCAGAGTAAACTGCGGGCATTCTGGAGGCAACATAGGCAACAGTCTCATCATCTCTATAAGTGAGACCGATATCGCCATAAGCACTCTTGATTTTCCATCTCTTTGATTGCTCCATTGACTTAAGAGGATCCTCGGCGAGCTCCTTTGAAGTCTCAGCCACAAGATGCAGATTCACATCTTTAATCTCGCTAAACGACTGCGATAACCGCAACACTTTTCTCCGCATGTAAGGGTCCTCTTGTTCTATAATCCAGCAATCATTAACCCCCAAAAAAGAACAAGAAAAGCTTTTGAATTTGAAAATATCGAACTGGTAAGTAGATTCACACGGATAGATAGATTACCTCGGAGGTACTTTTTGATGGCTCGGCGAAGGCGAACGGGAACGACGAGGCAGCGTTCAGATTGTTTGGCTGCAGCACGAAGGTTCTCAGGGGTGAAGATTTTTTGGGTTGTTTCTGAGATTAAGGACGCCATTTTTGGAATAGGGGCTTCGCTTCTGCAAGAGGAATGACGGAGGGTTTTCAGTTTCAGGGGTTTAGGGTTTTAGATTCTTTTGGGCTAAGAAAATGGATCCATAACAACTTGGAAATTGGAAGTGAAAAAAAAAGTTCAGAATCCAACGAACCTTATAATTTAAAAATTTTGGGCCCAATAACTATAAATAGTTGCGTACACTTTTTTTTTTTTAATTTCTTTTGTCATTTTTATTATTCACTATCATTGCATTATCTCATTAATTAATTAGTAAAATTAAAACTTATAAAATTTTATAAATTAAATGTCACATTGAACACCACAAAATAAAGAATTAAAAGATATTTTTAAAAACTGTAAAATTTTAAATTTACTAATAAATGATGTGATAATTTGTACTGTATAGATAGTGTATATCATTTATGTATTAATAATAAATTAAATATAAATTTTTATTTTTTATGTATTTTAAATATTTATTAAATATTAATTGCATATCATCAATATGCTATGATCATTTTGAAAAATGAGAATAAAAAAAAACTATATAGTTTTTTAATTCATCATACATATAGTATATCCATAAATAAAGAAGAAACGCATAATACATGTTACTGGGGAACAGAGTTAGGAAGCTTTGACTCTTTGTTTCGTAATTCATAAAAACTCTACCGCCCTTGAATTCTTTGGCTCCATTTGGTTCACTTTTCTTCCTGTGGTGAGGCTAAGAACCTTTTCGGTGAGTTAGATCGTTTGGATAACAATCAATGCACTGAAGGACTGTACTGCAGTAATAATTTTAGAATGGAACAAAAAGGTTCAGTTGCTAACTGGATTGACCTTTTACCTAAAATATCCCCTTTTTTTTTAATTTGTTTGTTTTCGTTTTTATTTTTATTTTATATTTTATATTTCATATATTTAATATTATTTTGTCAAATAATATGTATAATTTTATAAGTATAATTTTTATTTTTATTTTGTATTTATATTTAAATCATGTTAATAATTTTTAATAATTTATTAATTTTATAAATGACAATTTAAAATTTTCATTATACTAAATTTTAATTTGATATTTTTAATGATTATTTTTTTATTATAATTCATTTCACTATTATCATTATATTTGTATTCAAACACATATATCATTTTTTTATTTTAATTTCATCATTAAAATATTTAATTTCACTTCCAATGCTATTTTTAAAATTATCAAAATTAATTTCGTTAATTCAAATATATCTTTAAAATATTAAACCTCTAATAGCACATAACCCTCGAGACTAGGTTTTGTTCTATAACTGGTTTTAATATATACCTTGTATCTATAGTCTACATTGCATAGTGATAGAGCTAATGTCTACAATTCCCATTGTCTATCATGAGCATTCATTATAGAAAAATAGAGATTTAATGACTATTTTTTAGTGATATTTTTAAATAAACGTCATAAAGTTTCATGTTTTTATAAAGTTAGCGATATTTTTTTATAAAATGACACTAAATTCTTATATAGCAGCGTTTGGATTTTAAAATGTCACTGAAAATATATTTTTGTGATATTTTTTAAAGAGTACAAAAACACATGTTAGCGACTTTTATATTATAAATGCCTTGAATAATCATTTACTTAAAAAACTGGAGCAGTTTAATTGGTTAAAGCATATGACTATTAATCATAAGGTCTTAGGTTTGATTATTTCCTTTAGCATTTTGAAGGTTTTTTAAGTAGTGCAAAAATGCCTCAAATAATCCTCAATGAAAATTAGAGGAAATTATTTAATGTGTTTTTGACTAAAAACTCCTTGAATAACCTCATTTAATTTTTTTAAGAGATTATTTAATGCATTTTTTGTTAAAAACATCTTGAATAATCTAAAAAAAAGGTAGGAGCTTATTCAATATATTTTTTGACAAAAAATACCTTAAATAATAAATAAAATAAAATGAGATTATTGAAAGTGTTTTTTTGTAGAAAACGCCTTGAATAATCCTAAAAAAAATGAAAGAGATTATTCAAGGCATTTTCTACCAAAAACATATTGAAAAATCCTATTTAATTTTTTGTAAAGGATTATTCAAGGTATTTTTTGACTAAAAACGTCTTGAATAATCTTAAAAAAATAGAAAGAAATTATTTAAGGTGTTTTTTTTATTTGCAAAAAATGTCTTGAATAATTATTCAAAAAATGAAAGATATTATTTAAAGCTTTTTTAGCCAAAAATACCTTGAATAACCATATTCAATTTTTTATAAAGGGATTATTAAAGGTGTTTTTTAGCAAAAAATATCTTAAATAATTTAAAAAAAAATGAAAGGAGATTATTCAAAATGTTTTTAGCCGGAAATACCTTGAATAATCTTCAAACAAATTAGAAAATATTATTGTATTGAAGGTATTTTTTGTCAAAAATACCTTAAATAATAAAAATAAATAAAACGAGATTATTCAAGGTGCTTTTAGTTAGAAACGCCTTGAATAATCCCATTAAATTATTTAAAGGATTATTAAAGGTATTTTTAGTTAGAAACACCTTAAATAATTTAAAAAAAAATTAGAGAGGATTATTAAATGCGTTTTTAGCTAAAAATACCTTCAATAATCACACTTTCTTGTTGTTAAATTTTACTTAAATTTCAAACCCGTGAGATCCCTTTTGACTTTTCTTTTCCTTACTCATTCATCCATTTTTGCTCATTTTGGGTCGCTTTCTTTTTATTTTATGCCTAAGTTTTAGTCATTTTGCAATCAATTTTCATTTTTTTTCCTTTCATTTTCACAAATTTCATGTTAACTTTTTGCATTTTGGATCAAATCCTTAAGCTTTCAGTCTGATTTATTGGGTCAATTTCTTAAACTTCCTCTCTGATTTGTTGCTGTTCTGCCGCCGTTCAAGCTCTATTGATAAGCTCTATTTCAACATTGGCAAGTTTCAGTATTTGATCATTTTTTTTCTTTTTTTACTAATTTATTTTGTTATTGCAATTCTGGGTCTAATTTTATTTGGTTGATGAGAAAAAATCAAGATAGAACAGAAAGTGAAAGAAATATGATTTTTCTCTGAAAAACTTGAAATTAAATGTTGAATTTAGTTATAAACATGAATGAAATTTTAGGTTTAGTTTTTTTTTCAACAAAAAATTACTAAAAAATTGTTACTTGTTAACATGAATTTGTTGATTCATTCAAGATATCTTTAGGAAAACATTCTGAAATAGTCTATTATGTTTTTTTTTTTAATTTCATCTTAGCATTTGTTTTGTTTATTTTTCTAGATCATGATATGTGATGAAATGACTTAATCTTGCTTGAAAGGATTTGTTGTGCATGAAAACTATCAACAACAAAAGATGGTAGTGACCAAGGTGAGAAAAATCTTTCAACAAATGGTAGTGTTTCAAATCTATGCAGTCATCAATTCCATACATTTTAAATTTTTTATTAATGTACTAAAATAACTTGAATGTTATTGCATGTATTAAACTTTGTGTTCCATTCATATTAGAACAAATTATGTATTTATAATATTCAGTTTATGAACTTAAGTTTATTTTTATTTTTTTAATATTTTTTATTTAATAATAATAATAATCAATATTAAAAAAAATTAAAATTTTTTTAATTTTGTGACGTTTATACCTAAAAACGCTTCTAAATGCCAAAATGTAATAGCGCTTTCTATTATAAACACTACTAATTTAGTAATATTTTTTTACTATAAACACCTCTAAATTTAACAACATTTTATGATAAATACGTAATTAAGTTAGCACGCTTTTTTTTTAAAATGTAATTATTTTTTTTGATACAGGTATAAATGACACTTTTAATGACATTTTTGACAAACGTTGTTAATATTTTAATAATATTTATATACGTTACTAAATATAAAAAAAAATGTCATTAAAAACTTAATCCTTTGTAGTAATTGAATAGGCCGCCGCTTGATCAGCCTCAGCTTTTCAGGCCATGCAGGTGCTACTAGCTGCGAATTGCTAAGCCAGGCATGCGGCCTGCTTCTTCAAGTGCAGTCAGCTCCAAAAAGGCTTCCCTGTTGTCAATTAAATGGTAAATTTGCTCAAGGTGGAATTTTTGTTCCTTAGACACATGATGTTTCCCTTCCACCACCCAATCCCCTGACGCATGTTGGTAGGCCCAATAGCATTACCCCAAAGATACTCTTCAAAAATCATCCACCACATGATCCTAACTCACCCCATGTTCTAATTGCCCACTTATTCTCTCTTCTCCATTCTTTTTATTTTTTTTAGTATATTAATATATATCTATTAATCCTGATCATTAGGGTTTCCAACCACTTTCATGATTCCAAATCAAAACCCATTAACTCATTAACATAACCATCCTCCATAATCATTTTACAATTATCAATACCTTTTTTTTTTCCTCTTCTATACAGTTCCACTTGCATGATAATCCGTCTTCAAATTATGTTAAAAATAAACAAAATAAATGTAGTATGGGGCATCGGCAGATGTAATAATAGTATCTGATTCTATTACTATGTAAACTTCCTAAAATGTACCAACTAAGAACCAACATACCTATAACTTTACGAACATAAGCCTTGGATATCTCATTTGTCTTTAACTGATGTATACATACTATATATTCCTATCATCTTTCCTGATCTTCCAACGAAGATAATTTCTTTTTCTGTGTCTGTTTTCTAGTCTTTTTTCTTCACTTTCCTACATATATATCAGGAAATCAAAGGCATTAAGTGGATCAAAAACTGCTTTAGCGTTTCTGGAAACCATGATTTCAGAGGCAGCCCATAGCCTTGCAGCTTCATTCGAATCGGAACCCAGTTTCGACGTCCATGCTTCGTTGCAGTCTGCAAAGTATTTCCCACTTATGTTTACTAGTCTTGGATGCGTTGCAACGTAGCAAGTCGTAGCAGCTGCCTGCAACAATATATCCACAAAGCTCATTTCCCATCAAAATCTCCCATTTCCACTTCATGAATAATCAATTCAAATGTTTCTTAGATATATTAAGTAATTACCTGAGGAATTGTCTTCAGGAGCTTGGAAGCTAAAAAGAAAACCAGATCTGCAGGTTTATAGTAGTAACTAAAAGATCAGATTTTGTTGAGAGAGAGAGTTTAAATCATAAACCCCAATGTTTGACGAATGGTACTATTTTCTTATACCTGTGATCAAGCCTTCACGTTCCCTGGTGAGACGGGTTCTAATAATCCCTGGATGAACACAGTTCACAGTCACGTTGGCATCCACTTGCTGAAATATTGAGTCCACCACACCCCCCCCCCCCAAAAAAAAAAAAAAATCAATTATAAGGCACACAATTGGTGAACAATATGAAAAGAAAACAACAAAATTTCGCTTTTTTTGGGAAGGCCTGAAACAATAAAACAGAAAACATATGTAATAATGGATCACCTTTAGTCTCTGAGCAAGCTCCTTGCTATGCAAAACATTAGCGAGCTTCGAGAGAGCATAAGCACGTGTCGCATCGTATTGACTAGGAGACAGACACCCAGACAAAAAAAAAACGCATGAAATAAAAATCGATAGAAATGCCAAATAAAAAATCAAATCTATTATGTTCTCTGATTGATTGTCAATGATAATATAATGATCACAGTTCCCCTGATTCTTTCCTTCCCCTTCTCCTTTTCTCAGTTCTGATCAGCTCTCACCTTTTGCTTCTCGAAATCTGGCCTAGATATCGGATCATATCGCCGGAAAACCAACCGTGAATACTTGACGACACGTTCACTATTCTTCCTTGAACGCCAGTTTGCTTTGCCGTTTCGATCATATTGTTTAGCAACAGTTTCGTCAACAAAAAATGACCTAAAAGTTAATTATATAATAAAATTTGAGCTATAGTTGGAAAAATACATACTGCTATAAGATACAAGAATTTAAATAATTAAGTTTCATAATTACCAAGATAATTAGTGGCAAATGTCATCTCGATTCCATCCTCAGAGATTGCATGTTCATGAGCAAACTTGCCGGCGTTGTTTCTGATATCAACGGAAAAAAGGCTTGCGTTAGTTCAATAAACAGAAAGGTTTGTTGTCTTGTTTCATTCAAGCTGAAGTTTCAACTTTGTTCTAACAAACCCAACATAGTTCTTATCCAACAAAGACAGTTAGTTCATTCTAGTCATGTTATGACTGAAATTTAACTGTGTTTTTAGGTTTCTAATCAAACCAAACATCAAGTAGAAGTTAAGGGAACTGAAGAGTATAGGAGTTTACATGAGTAGATTCAGGGGCAAGTTAAGTGACTCGAACTCCGACACAAAGTTTCGAACGGAAGTGAGAGAACTAAGATCAAGAGCCATGGCAAGGATCTCCGAGTCCGGAAACTCCGAAACAATCCTAGCCTTAACTTCCTCAGCAGCTTTAAGGTTCCTAGATGGAAGCACCAACCTCGCCCCTCTCTTGGCCAACACTCTTGCAGTCTCAGCTCCTATCCCCGACGTCGCACCTGATTCAACCTCTCACAATCAAACCAAAAAAACAAAAAAAAAAAAAGTTTTCATTCATTACCTGTGATGATGGCGGTGATGGAGCGGAGATCAGGACAAGTCTCGGTAACTTGCTCGGCGGTTGACTTAGACCCGAAGCCGCTGGCTCCTGTTGAGCCGATCAGGTACTTCACAGTCTCTAGCATTTCTACCTTTTTTATTTTGTTTTTGATGTCCTCTACCTTTTTTCGATATGATTTTTTGAGAGCTTAAAGTTGACTGAAGACAACACACAAGATAGAGCTGCCAAAAAAAAAAAAAGTTATGCACGGCTGTTTTAGATTTTGTCAGATTTTGCATTTATTTCAACATAGAAAGAAATGAGAAAGGAAAAAAATTAAGAGTTGATATTTATTGTTGTATAGGTTTTATACATGATAAGTGGATCGGACGATTTATTTTATTAATAAGATAAATAAAATAATTTTATTTTTAATATATATAGATATATATATATATATATGTTTTTCATTTGATTAATTAATGATAATTAAAATATGCATGATAAAAGTGGGGTCTAATTTAAAAGAATGATTATTAAATTAAATAACTATCAATCTTTAGTTTTTAATGATTTCTTTAATTGTTGGAGAATTTTACTCTACCAATTCGATTAGCGGGTAACTATAAGTATTACTATTTAAAAAAAAGTGTATTTCACGTATTTTTTTTATTTAATTTAAGAAATACTTTAATCATTATTTCATTCTTTAAGTATCACTTTAATCCGCTGTTACTATATCATAACGTAAAAAACATTGAGGTTTGATTCTAACAATGCCACAACAATGATGTAATGCATCGTTTGCTTTAATTCATTTACGACAACTTAAGTTTGATTAGCAACATATATATATGCACTAATAACCGTGATAGTTAATTAACTTTGTCAAAAATATATTTAAATCAAGTATTCAAGGAGCCGAAAATGGTGCAACTGAACTTGACCCTTGTTTTTTTAGTAAAAAAAAAAAGGCATTCTAACGTCATAAAGAGAAGGTTTTCATGATCTTTATCGGAGATTTCTTTAGACTTTTCGATAAAATTAAAGCCATATTTTGTGCTCAAAATGTCCACATGCACCTCTATTATTATATGAGTGTCATTGGACTTTTAAAAAGTTGTTTTAATCTTATTGAGAAGATGAAAAAATAGGTGAGCGAAAAATCCAAAATTATTATAGGTAGGCTAGTTGTATGATGATCATAACATAAAGCTTTAGAACAAAAAAACAAAAGGACATAAAATAAATAGTACAATATTAGGGGAAAAAAAGGGGCGGGGGAGGGAAGGAGATTTCTTCCATGTAAAAAATAAATTAATAAATTAATTAAAATTTAATTCGATTGTTTAATAAATTATTTTAAAAATAATATTTAATAAATTTTTATTTTTATCTCTTTTATAAAAATTAGAAAAAAAAAGAAGAATAAACTAGTCTAAGTGTTGACTCGTCGTGCACGTTGGTTGGAAACGGGTCGGCGATTAATTGAAATGACTGAAACCGCTGGCACGAGGGCCTAGGTGAGAATCGTCAAAGGGAATCGCACGTGCAGATCGGTCAATTATACGGCCTCGAATCTAGTATTTCCTCGGGATACAAAAGTTTTTCTTTAGTCAATCGTTTTTCCAATTCCCAATTTCCCATTCAAAAATCACCTTTCCCCCTTTTTTTTTTTTTTTTTTGGTAATGAACTATTTTTATTAGAAAATACTATATAAATAACGCAGAGAGATTAACATATGAAATATTGGGTAAATGATTAAATTTTCATTTAGAATTTTTATGTTGTTGTTGTTTTTTTTTTTTACAATATGAATAACATGGAGGAAGGTATTTTTTTCATGTGTTTTCTAAAATTTTTTAAATTGATCAACTTTAACTTAAAAAAAAAAAATCAAGTTAAAAGCTATTATAAATTGATTAAATTGCATATAGTATTATTTCAATCTTATTTCTTTAATTAATCCAAACAAACCTAGCAACCAACTCAAATCTATTCATTATCTAATTTCTTAATATATAAACTCCTCAATCTATCAGTACCACATCTCACTCATGTTCTCACATGGGGAATTGTGGGTTAATTTTTGGCTCTTATGGATGACCTTTTCTTAGATTATTATTAAAAAATGATTGCTTCTTCAATCAAATAGTTATTAGTTAATTAACAAAAATATTACTAGTTTAAACTCAAAATTTAATTCATTCAATCATTCTTAAAAAATAATATTTAATATATTTGAAATTTATAATTTTATACTTAACCCATTTCTCTATTATCTGACTGTAACATTTTTATATAAAAAAAAATATAACACTACTTATCAATCTTAAATTTAATTAGCATATACTATATACTCTTTTCCTTTCTTATAAGCTTAGTTTGCATTAATTAGAATCCTTTATTATTTTTTTTGTTGGTTCATTTTTCTAACAAGAAAAAGAAAGAAAAATCTTGTCAATTTCGAAGTATAGAAATTTGCCAATGAAAACCTTGTCATTAGTGAATAATTAACTGTGTAAGAGTGAGGGATGGGATACTTTCTTTGAAGGCCAACTTTAAGCACAACTTTGAAGCCATGAATTTTGTCCAAAGCAGCACAGGGGGATGAAAGTTATTAGTTTGACCCCAACCATATATAGATTCCGCCAGGCAAAAACTCGATGCGGTAAATCGAGAGCTCAGAATCCTTGCTACCCCCAGCAAATTCCAGACTTCAAGTGCATCAGTCAGCACCCACACACGTACCAATACTTTAATAATATCTGCAAATTTTAATCTGTCTGATCTTTCTGGTCTGGTCTTCTATTTTGTTGTTTAGCCTTTTAACCAGAGGGAAAGCTCAAAGCAGAGCAAAAAAGTGTTTTGCCATATATAAAAAAAAATGCTAATATAAAATTACTGGCATCTCTAAAGCAGAAAGCCTTCTACACAATTTTCAAGTTTCAACCCTACTTTTTTACTGACATTGATTGATTTGTAGCTGATCAGACCAGAAGAGATGATTTGTTACTATATCCCTATCCATTTTTGGTTGAGCATTTGCCAAAAAAATGCTTACCTTGGGACGATACATAAATTTCCATATAAGATTAATGAAATAAATTAAAATTTTTAATCTGAAAAAATGACTTCCCCAGATAAAACCTTTGGCCAAAAAGTGGTTTTCATTTGGACTGGTCTGGTACAAATGGATACAGTGATCAATAGGATCAAACATTGGATTTTGTATATGATTATATTAATCATTTTATATATCTTATATATAAAAACATCTTCTGTTTCTCCCTCTGGTGTAGGTGTTTCATTAGCCAACTTTGTTTGACTAGGCTTAATTGGGCATTTGGCCATTACTTCCCACTCACTCATTTCTCAATCTACATTATGTTACACCCTATATATATATATATATATATCAAAAGCATAGATGAATTGTGTCATGCATTGAATACTAACACACTTCAATGATTGCCACACTCTTTTTCTTTTGGTGCCAAGAATCTTGCAGGATTCCCTCAATCACTTAAAATTAGGGTTTAGAGTTTTAAAATTAAAAGTTTTATAAAATTCGTTTTGAATTGATGAGACTAATCATATATCTCTCCACCACCAATTGATTAGTGTACTTGAGTATAAAATTTTGCTAATGGGTATCTTACTAGAATTTAGAAGAAAAAGGTTGTAAACTTGACGTTACCTTAGCTATATATATAGTCTTACAAACTTTAAAAATTGGATTCAATGTAACTCAAAAGAAGGGAAAAGAAGGGAAAAGAAGTGTAAAAGAATGTTAAACCATTAGTATATCCAAAGAAAGATTAAGCTCCATCCTACCTTTTTTTTCTTTGCTTTTTTTTTTTCTCTCTAATTGAGGAACTTTGGGTTTTTTTTTTTTAGAATAAGTTTTCGTTACTTGAATTGTCCTTAATTCAAATATATGATCAGCTTAGGATTCAAAAACAAGTTACCAATAAGCTATTAGTTCAATGATACTTAATCAATTTCTAAAATTAAAGATTTCAAATTCGAACTTCAATCACAATTCAATAAATAAAATAATAATAATAATAATAATAATAATATATTATTATTATTATTATTATTATTATTATTATCTAGAAACTCAACTTCAATCAACCTTGTAATTTGTGGAGGATGTGCTCAGAATTATTATTATTATTATTATTTTTTGAGATGCATAATCCTATTAGAATTAGAATAAAATCTTGATTTACTTCTTTGTGTGAAACGATAGTTGTATTATATATATTACCTTAAACGGCATCACAGCTTGGAAAGAATCCAATTGATACCCAAAGCATACTTTCGTCTCTCTTTTTCCCTCTGATTTCCTAAGAAAACAAACAACATAGATATTCTACTGAAACACCAGTACATTCCAATTAGACTATTCTTTCTCTATCATCAGAGGATCCATCAACAGGTAAGAAAAAGAAAGAATAATCCATCAATGCCCCACCACCACCCACTGCACAATTTCCTTTAACTCTTGTGCATTCCACATACAAGTTGGAGAGAGTATGAATTAGCAACTTGTCAGTTCTTTAAAGTAGTTGACTCCACCAGCTTTCGAAATTTATTGAGTTATTATCATCAAAACTTTTTCAAATTTTCAGCGTTATGAATCAAAAAGCCTAATTTCAAGGGTGTTCCTCAAAATTAGTCCGAAATTAGAGATTCCAATGACAACATCAACGAAAGCCAAAGGCAAAGTTGTCTGCTCCGTGTCTTCACACATCCAGAACCAGGACTGATTTAAATGAGTACTAAAAATTTTTACTATAGATGCTGACCGAGAGAAAGCATATGATTGATGTCTTCTTCATCATTATTGCATCAGTTGTGGATGGCAAAAGTCAGGATTCAGGAAACAAGAAAACGCACTGTTAGTTGACATAACTCCGTAGATTTAGATAGGGAAAAGGGTTCCGATGAGATTCTAGTCTTTCCCAATCCCCAAATTCCAAACACTCTTAAGAGGACAAGGAGTATACTCCTGTGTTTTAGATGGAAAGCAATATTAAAGGATGCAGTTGGCAGCTAAGCAGACAAGGCTAGGCAGGCACCCGACTCTTATCTTACCTCCGGCAATTCAATGGGCGCTTCCACTAATAGCAAGAAAAGAACGCAGTCCCCTTCTTTCGTCGCCCACTTCTAACACATATGCAAGTGTGGGCTGTGTGGTCTAAGGTTGTTACTAGGTTCAATTGTTTCACGATGGACAGACTTCCGTGACAGTTAGGATAGGGTTTAGGACGGCCGATTGGGCCTTTCTGCTGGCTTTAGTGGCCCAATTGATCAATAATTGGGTGAGAAAAATAGAAGAGAAGCTTGAAGAAGGAAATCAATCCGGAATCCAAAAACAGCTTAAGCTCGGCTGCTTTCCTGCCAACCCAAAATTTGCTTGTTCCATCTCATATATCTTTTATCTTTCGGCTTTCCTTTCTGCATGTTGTGCGAAACTATGTTACTATAATACTAGAACCGTCCTATAGGACATGGTAAAATCGTTGCAGGTTTTAGGCATTTAATTGAACAAATATTAGGTTAAAGAATAATAAAGTTTGATAACTTTTGATTACTGATTGCTACCCATCCATGGAGGGTGAGGATCCCTTTACACTAGGGTAAAGGGCGCACAAAGTAGTACTAGTACTAGTACGAGAGAGAGAGAGAGAGAGAGAGAGAGAGAGAGAGAGAGAGAGAGAGAGAGAGAGAGAGAGATGGGTGCTCCTCAGAGTGCGTTTAGCTCCGCAATGAAGCTCCAGTTAATGGAGCTTTCAGAAATTGGAACGACTTGCAGCAGCATATCATACTCGTCATCACTGGAGCCCTTGCATAAGAGATTATTCTCATTAAACATCAAGAACTAAAAAACCCACAACACTAACCCTGATTTCGGTAAACACCCATACCCCCCTAATCTAGACAGAAAAGGTATTTATAAACAGAGAGTGGATATTCATGAGACAAGACCTTACTTAAAAGCTAAAACATCCCTGCCTATTGCCTATAGTTCACGAGGAGAATAGATAAAGTAATCCTGCATTCAAACTATTTAATTATCTACAAGATTAGAACCTAATATGCACCATTTGTCTTCCTGGCAATAAATCCTGGAAAAAGTACACTATCGCTGTCAGATTAAGAGACAAAAAAACCTGGAAGTCCGGATGACAAACCAATGTTCAAGAACTTAAGTGCCAAAACCAGCTCCCTGGTTCAATGCAAAAGCAGAGTTAAGTTCTGAGGTCTTTGCTTCTCCTGTTTTCACCAATTATTTACTGATTTCAAAGGAAACTGAAATAAAACACTAGTGACTGCTGTAGAAGAGATTCCTAAAAGAAGAAACTTATTATATAATTAGATAATTAGATAAACAAGGCATAAGGTGTTGCACCAACAGCAAGGTCAAATGGCTATGAAATTATCAAAAATAAATTTGATCTTAGTAAGATATTCTTCAGAGTAAACATGGCTCCTTTACTTAAACTCTACAATTCATCATGCAATAGATCTAGCTTTGTTTGACATTGCTGATGAAAAATAATTTCTAAAATTATCTAAATTTGGTGAGAAGATGATAAACCTAGGATCTGTGCTAGTGCACTTGGCAACAATGTTGACTTAAAGCAAGAGAGAACAAATTGATCTTTCTTCAGCCACCTGCATATGAAGGATATGATGCTGTTTCATTATTTTTTGTTATTGTTTTAGGATGAACTGAAATGGTACTATTAATATGTCTTATTAAATTATTGCATAATAAAAAAAATGTTATCTGGTCACATTAAAACAAATAATTTTGAAATTTGACTTGATAGAGATAAAGTTAAAAATGTTAGGAAAGAAAAAAGATGGTATAAAAAAGGACTGGTTGTTGAAAGTCATTTGAAAACTTAATAAATAATATATTATGAAACAAAGTTGTTGAAGTCATTAAAGGTATAATGATGAAAAGAAATAACGATGAATAAATAGAAAAGGAATCTCGGGTGAGTGAAAAGCCAAGAATAAAGGCAAAGGTAAGGAAAGTTAAACAAAAAAAGACAATAAAAAAGGATGAGAAAAGATGGGAGATTTGGATCTAGAATTGAAAATGATAAAAAAGAGAAAGCCGTTGGTATGATATCATATAAATATAATATTATGAAACAGAGTTGTTAAAGTCATTAAAGGTATAATGATGAAAAGAAATAACGATGAATAAATAGAAAAGGAATCTCGGGTGAGTGAAAGCCAAGAATAAAGGCAAAGGTAAGGAAAGTTAAACAAAAAAAGACAATAAAAAAGGATGAGAAAAGATGGGATATTTGATCTAGAATTGAAAATGATAAAAAAGAGAAAGCCGTTGGTATGATATCATGAAATATAACGGTAAAAAAATAAGTGGTTTTCCTTTACCCATTTAAGATTTTGGTATATATATATTTATATTATGAGCAAGTACAAATATTTCACTTATATTTATGTATAATTAAATGTATAAACTATTATTCATAACGATATTCTAATAATATATAATAATGTTCAGCCGAAATTTTGTTATGACAGAATCGCGAGACCAAGTCAACATTACACCCTTTTAAGTACCTCAAATTATCTTTCATTTTTATCGGTTTTATTGGTTACCAGAGTTCCTATAGGGTAATAGTTTGATGTAATTGATTGATTGGCTTGCTTTTTTGGTTTCTGATATTTTTTTCTCCTTTCACCATGTTTATTTAGCTTTCCAAAGGTATCGGAGATTCATCTGCGACTCCAAGATTCTCCCTTCATTCTTCATTTTTGTTTGTCTTGTTCTTGCAGTTGACTGCCGCAAATCCAACTTAGTGGTGTAATCCAGTTTTTGATCTGTTCTTCCAAGCTCCGACGAATCATTACAAGCAAGAATCATTTGGAGATCAGGAAAGATCCCAAGATTCAGGTATCGCGCCTAAGCTTCCCATCCACGAAAAATGGTGAGTTCCAGGGCTACTGAAGCAGCAGTGACTAAGGCTACCAACAAAGACAAACAAACAGGCAACAAACGTGTAAAAACTCGAGCTGAAAAGGATGCACATAATGCCGTTTGTGTGAAGTCTCGACTGAAAAAGAAGGTAAAGCAATTAATCTCTATCCATCAAAGATTCTTTTTCCGGTTTTTTATATCTTTAATTAATATTGGCTTCGTGTTTTATAAATAAAATGAGGCAGAAGGAACTCGAAAAGATGCGAGCTGAAAACCAGAGGATGAGCATGGAGCTGAACGAAAAGAACTCTAAAATGCAATGTATGGAAAATGAAATTCAGCGACTGAAGAGAGCTCTTGAAGAACAGGTGCCACACCGCCATTTCTCTCGCCCTCCCTGTCTATCTAGTATTAATATTATCTTCTACCATTTTCTTGCTTTCCTTGTTTGTATGTGGTTGGATTATGCAATAAAATAATCATTTGTGGTTAATTCCTGAAACCCAATTTTATTTTGATGATGAAGATTATATTTTGAAGGCTAGCAGATTTATAGTTAGCTAAAAAATCATAATTTAGTTTGAATGACACAGTTAGTGGTTCAAAATAAGTTATATACTAAACTAATAGTTCAAAAAAATATACCTTTTAAGTATAATTTTGATTAATATATTTTTCTTATATACTTGGCTAACAAATTGATAATTTTTGAACTACTAGCTAGTTTTTGGTTAGCTAAAAAGCATAATCATATGATTGTAATATGTTCTTGAATATATGACTGTTATTATAATAATATAATGTTAACTTGGTGTTTCCATTTTCATCTACTTTGTGATAAAGATCTCTTAAGTATTGTTATTTTACATCTGTTAAATCATAGGTTTCTTGTGATTTTATATATAAGTTGGTTCTTTCATTTATAACAAATTGATTTTAAGTTAGATATATACTTAATATAATATCAAAATCAACTTTTCTGATTTGTTGTTTTTGCATGTTATTATTATCTTTTTTTTTTTATAAAATTTGTCATATAATAAGTTTTTATTTTTATCTATAGGCAATGATAATATATTAAAATAATATTATCTTATATATGTTAAATCTTAATTTACTTTGATTTTATATTTAAGTTATGCCGTTTTACTTATTATCAATTAGATTTATATTGGATGCATACTATGAATCACACAATTTGTCTATAACATTAAAGGCAATTCTAATTTATCCACTTAAAGAAAGAAAAAAAAGGGAATCATGAGTTCCTAAATTAATAGGAAGACTTGTGCTATTAGTAAGCGTAACCTAACAATACGCATTTTTAATATATTTGTGTTTTCAGGAAGCAAATCAGGCACAGATGAGGCTAATTCCTACAGGATGGAAAATTAATAAAAGAAAATTTATGTTTTATAAATTGAAGGGTAAACGCCACCTATATTTTCTATTATTATTTTAATCTTTTCATATAAAAAGCGAAAAAAATCACAATATAGTACATGAGAACTGAGGTACGTCGAAATCAAAAGAGTTGTTGGTAAGGTTTACCTTTTGTTAAACCAAATTATTTTGTTAATTTTCTTCTCATAAAAATGCATTATATTTCTAATGATTTCTATAAAAATCTATCTTTATTAAGAATTTTGTTTTGCACATTCAATAATAAATATTGTATAAAAATTAAGACTTAAATCTCCTTTTCCCCAAACAATAAATTGGCTCAGCCTGCTGAGCTTGGCTTTAAATATTGTATGAGCTATTCATATGTAATCTTAAACTTTTCCATTTTTGCTGCTCTTTGATTTATTTCTCTTGAATTGCAAGGGCAAAACTTTAATTCTACTGACAAGGTATGCGAATTATGTTGTACTATTTTTGAGTTTCGCGTCTTCTGGTGAGTGCTGAAGATATTATTCTTTATTGCAGGCGCAAGAATGGTTTACGTCGCATTCCTATGAGCAAGGTGCGTGAACTTCTAAAACTGTTTTTAACATGTGCTAACGAATTAGTGGGATTGGGAACGACTGGGGCAGAAAATTTTCAACCTTTGTATATATTGCCTGATTTTGATCAGCAAATGGGACTTTGGTAGTAATTATATATCCAACTGTTGATCAAATTGCTTGGTATTCTCTTGATAGACTTTACATGTTTGCAGGATCGGACTACACCAACATAACTGCCTCATATGCTGGCTCCTCCTTTGTTGCAAATCATGACTTTCCCTCCCTGTTTGATGCCCCAAACAATAATCTTCTCTCTCATGAGCTTGCTGCCGATGATAAATGAGTTTTTAATATTTATCATCATATAATATATATTATATATGTTGAAAATAATAACTAAAATCTCATTAGAGATTTCTTTGAGATTGGGTAGATATTGCTTGATGGATAATAAAACTTGTAAAAGAAGAATTCTAAGAGAAAATAGATTCTTGATAGGCAAGTTAGTCTGCTTATGAATAGGTAGAGTCTCCATAAGGTTAGATATGAGAAAAATATGTAAAAGAGTTATAAGATTTTATGGGATAGACATTCTATAAGGCTAGAGAAGATTGACAAAGTTCTTATTTGTGTGTATGTTTGAGTGAAATAGAAGAAAATGAGAGAGTCCACACATGTATGGTGCATGGATACATATAGGTATCTGTTTATTTGGGTTGAGAATACTCCATAAGACTAGCAGAAAATGAGAGGGTCTATGGGTATTGATTGTGAGTGAGATTGATTTGTTGATTTTTTTGTAATTCTCTACAGCTAAAATATTTCTATTTCTCATTTGTGAACATAGGCCAATTGAGCTTAATCATATTAAATTATTGTCTCTTGCATGGTTTATTAATTGTTTGATTATGCTTTCACTAGATTTATTGTTTAATTGGATTGGGCCTTTAGCCTAACTATATATATATATATATATATATTGGTTCATCTTGTTTACTTTTTACCTTTTTCTTAAATTGTTAAAGAATTTACATGTTTCTTATTAATTTAGTAGTTCTGATTAATATTCCTGGTGCTGGCTCTTCCAAAGGGTGCAAATCATGAATTGACCAACATGTTTGATGCCTTAAATAATAATATTACTTTGGCCTGTTCACTAATGACTCTGCTGCTGGTAATTAAGCAAGTTTTTGCATTCATAACGTTGCTTCATCATGTTTACTCATTATTTTCTCAAATTGTCGAAGAATTTACATGTTTCTTGGTATTAAAAATTTGTATTTGTCTTGGTTAATTTTACTCTTGACTACAAGGTCTTCTCATAGCTTCCTAAATTCACTTATCCTGGTTTATGTTTTCTTATTAATTTAGGAATTAAGGCTAGCAACTTTTTTGGTGTAAATCATGAGTTGCCATATGTGTTGATACCCTAAATGATCATGATAACATTGGCTTGTTCTCTAATGACTCTGTCGCCGGTAATTAAGTAAGTTTTTGCATTCATAATGTTGGTTTATCATGTTTACTCCTTATTTATAATGTTGGTTAATTTTACTCTTGACTACAAGGTTGTCTCATAGCTTCCTAAATTTACTCATCCTGGTTTGTGTTTTCTTGTTAATTTAGGAATTGGTGCTGGCTACTCTTTTGATGCAAATCATGGCTTGCCATATGTGTTTGATGCCCCAAATAGTAATGATAACATTGGCCTCTTCACTAATGACTCTGCTGCTGGTAAGTAAGCAAGTTTTTGCATTCATAATGTTGGTTCATCATGTTTACTCGATTTTTTTTTCTTAAATTAGTGAAGAATTTAATTGTTTCTTGGTATTAAAAATTTACTTTTGTATTGGTTAATTTTACTCTTGAATACAAGGTCTTTTCATAGCTTCATACATTCACTCATCTTGGTTTGTGTTTTCTTGTTAATTTAGGAGTTAGGGCTGACTACTCCTTTGGTACAAATCATGACTTGCCATATGTGTTTGATACCCCAAATGATCATGATAATATTGGCCTGTTCACTGATGACTTTGCTGCCGATAATTAAGCAAACTTTTGTACTCATAATACCGTTGGTTCATCATGTTTACTCATTCTTTTCTCAAATTGTCGAAGAATTTACATGTTTCTTTATATTAAAAGTTTGCTTCTATGTTGGTTAATTTTACACTCGACCACAAGGTCTTCTCATAACTTCCTAAATTTACTCATCCTGATTTGATTCCCAAATGATCATGATAGCATTGGCCTGTTCATTGATGACTCTGCTGGTGGTAATTTAGCAAGTTTTTGCATTCATAATGTTGGTTTATCATGTTTACTTCTTATTTTTTTCTCAAATTATCAAAGAATTTACATGTTTCTTAGCATTAGAAATTTGCTTTTGTGCTACTTAATTTTACTCCTACCTACAAAGTATTCTCATAGCTTCTTCAATTCACTCATCCAGGTTTGATTCCCCAAATGATTATGATAACATTGGCCATTTAACTGATGACTTTGCTGCTGGTAATTAAGCAAGTTTTTGCATTCATAACATTGGTTCATCATGTTTACTCCTAATTCTTTTCTCAAATTGTCAAAGAATTTTCTTGTTTTTTGGTATTAAAAATTTGCTTTTGTGTTGGTTAATTTTACACTTGACTAATAGGTCTTCTCATAGATTCCTAAATTCACTCATCTTGGTTTGTGTTTTCTTATTAATTTAGGAGTTAGGGCTGGCTACTCCTTTGGTGCAAATCATGACTTACCATATGTGTTTGATGCCCCAAAACAATCATGATAACATTGGCCTGTTCATTGATGACACTGCTGTGATAATTAAGCAAGTTTTTGCATTCACAACATTGGCTCATCATGTTTACTCCTTAATTTTTTCTCAAATTTTCAAAGAATTTACATGTTTCTTGGCATTAAAAATTTTCTTTTGTGTTGATTAATTTTACCCTTGACTATTAGGACTTCTCATAACTTCCTAAATTTACTTATCTTGGTTTGTGTTTTTTTGTTAATTTAGGAGTTGAGGCTGGCTACTCCTTTGGTGCAAATCATGGCTTGCCATATGTGTTTGATGCCCCAAATGATCGTGATAACATTGGCCTGTTCACTGATGACTCTGCTTTAGGTAATTAAGCAAGTTTTTCCATTCATAATGCTGGTTCATTGTGTTTACTCCTTATTCTATTCTCAAATTGTCGAAGAATTTACATGTTTCTTGTTATTAAAAATTTATTTTTCTGTAGATTAATTTTACTCTTGACTACAAGGTCTTCTCATAGCTTCCTAGATTCACTCCTCCTAGTTTGATGCCCCAAATGATCATGATAACATTGGCTTGTTCACTGATGACTTTGGTGCCGGTAATTAAGCAAGATTTTTGCATTCATAACGTTGGTTTATCATGTTTACTTCTTATTCATTTCTCAAATTATTGAAGAATTTACATGTTTCTAGGTAATGAAAATTTGCTTTGTGCTAATTAATTTTACTCTTAACTACAAAGTATTCTCCTAGCTTCCTAAATTCACTCATCTAGGTTTGATTCCCCAAATGATGGTTATAACATTGGCCATATATCTGATGACTCTACTATTGGTAATTAAACTAGTTTTTGCATTCATAATGTTGGTTCGTTATGTTTATGCATTCTTTTCTCAAATTGTCGAAGACTTTACATGTTTCTTGGTATCAAAAATTGGCTTTTGTGTTGGTTATTTTTACTTTTGACTACAAGGTCTTCTCATAGCTTTCCTAAATTCACTCATCTTGGTTTGTGTTTTCTTGTTAATTTTGGAGTTGGGGCTGGCTACTCTTTTGGTGCAAACCATGACTTACCATATGTGTTTAATGCCCCAAATGATCATAATAACATTGGGCTATTCACTAATAACTCTACTGCCAATAATTAAGTTTTTGCATTCATAACATTAGTTCATCATGTTTACTCCTTAATTCTTTTGTCAAATTGTCAAAGAATTTACATGTTTCTTGGTATTAAAATTTGCTTTTATGTTGGTTAATTTTACACTTGACTATAAGGACTTCTCATTGCTTCCTAAATTCACTTATCCTAGTTTGTGTTTTCTTGTTAATTTAAGAGTTGGGGCTGGCTACTCCTTTGGTGCAAATCATGACTTGCCATATGTGTTTGATGCCCCAAATGATCATGATAACATTGGCTTGTTCACTGATGACTTTGCTTTAGGTAATTAAGAAAGTTTTTCCATTCATAACGTTGGTTCATCATGTTTACTCCTTATTCTTTTCTCTAAGTGTTGAACAATTTACATATTTGTTGGCACTAAAAATTTTCATTTGGTGTTGGTTAATCTTACTCTTGACTACAAGGTCTTCTCATAGATTCCTAAATTCAGTCATCCTAGTTTGATGCCCCAAATGATCATGATAACAATGGCGTGTTCAATAATGATGCTGCTGCTAGTAATTAAGCAAGGTTCTGCAGTCATAACATTGGTTCATCATGTATACTCCGTATTCGTTTCTCAAATTGCCAAAGAAGTTACATGCTTCTTGGTATTAAAAATTTGCTTTTGTATTGGTTAATTTTACTTTTGACTACAAGGTCTTTCCATAGCTTCTTAAATTCACTCATCTTGGTTTGTGTTTTCTTGTTAATTTAGGAGTTGCAGTAGGCTACTCCTTTGGAGCAAATCATGACTTGCCATATGTGTTTGACGCCCTAAATGATCATGATAACATCAACATGTTCACTGATGACTCTGCTACCGATAATTAAGCAAGCTTTTGCCTTCATAACGTTGATTCATCATATTTACTCCTTATTTTTTTCTTAAATTGTCAAAGAATTTACTTGTTTCTTGGTATTAAAAATTTGCTTTTGTGTTAGTTAATTTTACTCTTGACTACAAAGTCTTCTCATAACTTCTTAAATTCACTCATCCTGGTTTGTGTTTTTTTGTTAATTTAAGAGTTGCGACTGGCTACTCCTTTGCTGCAAATCATGACTTGCCATATGTGTTTGATGCCCCAAATGATTATGATAACATTGGCCTGTTCACTGGTGACTCTACTGCAGGTAATGAAGCAGGTTTTTCCATTCATAATGGCTGATCATGTTTACTCTATTTTTTTTCTCGAATTATCGAAGAATTTACATGTTTTTGGGTATTAAAAATTTTATTTTTTGTTGGTTAATTTTACTTGTGACTATAGGTCATCTCATAGCTTCCTAAATTTGCTCATCCTGGTTTGATGCCCCAAATGATAATGATAACATTGGCCTGTTCAATGACGACTCTACTACCAGTAATTAAGCAAGTTTTTGTATTTATAACGTTGGTTGATCATGTTTAATCCTTATTCTTTTCTCAAACTGTCAAAGAATTTACATGTTTCTTGGTATTAAAAATTTGCTTTTGTGTTGGTTAATTTTACTCTTGACTACAAGGTCTTCTTATAGCTTTCTAAATTCACTCATCCTAGTTTATGTTTTCTTGTTAATTTAGGAGTTGGGTTTAACTACTCCTTCAGTGCAAATCATGATTTGCCATATGTGTTTGATGCCCCAAATGATCATGATAACCTTGGCTATTAACTGATGACTCTTCTGCCAGTAATTTAGCAACGTTTGTCATTCATAATGTTAGTTCATCATGTTTACTCCTTATTCTTTTCTTAATTCATGGAAGAATTTACTTGTTTCTGGATATTAAAAATTTGTTTTTGTGTTAGTTAATTTTACTATTGACTGCAAGGTCTTCTCATAGCTTCCCAAATTCATTCATCCTGGTTTGTGTTTTCTTGTTAATTTAGGTGTTGGGGCTGGCTACTCCTTTAGCGTAAAGCATGACTTGCCATATGTGTTTGATGCCCCAAATGATTTTGATAGCATTGGCCTGTTCACTGATGATTCTGCTGTAGGTAATTAAGCAAGTATTTCCATTCATAACATTGGTTCATCATGTTTACTCTTTATTTTTTTCTCAAATTATTGAAAAATTTACATGTTTCTTGGTATTAAAAATATTCTTTTTTGTTGGTTCATTTTACTCGTGACTACAATGTCTTCTCATAGCTTCTTGAATTCACTCATCTTGGTTTGATGCCCCAAATGATCATGACAACATTGGCATGTTCGTTGATGACTCTGCCATCGGTAATTAAGCAAGTTTTTGCCTTCATAACATTAGTTCATCATGTTTAATCCTTATTCTTTTCTCAAAATTTTGAAGAACTTACATGTTTCTTGGTATTAAAAATTTGCTTTTATGTTGGTTAATTTTACTCTTGACTACAAGGTCTGCTCATAGCTTCCTAAATTAACTCATCCTGGTATGTGCTTTCTTATTAATTTAAGAGTTAAGGTTGGCTAGTCCCTTGGTGCAAATCATGACTTGCCGTATGTGTTTGATGCCCCAAATGATCATGAAAATCTTGGCCTATTCACTGATGACTCTTCTGCCAGTAATTTAGCAAGTTTTGGCATTCATAACGTTGGTTCATTATGTTTACTTCTTATTCTTTTCTCAAAGCATTGAAGAATTTACTTGTTTCTTGGTATTAAAAATTTGCTTTTGTGTTGGTTAATTTTACTCTTGACTACAAGATCTTCTCATATTTTACTAAATTCACTCATCCTAGTTTCTGTTTTCTTGTTAATTTAGGACTTGGGGCTGGCTACTCCTTTGGTGCAAATCACGACTTGCCACATGTGTTTGATGCCCAAAATGATTATGATAACATTAGCATGTTCACTGATAACTCTACTGCTGGTAATTAAGCAAGTTTTTGCATTCATAGCATTGGTTCATCATGTTTACTACTTATTATTTTCTAATATCGTTGAAAAATTTACATGTTTATTAGTATTAAAAATTTGTTTTTATGTTGGTTAATTTTACTGTTAACTATAAAGTCTTCTCATAGCTTCCAAAATTCACTAATCTTTGTTTGTGTTTTCTTGTTAATTTAGGAGTTGGGGCTGGCTACTCCTTTGGTGAAAATCATGACTTGTCATATGTGTTTGATGCCTCAAATGATCATGATAACATTGGCCTGTTCATTGATGACTCTACTGCCGGTAATTAAACAAATTTTTGCATTCATAACGTTGGTTCATCATGTTTACTCCTTATTAATTTCTAAATTTGTCAAAGAATTTACATGTTTCTTGGTATTAAAAATTTGCTTTTCTGTTGGTTAATTTTGCTTTTGATTATAAGGTTTTTTCATAGTTTCCTAAATTCACTCATTCTGGTTTGATGCCTCAAAAGATCATGATAACATTGGCCTATTCACTAATTACTCTGCTGCCAATAACTAAGCAAGTTTTAATGTTGGTTGATCATGTTTACTCCTTATTCTTTTTTCAAATTGTCGAAGAATTTAGAAGTTTCTTGGTATGAAAATTTTGTTTTTATGTTGGTCAATTTTACTCTTGACTATAAAGTCTTCTCATAGCTTCCAAAATTCACTAATCTTTGTTTGTGTTTTCTTGTTAATTTAGGAGTTGGGGCTGGCTACTCTTTTGGTGCAAATCATGACTTGTCATATGTGTTTGATGCCCCAAATGATCATGATAACATTGGCCTATTCATTGATGACTCTACTGCCGATAATTAAACAAATTTTTGCATTCATAACGTTGGTTCATCATGTTTACTCCTTATTAATTTCTCAATTTGTCAAAGAATTTACATGTTTCTTGGTATTAAAATTTTGCTTTTCTGTTGGTTAATTTTACTTTTGATTATAAGGTTTTTTCATAGCTTCCTAAATTCACTCATTCTGGTTTGATGCCTCAAAAGATCATGATAACATTGGCCTATTCACTAATTACTCTGCTGCCAATAACTAAGCAAGTTTTTGCATTTGTAATGTTGGTTGATCATGTTTACTTCTTATTCTTTTTTCAAATTGTCGAAGAATTTAGAAGTTTCTTGGTATGAAAATTTTGTTTTTATGTTGGTCAATTTTACTCTTGACTATAAAGTCTTCTCATAGCTTCCAAAATTCGCTAATCTTTGTTTGTGTTTTCTTATTAATTTAGGAGTTGGGGCTGGCTACTCCTTTGGTGCAAATCATGACTTGTTATATGTGTTTGATGCCCCAAATGATCATGATAACATTGGACTGTTCATTGATGACTCTACTGCCGGTAATTAAACAAATTTTTGCATTCATAACGTTGGTTCATCATGTTTACTCCTTATTAATTTCTCAATTTGTCAAAGAATTTACATGTTTCTTGGTATTAAAAATTTGCTTTTCTGTTGGTTAATTTTACTTTTGATTATAAGGTTTTTTCATAGCTTCCTAAATTCACTCATTCTGGTTTGATGCCTCAAAAGATCATGATAACATTGGCCTATTCACTAATTACTCTGCTGCCAATAACTAAGCAAGTTTTTGCATTTGTAATGTTGGTTGATCATGTTTACTCCTTATTCTTTTTTCAAATTGTTGAAGAATTTAGAAGTTTCTTGGTATGAAAATTTTGTTTTTATGTTGGTCAATTTTACTCTTGACTATAAAGTCTTCTCATAGCTTCCAAAATTCATTAATCTTTGTTTGTGTTTTCTTGTTAATTTAGGAGTTGGGGCTGGCTACTCCTTTGGTGCAAATCATGACTTGTCATATGTGTTTGATGCCCCAAATGATCATGATAACATTGGCCTGTTCATTGATGACTCTACTGCCGGTAATTAAACAAATTTTTGCATTCATAACGTTGGTTCATCATGTTTACTCCTTATTAATTTCTCAATTTGTCAAAGAATTTACATGTTTCTTGGTATTAAAAATTTGCTTTTCTGTTGGTTAATTTTACTTTTGATTATAAGGTTTTTTCATAGCTTCCTAAATTCACTCATTCTGGTTTGATGCCTCAAAAGATCATGATAACATTGGCCTATTCACTAATTACTTTGCTGCCAATAACTAAGCAAGTTTTTGCATTTGTAATGTTGGTTGATCATGTTTACTCCTTATTCTTTTTTCAAATTGTCGAAGAATTTAGAAGTTTCTTGGTATGAAAATTTTGTTTTTATGTTGGTCAATTTTACTCTTGACTATGAAGTCTTCTCATAGCTTCCAAAATTCACTAATCTTTGTTTGTGTTTTCTTGTTAATTTAGGAGTTGGGGCTGGCTACTCCTTTGGTGCAAATCATGACTTGTCATATGTGTTTGATGCCCCAAATGATCATGATAACATTGGCCTATTCATTGATGACTCTACTGCCGGTAATTAAACAAATTTTTGCATTCATAACGTTGGTTCATCATGTTTACTCCTTATTAATTTCTCAATTTGTCAAAGAATTTACATGTTTCTTGGTATTAAAAATTTGCTTTTCTGTTGGTTAATTTTACTTTTGATTATAAGGTTTTTTCATAGCTTCCTAAATTCACTCATTCTGGTTTGATGCCTCAAAAGATCATGATAACATTGGCCTATTCACTAATTACTTTGCTGCCAATAACTAAGCAAGTTTTTGCATTTGTAACATTGGTTGATCATGTTTACTCCTTATTCTTTTTTCAAATTGTCGAAGAATTTAGAAGTTTCTTGGTATGAAAATTTTGTTTTTATGTTGGTCAATTTTACTCTTGACTACAAGGTATTCTTATGGCTTTCTAAATTCAATCATCATGGTTTGTGTCTTCTTGTTAATTTAGTAGTTGGGGCTGGCTAACCCTTTGGTATAAATCATGACTTGCTATATGTGTTTGATGCTCCAAATGATCATGATAATATTGGCCTATTCACTGATAACTCTGCTGCCAGTAATTAAGCAAGTTTTTGCATTCATAACGCTAGTTCATCATGTTCACTCATTTTTTTCTCAAATTTTTGAAGAATTTACTTGTTTCTTGATATTAAAAATTCATTCATCCTGGTTTGTGTCTTCTTGTTAATTTAGTAGTTGGGGCTGGCTACCTCTTTGGTATAAATCATGACTTGCTATATGTGTTTGATGCCTCAAATGATCATGATAACATTGGCCTGTTCACTGATAACTCTGCTGCCAGTAATTAAGCAAGTTTTTCCATTCATAACGCTAGTTCATCATGTTTACTCATTTTTTTCTCGAATTGTCGAAGAATTTACTTGTTTCTTGATATTAAAAATTTGCTTTTGTGTTGGTTAATTTAACTCTTGACTACAAGATCTTTTCATAGCTTCCTAAATTCACTAATTCTGGTTTGTGTTTTCTTGTTAATTTAGGAGTTGGGTCTGGCTACTCTTTTGGTGCAAATCATGACTTGCCATATGTGTTTGATACCCTGAATGATCATGATAACTTTGGTCTGTTCATTGATGACTCTGCTGCAGTTCATTAAGCAAGTTTTTCCATTCATAATGTTGTTCATCATGTTTACTCTTTATCCAAGAAACGCTTTCTTAGTTATGTTCTGATGAGTGAAAAGTTTAGTGTTATTAGCTCTCAATGAACTACATTGGATAATCTTGCCATTTAAATATTTGGGTTTGGCTTTCTTCAAGTGTTTTTTTATGAGTTTATGTGTTTTTCAATGTTTCTTTTTTGTATTTCTCATTGCATGAAGAACTAAGATTTGGGATTTACTTTGCTTTCCTTTTTTAGTGTCAAAGAAAGTTATCTAAGTAACCAGGTTGAGATGGTGGATGGTGTCAAAAAAATTGAAAAGATCACCGTCGTTGAAGGGGTTGACAATGTTCGAATAGGTCCATTAGATTTAAGTGGTAGCTTGGGTTACTTATAGGTCATGGGTCATAAAAAGGCTAGAGAGATGTTAAGGATGATGGAGAAAGAAGTGTTTAAATCAGACCTGAAATATAATGGAAGCCTTCTTAAATGGTTTCATAACTCCGTATGATCTATTAGATGAGCTCTGGAGATGAGAGTATCGAATGGTTTCTATTATTTTGTAGATTGAAGAATTTGGGAATTTTATAAAAGTGCATAATAGTTGAAATTGTTAAAAATTGAGAATTTTTATTGTAAATAATAAAATGCATGATTTTACTTTTTATATGAAATGATTATTTTTGAATATGTGCCATATTTTAGCTTTTTGTTTATTTTTTTCTCTTATATTTTCTTTTACTTATTAATAACTAATTGTAAATACCAATAATAATAACTAAACAAAGTGTAAATGAATTAAAAAAATTTCATGAGCTATTGAAGGTATTCCATTTAAGAGATGTTTAATATGATAAGTTGAAAGGAATTTTAGCACAAATTGTTAGATATGATATTTGGTTTAGGAGTATTATGGTATTAATATTCATATTTTGAACAAATTACAATTGCTAATAATAATGAGTAACATAGATTGTTGCTTGCAAGTTTGTTGTAAAGGACAATGATAAATGGCCTTCCAAATATTCGAAGTTCTTTGTTGAAGTAAGAACTATTACTCTTTGTATTAATGATCTAATATGTTGAGTGGATTATCTTTTCTTTAAGTTATCTCGAAATATTTTCATCTAACCTTTGCAATATGTGGAATTATAATTCATATTTAATATTTTGTTTTCATATCAAATCTTCTTTACATTATCCTAGGGGTTTAATCTTACATACAAGATAAATGTTTAATTATGTTTATTTGTATTATGCGTTTCCTTAAAAGTGGAGATTTTCATTAATATTTCTTAAGTGACAAATGTATTGGTTTCTAATTCCTTTAATAGTCTCCTATTTTCAATTTTCTTTTTGATGTTCATAAGGGGCATAGTACATCCATTGTATATTCTTAGTTTGAACTTCAATTAGCTTTTTTAAGACCTAATGAATTTAAAGGAGGAAAATATGAAAGAAAAGACAAATTCTATAGCAAATTATTATGGTAATTTGATATAGTTTGTTTCATAGTAAAAATGGTTATTAATGGGTTATAGGTAGATTTTATCATGTGCTCTTTTGTATTGAGCACTTGAAGACCATTATTTGCTCTTAATAAAAAATTTTTATTTTATTTTATTTTAACTGATTTTAATTTGATTAGATATGTTTGTCCAAACATGCACTTAGAAGTAGCAATGAAATTTATTTGTACTTTAATAAAATATTAAGGCTTTATTTGTGACTATTTATCTTCATTGGAATGCTTTTTTACAGCTATGATAGCTTGAAGCTGTCATTCACAGATATGAGGTGATTTGCTAGGGTCCACTTGCTTAAAAATGTATTACAATTTCTTAGTTTTCCTTTTTTTTTCCTTTAGGTGCTTTTTTTTTAGTTTATCCACTTTTGATTTTTTTTTCTTTCATCTTTATTAATTCCTCTGAAAATTAATTTATTTGGAATTGGTTTCCATTGTTAATTGCAGCAGGTTAAGGGAGCAAACAAGAATTGGGTTGTCAAAATTTGAGGTATTTTTTCCCTTCCCTTTGTTTTTTCTTCCTAATAAGCATGGTGTTAAGTGATGGGTATTTTGTTGAAGTACCAAATATTTTTATCTTTTGATTCAGCATGTTGGTGAAGTTGTGGATTCAAAGAAGTATGATTTTCCTAGATATGCTGTAAGTATCTTCGATGGTGTAATTACATAAATCTTATTTCTTTGCTTTCCCTATATCTTTTTTTATTTAGTTTAAAACATTTAATTTTTATAGGTTCTAAATGCATCAAAAGGCCATATAACTATAGTACTTTTCAAAGATGATTCTCCTGAGACTATTGACCAATTTCTTGACTTATGGTAAGTTTACCAAGTATACTTGTACATTTTTTTTATTACTATTGATTAGTGGAAACATGATTTATATTGTTTAACATGATTTTTCAATGTTATGTTTTTTTTTTTTTTTTGTCTTTAATTTGTCTAAATTATTTGTTACAAGGTTTGCATTTTTTTTTTATTTTGATTTAAAATTGTGTAATTGTAATATTATTTAGGATTGGGTTGCATGGATTATAGACGTGTTACTAATATATCAATGTAAACTACTATTACTCATGCTATTTTATGGACTTTTTAATTCTTAAATATATATCTTTTTTATACAATATTCCTAAACATTAAGCACATTCAGACACAAGTAAAAAAAAAAAAACAAAAGAAATAATAAAGAAAAAATGGGGGAAAGGGGGAAGTAAAAGATACATATACCTATTTAACAATAAGATCAACAAGTTACACTTTTTTTAAGAGGTTATTAATTGAAAAGAATTTATTTATATAGTTAAAGAAGGCATAAAGGAGATAGAGATAAGGATGTGGTAGTTAATATTTTAGCCTTTTAGGATCTTCAACTGTTATGAGGGTTATTAAGTGGAAAGCATAAATCTCTACAGTTACAAAAGACTAAAGGTTGTTGGGAAATGCATGTTTAGAAAAGGTTTAGCTTTTACATACTCTTGGTGCTAAGTGGCAAGGACCATATGTGAATGGTATGCAGTAAGAAGTATGCAAAACAAACTTTAACAAGTACAACTCTTTAAGATATACCCAATTATTTAATTCTAATTGTTATTTTAGAGTTTAAAAGTTAGCCTACAATCTGTAAATGCAATTAGATTTAACAGTAAAAAGGAAAAATAAAGTCAAAATTAGCATCTAACTACTAAATTGTTGACTATGGGATTTCTACTATAATAATTAGAATTTAAATTAACCTAACTTTTCTTTTTCTTGGGTTCATTGGGAGACAATTTTTTAAAATTATTTTCCCCATTCTAACTAGTGTGTCACTTTACTTGATTGTTGAATCTAAACATAACTTTTAAGTTAGATGTTTGCTTTTTAGTTAGTTTCTTCTCCTTCAAGTTTACTTTGGAAACTTTGGGATGTTATTTTAAGATAGTATTATATATTACCATTCATTCCGTCCACTCCCTTGTCTTGCAAGGTAATAAGAAAAAAGGAAATCCAAAGCCTTTTTGCTTTTCAATAGCTACATGATGATTTATTCATATATTTTTTAAACAACTATAATTTGATTTAGAAACTATGATCCAATTTCGATGGAATGTTATATTTTGTCACTAAATGGCTTTAATTTTGAAGGAATTTATCCCCAAGCTCTCTCGTGAAGCAGATGGTCTTATTTTTCAGGTGATTGAAAAGGATTATTGGATTTCATGCAATTTTACTATTAAGTTTGTGTTGCTTCGTTAGCATGGTTGTTAGAAAAGACTGTTATGTTTTTAGGTGTAACTGGTTACTAGTAGGTTTTTGTTTTCTTTTTGGTTTGGGCTAGGATGACCTTGATGTACTTCGTACTCATGAAGGTCTTTTGAAGTAGAAATATGCTCATATGAACTCTGTTGACTTTTTATTTGAGGTTTTTCTCAATTTTCTTTTAATTGGTTTTGTTTTTTTTTTTTATGTTCAATTTTAGTTCTTTTGGCTTCAAAATTTTGTGGACATTTATTCTTAAACCAAAAGCTTTAGGTATTGATAGATTGACACTAACTATTGTCAATAACTTTTTTTTTGTGAATGCGGGAGAAAGAAGATGAATTCATAAGTGATGTTAATCGTGTTTGTTCCATTTTTCTGCTTCATTTGATATCATTACCATTTTATTTTGATTTTTTAATACCCCAATTATTTTTCAAAAAGATTATCTACTATTATGGGGATCATGATCAACAAGTATGGGTCTATATGCAAATCAGGATAGATAAGTCAACTCCTAATGACTTCAATACTTTGGAGAAAGTATGTCTTATTTAGACCTAGCAATTTGTGTCATTATCGTGTAAAATATTATATTTGTATCTTATCTTATACGAAAATCGCGTGTCACAATTTGTGTCAATACAAAAATATAAAATATATTTTTTTATTTTATTAAACTTATTTATGATTTTTTAAAATTTTAAGTCATATTATCTCTGTGTCTTTTATTCATATCATTTTCATATCGTGTTTTAAATTGTTAGGTTTAGTCTCATTACCTATTGGACAAATAGTGAATTTTTCTCCTTAGCTATGTGGATTGGATAGACAAGTAGATTAGATTTACATAAATTTATTTCATTTGTACATGATTTTTCACATAATTTTGTACCTTTTTGTACATATCCAAATGCACACAAAGATTATTTATGAAATATATAGATATAATGATTATGAATACATTCAAAATGTGGAGTGAAGCTTTTGAACCAAAATAAGACATTTCATAGTTTTAACTGGATAATTTTTTTAATTAAAGTACTAATAAATAATTAATTCATATTAACTACATGTATCCCTTTAAATTAAAACTCAATTATTTTAATAAACTAAGCGAAGTTGGGCCACTACACTAGTGTGTGTGTCTATATATATATATATATATATATATATATATATATTGTTGTATATTTCAATAACTATTTGTTTATTTTCATATGTGGTTGCATGAAATAAACAATAGTGAGGTGACATCTTTGTTCTGCATTCTCATTCATCCGTCCCTTAAATGCTTGATCATGGAATATTCCAGGTTACATGTTGACAATAAAATTGGTCGTACGTGAAGAAATTGTAAGTTGCGTAGCAGAATATGTCCCTACCTTGTTTTCTGTAAGCCTTTGAAATTGAGGTTGAGGCAAACAAAAATTATAAACCGTCTGCAGAATCTTGTAGACGACTACAAAAGCCGACTTCTGCTTGCAGTTGTCATGGTCGACCCTGATACTTTACCACTATCTTGACCATTTGTACTTGTCCACTCAAAGGAGTTGTAATAAACTCATCTAGATGAAACCCCAATTTGTATATTCTTTTACTGAATTTAGTAGAAATATATGTCACCCAAGAAGTGTAATTTTTTAAGTGTTCAAAACGTAAAATGATGTAATTTACCGGATTGCTTTTGGTTTAAAATAGTACGGTGACGTGACCGCCCATCGAAGGATTCAGAGTTGTTAAACATAACAGAGCAAAATACAGAGTAATGAAAACAAAAGAGCCCTTCAAATTGTATCTTCACACAAAAAATCAGCGAAGAAAGCGGGGGAATATTTCTCCCTTTAACTTCTACCAAGAGACAAATTACAGCATCCTATGCTCATCTTTCTTACCCCTGCTGCTTGCAGCAGGCAATGTAATTTAGAGATTTTTAGAGTTCGTCATGTGAATTGTCCTCTTCAGTTGATTCACCTGCTGGAGCTCCACCAGATCTTTGATATACAGCCGTGATGATAGGGTTGCACATGGCCTCGACTTCCTTGAGCTTCTCCTCGTAGTCTTCTTTCTCAGCACTTTGGTTGTCGTCAAAACATAAAAGGGCCTCCTTCACGGCGGCTTCAACTTCCTCCTTCTCATCTGATTCAAGCTTATCCTTGTCATTAATCTGGTTTTCCATGTTGTAGGCATAGGTCTTCAGGCTATTGAAAGCATCAATCTTTTCCTTCACCTTCTTATCATACTCTGCAAATTTCTTTGCCTCATGAACCATTCTGTCAATCTCCTCCTAGCTCTCACGACCCTTATCATTAGTGTTTGTATTAAGCTCCGATCTAAGGGTATTTTAGAAAAAAAAAAAAAACGATTAAAGATAAAAGCAAAAAATATTTTTTATGTTTGCGTTATGATGCACAAATCAAAATGAATAAAGTCGAAAAAAGACTAACAAAAAAAATTAAAAGTAAAATAGAATTGCTTTAACGGTGTCTGAACTTTCATATTTATAAATAATCGATAAAAAATTATTAAAAGATAATAAAAATATTACAGAGTTGATATAGCACTAAAAATATCAAACCGATCTGATATGTTAAACCGATACAAATAACAAAATTATTTCAAATTATCTGTTAAAAGTTTCTAACATGAAAAAAAAAATTACTATACCTTTTTAACCACTAATAAACTCTAACAATCGGTGATAGTGAACTTCTCTGACTTGGGGAGGGGGGCTTAGGAGGGAATGGAAGTACTGATCAGCAGTTTTGTCAACTCACTTTTCACCTGCTTTGGCCTGATCTCCTTTCACACGGTAACTACTGATCAGTATTTCTTCCAGGAAATTTTCATACCTCTTCTATCTTTCCATGCCACAAACTATAAGCTAAATTTCTTGATTATAGCAATTTTCTCCAACACCAGCTACTCTACCCTGCAATGCCGAAATCTTCCAAATGCTTCATTTTTTTTTTTGTTAGTTCATTTTTCAAGCAAGAAAAAGAAAGAAAAATCAGAGATGGAAATAAGACAAAACGACTAGTCAATTTCGAGGTATACGAATGTGCCAATGAAAACCTTGTCATTAGTGAATAATTAACTGTGTAGGAAAGGGGGATGGGATACTTTCTTTGAAGGCGAACATTAAGTACAACTTTGAGGCCATGAATTATGTTCAAAGCAGCATCGAAGTTATTAGTTTGACCCATCTATAGATTCCGCCAGGCAAAAACTCGATGTAGTACATCAAAGCTGAATCCTTGCTACCCCCAGCAAATTCCAGACTTACAGTGCATCATCCAACACCCATACGTTCCAATACTATATCTGCAATTTTTAATCTGTCTGATCCCTCCGGTCTAGTCTTTAATTTTGTTGTTTAGCCTTTTTATCAAAGGGAAAGCTCAAATCAGTCCAAAAAAGTGTCATATATTTTTTTAAAAAATACAACAACTAATTAAATTTCATATTTTGTAACTCTTAAAATTATTGTACGGAAAATACAAAATTGTATTAGATCACACACACACACACATATATATATATATATATATATATATATATATATATATAAGAACATGCTAATATAAAATTACTGGCGTCTCTAAAGAAGAAAGCCTTTACAACTATTTTCAAGTTTCAACCCTAATTTTTACTGACATAGATTGATTTGTAGCCGATCAGACCAGAAGAAATGATTTGTTACTATATCCCTCTCCATTTTTGGTTCAGCATTCGCCAAAGCCATCAAAGGGACATGCAAAATTACATTTCACATGCAATAGTTTCTTATCTCGGCACCATACATAAATTTCCATAAAAGAAAAATGAATTAAATTAACTTTTTAATCTGAAAAAATGACTCCCCCAGTTCACCCCTTCGGCCAAAACGTGGATTTCATTTGGACTGGTCTGGTACAAATGGATACAGTGATCAATAGGATCAAACCTTGGATTTTGTATATAATTATATTAATCATTTTTCATATCTTATATATAAAAACATCTTCTCTTTCTCCCTCTAGTTTAGGTGTTTCATTGGCCAACTCTGTTTGACTAGAATCTTATATGTCTCATGATACTTAATTGGGCATTGGGCCATTCCTTCCCACTCGCTTATTTCTCAATCGACATTACATTACACCCTCTCTCTCTCTCTCTCTCTCTCTCTCTCTGTATATATATATATATATATATATATATATATATATATATATAAATATCTCAAAACCATTGATGAAATGTGCCATGCATTGAATACTAACACAGTTCAATGATTGCGACACTTTGCCCTTTTGGTGCCTAGAATCTGGCAGGATTCCTTCCATCACTTAAAATTAAAAGTTTATAAAATTAGGGTCTAGAGTTTTAAAATTAAAAGTTTTATAAAATTAGTTTTGAATTGATAAGACTAGTCGTATATCTCTCCATCACCAATTGATTAGTATACTTAAAGTATAAAATTTGACTAATGGGTATATTATTAAAATTAAATATATAAATAATATATTAATACTCATAAATTATTTAAATTTAATTTAATTATTATCAAATTAAATTCAAACTTAAATGATTTGATCTATCAATCAAATCAAATTCAAATATTTTTATATTTAACTTGAATGATTCATGAGTTTAATTAAATTTTAATATTTTAATATATTTTAATTAATAAAATATTTTGATTTTAAATTCGAATACAAATAATTAAATTTTTATCGAATATAAAAAATAAAATTATTTTTATATATTAATCAAATCTAATCAAACAACTTTAAATAACTCGATATCTATCTCAAATTAAACTTGAATTAAATAAAAATTTTGATTAAGCTTGAACTCAAGTTGAATTTCAAACTTCAAATTTGTAATCAAGTTTTAGCTTCAAGTTTAATGTTATATTCACTCAAACTTAATTAACTACATCCCTAATTAAAATTTAGAAGACAATTTACTCCTACAAACTTTAAAAACTAGATTCTATTAAACGTAACTAAAAAGAAGGGAAAAGAAGTGTAAAAGAGTATTAAACCATTAATATATCCAAAGAAAGATGAAACTCCATCCTACTTTTTCTTTTCTTTTTTTTCCTCTCTCTTTCTAATTAAGGAACTTTGTTTTAATTTTAACATAAGTTTTAGTTACTGGACTTGCCTTTAATTCAAATATATGATTAGTTTAAGATTCAAAATCAAGTTACCAATAACCTATTAATTCAATGGTACTTGAGTTAACTTCAAAGCTAAAAATTTCAAATTTGAATTTAAATCGTAATTTAAAAATAAAAAATTATTATTATTATCATTATATAAAAATATATTCATTTACGAACTCAACTCAGTTAATCTTGCGATTTGTGGAGCTTTAAAACTACAAAAAAGATGTGTTAAGAATTATTTATTTATTTTTTTGAGATGCGTAACGCTATTAGTATTAGAATAATATCTTGGTGTGCAACGATAGTTGTATAATATATATCCCTAAAACGGTATCAGAATTTGGAAAGAATCCAATTGATACCCAAAAGATACTTTCGTCTCTCTATTTCCCTTTGATTTCCCAGGAAAATAAACTACATAGATATTCTACTGAAACACCAGTACATTCCAATTGGATTATTCTTTCTCTATCGTCAGAGGATCCATCAACAGCTAAGAAAAAGAATGATCCATCAATGCCCCATCACCACCACTGCACGATTGCCTTTAAATCTTTGCATTCCACGAGTTGGAGAGTGTATGAATTAGAAACTTGTCAGTTCTTTAAAGAAATTGACTCCACCAGCTTTGAACATTATTTAGTTATTATCATCAAAGCATTTTCAAATTTTTGCAGTGCTTATAGCAAGACAAGCGTCAGTTTTATGAATCAAAAAGCCTAATTTCCGGGATATTCCAAAAAATTAGTCCGATATTACTTACTCCAATGACAACGACAACGACAACGAAAGTCAACAACGAAAGCCAAAGACAAAGATGTCTGCTCCGTGTCTTACACAGCTAGAACATGAACCGATTTAAATGAGTACTAAAATTTTTTACTATAGATGCTGACGGAGAGAAAGCATATTATTGTTGTCTTCATCTCGTTATTGCATCGGTTCTGGGTGGCAATGTCAGGAAACAAGAAAACCCACTGTTAGTTGAAATATCTCTGTAGATTTAGATGGGGACATGGGCTCCAAATTAGATTCTACTCTTTCCCAATTCCCAAATTTCATACACTCTTAGCAAGGGAAGGAGTGTACTCCTATGTTTTGGATGGAAAGCAACATTAAAGCATACAGTTGACAGATAAGCAGACATGGCTATGCAGGCACCCGACTCTTATCTTTCAACAATTCAATGGGCTCTTGCCCGCTACTAACATACATGCAAGTGAGGATTGTGCGTACGAAGGTTGTTATTGGTTCAATTGTTTCACGATGGACAGACTACCATGATTATTAGTATAGGGGCCTAAGACGGCCGATTGGGCTTTTCTGCTGGCTGGAGTAGCCTAATTGCTCAGTAATCGGAAGAGGAAAATAGGGTAGACGCTTGAAGAAGGAAAACAATCCAGAATCCAAAAATAGCTTAGGCTCAGCAGCTTTCCTTCCAACCCAAAATTTGCGTATTCCATCTCATTCTTACATTTTTAGTCTCCCTGCTTTCCTTTCTGCATGCTGTGCGAAACGATATTACTACAAGATAGGGTAAAAACATTGCAGGTTTTAGGCATTTAATTGAACAAATATTAGATGAAGGAATAGTAAAGTTTGATAACTATGATTATCGATTGCTACCCATCAATGGAGGGTGAGGATCCCTTAAGCTAAGGTAAAGGGCGCACACAGTAGTCGTAGTAGTCGCAACAGTAGTAAGAGAGAGAGAGAGAGAGGTGGATGCTCCTCAGAGTGCGTTTAGTTCCACAATGAAGCTCCGGTGAATGGAGCTTTCAGAAATTGGAACGACTTGCCGCAGCATATCATACTCGTCATCACCGGAGCCCTTGTATAAGAGATTATTCTCATTAAACAACAAGAACTAGAAAACCCATAACACTAACCCTGATTTCGGTAAACACCCATAACCCCTAATCTGGACAGACAAAGTATATAAACAGAGAGTGGATATTCATGAGACAAGTGCCCTCACTTAAAAGCTAAAACATCCCTGCCTGTTGCCTATAGTCCACGAGGAGAATACATAAAGTAATCCTGCACTCAAACTATTTAATTATCTACAAGATTAGAACGTTATATGCTCCATTTGTCTTTCTCGCAATAAATCCTGGAAAAAGTACACTGTCCCTGTCAAATTAATAGACAAAAGAACCTGGAAGTCCGGATGACAAACCAACATTCAAAAACTTAAAGTGCCAAAACCAGCTCCCTGGTTCAATGCAAAAGAAGAGTCAAAAGCTGAGGTTTTTGCTTCTCCTGTTTTCACCAATTATTTACTCATATCAAAGGAAACTGAAATAAACATTAGTAACTGCTGTAGAAGAGATTCCTAAAGGAAGAAAATTACTATATAATCAGATAAACAAGGCATAAGGTGTTGCACCAACAGCAAATCGAGAACAAAGTTGATGGAAATGTCTACACAAAAGCAAGTCAAAATTCGGGTACCGAAGAGTAAGATTTTGAAGGGAAAGAGAGCAAGGTTGTACATAATTCGCTGTTGCATATTCATGTTGCTTTGTTGGAGGCATCATGGAGACAAAAATTACCGGTAAAGTTAAACATTCATGTTAGATGTTATTTTGGGCATTAGTTTGCACAAAATTGTGGCACTACTTGTAAAAAACTGGAACCCATGGACCATATAGAGAGATTCACTTGCTAAAATGGACCAAGTAAAGAGGTTCACTTGCTAAATATGCTAAAGAAGACAATGGATAATACACTATCTCTCTTTCCATTTACTCCTTTTTCTTACTCAGAAAAGTAGATGCTTCTTTATGCCAGCTCAGTTACCTGCATCCATCTTATCTTGACTTGTTAGATATATTTTTCTTGGCAAGTGAATATAAGATTGTACACTCTGAAGAATAAAGTAAGACTAAGCCAATTTGATACAAACATACACTTTCTTGAGTAAATATAAATTCCAGAGTTCACATGTGCATTCCAAGAGAAGATAACTGAGGAATAAGGAGCTAACAGCACATATAGTGATAACAGCTTATGTTGACGTCATTAACAAAAGATTACAAGTATTAAGTATTGGTAAATGGCATAACGACTATTTTGGTCCTTGAACCATGCAAAAAGGGTCATTTTGTCCCCTCAAATTTTATTTGGGTCAATTTGATCCCCACTTTTTTTTTTTAATTTGGGATCAAATTGACCACATTTTAACAGGAGTTAGCCATGGGAAATACTGTTTCTTTGAAGATAGGCAGGATTTATTGCTCAATCTTTGCCTAGTTTGAAGTTTCTTTGACCTCAAATTTTCATTTTCCTTCTTATTAGCGAAAAGCAAATAGACAGAGAGACCATTGCAGTTGAAAACATGGTACAATATCAGAGAATATTGAAGTTGGAAAGTTAAGACTAATTGTCACACAAATAGAACCACAAAATCCATATGTTTAGAAAAGCCTTAAATAGATCTCTATTGATTACTACCCAAGCACTGAAACCTACTGCTCCTAGATTAAGCAAAGAGGTCGAGTCCAAATCAAAGCGGGCCAAACCAAATGAGGTCAATTCAGGAGCTGCATCACTAAAAATTTCTGAGAAGCCGACAAAGAATTCTGCGCAAGGGCATTCACTACAAATCTACAACCATATCCTAATGAAGCAGCCTAAGAAGAAAAAAAAAAGTACTCTCTCTATGACAATTGCACATACACTTTCCGAATGATTTTGAAGCATTGAAGAAACCAATCCCCATCCCTCATAATATTAATTCATTTCATAGGTTCAAAAATATTAAATTCAATAATCCAAAAATTTATATATATAAAAATCCAAAGCAGTAATACCCTTAAGTGATCATAACATTATGAAAGTGCCATTACCAAAAGTAAAAATCAAATTCTGGAAGAAAATCACGCTCCATTGTTCTTGATTTAGGGTTTTTACTTTTGACTTTTGAGAAAACAAAATAATCCACAGCATTAGATCATTCAATATCCAAAAAGAAAAAGAAATAACCAACCCTTATTACTTAACAATTCCATATTCAATCAGAAGTATCAACAATTTTAAAAATTTAAAAGAAAATTATGCAAAAAAACCCAAAATCAAGAGAAATAGAAAATTACCGAATTTTTAGCGAGTGGGAAACGATCTTTAGGAGTAGGTGAGCGGACGGTCTCGGCCTCGTCGGGAGGTCGTCATCATCAGGGTCGGTGGTGGAGAGGTTAACGCAGAAGAAGCGGTCCAGAGATGAGAAAAAGCCGGAGACCACGGTGGCGCTTCTCGCTAGAGTTGAAGCTCGGGGAGATGTCGGTGTCAGCGGCATCCATTCGTCGGTCTTATTCTGAAATGGATTTGATTGGATCAAAGACGTGAAGCGGATTGGAGGGACCGTACTACTATCGCACGTGCTCGTTATATCTTTTTATGTTTTTTAATTTTTCTTTTTGAAATCGGCCCAATTGGTCAGATTCTTAGATTAAAGTTTGTAGTTAAAATTATACGTTTCAGTCCAAGCACAGTGAGTTGGGCTAGTGAATTGCAACTTGGGTAAGTCAGATTTCATATGTAACTATAGATAAAAGCAACGCTGCAATCGGTGCGGATTATTAGGCCGACGGCACAGCTCTTACTCCAGTCAACTCAAAATGCTCCACTAGCGCGACAGAGGATTAATCAAAGCGCGTTGAGTGAGAAGCAAGTTTTCTATTCGACCGCGTGAACGTGTCCCTCTGCGGAGGTTACCGCGCAGCTAACGCTGGTCAAAGTGTCACATCTAAATTTTAAAATTAGAATATTTTTAATTAACGTATTCTTTTAACATGAGTGTCATGTCATGATTTTTTCCCATTTATTTTTGTATATTGTAAGCAAGTGGTTCATCGATGAATTTAATCAATCAATTGTTTTTAATTTTTTTTTTATGTACGTAGAATCAAGTTCAACTTTGAATTGAACATATTTACATAAATTTTAATGATCAGATATTGGTGAAATCATTTGGGTTTTTTTAGAATAATCAATAAATATATTAAAGACAACAAGTTAGAGTAAAACAACATATTCAAAGAAAAATCACAAGATCTAGATTGTTAGATTCAAACAATAGATTCATGATGAAATTATAAACAAAAAGAAGATTATTAGTTACGTTTGGAAAGCAAGTAACAAAACAAATCTCCATTGATCTCATCAATTAAAAATTATTTACGTAAATCTTTTCTATAAAAGCAATCTAACATGAATTGTATATATGTCGGGGCATGGAAGTTACTAAGAAAAGAAAAAACAAATTGAAAATGAAAGAAAACTTAGGAAAAAGGTCTGTGGTGATTATGTGCTAAATGACAAAAAAATTTTAATTTAAAGAAATAAATTTAAAAGCAACTTATTTTGAGAAAAAAATATTTTTATTTATCTTATAATAAAAAAAAATTCATATTCGATCTGATAATTTATGATATAGATAAATAGTTAAAAATATTATTATAAATATCAATAATTGTTCAAATGTATTCAAATAATAATATCAATTTCGTTCATTTTTAATTTTAAATTAAAGGAAATATAAGGATTTTTACATAAAAATAATATTTATTTTTTAAAATATAAACAATATCTATATAGGCATGCACGAATAACTTTTTCTCATAATAACAATGTATATAACTTTATTATACGTGGGATAATATCATTTTAATAAGTTTCTATTATGAATAGGTGAAGATGAAAAAAACTTATGGTGTGATTGATTTGAAAAAGATGAAGATAGTAAAAGCTTATTATATGATTTATTTAGAAATGCAAATAAAAAACAAAAATGAAAAAAAGTCTATCACATGATAGATTTAAAACTTGAAATCAATTTATTGTAAATAGATAGGTCAAACTTTAATATAATCTTATAAGAAATTTGATATTTATTAGATATAAGATAACACTGTTAAACATTTAGTTTAAAATCAATTGATAGTAAGTAAATAGACTAAACATGAATATAAAACTATATGAAATTTGATATTTATTATATGTGAAATAATATCACTTTAACATATTTCATCACGTGTAAGTAATATTTATTAAATATAAAATAACACTATTTTAATGTATCTCATCACATAGGCAAAGATAAAAAAAATCTATCATATAACAGATTTAAAAAAAAAATTAAAAAAATTGTTATTTTAATACTCTATTAAACATCAAATTATAAACTAATTAGTCGGAAGTGAAGAGATTTAATTTTAAAAATAAAATTGTAAAAAATTAAATATTTATTATATATGAGATAATATTATTTTAATAGTTAGATTAATCTTTTATTTTTCATTGTTAAATTTTTGTAAAAATCTTTTTTTAGTAAAACTATGCTTTTTTAGATGAATAAAATATTTATTATAAAAAAAAAAAGAGAAAGGTTAAGGTGAAAAAAATACCAAAAGAATTTAACACAACAAACTAAAAAAAGCCCAAATCATAGTACACCAAAGAGAGAAAAACCATAATTCACAACTCGTGGAGAAAAAGAAAGAGAAGTTTTTTTTTTTCCTCTCTTTTTTAAGATTTCAGTTTGCTATATATAATTTTAAAAATAATCTCAACCAATTACCTAATTTTCCACTTAATGATTAAAAAATTCTTAAAAAATATAAATTTTTTATCTTTTTTAAAGTTATATCGATTTTATGTATAAAAAAAAAAACAAAACACAATCACAAGAGAATATGACGCAGAAAAGACAATTTAGAATTTTCTTTCTTGGCTCTAAAGATTATTAAGCTAAAAAAAAAAATCAAAACCTTAAATCTTTAACAAATACACAACGTTTGGAAAACTTGGGCTCGCGCGATAAAGAAAGCTAAATCCGCCGATTGATGTTTATATTCTCGCGATACTGCTTTCTAGGAATCACAATTTTTGAGTATCTATTTTCTACGGATAAGACAATCAATTATTATTTTTTTTTTTTGAAAAACCAAAAATAAAAAGTAAAAATAATATTAAATAAATCAGTTTTGCTTTTTAAATATTAACCAAAAATATATAAATAATATTCGTTAAATGATTATAACAGTTCAAATTTTAAAGTAAAAGAAATAAAATTTACAAAATAAAAAACTCATTTTCGATCATATGAAACGAAATATAAACATATAATATTGTAAACACTCAATTTAATCTATGCCCGGATCAATTGGATCTGATTCAAATGGATAGATCCATTTTATTTTTTATTTTTTATTTTGTATCTTGTGTTTTTATTTTTTGTATCTTATTTATTTATTTATTTATTATTACTATTTATTAATATATATATTATTTATTATTTACCTGTTGATATATATACTTTATTATTATTTATCTATTAATATTTTTATCTATTAATATATTATTTTTATTATTTTTATATTTTTTATAATTTTTTCTTTATTTTTCTGATTACCCAATTGGGATTAGGATTAGGAACAACTGAGATTCTGGCGTGAATTTGGGGTTGGTAGAGTTAGGATTGGATTCAAAGATTGAATCTAAATCTCAGAGGAAATTAGGATTGGTCAAAAACTCTTCTGATCAATCCCTATAAATAGGTGTTGGAATAGAATAGAAAAGATACTGACAGAGAGAGAGCGAAAAGAGAAAGAAAAAAGCCGTTCAGAAAGGTCAGAAGCAATTTCAGGATTTTTTGGAGAATTTTAGGTGATTTTTTTTTGGAAATTTTAGGAAAATTTTTAAATTTCGGTTGAATTTTTCGATGAAGTTTGAATTTTTCGGCACCAGTTGAACTTTTCGGTCAGCTATCCAGTTTCTAGCAACTATTTTCAGAAACCGACCAACTTTTCGATGAACTTTCGAAGAAAAACCCAAATTCCAGCGACATTTTTCAAAATCCGATGAGATTTAATCAGAGTTCTTCGTTCGGGTAGAGAGAAGGAGGAGGAAAGAAAGGGAAGAGAGAGAGAAAGGGGAGATCTACTGAAAAACAGAGGATATAGCCTTTTATATCTGTTGAAAACGACGTCGTTTTGGCGTTACTATTCCTAGAGGATCCGCGCGTTTTGAAATCGGATGACCTGACCCGAGCGCCAACCCACGTATGACCAGCGTGTGACCCGAGTGAAAGCCGTTTTCTAAGTCAAACCGAGCTGAGTCGAACTGTTAAGCTGAGCCATTCCTAGTTTTTTTATTTATTTATTATTTATTTATTTATTTATTTATTATTATTATTATTTATTGATTAGATTAGAATTATTTAGTACTTTTTTATTTTATTTTATTTTTATTTTATTATTTTCTTTAAATAAAATTCAAAAAAATATATTTTTAAGAAAAAGTTGAAAGTATCAATTTTCCTTTAAAATAAGTTTTTCTAAAAAATATTTTTGAGGAAAAGTTGAAAGTATCAATTTTCCTTTAAAATAAGTTTTTTTCTAAAAAAATATTTTTGAGGAAAAGTTAAAAGTATCAATTTTCCTTGGAAATAAGTTTTTTCTAAAAAATATTTTTGGAAAAAAGTTGAAAGTATCTATTTTCTTTAAAAATAAGTTTTCAAAAAAAGGTTTTTTTTTTTTGAGAAAAAGTTAAAAGTATCAATTTTTCTTGTACAAAAGCAATGAATTTTTTAAGAGAAAAAGATTTATATCTAAAGCCAAATCATTTTTTTTATTTCTTTTCCTTTTTATTTTCTTGAATTTTTTTTAATGTTAATTAATCTGATGATAGAGCCTCTGCAAGTGAAACAATAGCTTTGTATACTCTTGAGGTGAGAAAATTTTTTTAATTTTTTGCTAAAAGTATTAGAGTCAATTGAGAATAATTTTCAATAGTTAATTACTTGGTAAATTTTTAAGGCTTATTGGATAACATAAAAATTAAGCTGATACCATCTTTCGATAGGCGTTGTGAGGGTGCTATAACCTTTCTCACACGTAACTGAACTTTCGAACCCTGTTTTGGTTAGTAGACCTGAACCTATTCTTTTAGGGACCCTTAGGCTTAGGTGTTCCTTAAAAGGATAGATTCATCAGGTAACCAATTGTACCTAAATAAAAAAGATTGGCGGTGACTCCCTAAGTTAATGTCTAGCGATAGATCATTAGATCTAGATGTTATGACAGCTAGGCGACTCCACTTGGGACGTCTGAGAGTCAGGCCAGCAAATAAATTTGTGTTATCCAAAAGCCTAATAAAATTGAACCTTTTGTATATATTTTTTATTATTCATTCGTGTTTATTTACTTTATCAATTATGTCATTTATATGCATATGCATAACATGAACTTTATACCCGAGATTCATTCTTCTATGAGGGAGAAAGTACCTATTGCTTTCGTGAGGTTTAATGCCTCCGCAGTGGCTAGCGAAATACTCCCACTCAAATTGAACATTTTTTGCTTGTAGCTTGTAATGGGTGAGGATTAGGATGCCTTACTAGTCTGTGATGGACAATGATGTAAGGAGCAATTTGGGAATCTTTAGACTTTAACCTTAAACCACATATAGTGAACCTTAATAATGCCTAACTTATAGATAGAGCCATCATTCTTCCTTTTAGAATTGACCAGAAGCATATAGTTCATTCATCTTATTCTGTATGATGTTTTAATTTGCTTGGTTATTTATTTATTCCTTTTTTTCCTGGGCATACTAACCTTTTCTTTCATTCTTTTGCATTGGTTCATGCTCATATCATAAAGTTGCATAAAGAACATTTACTTGAAAGATGGTCTTCAACCAAAAGTTTTTCATGGACTCCATAAAATGACTAGTTTGTTCTTCATCTGTATGAGCACCTTGTGAGTCACCCAACGAAGTAAGGGTCCAGCCAGAAAATATTAAACTAAAGATGGAGGATTGTTTACCAATTGGATATGATTTTACCCTATCTTAAGAAACATCTATCCTCCTCAAACAAAATAATCTAGAGGATTTAGTTGACATATGAAAGAAGATGAGTCTGTCAAGACAAGAGTAATTTTACCAGAGACACGGGAATATAGCACACCTTCCTACAGTAGTTGTCGATGATCAACTAATCAGAGTTGTAACGTAATTCTGAGATCCTGCATATAAGTATTTTATCTTCAATGAAGTTGATATGACACCAACCATCGAAGAATATTTAATTTTATTAGGTTTGCACCTCAAGGCTCCTAATAAGATATATGTCAAAAAACACAAGTCAAGATTTCGTAAAGGTTTGGCTCAACTCATGGCGATAGACAAAAAAGTTATGGATTCTCATACAAAAAAGAAACAAGAACAAGTTTGCCTATCTTGAAAGTTTTTTCATGAGTTTTTAGCGTAACATGCCAACGAAGAACGGAGGTTAGATATATTTTCCTTAGCTATATACGGAATGGTGATATTTTTGAAGGTTTTGGGTTACATTGAAATAACGGTGGTTGACTTTTTCAAGAGTGTGATCAACGATTGTAATCCTTCAATGGTAATATTAGCAGAGACTGTCAAATCTTTGAGTTACTGTCATCAGAATGAAATGCACTTTATAGGTTGTATACAGTTATTGTACTTATGAATGAAAAACCATTTCGAATGGAGAAAATGTGCTTTTTTGAAGCTTTATGTCCGTAAGCGAGCTCCGATCAAGAAATTCTGTGAAAGTGAGTGATCAAAACAAAAGTCTAAAAAGGAATGGATAACTTTCTTACAAAAATTGACCAGTATCGAAGTAAGATGGTTGGCCCCGTGGATGAATTATGAACCTATGTTGTATCAGTGTGGGGATAATACAATGGTCCCACTTTTAAGTTTAAGGGGAGTGACAAATTATGCACCATTCCTAGTGAGAAGGTAGTTTATGGTAGAACAGTTCATTCCTATGACGCATGGGCTTTATCAGTTAGATTTCTCTTATAGTGAGCCAAAAGCATTTCAGAGGATGAATGAGATAATTAAAGCATGAAAAAATCCCCAAAGAGTGAGTCATGGACTGTTTATTGATAAAGTCACTCCATGGTATTTGCTTTGGAGAGTAAAGCGAAGATAAGAAATGGTATTCACTTATGAAAGCTTTTAACCGCCAACAAGAGGAAAGCTTGAAGAGATACCATTAGAATTAGAGCTTGTGACAAAAAAATTTGAGTTTGAAAAGGATAAGTTAAAGTAAAAAATCCAGAAGCTTCGAGAAAAAAAACCAGTGGAAAGATAGAGCTGAAAGTCATGAAGCCAGCATTTGCAAGATTGCTAGAGAACGTGATATAGCTGTTGAAGACTTAGTAGAGCTACACCAAGAACATAAAAGGTTATATGTGAGAGCAAGGGTCAAAGAGATAACCATTGTTGAGTTGACTGAATAAAATATAAGATTGAAGCAAGAGTATGCTAAATTGAAAGAAAAATTACCCAAGTACAGAAAAAAATAACATGCTAAATAGCTATCTAAGCAAGCTGAAACAAAAGTTGAATGAATAAGAAAACCATATTACTGCATTGGTTAGAGAGTATAGAGAGTTATCATACCAAGTTTGGTGTGGTAAAAGAGAAAACTTAGGAAGATAGAAATACATTGAGCACCTAACGACCCAAATTCATAAAGGGGTATACAAACAAGAGAGATGGTGGAAGAGACAGAGGCATTGAAACAAGTGGTGACCCCAATAGGAGAGTATGGACAGCGTCTATTAAACTTCATCGAAGAAGTCAAGGCCTAGTATGAACAGATCAAGCAATTTTATGGTTAAAATTCTAGGATGATAAACTCAATGTAAATAAAAGTTTTTTTGAAATAAATGAAATCTTTTAGTTAAATACCATCTTAAAGCAAATGTTCTTTGCATACATGCATTTTCATTCATTGCATTCTCACTCATTACACTTAACAAAGTAACCATGAGATAGTCATATAAATTTGCTAATTCTAAGATATGGTATTCAAGGTTCAAGGATATCTTCATCTAGCGAAAATCCTGTCTATCGATATAACACAAGAGTCAGAGCCAGATAAATAGAGCAAAAAAATTCTCATAGATTTAAAAAGTTGAAAAAAGCACAGAAGAAGATTGAAAATGAGTTGAGCAAGATTTTAGATGCTCTCAATAAGCTGAACAAGGGAAAAAATAGAAAAAAACATAAGCCAACAAGGCCTCCAATCACAAGAAGTGGTCGACCCTTTGTATCATCCAGGTTTTGGTCCACCTTAAGCTCAATCTATACAAGAAGTTCCACCACAACACTTCGCATATCCTATATATCCTGGAATGTCATCAGCCTCCAATCCAAGACATTACCATAGCTATATAAATTTTGTATTTACTAAAAAGGTAGTAGAATCGATTCCTGATCTAGATGACTTGAAAAATAAGGAGAAAGAAAAAGCAAACGTGACAGAGTCTCAGGAAGATCCAAATATTAGTATGCTTGAACAAAGGTTACGGGCTGTAGAAGAGATTGGATTTTATGGTTCTGTTGATGCTGCTAGGCTGTGTTTAGTCTCGAATGTAGTCATTCCACCAAAGTTTAAAGTACCAAAATTTGAGAAATATGATGGTACAAAGTGCCCAAAAACTCATATCACCATGTATTATCGAAAGATGGCAGCCAATGCCCATAATAAAAAACTATTAATGTATGTTTTTCAAGATAGCCTTACAGGCTCTACTGTTAGGTGGTATATCTAGCTGGACAGAACTCGCATTCATTCTTAGAGCGATATGGCTCATGACTTCATCAGTCAATATCGACATATTATCGATTTGGCTCATGATAATTTATCTTTATAGAACTTGAAAAAAAAGCAAATGAGTCTTTTAAAGAATACGCCCAAAGATGAAAAAATGTAGCTTCTCAGGTATAACCTTCTCTGACTAAAAAAAAGACTACAATATTATTTGTCAGCATTTTGAAATCTTTCTATTATGAGAAGATGATAAAGAATGCAAGCAAAAATGTTATTGATATGGTCATTTCTAAAGAAATTATTGAGAGTGCCATCAAGAATGGCAAGTTGAAATGAGGTAAAGCATCCAACAAAAGAGTCTCAAAAAAGAAAAAGACTGAAGCTCAGGCTGTGAGCTTTAATAGACAATAATTTATGGGTTATCAACCCTACTCACCATAAGGATACCTTTCATATTACCTTACTGTAAATAATACTTTCTCTTACCTATACCAACTATTTGTACAGTTATCTTATTCCCAAACATATCAACCTCTTCTTAGGTCTCAGAATACTACATATAGTCCTAGCACTCAGCCTACCCCAAGACCCTCAACTCGTCCAGCTAGCCCAATGGGTGGTTCACGGGAGTAACGAACTACTCGTGAAAAACTTGTATTTGACCTAATCCTAATGACCTATACAAAATTATATCATGAGCTTTATAATAATCATCTGATTGCTCATAGTAAATTAAAGCCCCTCAAGTCACTTTATCCTAAGTGATATGATCCCACAGCCTATTGTGACTATCACTATGGGATTACCGGTCACTCCACTAAAAATTGTACCTCTTTGAAACATAAAGTGCAATGATTGATCAATGATGGAATGATTAGCTTTGATATATGAGGGGTGACTACACCAAATGTTAGTGACAATCTTTTGCCTAACCATAATGTGAATGTTTTGAGTGAAGAACTTGAATGCGATTTGAAGAAAGAAGTGGCAAACATTAAAAGACCTTTCAGTTAACTGTTTGATATTTTATGAAAAGCTGACATGATACAACCAGTGAGTCCACACAGCTATCATGAAGTATATATAGCCGGCACTAGTTATAAATATCATAGTTGGGCAATGGGTCACTCTATCAAAACTTATGAGCAGTTTCATCAAGAGGTGCAAAAGCTATTGGATTCATACCAGATGGAGGTCCATGAAAAAAAAAAGACTTAGAAAGTGTTGAAGTGTCTATGACTGATAAGCTTGCAAAGCTGTTTTCAAAGTCAGTGACAATTCATTGTGAGAACAAGCCAAAGTCAATCATAGACAAACTCATTCCCAGGTCGATAACTTTTAAAGTTCTGACTCTCTTCTCATATAAGGATGATAAACCTATACCCTAGAAATATGGTTACGATATAGTAGTTTAGGGGTAAGAAAGGGATATTTCTAAAGTTGATGCTTTCAATATAACTGGTGTAAGAGGCATTACCTAAAGTGGAAGGTGCTATACTCCAAAAATATTTAAGAAGGCTAGAAGAGAGAAAGCCAAGAAAAGAGAAGGATGAAATAACCCTAAAGTAAAACTCGAAGAAGATCGCTCGAAGTCGGTGTTAGAAAAAAAAGCTTGTGAATTCTTGAAGTTGGTAAAATATAGTGAGTATTCAGTTGTTGAGCAGTTGAACAAAATGTCAGTACAAATCTCATTACTATCACTGCTATTAAATTCAGAGCCACACCGAAATACCCTACTGAAAGTATTGAATCAGACATATGTGGCACATAATGTATCTGTTGAATATATGAATCACCTGGCTGAAAATTTAATCATATCGAATCACATTTCATTCAGCGATGATGAAATTCTCTCTGAGGGAAAAAAATACTAAGGCTTTGCATATCACGATCAAGTGCAAGAGCTATATCGTAGCCAAAATCCTTATTGATAATGGTTCCACTATCAATGTCATGCCTATGTCAACTTTGACAAAGTTACCCATTGACTACTCTTATATGAAAGACAGTCAGATGATCGTGAAAGCTTTTGATGAGACCAAAAGAGAAGTCCTGAAAGATATCAAGATGCTTTTGTAAATTGAGTCGTGCACTTTTAATGTGAAGTTTCAAGTGATGGATATCTCTCCCTCCCATAGCTATCTACTAGGAAGGTCATGGATTCACATGGTAGGTATTGTACCCTCTACCTTACACCAAAAGATCAAGTTTAATGTAGAAGGTTAATTGGTAGTGGTAGTTAGAGAGAAAGATATGCTAGTGACCCAATCGTTGAATGCTCTGTATGTAGAGGCTATCGAAGAAGCAGTAAAATGCTCATATCGATCCTTTGAATTAGTTAATTCTGTAGGTGAAAGACTTAAAAATTAGTCTTTTTCAAGAATAGTGATGAGCCAAGTCATCAATAAGGGCTGGTATCCAGGATTAGGGTTGGGCAAGAACTTGCATAGAATAAAGGAACCCCCGACAGTGGTAAACAATAGTGAAAGGTTAGGCCTTGGCTATGAAGTAGTAGAATGAGAGATCAAGAGAAGACCAGTAGGTAAAATAGCAAGACTTATGGTTATCCCATACCTGTACGAGACTTTCAAACTTTGAGGATTCATGTACCCAGATACAAAAAAAAGTATAAAAAGAGCTTTTGTCCAGTTAACCATTCATACTATTGAAGATGAAGTGGGGCTTAATCAAGAAAGGTGGGTTCATTTTTGTCCGTCAGATTATGAGCTGAACAATTGGAGTGCCATTGAAGTGCCTTTAACTTTTGAAACTAATTCAATGTAATTATACATCCTAATAGTTATTGCTCAAAGCATTGGGGTGATCTTTCTTGTTTGGGTCATTTATATTTTATTATTTTAATAAAAATTAGGAAGGATGCATTTTCATTCATTTATTCTTATGTCTTTATTATTACCATTTTTTCAAACACATCTTGCCAACATATCCCATTTCATCCAATTTTAGGTCCTTAAATGAATATGAAGATAATTATGATAACAATCAAGATGTTAGTTTTGAGAATTCAATTAACACTGATGAACTTGATAATGAAGAGAATTTTGAGGAATATGTTATGCCTTTAGACCTAATGAGATTGATTGAACAAGAAAATAAGCCAATTGAGCCTCATCAGGAGATAGTTGACTTAATGAATCTGAGAGATGAAGAGAATAAGAAAGATGTCATAATTGACACTTCACTTTCATCAAGAGATAGGTAACGTTTGGCAGATCTACTTTGAGAATTCATAGATATGTTTGCTTGGTCTTATCAGGATATGCTAGGGCTGAGCATAGAAATAGTAGAGCATAGATTGCCCTTAAAGCCAGAATGTAAGCTAGTCCAACAGAAACTGAGGTAAATAAAGCCTGAAATGCTACTAAAGATTAAAGAAAAGGTGAAGAAATAGTTTGATGTAGGTTTTTTACAAGTGGCTAAGTATCCAGAGTGGGTAACCAATATAGTACCAATTTTTAAGAAAGATGGAAATGTATGAATATGTGTAGACTATCGTGATTTGAATTAGGCTAGTTCAAAGGATAATTTTTTTTTGCCTCATATCGATACACTGGTAGATAACACGATGAGACATTTAATTTTTTCCTTTATGGATGGGTTTACAAATAAAAATGACTGCAGATGATATGAAAAAGATCACTTTCGTGACTATGTAGGGAACCTTTTGTTATAAAGTCATACCTTTTGGGTTGAAGAATGTTGGGGTAACATATCAAAGGGTCATGGTAACACTCTTTTATGACATGATGCACAAAGAGATTAAAGTGTATATAGATGATATGATTGTAAAATCTTATAAGAATGAAGATCATATCACCAACCTCAAAAAGTTATTTGAGAGATTAAGAAGGTTCCAGCTCAAGTTAAACTCAACCAAGTGCACCTTTGGGGTAAAGTCAGGGAAGTTACTAGGCTTTATGATCAGTGAAAGAGGAATTGAAGTCAATCCAGACAAGATACGGGCCATTCAAAATTTGTCACCTCTGAGTACACCAAAAAAAGTTTAAGGTTTTTTGGGAAGATTGAATTACATTTCTCAGTTCATCTCTCAGCTTACCTACAAATGTGATCCCATATTTAAGCTTCTCCACAAGAATAATTTTGAAAAATAGAATAAGAAATGTCAAGTGATTTTTGATAAAATTAAGCAATACTTGTCAAACCCTCCAGTGTTGGTGCCACCTGTTCCAGGAAAACCTTTAATTCTATACTTGACAGTGTGTGAAAATTAAATGGGATGTATGCTGGAGCAACAAGATGAGTCTAGCCAAAAGGAGAGAGCTATTTACTATTTGAGTAAAAAGTTCATAGAATATGAATTCAAGTATTTCTCATTGGAGAAAATGTGTTGTGCATTAGTGTGGACTGCCAAAAGACTCAGACAGTATATGCTCTATCATACCACATGGCTCATAGCAAAATTAGATCCAATTAAATACATCTTCAAAAAATCTTTTTTATCTGAAAGAATTGCTAGATGACAAGTAATGCTCTCGAAATATGATATTATATATGTAAGCCAAAAGGTAATAAAAAGAGGTGCTATAGCGGAGTTCCTCACAGATCGTGATACTGAAGAATATGAACCAATGAGGTTAAAATTCTTTGATGAAAATCTAATGACTATCTCCCAACTGAAGAAAGGGAAGCATGAAAAAAGTGTTGGAAAATGTATTTTGATAGAGCTACCAACGTCTTGGGACATGAAATTGAGGCAATTCTGATATCTTCAGAAGAACAATACTGTCCTGTAACAGCGAGGTTAAATTTCAATTACATAAATAATATCGTTGAATATAAGGCATGTGTCACGGGCCTACAAGTTGTTATAAATAGAAAAATGAAAACATTAAAAGTGTTTAAAGATTTAGCTTTAGTTATATATCAGTTGAAAAGAGAATGAGAGACGAGAGATTCGAAACTCGTTCCATATCATAAGTATATTTTAAAGTTGATAAAGTAATTTGAAGATATTCAGTTTGACCATTTACCTCGAGAAGAGAATCTGATTGTCGATGCCTTGGCTACTCTGGCTGTAATGATTCGAATTAATGACAATACTGACATTCAGCCTATTAGGCTAGATGTTAAAGATACGCCAGCTCATTGCTCCAATGTAGAAGAAGATGAGGATAGGAAACCATGGTATTATGATATCTTATAGTATATTAAGGATCAGCAATACTCAATTCAAGCAACAAAAAATGATAAAAAGATCATCCAAAGATTAGCCATGAGTTTTTTTTAGATGGAGATATTCTGTACAAAAGAAGCCATGATCAAGTATTACTAAGATGCGTAAATAAGGCTGAAGTAAAAAAAATCATTGAAGAGGTACATGTCAATGGACATATGATGGTGAGACAGATCATGAGAGTAAGATACTATTGGTTGACAATGGAGAGTGATTACATTGACTATGCTCGTAAGTACTATAAATGCCAGATATAAGCTGATAAGATCCATACTCTGCCATCTGCTTTACATGTTATGGCACCACCTTAGCCATTCTCAATGTGAGGTATGGATGTCATTGGTCCTATCACCTTAAAGGTTTCTAATGGACATAGATTTATTTTTGTGATGGTAGATTACTTCACAAAGTAGGTGAAAGTAGCATCATATGCAAACGTAACACGATCTATGATTTGTAAGTTCATAAAGAGAGATATCATCTATAGATATGAACTTTTAGAAAGAATTATTTCAGACAATGCCAAAAATCTAAATAGTAACATGATGCAAGAAATATGTGCTCAATACAAGATCAAGCATCATAACTCAATACTATACTATCCGAAAATGAATGGAACAGTTGAAGCAGCCAATAAAAACATAAAAAGAATTCTTGAAAAGATGACCAAGACTTATAAAGATTGGCATGAGAAGTTGTCATTTGCACTATATGTATATCGAATATCAGTGCGTACCTCTACTGGGGTAACCCCATTTTTTTTGGTTTATGAGATGAAAGTTATACTATCAGTGAAAGTGGAGATCCCATCCTTAAGGGTTCTAAAAGAAGTTGTGTTTGAAGAAGTTGAATGGATTCGAGAACGCTATGAACAGTTAAATTTCATAGAAAAAAGAGATTGACTGCATTGTGTCATGGTCAACTATACCAAAGAAGAATGATGAGGGCTCATGACAAAAAGATTTGACCCTATTACTTTCGAGAATAAGAGTTGGTCTTGAAGAGAATCCTCTCAACCCAGCATAATAATAGAGGAAAATGGACTCCGAATTGAGAAAAAAGGTATGTGGTGAAACGAGCTTTCTCGGGTGGAGCACTGATACTGACTGAGATGGATGGAAATGATTTATCCCATCTTATAAATTTTGATGCTGTGAAAAAATACTATGCTTGAAAAAAAAGAGAAAAAATAAATTGAAAAAAGAAAAAAAAAATGAATGAAAAAAGAGGACTCAAGGTAAAAACCCTAAAAGGGCGGTTTGAGTCATATGGGGTTTATCTAAGTTGAAAACCTAGAAATGCAGCTTAGATAAGGAGAATATAACATCAAATTTGAAAATTCGTTAGCATGGAGACTAGTAAATTTGAAAGAGCTCTAAGTTGTTGAATGCTTCAGATGGTTAGGTTTTCAGGAAAAATCTTGAGATATGTTATCATGATTGTCTGATTGTTCATTTTTGGGCATTGTCTCCCCATACTTATCCTTGTAATTCTTTCTTGGCCTAAGTTTGCTAATATTTTGCTAATAAAAGATATTCTATTTCACTCTTTGTGTGCCTTTTCTGGTGACTGTTTCCCAACCATTCTTATTCTTTTCTTTTTAATACTCAACAATGAAAAAAATGTGCAAGTGCATTCTTACTTTTTGAGTTTGAAATAATGATCGATAAATGAATAATGGCATGAAAGATTTTTACATTACATTGAAAAAGTCAAGAATGATAAAGGTAGAATCGAGATGTTCAATTCCTGATAAGGACATTGGATTTGGAAAAAAAAAATTTACAGAAAGAATGTGAGAACTAAATGGAAGAGATGATTTAGAATTGCACTGCCTTGATCTTAGAAGAGCATTGTAACTTAGTCTTTAAAGAATCAAGGGTTCGAAGCCCAAGAAAAGAGCTTGAGAAACTTGAGTACCACAATTGAATAGGAATTAATTAGCCAACATTTGTATAGCATGCATTGAATTTCACATACATTGCATAGCATATACTACATTCAAGAAAATATAGTGCATAAATTCAAAAAGTAGGGGTATTCCAACATCCCACATAGAGAATACAGATGTGAAGACATTTTCAAATTTGAGAAAAAGCTTATCAGGTAAGTTTCTAATCTTTGAAATAGGTTGTCTCTCGATATCAGGGTTGATTTGTAAGGCCTTTGGGCATAATCTCTTGAAATTCCTTCAAATACGATTTTCAACTCCTTTGGACATGATTGTCAATGAGCAATTTATTTTTTGAAGTTGTGATGACTCTGTTTAGATGAGCAATCTATTTTTCAAAGTTATGATGCCTCTAATTAGAGGAGCAATTTACTTTTCAAAAGTCGTTGAGCCTCTGATTAGAGGAGCCTTTTATTTTTAAAAGTTGTTAAGCCTTTGCTTAGAGGAGCTTTGCTTATTTTCAAGGTCGTCGAGCCTCTATTTAAAGGAGCTTTGCTTATTTTTAAAGTTGTTGAGCTTCTATTTAGAGGAGCCTTGATCAAAATTTTAACAAAAAAAATGTCAAGTTGAGTCTTGAATGGGTGTCTACGTCTTTGCACAATCCCTATTTCACAGAAAATGTGCAAAGAGGGACAACTGTAGACACCCAATTTAGTTCAGGTCCGGATCAATTAGGCCTGGTCCAAATGGGTAAGCCCATTTTATTATTTATTTTTTATTTTGTATCTTGTGTTTTTTTTTGTATCTTATTTATTTATTATTTAATTATTATTACTATTTATTAATATATATTTTTTATTTATTATTTATCTGTTGATATATATACTTTATTATTATTTATCTATTAATATTTTTATCTATTAATATATTATCTTTATTTTTTATTTTTTATTTTTTTTCTTTTCTTTCTTTCTTTTTCTGATTATCCGATTGGGATTAGGATTAGGAACAACTGAGATTCTGGCGTGAATTTGGGGCTGGTAGAGTTGGAATTGGATTCAAAGATTGAATCCAAATCTCAGAGGAAATTGAGATTGATCAGAAACTCTTTTGATTAATCCCTATAAATATGTGTTAGAATAGAATAGAAAAGACACTGACAGAGAGAGAGTGAAAAGAGAAAGAAAAAAGTCATTCAGAAAGGTTAAAGCAATTTTTAGAATTTTTTGGAGAATTTTAGGCTAATTTTTTCTAGAAATTTTTGAAAAATTTTTAGATTTCGGTTGAATTTTTCGGGCGAAGTTTGAATTTTTCGATGAATTTTTCGGCATGAGTTGAACTTTCCGGCCAGCTACCCAGTTTTCGGTAATTATTTTCAGAAATCGATCAATTTTTTGATGAACTTCTGACAAAAAACTCAGATTTCGACAACATTTTTCAGAATTTGACGAGATTCAACTGGAGTTCTTCGTTTGGGTAGAGCGAGGGAGGAGGAAAGAAAAGAAAGAGAGAGAGGAAATGGGAGATCTGTTGAAAAACAGAGGATATAGCCTTTATACCTGTTGAAAACGATGTTGTTTTGGTGTTATTGTTCTCAGAGGATCTGAGCGTTTTGAAATTGGACGACCCGACCCGAGCGCCAACTCGCGTGTGACCCGCGTGTGACTCGAGTGCGAGCCATTTCTGAAGCCGAGCCGAACCGCGTCTCCGAGCCATTTTTTTTCTCAAGTCGAGTCGTTAAGCCGAACCGTTCCCAGGTTATTTATTTATTTATTATTATTATTTATTGATTAGATTAGAATTGTTTAGTACTTTTTTATTTTATTTTATTTTTATTTTATTATTTTCTTTAAATGAAATTCAAAAAAATATATTTTTAAGAAAAAGTTGAAAGTGTCAATTTTCCTTGAAAATAAGTTTTTCTAAAAAATATTTTTAAGAAAAAGTTGAAAGTGTCAATTTTCCTTGAAAATAAGTTTTTCTAAAAAATATTTTTAAGAAAAAGTTGAAAGTATCAATTTTTCTTGAAAATAAGTTTTTTTCTAAAAAAATATTTTTGAGGAAAAGTTGAAAGTATCAATTTTTCTTAGAAATAAGTTTTTTCTAAAAAATATTTTTGGGAAAAAGTTAAAAGTATCCATTTTTCTTAAAAATAAGTTTTCAAAAAAGAGTTTTTTTTTTAGGAAAAGTTGAAAGTATAAATTTTTCTTGTACAAAAGCAATGAATTTTTGAAGAGAAAAAGATTTATATCTAAAGCTAAATCATTTTTTTATTTCTTTTCCTTTTTATTTTTTTAAATTTTCTTTAATATTAAATAATTTGACGATAGAGCCTCTGTAAGTAAAACAATAGTCTCCTTGCATATTCTTGAGGTGAGAGAATTTTTTTAATTTTTTGCTAAAAGTATTAGAGTCAATTGAGAATAATTTTTAATAGTTAATTACTTGATAAATTTTTAAGGCTTATTAGATAACACAAAAATAAGTTGGTACCATCTTTCATGAGCGTTATGAGGGTGTTATAACTTTTTTCACATGTAATCGAACTCTAGAACTCTGTTCCGGTTAGTAGACCTGAACCTATTCTTTTAGGGACCTTTAGGCTTAGGTATTTTTTAAAAGGATAGATTTTTTAATTACATATAAATAAAAAAATTGATGCTAATTTCTTAAATTAATATCTAACGATAGATTTTTGGATCTAGACGTTATGTCATGTTCACCGGTAATTTTATTACGACGGAATCGCGAGACCAAACACCCTTTTAAGTAGCTCAGACTATCTCTCATTTTTATAGGTTTCATTTGTTATCAGAGTTCCTAACAGTTTGAGGTAGTTTGATTAATTGATTGCTTGGCTTGCTTTTTTTAATCTTTTTTCTCCTTTCACCATGTTTATTTAGCTTTTCAAAGGTGTCGGAGACTCATCTTCAACTCCAAGATTCTCCATTTCTTCATTTTTGTTTGTCTTGTTCTTGCAGTTGAGTAATCCAGTTTTTGATATGTTCTTCCGACGAGTCATTACAAGCAAGAATCATTTGAAGATCAGGGAAGAACCCAAGATTCAGGTATCACACCTAAGCTTCCTATCCCTTTTGTATAATTAAGGAGATCAGTCAATCTACAAGTATATTCATCCATGCCGGCCCGGCCTCTTGTTTTGATGGAGTTGGCTTTTATGCAGAGTAAAATATGGTCCTAATGGTTTAATTTCCTTCTGAAAATTTGCAAATATATGGATCCAAACTTGGTTTTTCTTTTCTTTTTTTTTTTTTTTTATAAATTTTTCTTCACCATTTCGTTATCCATCCTAATTGTTTTGATCCATTCATCAACGAGCTGTTAAAAGATTCAGGCAGATCAATTGTTGCAGGGTTAATTTATAAGAACCGAAAATATGTACTAATACAAGTTTGGGTCAAGCAGGAACAGCCGGCTAAAGTTCCAAAATGGCGACAACTTCTAAATCCAAAAAACAAATAGCAGGTGAGAAGAAAATAGTGATCGTGGAAGGTCGGCATCCACAAAAAATGGTGGGTTCTAGTGTTGCTGAAGCAGCGTTGACTGAGGCTACCAACCAACACAAACAAACAGGTCGCAAACGTGAAAGAACTGAAGCTCAAAGGATTGCACATAGAGCCACTTGTAGGAAGTTTCGACTGAAAGAGAAAGTAAAGCAATTAATCTCTATCCATCAAAATTTCTTTTTCAGTTTATTTATATCTTTAATTAACTTTTGCTTCCTGTTTTATAAAATAAAGGGCAGGCGTACGGAACTCAAAAAGATGGAGACCGAGTACTTTGAAATGGTGCCAAAGTTCGAAAAGATGAATTCTGAAAACCAGCGGCTGAAAATGGAGCTGGAGGAAAGCATCTCTGAAAATGAACGTAGGCGGAAGGAAATCGAGGGACTGAAGAGAACTCTTGAGGAACAGGTGCCATACCGCCATTTCTCTCGCCCTCCCTATCTATCTAGTATTAACATTATCTTCTACCATTTGCTTGCTTTCCTTGTTTGTAAATGATTGGATTGTGCGATAAAATAATCATTTGTGGTTAATTACTGAAACCCAATTTTTTTTATGATGAAGAGTAATAGCAGATTTTTTTTTAACAACCATTTTACACTTGAGAGGATAGCTAGCTTAAAGTTTAATCGCTTTAACATTTACAACCAATCTTCGTCCACCAATATAAAAGGCTTTTGAAGGCTAGCAGAATTATAGTTAGCTAAAAAAATCATAATTTTGTTTGAATGACATAGTCAGTAGTTCAAATTATGTTGTATAATAAACTAATAGTTAAAAAAAAAAACTTTTTAAGTATAATTTTGATTAATATATTTTTCTTACATACTTGGTTAACAAATTGATGATTTCTGAGCTAATAGCTAGTTTTTGTTTAGCTTAAAAGTATAACCATATGATTGCAACATGTTCTTGAATATATGACCGTTATTATAATAATATAATTTTTGAATTGTTAAAGTGTTGTTATTTTTTATTTGTTAAATTTTAAGTTTCCTTTGTCTTCTTATCCTTTTTAAGTTTGTCACATGTTAAGTTTTTATCTTCATCCACACGTAATAAAGGTATGCTAAAGTAATGTTATTTTACATCTATTAAATTATGGGCTTTTTGTGATCTTATATACAAGTTGGATTACTTCACCTATAATTAATTAGTTTTAGGTTAGATGCGTATTTAATATAGTATCAAAGTCATGTTTCTATTTATTGTTTTTACATGTTACTTTTCCTGTTATTTCTTTTAAATTTGTCATGTCTTAAATTTCTGTGACTTATTAAAATGGTGTTATTTTATATCTGTTAAACTTGAGTTTACTATGAATTTGTATTCAAGTTATATTGTTTCACTTGTTATCAATTGATTTTAGATTTGATGTGTACTATGAATCAAAGAATTTGTCTATCACATTAAAAAAATTTGTAATTTATCCATTTCAAGAAAAAGGAAAAAAGGAATCATGGGTTCCTAAATTAATAGAAAGACTTGTGCTATTCGTAAGTGTTAGCTAACAATATCCATTTTTAATATAATTGTGTTTTCAGAAATCCAAGCAGGCACAGATGAGTCAAATTCCTGCAGAATTGGAAATTGATTTAAGAAAATTTATATTTTATTATAAATTGAAGCCGTAAACTCCACCTATATTTTCTATTATAATTTTAATCTTTTCACATAAAAAGTGAAAAGCATTAGTTTCCCATTTTTATTGTATGAGCTGTTCATATCTAACCTTAAACTTTCCCATTTTTACTGCTTCTTGATTTGTTTGTCTTGAACTGCAGGGGCAAAGCATTAGTATTTTGAACAAGGTATGCGAATTTTGTTGTGCCATTTTTTAGTTTCGGCTCTTCTGTTGAGTGCTGAAGATATTATTCTTTATTGCAGTATGTAGAATTGTTTGCGTCGCAGACCTTTGAGCCAGGTGCGTGAACTTCTAAAACTATGCTTTGCAGGATGGTAATGAATTAGTGGGATTGGGAACGACTGGGGCAGACAATTTTCTACCTTTGTATATATTGCCTGATTTTGATCAGCAAATGGGGCTTTGGTATTAATTATATATCCAACTCTTGATCAAATTGCTTGGTATTATCTTGATAGACTTTACATGTTTGCAGTCTCCGACTACCCCAACATAACTGCCTCTTCTGCTGTATCCTCCCTTTGTGCAAATCCTGACTTTTCCTCTTTGTTTGATGCCCAAAATGATAATCGTCTCTCTCTGCCAGCTGCCCCAAATAATTATCTTGGTAAATCAGGTTTTAATATTCTTCATCATCATATAATATATATATATATATATATATATATGTTAGGAATAGTCACTTAATCTCATAAGAGATCTATTTGAAATCGATTAGATATTAATTGATGGATAAAAAGACTTGCAAAAGAAAATTTCTAAGAGAAATTTTTTTTTTAATAAGCAGGTTAGTCTGTTTATAAATAGGTAGAGTCTTCGTAGAGTTAAATATTATAAAAAAATGTAAGAGAGTTGTAGGGTTTTATGGGATAGACAACTAATAAACTAGAGGAGATTAAAAGTTAAAAGTTTTTTATAGGTGTGTATGTTTGAGTGGAATATAAGAGAGTGAGAGTTTCTACATGGATATGTTACATTGATGCATATGAGTATGTGTTTGTTTGGATTGAGAATACTCTATAAGGCTAGAGAAGAATGAAAAGGTCTATAGGTATTGATTATTAGTGAGATAGATTTAGTATGAAGGCACAAACTTGCTGTTGATAACTAAGCAAGTTTTTGCCTTCATAACGTTGGTTCATCATGTTTACTCCTTATTCATTTCTCAAATTGTCGAAAAATTTACATGTTTCTTAGTATTAAAAATTTGCTTTTGAGTTGGTTAATTTTACTATTGACTGTAAGGTCCTCTCATAGTTTCCTAAATTCACTCATCTTGGTTTGTGTTTTCTTGTTAATTTAGGAGATGGGGCTGGCTACTCTTCTGGTGCAAATCATAACTTTTCAAATGTGTCGGATGCCTTTGCCCCAAATTGTCATAATAACATTGTCGACTCTGCTACCGGTAATTAAGCAAGTTTTTGCATTCATAATGTTGGTTCATCACGTTTACTCCTTATTCTTTTCTCAAATTGTTGAAGAATTTACATGTTTCTTGGTATTAAAAATCTGCTTTTGAGTTGGTTAATTTTACTCTTGACTACGAGGACTTCTCTTAACTTCCTAAATTCACTCATCCTGATTTGTGTTTTTTTTTTAATTTGGGAGTTGGGGCTGTCAGCTTTTCGGATTACTTGCTGGATGTGGTTGATGTCCCAAATCTTCCTGGTAACATTGGCTCCTTCACTAATGATCCTGCTGACGGTAATTAAGCAAGTTTTTGCATTCATATTATTGGTTCATCATGTTTATGCCTTATTCTTTTCTCAAATTGTCGAAGAATTCACTTGTTTCTTGGTATTAAAAATTTGCTTTTGTGTTGGTTAATTTTACTCTTGACTACAAGGTCTTCTCTTAACTTCCTAAATTCACTCATCCTGGTTTGTTTCTTCTTTTTAATTTAGGCGTTGGGACTAGCTTTGTTGAAGACTCGCTGAATGTGGATGATGACCCAAATCTTCATGATAACGCTGGCCCCTTCATTGATGGTCCTCCTGCTGGCAATTAAGCAAGTGTTTGCATTCATAATATTGGCTCATCTCTTGTTTATATTTTATTGAGTTAATGTCATGAATTATTTCTAAATTATAATAAAATATTTAGTATAATATTTAAGTTTAAATATTTAATGTAATACCTGAATTATAAATTTATTAACTGATATACTAATTACTTCTAATGTAATTAGGTCCAAATGATAACATGTAATGTACAAATAGCTAGTATCACATTAATTAATATATTCATAATTCAAATCTCATATTAGAGATTTTTAAAATTTAAATATCATATTAAATATTTTATTATAATTTAAAGATTATTCGTGATATTATCCTTTGTGATTTTCTAGTACGACTGGAAAAAAATATTTTACAATTTTGTAATGGTACTAAAATATTGCTTTTGTGTTGGTTAATTCTACTCTTAATTACTACAATGTCTTCTCTTATACTTATCCCCATGAATTTTCGTGTTAATTTAGGATCTACGTTCTGAGAAAATCCACATTCCAAGGCGGTTTAGAGATCTCTATCAGCTCCTCACCTCAACCAGATTCCTGCAACTTCTGCTCTTATCGATCTGTTAGTAGAACCACCTTGTCGGAAACTACACTAGTGTTGTACCGAGCATGTCAACAAGCCAAGAGTTATCTTCACCGTCTCTGACTCGGAGTCCTTAAATAGTATCTGGTGATGGTACTTTCGTCATTGTTTCTGTTTCTGGTAGTCGCTGCTTTGTATGTTGAACATATAAATATGTTTTGTTGTATATTTCAGTAACTATTTGTTCATTTTCATATGAAGTTGCATGAAATAAACAATAGTGAGGTGACATCTTTGTTCTACATTCTCATTCATCCGTCCCTTAAAATGCTCGTTCATGGAATATTCCAGGTTGCATGTTGACAATAAAATTGGTCATACGTGAAGAAATTCTAAGTTGCGTAGCAGAAAATGTCTCTACTTCGTTTTCTGTAAGCCTTCGAAATCGAGGTTGTGGCAAACAAAAATTATAAACCGTCTGCAGAACCTTGTAGACGATTACAAAAGCTGACTTCTGCTCGCAGTTGTCATGGTATGCCCTGTGGAGACTTGACCACGATCCTAACCATTTGTATTTTCCATTTATAGAAGATGTAATAAACTCATCTAGATGAAACCCCAATTTGTATATTCTTTTACTTAATTTAATAGAAATATATGTCATCAAAGAAGTGTAATTTTCACGTGTTCAAAACGTAAAATGATTTAATTTACCATATTGTTTTTGGTTTCAAATAGTATGGTGACCGCCCATCGAAGGATTCAGAGTTGTTAAACATAACAGAGCAAAATACAAAGGAAAACAAAAAGATCCCTTCAAATTGTATCTTCACACAAAAAATAAGCGAAGAAAGGGGGGAATATTTATCCCTTTAACTTCTACTAAGAGAAAAATTACAGTATCCTCGTCTCACCTACGCTATGCTCGTCTTTCTCACCCCTGCTGCTGCTTGCAGCAGGCAGTGTAATTAGAGATTTTTAGAGTTCGTCATGTGAATCGTCCTCTTCAGTTGATTCACCCCCTGGAGCTCCACCAGATCTTTGATATACAGCCGTGATGATAGGGTTGCAAACAGCCTCGACCTCCTTGAGCTTCTCCTCGTATTCTTCTTTCTCAGCACTTTGGTTCTCGTCAAGCCACTCAAGGGCCTCCTTCACGGCAGCTTCAACTTTCTCCTTCTCATCTGATTCAAGCTTGTCAGCAAGCTTATCCTTGTCGTTAATCTGGTTTTTCATGTTGTAGACATAGGTCTCCAGGCTGTTGCGAGCATCAATCTTTTCCTTCACCTTCTTGTCTTCCTCTGCAAATTCCTCTGCTTCCCGAACCATTCTGTCAATCTCCTCCTGGCTCAGACGACCCTTATCATTGGTGATAGTGATCATCTGTGATTTACCTGTGCCCTTATCTTCTGCCTTAACATTTAAGATACCATTTGCATCAACTTCAAATGTAACTTCAATTTGAGGGGTTCCCCTGTGCAATTGAGGGATCAAAAAGTAAGTCAGAAAATTCAGGTGAAGATTTGCAGAAAACATGCAAGATAATTTGATGGAGAGAGCAAACCTTGGAGCTGGAGGAATTCCATTAAGATCAAATTTCCCAAGCAACCTACAATCCTTTGTGAGACTCCTTTCACCTTCAAAGACCTGACATCAAACCAAAGCAATTCAAATAAGGTTCAAAATATTCCAGTTCTTAGCATTAGAAAATCCAATTATAAAACATTTTACTAGCAGACAGGCATTTATAAATTTTAATAACAAGCCTGTACCTGAATGGAGACGGTGGTCTGCTGATCCTGATAAGTGGTGAAAACTTGTGACTTCTTGGTTGGAATAACAGTGTTTCTGGGAATCAACTTGGTCATTACCCCACCAACAGTCTCGATACCAAGCGTAAGTGGAGCCACATCAAGCAGAAGAATATCTGTGCATAAGAATTACACAAATGTCAGCCATAGTTGATTCAATTAGAACAGTTTCATCAGCTATAGGCCTGCATAGTTATAATCGACAAAGTTAAGGAGAAGAAAATGTACCTTTGGTTTCATCACCACCCTCTCCACTCAAGATGCCTCCTTGTACTGCTGCACCATAAGCAACTGCTTCATCTGGGTTAACACCCTTGTTGGGCTCCTTTCCATCAAAGTAGTCCTTAAGGAGCTGTTGAACCTTTGGAATTCTTGTGCTTCCACCTACAAGGACAATCTCATCAATTTGATGCTTCTCCAAACCAGCGTCTTCCATTGCCTTCTTCACTGGTCCCATGGTCTTTCTGAACAGGTCATTGTTCAACTCCTCAAAGCGAGCCCTGGTCAGTGGCTCAGAGAAATCAACACCATCAAAAAGTGATTCAATCTCCACACGGACCTGGTGCTGGCTGCTGAGAGCTCTCTTGGCACGCTCAGCTTCCCTCCTAAGCTTCCCAAGAGCCCTGTTATCCTTGCTGATATCCTTTCCATGCTTTTTCTTGATCAATTTAATAAAGTACTCCATAACCCTTTGATCAAAATCCTCACCTGCAAGAAAAATGACCGTTAGCAAAAATCCATAATCAAAACAATTTTTAAAGAATAAAAGCAAACAAGAAGATGCTTACCTCCCAAATGAGTGTCTCCATTCGTGGAAAGAACCTCGAATACACCATTGTCAATTGTCAAGATACTGACATCAAATGTCCCACCACCAAGGTCAAAAACAAGAATGTTTTTCTCTCCACCCTTCTTGTCCAAACCATAGGCAATGGCAGCTGCAGTTGGTTCATTGATAATTCTTGCCACATTGAGCCCAGCAATAATGCCAGCATCCTTGGTGGCCTGCCTTTGGGCATCATTGAAGTAAGCTGCAAATCAAACATAGAGATAATTTGAACATAAACATGGATCAGACAAACAGAACCTTTTTCCAACAGAGAACATTGTTCCTTATAATGCACTCACCAGGAACAGTGACGACTGCGTCCTTGATTTTCTTCCCAAGGAAAGCTTCGGCTGTTTCCTTCATCTTATTCAGAATCATAGCACTGATCTCCTCAGGACTGAAGACCTTGGTCTCTCCATCCTTAATCTTTACTTGAACATAAGGCTTTCCATCCTTGTTCACAATCTTATATGGAACAAGTTTCATGTCCTTCTGGACCTCCTTATCCTCAAACCTGCAAAGAACAAAAGCGCCTCAATAAGCATTATTTCCCACCCCTAAAACATAAAACCAGAAACATGAGAAGAATGTGAATTACTTTCTTCCGATTAGTCTCTTGACATCAAAAATGGTTCTCTCTGCGTTAACAGCTGCCTGATTCTTTGCAGCCTCACCGATCAGCCTCTCGCTGTCAGTGAAAGCCACCCAAGATGGTGTAATACGGTTTCCTTGGTCGTTGGCTATAATTTCAACATGACCGTTCTTGTAAACACCAACACAAGAATAAGTTGTGCCAAGATCAATTCCAATAACCGTCCCTAATTTCATGGCTTCCTCCTTTGCAATTGAGATTGCAAAAAGACATCCTGCTTGCAAAGCTTACACATTGTTAATACCATTATAGAGACCCTTTCAACACGTGATTTAAAGTAAAATAATTATTATTCACTTTAGAAATCAATATCAGATTTGGTAAAACTGCCACGTGTACAATAGATCAAGATAGAATGGAATACTAACGAACTTGCTAGAACATTCTTGTCCATAACATTGATAATTCACCGTAAATGGCAAAATAAAATAAAATAAAGTGAAACAAAGGATTTTAATTAAGTAGTTCAAACTCAACCTCGTTTACTAAAGATCATTCAGTTTTAATCAAACTAATTAGCAAGTCATTCATTCTGTAAATCCAGAAATTTCTAGTTTTCGAATCAATGGAGAGAAAATCAAACAATATGAGATCGCTGAAACTCTTATTTCACGATCTAATGCATCACTAGAACCGTATAACATAAATCAGGTCTAAGCATGCATCGATTTACGAGCAAGAAAATCAATCATCGAAAGAGAATTAGATCTACTATAATTCCTCTATAACAGAGAAACAATCAGAAATCACGAAATCACATGAAACAAGCAGATTTAGCAAACCAGGAACAGCACGGCACCCACCGGTCAAGACTATCGCTAGAACCACCAAAGAGCCGCGTGCTCTCCACAAGCCAGCCATCACGCGTCCTCAACTCTTATCTCTCTCTCCCTCTCTTCAGAGAAGTATCTTCGAGCTTTTCCTCTGAAAGTCGAATCGCTGTACCGTTTAAAATGAAACGAGCTTTTCGAATCAGACCTTTCTTTTTGTTTTTTGAGGGGGAGTCGCGGTTCGCGCTTTTTATATTTGGAGTATCCGCATCTAACGTTAATTTTTCGGACGGGAGTAAAATGAGAGAACATGTCATCTGTGGTGACGTGGACCAATCAGGTTTCGATTACGGATTCATTCAGCCAATGAAACTAGATCTTGTGTTGGGAAGATCCTGGCTGTTTGTTTTCCCAGATGTTTGCGTGTCCGTCTCTTGCTAGCTCTCTTTTCCGATTTAAACTACCATTATAAGAAAAACGCGCCAACACTGAGTCGTTTTTTGACCAGTTCAAATGCACAAAAAAAAAAAAAAGAACTATGGCTTTTTATAACGGAAAATGGACTTACCAAAGACCAGCACCATTTACATTGAGTCAATTTTGAAACAAAATATATAATAAGATACCTGTTTTCTATTAGCGTATGGACTGTACTCAAAACACAAATGTAGACGTCAATAAAGTATTTATTATTATTATTATTATTATTAGGCAAGAGGCATTACGCGAAAGAGGGCTTAACATTGGTAATTGTCAATTGTCATGTTCATTTTTTATGTCGTGGGATGTGACTTTGATATGGCTATTGTGAAACATGAAAGCTTAAGTCTAGATTTTGATTATACAATAAATTGATAGCTACTAATTATTGGAAAAATTATATCAATTATTGTTAGTGAAATTTTAAATTTTGTAAATGAAATTAGTAAGAAAACACATATATTTTAAAATATATTAAAATAATTAATTAAAAATAAAATATGGATAAATCTTTTAATTTTGTTTATGAAATTAAAAAATTTCAACATATAAAAAATGAATCATTACTATTAAGTGGTAACTAGGAATTATATTTTATTTTGGAAAAAAAAAATTCCGTAACAAATAAGTTGTTTGGAACCCTCAAACACAAATGTTGTAAATTATCTCAATATCACGAAAAATTATTCGGAAGACTTGACCAAGATTCTTTATTATTGAGAGGAATGCTTTTATAAATTGAAACAACTTGCCATTAGTTAATTTAATTATTACTTATAATAGATAGAAAGAAATAAAAAATGAAAAAAAGGCATTCGTGAAAAACTATGTTGCGAATAGATTAAGCATATCATATATACATAATCTAAGTGAAGAGCATCAGAATGCAAATTAAGAGTATATATATTTGAAAGGTACTGTTAATTTTTATTTATATTTTTGTGGTTATCCATCTATTTTAGAAAGATAGTGAAGCTAAGTTGATTAGTGACTTAGATGAAACAAAATTTACTCATGGTTAGATCTTTGCTTTTGAAGGAGATGTGTTTTAGAAATCAACAGAACAAACATGTACAGCACGTTCTAGAATAAAAAATTTGAGTTTGTTGCCTTAGAGAATGGGAGATCAAAAGCTATTAATGGCTAAAAATCTAGTATCATTTGATATACCATTGTAGCCTAAACCAACTCTAACTGTTAAGGGTTCTTTTTTCATCATCACTGCATTGACGATGCTTTGGAAATCATATGTTCTTCCCGAAAAAATTCACTTGGATAGTAGAGTTTCAAAATCTTTGATCTCTGTGCTAATGATGCACATATGAATGTATTTTATAAAGGACATTGTTTGCTTTCGACCTAGTTTTATAAATCAATAATGAGGATAATTTTCACAATCAATACATAGGTAAAATTTTATCAGAAAAGAACATGTGAACCAAAATTTCTTTTTATCTTGATGCTTTGAGTGCCATGGCCAGTAAGAATCAATTTTATCACATTTACTATTTCCTGATCTTACTTTTATAATATTCAAGGAGATCACTCAGGAAAGAATTTATGGCCATAGGATAATATATGAACACATGTAGATGAAGGCAACAGGAGGAGGGGGAGGAGGAGTTTGATTCTGCATGTGGTGACTGTATGATTGTGAGAAAAAGGGTAAGACTTGGGAGTAACATATACCGAGAGTATTAAACAGGCAGCCGATAAATTTCAATCAAAATAAAGGGTGCGTGAGAAAGCATGAGACTACCTATATCATCACTGTCCACAACAATCATGACTCGCACTTTCCTTAGGCTTTCTAGCAGAAATAATATTGCTTTGACTTTGGGAAACCAAGTGCTGTTTTAAATTATATCCACCTGGTGCGCTGCCATTTCCTGATCCTTCAGTGATTCACATATAGACAAACACAGGAATTCACTTTTTCTCCTGCAATTTTGATTATAATGTGATCTGGATTTTTGGTTTATCAGCTTCTTTTTCGGACCACTTAATTATATCTAATTATGAACAAGTTCCGAGATGAGTGTTAAATCTAGGTAACATCCTTTTGCATCCTAAGCCCTTGTTTACTGATATATATTATTTGAAGAAAACAGATAACTGCACTAATTGCTTACACATAAATTTTATGATGATAATGCCACGATTGTCCATTGAGATGGGAATAGTTGGTAGTAGAATTCAGCTGCAGGGACTGAAGAGTAACGATTAGCAGAGTTCGAAAGGTAAATTTCTTACCCAATTAGAAGCACTTGATAGATTGCAATGGAACGTACAGGACTTGAAGAGATATTGTTTTTGTGTCTAGAAAGAGAGTAGAGTAATTTTCGTGCAACAATAGGAGACTAATGAAGGGCATCTTAACATTACAATTTAGCAGATTGCTTAGAAGTTGATATTTTAGAAAAAAGGTGGGAAGGTTGAGTGGTCAACTTAAGCAAGGTGTTGTAACTTATTGTGATATGACTGCCACTTCCGGCCATTTGTACAGAAATTCATGGAACGGATGAACTTTCATTTCCCTTTTTATGAAGACCCTTTACATGAGAGATTCATGGCTTTTGTCTCATTGCAAATGTAGAGCTACTGCTGATATTTTACTGATATTGATGCAGTAGTAAGCATTCAACATGAATACAGATACCAAACAGTAAGCTATTCCTGTATCGTTTGATAATCAATTGGAGCACTTATCTACCAAGGGTTGACATAATCAAGTGCCTTTGCAGATCTTCAAAAGACAAATTAACTTGATCCGAAATTGCATAGACTACATTTTTTAGAGGGAATCAGAAAGAGATCAACCATTAATATATGTAACAGTAGGAACCTTTTGGTCACAAAAAGCCCTAATGTAATAAGAGCAAGCTACACGGAGTAATTATTATTAGACAGCTGCTGAGTTTTTAATAATAACCTTGGTAGTGCCAGCCATCAGTTTCTCAGTTTGCCAGCAAAATCTGATAGTGTTTGAGATGAAGTTTGTTTTTACTAGTTAGTTTATTTGAGTTCCACCTTGACAAAGAACATTACCATCATTTCTTTCTTCCATCTAGGGAAAATTAATTTGATAGCCAGTGCTGATAAGTGATATGATCTACATATATAGGACACCGAGTGTAGCCTATCTCCTTATTACAGCCTTCCAGAAAGTTTTATACTGTAATAAAGCTACATATATAGCAAGAAGTAACTCTCTCAAGTCTGACTTGGAGATCAAATTAACACTGATGTCAAAATTTGTGTAAGAGCCGAAGTACTTGGGTGTCGATTTGAACATGTCACGTTCTCGCTATATTGGCTCATCGATAAAGACATTCACTTGACAAAAGTATAATGGATTAGGGCAAATTGCATTTGATATTCGAGTATACGGTAGTCAATAGGTAATCATTCACAAAATTGTTGAGCCTTGAAAGACTTATGCAATGCCTAAAAGAAAAGACTATATGTATGGAGCTAATTGATCCATGCAAGGTTGATTGCTACCTAACAATTGAATTTGGATGAGTGCATCATCATTATTCTACAACGCTTTTGACTAGTTTGCCATAGAAACAATCAGCTTGGCCCCCTTCTTAACCAATATAAATCTGCATTTTTTTTTTCTCCTCCATTTTAACAGCACCACCCGCATTATCCAACATGGGCCCTTATGCTAAAACCATGATTCTCTTTCTCTTGTTAGTCTATCTCGATCCGTTTATCGGTGAGCAAAAATTTCAAGCATTCAAAGGCAAGTAGTTTAAGTAAATTTTCAGACATTTCTAAAGGTGATTAACAAAGTTTTGTTATATTATGCAGGCAGAGTTAAGGGCTCGGAGCATGGTGTAAACTCTGCAACTAATGAGGTAAGTTAACAGCTAGGATATTAAAATTTTGATCTGTCCTAATACATAAAATGAGGACTATAAATTGACGTATCCTTTACTCAAAAGAAAAAAAAAAGGGGCCTCAAAGTTCATTTGATAGTTCAAGGTACTGTACTTTGCTAAATATATAATGACCGCTTCGAAGTGGATGATTCAGGTGAAGATGAGGAAGCTGATACTAGATGTTGACGTTCAAATGGACTATAGGCCGATTACTGCAAATCCTAAACATGAACCGGGACCGCCCAGAGGAAATTAAATCTGAAATATCAGCAGGAGGTGGCAGCTGAACCTGAAGTAAGTTGAAGGCCCTTGAGGAAATACTTCTTGTACTACTAAAATATGATCCTTGGTGGCTTTTGAATCTAAAAGCTTAAGTAATAGTTACTTTATAATAATTTTTTTTTCCCTTTTTGGGTTGTCTGTATGTTTTAACTTGTATCAGTTGTATGAGTATAGTTTATTGCTGTTAAGCTACGAATAAATGTAAATAATCCTTATCTCAGCGGCGTATTTAAGACTTGTCTTCCTTGGATAAGAAGAATCAAAATTATTACAGCAATTAAGAAGCAGATCTTGAATTCAGGAGATTAGAATCCAAAATGGCTGGCTTATTCCCTCGTGTCTTTTTTTTTTTTATACTTGAGAATGTCAAAGTATTGAAGTGATCAGTTCAGTATTCTATCAATGGATTACGTAGCTACTAGCTTATTCCCTTCCGTCTTTTCTTGGCAACAGCTGGCCATTTTCAGCTCTGCAGTCTTGATCTCAATGGTATATATTGAAGAAAAAAAGGATTAAAGTTGAACAAATTGAGTTGCAGATAGGCTGTCTGCTTTGTTGGAAGAAAAAAAATCGATGTGTTGTTGCTCTTTAATTCCCTGTTCCATGTTTCATGAATATGTTTTACAGATAAAAATGAATCATCACTATATAATATGCGAGAAAGTATCCATGAATATTGCTATTACTACAAAATTTTAGCAACTCATTTAAAATGCAGAAATGGTGATAGTTACAGTTTGTGCCGAGCTCCAACCTCAAGGTGTTCTTGGAAAAATAAAAAAGAAGCGCAGTGAGACAGAAAGGCAAGGTGTATTCCCTGTGTGTTTGCACTCTGACACACAAATCAGATAAAATAAAATCTAGAAGGAAGTAGGAAGGAAGAGATGGGTCTTGGATACGTGCTTGGACTTTCATATTTATAGATGAGCAATAAAAGACTAAAAACAGCACCGAGTTGATGCAGTATTGAGCATGTCAGATCTACCTGACATGTCAGATCGACACAAATGACAGAAATATCTCTGGTAGGCTACTGAAAGCTTCTAAGAGGGAAAAAGACCACCATGCCCTTTTGACCACCAAATGCCCATTACATTCTATCCTCCCGCCACACAATCTGAGTATTAGGCTACTGGATGTTTGATTGATGCATCCGATGTAAGGTAGGTGGAAAAAAGGAAAATAATGTGTAATTTAATTCTTTAAGGCCGACGTCACTGAGTAGGTTTGTATTGAAAGATAAATAATCTTAAGCCATGGTCTAATTTGGTGAAGATTTGATATTGAGCCATGGTCCGATTTGGTGAGGATCTAATCTTACGCTTATGCCTCGAGCTGAGTGCATAGTCGACTTGAAGGTTACTGAGATGTAAATTATTCAGAGTGATTCGAAATTAGTGGTGGAGCTCGTCTAGTCGATGTGAGACTTGTGTTTTATTTTAGGGGTTTGAGTTTGGGCCCTTTACTTTGAATTCTGGTGACAAGTTGGGCATCTAGTCTATTATAGGGAGTTGTTCGATTTGGCTCGTTCAAGCTAAGATTTGTCTGGTCTAGTTGGTTTGACAACATTAAATAAGGAGAAAGATAGTTTGAATGAAAAAATTTAGATAGCAAAGATGAAAAGACATTTACCTTTTTTCACTTTGATGGGTGACATGATTTGTGCTATTCTTCTGATCTGTCGTGTGGCTATATAAATGGGTTTTAGGGATCTAGTTTTCCACTGTTTTTGCTTTCTTTGCTTTCGATCCAATTTGAACATTTCGACCTTAAAAGCTTTTCAGCCTTAGAGTTTTTCTACATTTTTTTTATACGTATTCTTAACTATGTATTTTAGTGTAAGTTTTAGGGAGGCTGAGAGTTGTCAAGTAGAACCTATGGGAGGTCAGCACGGGCAAATTGACAATGATTTGATCCCACCATTCATTAGGAAATATAATTGTGAGAAAATGGCTTTCTGGTTTAATCTGATGTCTAAGGAAGGGTAACGACAAAACGAAAAAAAATTCGGGTAAAATGAGAACAAATCTTGAGCATGGAAGAGCTATGTACTTAGATAAACTTTGACTTACAAAATCCATCACTTTTTTCTTATCTTTTAGGTCAGTCCATCTTCTATGGCTAACTTTATTTCATTTTCGATTGTTTCCTCTTCTGGGGTTCATTCATATCAATTTTCTTCTACTTATACTCTTTTCTCCATCAATACTTCTGTTGTCACTTTATTCCATCCCAATTAATTCTTGTCGAGATCTCTTCCTTTTCTGAGGGTCTTCACCTCATCCCTCTTTCCTTAGAGTTAAGTTACTCTCAACTATAGTTTCATTTCAAAATCTTAAAATTTCTCATGAGTCAAAATCTTTTGACAATGAAGATTTTGAAGAAGAAGGTTTCAAGGAAGAATAAGAAGAAAGAAGTACCTTGGTTGAAGAAAAATATGACAAAGAGAGGAATCCTATGAAGTAGGATGCTGGTCGAGGTCTCTATATATACTCTTTATGACCTCGTCATGATCTCTAAAGACATGATGAGCGAACTAAATGGTAGGACAAATCTTGAAAACTATTCTAACATATGTTTAGCTCATCACATTTGTGTTCTAATGATGCTTTTTTTTTTTTTTTATAGAGAGGTATAGTGTAATAATATCAAACTTCTTAGATCAGGCCATTGATAAAGTAGAGCCATATTGGCTCAATGTATATTAGAATTCTTTTATGGCAAGTTTGAGTTTTCTATTTCATTCTTTATTTTTTTTAATTTTTAATTTTTATAATTTAATTATCACTCAACTCACTCATAACTTTGTATGGTACATAGTTACCTTCATCTTTTTTTATTAGTGTTTAAACATTCTTTCTTCTCTTCCCTTATTCAAGGAAATCTTTTCTCTCAAAAAACACCACAGCAATAATATGTGATACTACATAACAGCTCGACCCAACAAGAAATTATTTGCTAATTGCTTGAGCTTAATAAAGAAGCTATTTTTTTTTACCTTGAGAAGCAAAAAATAAATAAAATAGTGAGCATGAGGTAAAGGCTATTTTTTAGGTTGAGACTTGAGAGATAAAAAGTACACCTGACATTTTCATGGATGCATCAGTGACTCTCTTTATCCTAGATCTATCAGATTGAGATAAACTTTTGAAATATACCTATAGGGGGAGCTTATCATTGATGCCCATAGTTGACCTCTCCCGATGTAATAAACAAGATGAAGTACTAAGGTAGATATAAGGTAATCTCAAAAGATTTTATTTTAACATGATTTTATCTAACTATTAGCTTGGTTTTACAGAGATGGCTACCAATGATAACTTTGACCTCAGTTTGTACCAGCACACCTCTAGGCCCAATAAGGGCCAAAAAAATTTAACTCGATGTCCTATCTCGTGAGGGAGACAAAGCCATCAATACCTCACTGCACTTCTCTCGTAACCTAAAAATTGAAAGCTAAGGTTGGCCGAGATCTATCCTCAATGCCAGCACCAACACTTCTTTTTCTTGCTAAAAAACCACATGTAGATGTCTCATTTTCCACCCTTAAGAACCACGAGGCTAAGGCATTAAGGCCTAGCTCAGAGAAGATCTTGACAAGGTTGGAATATACTATAATCGACGATCTTACCATGAACTTCGACGTGACAAGAAGGTTTTACAAGGTCATGGTTTCTCTTCTTGATGAGTACTACGTAACCTCAGCTGATTTTTTATTACTTTTTATTTCTCTAAGTTTTAGTTCTTTTTGTATAGTCCAACAAAAATTTTCACCTTAGCCTTTGGAGAACACCAACAAAACACTCCAGCATGCCTACCTTGCCATAGGTCACCTGTTAAAGATCGAGAAAGACATGGCTATCTTGGTCAAATAGCATAAAAAAAGCTCAAACATATTAGGTAAATGTTAAGTTCAGCCTCGGTGTGTCCTACAAAAAGAAGGTTGAGTTAAAAAAGAGGAACGATGAGCTGACAACAACACTGAAGGCCATCTCGATTGATAAAGTCTCAGCTGAGTCTATGAAAGAGCAAGCCAATCTTAAGCTCAACAATGCTTAGGCTGAGATAACAAAGTTGAGGTCTGAGCTAAAAGCCAGGAAAAAAAAGAGAAAGAGCTAAAGATAAAGGCTACAGAGGAGTTTAAGGTTTCTAACGAGTTCTTCCAAATGAAGGTGGAGTTCTCTAGAAATATGCTCGATGCCTTTCAGCTAGCCAATGATGAGGTATTGTTTAAAATTTTCACCTTTAACCTTAAATTTTTTGATATTGATATCAATAATATCATATTTGTTGCTATTGCCCTTGCTGATAGAGATACTGCTTTTGTTACTACTGACATATATATATATATATATATTTTTTTACTTTTGTAAATTTTTTGGTTAGGTCAATTTTACCTTAGATTTTGATGACTTGTCTGACAAACAATTTTTATACTTAACAAAAATGAAATAAAATTTTTTTATTCAGTTTAATCCAAGTTTCAGCTCAATTCTATTTTTTTTTTATTTGTATAAGTTTAAGCACGGTTAATCAAAGAAATCTAAGCTCGATTAACTGAATTGGTGATTTACATAACTTGGATTAAATTAACTTGAAAATCTATCTAAGTTATGGGTCAGTTTTGTTAGATCAATTAGGTGTAAGCTCATTAAGCATAATTTGATTTTTGCAATCCAGTACAATATATAAGTGTGAGATTGGTTTAGACCGAGCTATTGAAAGTAGACTTTTAAATTATCTACATTCCACATCCTTAAAGTGATGTTGCCATTCATATCTTGTAGCTTGTAGGTTGTATCATGGACGATCTCTTTGACTATATATGATTATTTTCAGGTCAAGATTAATTTTTCACCTTGGTTATCTACTCTGAGGTTTCAACTTTTCTAAGTTTCAAGTTACTTTTTTTGATATGCTTACGTTTGACCCTTTTATTATAATAATTGATTATTTTTTGTTAAAAAGCTACTATCTGTGTTAGGGCTATATCCCTTTGTTCTTCGACAAGGTTTAAGTCGGCCCTAAACGCTTATTCATTTTCTTCTTTTGACTCTAATTTTCCTCTTAAGCTTGAAAGATTGATTTTAATAGGTACCATAACATTTGTTTCAAATGCCAGATGAAATGAGATTTCACCAATTGATACTTTCATGGTTGTTTTTAAGGTCCATAGCACCCCCGATAGCTTATCGACTTATTTTCTCTTTGTTACGTTGAGTCTCCTTTTTAGTGCTTTTAATATTATTTTGTTCGCAGCTTCAACCTATCCATTAAACTAAGGGTGGGCAAACGACGTGAATTTGAAGTTGACATGAAGGTTTAGACACCATTCTTTGAACCATGAGTTTTTGAATTGTCTGTCATTATCAATTATTATGGACTAAGGTGAGCTAAATTTATAGACTATATTTTTCTACACAAAACTTAACGTGGCCCTCTGTAGTAGTGGCCAAAGCCTCGACTTTAAGCTATTTTGTGAAGTAATTTATTATTACTCAGACAAATCTCTTTTGGCTTATGACCGGAGTGAATGGTACGAGGACATTCATTCTCCATTACATGAAGGGTCATAAGCTGATGATAGGAGTGAGCTTAGTCAAAGAAAAATGTTGCATGTGAGCAAACTTTTGACATTTATCACATCTCTTTACCAGTTCAGTTACGTCTTTTCTGATAGTAGGCTAATAGTAGCCTTACTTAAGTACTTTGTATCCTAGTGGCCAAGGTTCGAGGTGGTTTTCATATATTCCTTCATGGATTTCACATAGGATATAGTCTGTTTCTTCTTTATCAACACATCTTAGACAATGTAGGCTAAAAAATCTTTTATATAATTTTTTCTTAATCATTATCTACTGATGAGCTTTTTTTATCAATGCTTTAGCTTAAATTTTATCTTTTGGTAGTGTTCCTATGGTTAAATATGCCTTGATCGATGTCATCTAGATTTTTTTTTATGATTTATCCTATGAGTTTATCCTCGATTCTTTTGTATGTCAACTCTTTTACCAAGACTTAGTATGGATTTTTTATTGTAATTTTTGAGGCCAACTTAGATAAATACTCTGCTAGTGAGTTTTTGACCTTAGTATTTTCTTTATCTTGACTTTTTTGAAACCAGCCACTAAGGCCAGCATTTTGGCTAGATATTTTTGAATTTTATCCTCTTGAGCTTCAAACTCTCTACTTATTTGGTCAATTACTAGCTAGGAGTCGCTATATGTGGTTATATATTCAACATTAAGCTCGGTGGCCAACCTTAAACCAATCATCAGTGCCCTATATTTCGCTTCATTATTAGAAGCCTAAACTTGAATCTCAGGGCATATGAGTATTATAGTTCTTTCGGACAGATCAGAATAAGATCGACCTTCTATTATGATTTGTGGCCAATTCATCAATAAAAAACTTTTAATTTTTCTTATCTGAGGTATCTATTTTTTTTCTCATGTTGTCTTTTAAAATGGCCCAAGGTGAGCTCAATGACAAAATCTATTAGCACATGAGATTTCATTGTTGACTTAAGTAAAATGTACAGCTCAAATTCATTGAGCTCTATTGCCCATTTGATTAGTCTCCCTAATATTTCAAGCTTTTGTAAAAGCTGTCTTAGTGGTTAATCGACCAACACGTCAATTACATAAGTTCAAAAATATAGCCTGAGTTTTTTGGCCGAAGTGACAACTATGTAAGCTAACTTTTCTATACCATTATAGTTAATTTCTAGCTCTGTTAATACTTTGCTCACAAAATATATCGATCTTTGTTTTTCTTCATTTTCTCAGACTAAAATCGAGCCGATGGCTTAGTCTATGATGGCTAAGTATAAGTATAAGGTTTCGTTAGACTTCAGCATAGATATGATAAGTGGAGAGGATAAGAACTCTTTGAGTTTTTCAAAAGCTTTTTAACATTGAAGGGTCCACCTGAATCAAAGACATTTTTGAGAATTTTAAAAAAAGACAGACATCATTCTGTTGATTTGGATATGAATTGGCTCAAGACGGCTATTCTGCTCATTAACCTCTATACTTTTTTTATCGAGGTTGATGCTTTAATGTTTAAGATTACTTGAACCTTTTATGGGTTCAACTCTATCCCTTTTTTGTTGATCATGTAATTGAGAAACTTACCGGACATAACCTTAAAAGCATATTTGTTTGGGTTAAGCCTTATATTATACTTTCTCAAGTTGTTAAAGGTTTCTCTAAGGTCTTCTAAGTGCTCGATCGAGCTCTTACTATTGACTATCATGTTGTTCACATATACTTTCATGTTACAATTGATTTGATTTTTAAACACCTTATTTACCAGCCTTTGGTAGGTCATCCCTATATTTTTCAGTTCAAAAGGCATTACCTTGTAATAATAAAAGCCTTTTCAGTAACAAAGACTGTCTTTTCCTCATCATCTTTTAACATTGTGATTTGGTTGTAGTTTAAATAGATTTTCATAAAACTAAAGAGGTCATGCTTGATGCTATCATTTACCAGCCAATTATGCTAGGGAGAGGAAAGCTATTTTTTAGGTAGGCTTTATTTATGTCGATAAAGTTAACGTATATCCTTTATTTTTTACTGTGCTTTTTTATCATGACCACGTTGGCTATATATTTAGGGTAATATACCTCTTAAATGAAGTTTGCTCGTAATAATTTATCAATCTCTTTCTTGATAGCCTATTATTTTTTTAGGACAAAGATTCTTTTATTTTGTCGAATTGATTTTACCTTAAAATTAGTGTGTAACCTATGAACGATCATTTTGATATCAATTTTAAGTATATCAGATGGTGTCCAAGCAAGCAGATTGGTATTATTTTTTAAGTGTTGAATTAACTGATCCTTATGTTAAAGTTTGATTTGATATACAGATACTTTTCGAGGACGGCATCCCAAAGCAGAATTGTTACAAGATTTTTTATTGGCTTAGGTCAGTATTCGTTTAAATATGACCTTTGATCAATTATCTCTTTTTGTTCAATTAGGTGAGGATAACAGATCTCGACGTGATGATCAATATATTATGGATAACTTATTGAATATATAAGTAGTGAAATTGGTATGTATTTTTCATTTTATATTGTATTTTTGGCCAGCGTATTAGTTCGATCCAAATAATATGCAGTTGTTCACGCTGGCTTAAAAACTTGATTGTCTTTGTAGTTACCACAAAAAATTCAAAAAATAAAATAAAATATTTCTTTTTGTTATAGTTTAAGAGCTCAGAGTAACTTAATAATGCGTTTCTATGAAGTCAATTTTATGTTCTAGCTTCTTGCTTGTAACTTTCTGCTTTTTGTTGACTTTCACTATTTACCCTTCTTTAGTGTTTTTATTTTTAGTCAAACTGTCAGTCTATTTTCTAGTCTTTCATTTTATTGTTGAGATATAACACTAACATGTCATAGACTGGTCTCTCTCAATTTTTTCAACCCTATTAGGTGTTAAAAATTTTACTTTCAGATGGGGAGCTAAACCTATAAGCCACATAACAGACTGGCTAGGTCAGTCCAATATCATATTGTAGGTCGATGGGACATTTACCACTATAAATTCTATAACCATAGTGATTGTCTTAGGTTCTATCCTTAAAGAGATTAGTAGTTTGATTGCTTCTTTCATGGGCACCTGTTCATTCTTAAACCTTACCAATGTTATGGTGATCGGATGTAATCGATCTTCACTAATTTTTATTTTCTTCATGATACCTTATTACATGATGTCAGTCTAGCTTATATTGTAGAATAAGATTATCTTGACTACATAGTTATACACTATGGCTATAATCATTATAGCATCATTGTGGGAGTATTAAATTCCCTTAAGATTTTATGATATGAATGAGATCGACTTATCTCTTTAATCTTTTTCTCTTTTTACCGTGGTGCTTACTGCCATGATTATGTTTAGGTTGAATTTCCTTTTGGTTGAAGTGGAGTTACCTCCAATGATCACATTAATCACTCCGACGATTAGCCTATTGTTATTAGTTCAACCTTATTTTTGTCTAGCCTCATTTTCTTAGTTTTATTTTTTTTTACCTTTTTTTTTTACTCCAGGTGAGCTTTTTTTTTATATTGTTTATAATCTGTTTTGGGCTGATCTTGTCTTCACTGTTTTACAAACCTTCTTAGTTGACCTTTTCTTATTAAGGCTTTAATCTCATTTTTTAGATCGACACAATCTTTAGTGTTATGGCTTATGTCCCTATGAAGGCCTATCTTTTGGTTGAATCTTTTCTTATATTCTGTCTTAATAGCTTTGACCATATAAGGTTGAAATTTCTTTCAATTTACATCAGAATCCTTTCTCGAGAGGTATTCAGTGCAGTATAGCTTATTTCTTTACTGGAGCTTTTAACCTTATGTTGTCTCTCTCTTGGGAAAGGATCATAGAAATCCTTACCTTTTTTACGATTGAAAAGGTAGGATGAACCTCTTTCACCTCGATCATCAAAAAGAAAGGATGAGCCTCTCTCATCTTGGCCACCAAGAAAGAGGGATGAGCTTCTTTTACTTCGATTTGTTTTCATTGTAGTTTCGATGTTTATATACTTTTCGACTTTTAGTAGGACGTCGGCCAGTGTTCTAGGTAGTTCTAATGACAAAGTTAACTTTAAGTGATACTCTTTATCGTTGAGTCCACTTGTTAGGGCAACCGTAACAGTCGTTTGCTTTAGGTCTTTAACCTACAGAGCTTTTGCATTAAAATGCGTAACATAGCTCTTAAAGATTCATTCCGACCTTGGTGGATCAACATCAAGCTCAAAATTATCTTTTTCACTCTTTGATTGTTGATAAATCGAGATAGAAAAGAGTGGCTGAACTCATTGAACGTCGTAATTGACCTCGATTCTAGATTGCTATACCAGGATCGAGTTATACCCTTCATTGTAGTAGCTAGGCATTTGCACATTAAAGTCTCATCTGCCCTTTGCATCATTATGTTAGTTCTATAAAGTTTCAAATAATCGAAGGGGTTAAAAGTATTATTGTAGGTTTCCAAGGTTAGTATTTTGAACTCTTTGAGAGGTATGGCTCTACCGATTTCTTCGATGAAGGGCGAGGTCTCCAGGAATTTGAGCTTATCCTTAAAGGCTACTACTTTCGTTTTTAGTTCTTTTTTCATAACTTGTATCCAAGCTTCTAAATCTCTGTTTGGTTGAGGTTTGAGATTTGTTTGTTTGAATTTTTAGGCTGTAGCATGTGTTGAATTATGGTTGGGGTATTGGTAGATTGGGGTGGTGTGCTTCTCTTCTTTAAAGGTTGTGAAGGCTTCCACCTCTTCATAGCTCTATTGTCTGATAGCAGCTTACCAACCAAGGGTGATTAGGTCAGGCATTTTGAAACTTGTGGTGGAATTTTGGTTTGTGATATCTGCTTAAGGGCTTGTATCTATTCGGTCAAGGCTTGAAATTGTTCCATGGTTGGTCCTGCCTGTGGTTGCATAGGTCGGATAGAATGTTGGCTATGATGGATTTCTATTCTAGTCGGGACGATCATCACTCATTCCTTTAAGAGTCTTTTCCTTGGTGGCATTGCTTTATGCTCGACTAATGGGTGGAAAAAGGGTCCCCATACCTGGTCGCCAAATATTTGTGCCAAGCTCCAATCTTAGGACGTTCCTAGATAAACAAAAGTAAAAGGCAGTGAGAGGCAAAGACAGGGTATGTTCCTTGTGTTTGCATTTACACTCTGCCTTTACACTCCGACATGCAAGTCAAATAGAATGAGGTCAAGAAGTAAGTAGGAATGAAGGGATGGGTCTTAGATCAATTTACTTTAGTGGTACCTAGACTTTCATATTTATAAGTGAGCAATAGAAAACTATCAAGAAATAATAAAGACAATGCCAAACTGATATGATAATGAATATGTCAAATCGACTTGATATGTCAAGTTGATATAAATAATAAAAATATTTTTAGTTATTTGTTGAAGACTTCTAAAAAAAATCATTATATTTTTTGACCACCGAATACACCTAACAATTACTATAGGAAAAAAAAAGTAACAAGTTATGTAAGCTAAAGGAAAGTCTCTGAAAAATACCAATTTAATGCAACAAACTACTGAATAAAACAAAAGAACCTTCCAATTTTCAATCCAGAAAGAAAGAGTAAAGCACCTTTGTGGTTAAATGCACCAATATTTCAATATAAATATCCATGGTCAAAATCAAATATTTTTCAACAAAGTAAGAATATTCTTATTCCATAACCTCAATTGTATAATTATTTTGGTCCTTTAGGATAAACAAGCTATAATGAAACATATAATTTATAATTATTATAATATAATTAATTAATCATAATTTAAATTTATATAAAATTTATATTTTTAAATAACAAACTTATACATAATTTTTATTGTAATTAATTAATTATAATATTATAATAAAAATTATAAGTAAAATGCTTCTCTTGCTATGCCACTTGTTCACTCTCTTTCCTCTTTTAAAATTTGTAATTTTCAATTTTTTTATAAGGTTTATCGATTTGCAAGACGTTGTCGTTTAGAAGTTAGTAAGTTTAAACGGCAACAGACACGAGGAAGCAGTGTTAACCGACGAGTCAACGGTCTTTTACCACGTGGCATACGGTAAATGGCCACGTATGAGACCGTCGGAAACGGCACGGAGTCAGCTCCAAAAAGGCAAAACAGTTAAAAGATACTACTCCATGTCTACTCTTCAAGTTCTACTGCTACTTTAGTTGATGTCCGTTCGTTCGTTGCCCGTATATTACACGACACTTTCCGGAATTTACCATTCATTCCTCTAACGAAATTCATAATCACAACACTGACCTCAAGCCTTCCTCTCAGTTGAAGAACTTCACAAAGAGAGTGGTGGCCTGTTCTAATCTTAAAAAATCTCTTTTATTTTTTTAATTCCTTTATCTCCTTCATCAAATCAGCCAAGTTTCGTTTCCTCTTCCAAATAAAATTTTCTAATTTCGCGTTTCCAATTTATTTTTCAACCAATGCCGGGTCTCGTCTCCGTTAAATCTCCACCCGACGCCCCACAGCTACGGATTACAGTTCCGGAGCCACCGCCTCATAATCCACCGCGAACCCCTAACAGAAAGCCTCCATCTCCTTCCCCTTCCCGATCTAAGCCTTCCCCTGCCCGCTCCGCCAAGAAACCTCCACCCCAGTCACCTAACCCGGACGATTCCTCGCTTGACAACCCGGATCTCGGCCCCTTTTTACTCAAATTGGCCCGAGACACTATCGCTTCGGGGGAGGGTACTAGTAAAGCTTTGGACTACGCGGTTCGAGCGGCGAAGTCGTTCGAGAGATGCTCCGTGGAAGGTGAGCCCAACTTGGATCTCGCGATGAGCTTGCATGTGCTGGCGGCGATTTATTGCAGTTTGGGGAGGTTCGATGAGGCAGTTCCGGTGTTGGAGCGGGCGATTCAAGTAACCGATGTGGATCGAGGCTCCGATCACGCGTTGGCTGCTTTTTCGGGGCATATGCAGCTGGGGGACACGTACTCGATGCTGGGTCAAGTGGAGAAGTCGATTGGTTGCTATGAAGAGGGGCTAAAGATTCAGATCAAGGCTCTGGGAGAGACCGATGCCAGAGTTGGCGAGACTTGCAGGTTATCTTACTCTCTTTTTGTTATTAAGGTTCAATAGGAGATTTCAGATCTTTTGGGTGTTTGTGATAAATCGGGATAGACGCAGATATGTACTATTTGGGGAGAGAGGGAAAGGTAGGATAATGAGAGAGAAAAGGTAGGGGTTATTTGGTAATTTGGGTTGAGTTCGATGAAATCAGCTCCTCCTTATTGAAATTCGAAGCATTGGGGAAGGAAACTATTTTCTTGGGATTAGAAATGGGTACCATTTCTCGTCATTGGCTTAGCATCGCTCCTTTTGAAGAGTATGTGAACACTTCTGTAAATGGCCGATCGCTGAAATCTGGAAATCTAAAGGATTAATTTTATTCTGTTTTCTAAAGTAGTGTAACTTTTGACTAGAAATTTAAAGCCATATAGCAAGTAGCAACCAAGCGTTTATAGAGTTTTAGCTATGTGCCTCTTTCTTGGTTCTTCTTAAATTGTGTAATTAATGAATGGTTTATGGGCTTTAGCTTTAAATACAGGGATATTAGTGAAGGTTTAGTTTTGGCTGGGTGTATTTATTTTTCCATGCAGAGATTCTTGTTGATGCATTTGTATGGCAATAGATTTGTTCTGTTTCCAGGTTTTGCCCAGAATGATTGTTTGTGTTTTTGTATAATCAATAGTATGTTCATGATCAATGGAAATGACAGGTACTTGGCTGAGGCCCATGTTCAAGCAATGCAATTTGATAAAGCTGAAGAATTGTGCAAGAAAACTCTTGAAATTCATCGTGCTCACAGTGAACCAGCATCGCTTGAAGAGGCAGCTGACCGCCGGTTGATGGCACTCATATGTGAGGCAAAGGGAGATTATGAAGCAGCCCTTGAGCACCTTGTCCTAGCCAGCATGGCAATGATTGCTAATGGACAGGAGAATGAGGTGGCCGCTATTGATGTTAGCATTGGCAATATTTACATGTCTTTATGTCGCTTCGATGAGGCCGTCTTCTCCTACCAAAAGGCACTAACAGTATTAAAATCGTCGAAGGGTGACAACCACCCTTCTGTTGCCTCTGTCTTTGTACGTCTTGCGGATCTATACCACAGGACGGGAAAGCTCCGAGAATCGAAGTCCTATTGTGAAAGTGCCCTGAGGATCTTCGCAAAACCTGTGCCTGGAACCACAGCAGAAGAGATAGCTGGTGGGTTAACAGAAATTTCGGCCATATTTGAATCTGTGGATGAGCCTAAGGAGGCATTGAAGCTCTTGCAGAAGGCAATGAAGTTGTTGGAAGAAAAACCAGGACAGCAAAGCACAATTGCAGGAATTGAAGCACGGATGGGGGTGATGTCTTACATTCTTGGGAGGTATGAAGAGGCAAGGAACTCTTTTGAGAGTGCAGTAGCAAAGCTTAGAGCAAGCGGGGAGAGGAAGTCAGCCTTCTTCGGGGTTGTGTTGAACCAGTTGGGCTTGGCTTGTGTCCAGTTGTTCAAGATAGATGAGGCTGCTGAGTTGTTTGAAGAAGCCAGAGCGATACTCGAGCAGGAATGTGGCCCATGTCATCAAGATACTCTGGGAGTATATAGCAATCTTGCAGCAACTTATGATGCTATGGGAAGGTAACTAATATTTTAAACTACTCTGCATCTAATTCTATTCAACCTATCTTATGATTGATATACCTGCAGATCATTAGTATTACTTACTGGATTTTAGGCTTGTGTTACAGACAAAATGGAAAATAAAATTAGAAGGAATAAATTGGAAATGGGAGTGAAAGTTTGATATAGTAGTTTCGATTTTTGTTCTATCATGTATTCTTAAGTACTATTAACATCTAACAGTGACATAAGTATGGATGAATTTGATATGCTTTTATGGTACAATACATCTAATTTCTTAATGTTTTATATTTTAAATTTCCTCTGTAACTTTAACTCCAGAATTCAATTACTTATCTTTTGATGGAAAAATCAGGGTTGAAGATGCAATCGAGATATTGGAATATTTACTAAAATTGCGAGAAGAAAAACTTGGAATTGCAAATCCTGATTTTGAAGATGAAAAAAGCAGGCTGGCTGAGCTCCTGAAAGAAGCAGGCAGGTCGCGAAACAGAAAAGCAAAATCACTGGAAAATCTAATGGATACCAACTCAAGGAGGACGAAAAAAGAGGGGACAAAAAGATGGGGTTTCAGAATTTGAAGTTGTTCCTCCCAGCGCATATCCATTCGATTTTCCAACATATACACATTCTGTAACATAGAAGATCATGTATAGTGTTACAATTTGTAACTTGTTGAGCTTTCCTGTTTTCCGAGCTTTACGATCTCACTTGTTTTCATTTTTAACTATCGTTAAGGTCCGTGATGTGCTCTCGAAATTTGCAAAGAATGCCCATTTGAGTGAATAAATTTGATCATAATGTTTCCATTTCTTTCTATTCATAGCTCAAGCATGTATGACCCAAAACCTTTGGAATGGTTGATCAAATCTAGACTCCTTTTGTTTCTTAGAAAAGGATTTGGGAAAAAATAATTTTTGCATTTTTTAATTTGTTAGTCAGAAAACTAATTGATCAATAAAAATTAACTTACTGAGCAACAAAAAATAAAATTATTTTTTTTTTAAATTATTTTTCTTTTTTGAAAAGAGGAAGACAATTTTTAGAGAAAGAATTACTTACCAAACTTATAAGTATAATTTTACTCAAGTTGGACTTTGAATATGGCTTTTTCAAACTTCAACTTAATTTATCATATCTAAAATATTACTATATTAATCAAAATATTTTTATTTAATTTTACATAAAAAATTAAAATATTAATATTAAAAATGTTATAATATTTTAATTTTTAAAATATTTTAATTATTCTACTTAAGTAAGATCTTAAACATGATATTTTAAGTTTAAACTTGATTTAATCTAATATGAAATATTATTATATTACTAAAAATATTTTATTTAATTTTAATTAAAAAAATTTAAATATCAAGGTTAAAAGTCTTTTGATATTTTAATTTTAAATATTTCTATTTTATATATTATTAAACAAAATTTTTTTTAATATTTCAATAATAAATAGTATATATTATTATTTTAATAATAAATAATAATATACTAAATAACATATTATTTTAAAAATTAATATTAAATTATATTTTAATATTATTATTTTCATAAAATAAATATTTTACTAATTTATTTTTTCAATATAAAATATATTATTTTATATTTTATTTATTAATGTATTTTTATTAATTTTTTTAATCATAAATAATTAAATAAAATTTTTGTTATGATTTAACAATAAATACTTTCAAAATAAAATATAACTATTTTAACAGTATAAATATTTTTATATTTTAATAATAAATATTACTATTTTATTATGATTATTTATATTAATAAAAATAATATTTTAAGAATAGTAGTACTATTTTAAATATTTTAAAATATTAATAAATAATAAATTGTTTTGTTTTAAAGTTTTTATATTTAGTATAATATTTTAATATTAAATATATTATTAAAATATAATTTTAATATCAAATATTTTAATAATAAATAATTTGAATATATTTTAATCATAAATAATTTTCAATATTTTAATAATTATATCAATATTATTTAAAAAATAAAATTTCCAAAAAACAATATACAACAAAAAAAATATTTTTCATTTACTTATCCAAACAATAGAAATTTTTTACTTTTTCAAAAAATATAAATATTTTAGAGACAACATTTTTTGAAAATCAGTTTTAACAAAAAAAAAAAAATGGAGGGTCAGTGTCCAGAATTTTGTATTTACTTTTCATATTGGAAAGTAATGGAATGCTTTCAAGCTGACAGAAAGAGCATGTTAAAAAACCATATGTTTTAGGGTTTCAAGTTCAGTGATTTTCAGGGGATTTTGGAAAATTAAAACCAGTGGAAAGGAAGAGTATGGGCCGGGAGGAAAAATGAAAGCAATTCTTTTTTTTTTTTTTTTTTGTTTTCAGAATCACATCAAACACATTTTTTTTGCCCATAATAGATAATGCCATGTCATCAAACACGTGGTATTTTAAAATGCCACATCATCTAAAACTTATATAGTGATGTTCATGTGGATTGCCAAGTAAGCATTTAAGTGACAACCAAACTCTGGATTTTGACTCCAAACGATTTTAGTTAAATTCTGACTACAACATTGACAGCAATTAATAAGAGAAGGGACCAAAATAATTGCTTTTAGTGAGGATAAAAAAACCGTTATATCTTGCTACTTAATTTAATCCTGCACGTAATCGAAATATGACTCAGTTACACCTAACATTAAGTTTCAAACGGTATTAAGCTGAGGACAAACAAAAGCTCACTGAGTATCACTGTTCTTAGTTATTCACGTATATTCTCAGTCACGGTATTATAGCTCAGGACCAAAAAAAAAAAAAAAATGTCCTCATGGTGAATGTTAGGTGATGCAGTCTGTCTGATTTCCAGCACTAAATGCATGTTCCAGCTCATATTCTTACCATGACCCACCTTTATTAATTGATCACAGCAATGCAAGTTCAAAGTTTTAAACACCGCAGATATCAGCCAAGACAATTGTCAGAAATGCATAGTCTTTTATTAGTTACACATCTGTCCAGAAAATTTTACTATTAAAGTCACAAATTTCAGATGATATTAATTCAAAATCGAATTATATTTGGCAGATTATTACCATCAGGCAGTGATAAATGCATTCCCTATAGCATAAATAAGCAGCATTATTTTGAGAAAGCATGTTTACCGTTCGGCCTTTAAAAACTTTCATTATCCTTATGTAGTCAAGGTTAATTATTGCCTTTAACTTCATTAGGGTTGCTCCAATTATCTAAACATGGCAGCAAAATGGCTGTCTGAGGGTCTGAGCCCCTGAGTGGCCCTGACAGCTCACAGTATTCAACATATGGATTATGGATAAGCTAGACTTAAATTCAGTGGAAAATAGCAGTGAATACCATTGGCTGGCTATTATCTAAGAAAAACCATGGGGAAAATAATTAAGAATCTGGAAAGCAGTGCCAACACCACATCTGCCCCACAAACAACTCCATTTCAATCAAAAAGCGAGAGTGAGAGAAACGGCTTTCTTTCTTTGATTCTTTCCTTTCTTCAGGGTTCTTTTTCCAAGCATTTTATTACGAATTTTACGACCCAACACATGCCATGCAAGGGACCTATGCCTACCATTTTTAGATGGTTGCCAAACCTTAGCTCAGATGAGGCAAGCCCACACCATTGGACAACTTCTTACTGATTCCCCTTTCTTATATATGTATGTACAACTCATAGACGTTTCATCCAGATCTGTTCTTGTTGAAAATCTCCATATAAAAGATCCCTTTTGGACTCTCTCTACCCTTTTTCTCCCCTTATTTCTTATTGTCTCATTTATTCCTCTCCAGCTCCCCAGCCATGGTTTCTCACCTAGTCAAAACTATACGAAATGTAGTTGGGATCACAGGTACGTTGTTTAACATAGAATTTATGATACGGCTGCTCTCCTTAAACTTGTTTTACATCTGTTGAAGGCTAAACTAACGTGGGTTTCTTCTGCTTCTTTCCAGGGAACGTCATCTCACTCTCCCTGTTCTTGTCTCCAGTGTAAGCTTCGACTTTAGCATAATCTTTTTAAAGTACAGTTTTATATATATATATATATACACACACATACATATATAGTTTTTGGGTTTTCACCCAGAAAATGAAGAAGAAAATCCAAATATCCCTTCTCAGTGGAAACTGAGAGGACATAATTGCCCATATAGCGGCGAACGACTTTTAGAAAAGAAAAAGGGCATTGTTGGCTTTTGCGTTATAATTAAAGGCAATAATCAAACTTAAACAATGTCAATTTTATATAAAACTAATAAGTAATTTGATTTTTTATCAAAATAAAAATAAGAATGGATATTAGATTGTAGGATAAGGATGGTTATAATTTTTAATTTGTTATCGGATATAAGATTGAAGATGTGTGTTATAAAGATATGGATTAGTAATATAATACACTACCCGTATTCGTATTCATATTATATATATTTAATAAATAAATTTTTATGAAATAATATAAATTATTATGTTAAATTAATTAGATCAATATATTTTTATTTAAAATATAGTATTTATTAAAAAATTACATAAAAATACAAGATAAATATTTAAAAGAAATTAAAAAAATAAATTTTGATTTTATTTTTTTTAAAGTTACGGGTACGAAAATTACTTATACTCATTAAATACTTGCAAAGATAAGGATTAGATAAATTTAAAATATTCTTTAATTGTGAATAAAAGAATAAATATAATATAAATTTTTTAAAAAAAAATAAATATAATATAAAAATTCAGAGACAAAAATGTCCCATACCATAACCGTTGATATTGCTAAGCATAATTTTTTTTGGTTGCAATGGATTTATTAGGTTTTCTTTTTGGAATCAAAGCATGATTAATAACATTTATTTTCCAGGCCAACTTTTGTTCAAATTTGGAAGAAAGGGTCAGTGGAGCAGTTCTCGCCAGCCCCATACCTAGCAGCCTTAATCAATTGCATGGTTTGGGTCATTTACGGGCTACCGATGGTGCACCCCAATAGCATCCTGGTTGTGACCATCAATGGCACAGGGAGCGCCATTGAGGTGGTGTATCTAGCCCTCTTCCTCATCTTTTGTCATGAAAAGAGAAAGAGAAGCAAAGTGCTGCTGATCATGGTGGTTGAGCTAATTTTCATTGCCGTTGTCACCATTCTGGTTCTCACCGTAGTTCACACCCATAAAAGCCGCTCCTTGGTCGTTGGGATTATAGCAATTTTGTTCAATATCATGATGTATGCTGCGCCTTTATCCGTCATGGTTAGTATCATAGAATTTCTCTACCCCAAAAATAAGACAATTAGAAGAGTATAACTGTAAATTAATATCATTCTAATTACGTGCTAAAAGAAATGCATGCCCTTCCATGGTCTAATTTATTTATGATGATGATGGTGGTTGTGCAGAAACTGGTGATCTCCACGAAAAGTGTGGAGTACATGCCATTTTTCCTCTCCTTTGCTTCCTTTCTCAATGGTGTTGCTTGGACTACTTATGCTTTCCTCCCTTTTGACCCTTTCATTGCTGTAAGTTACACTTTCAGTTTTAACCTTTTTCTTTCTCGTTTGGCTTCAATATTGAGAATGGTGAAAATATTGAATAAAAAGGTGAATTGCCCCTTGCCCATTTAGAAAAAAAAATATATATATATATATATTTGTATTCATGTGACACTAAAAGAGGCTTTAAAGTTTTCCCTATTAGTAGGCATCTTAATATTTGAGTTTCCTCTCCATGGAACTAACCACTTTTGGTGACATGAATATTTCCATGCAAAATTTGGCAAATATGACAATCTTGATTGATGTGACTAATTTACTTTTGGTAGGTTAGGCACCTCCCATTTTCCATGTGCCTTCTAAAAAGAAAGGCAAGGAAATAGAGCTCTTTTTGAAAAGGTCAAAAAAGAGCTGACAATCCCAAGTCCATGTGGGTTACATTATTAAATCAAGATTATTGTCTTTCACCTCCTAAATCAACTTGTCATGTGCAACCTAGGGTCACAATTAGATTTAGTAATTCGTATTATTATATTATATAAAATATTATATTTTTATTATAATTTATATAAAAATTACATATTATAATTTATATAAATATAAAAATATAAAATATATATTTTTTATTTTATTTAATTCATTTACAAAATTTATTAAAATTTTTATCATTTTTTTCGAAATTTTATATTATTTTTATATTATATCTTATTTTAAATTATCATAAAAAAAATTTTTAATGTTAAAAGTTAAATATGGGTTTTGGGTTTTGACAGTGATTTGGTAATTTCTAAAATGGGCTTTTGGTTTTCATTTTCCAGGCTCCAAATGGACTGGGCACATTGTTAAGTTTAGCCCAGCTGTTGTTGTACGCCACATATTACAAGTCCACAAAGAGAATAATGGCAGCAAGGCAAGAGAACAAGATCGAGATGCATCGGTCAGAGGCGGTCGTCGATGGAGAAGATGGTGAGCCCAAGATGACCGGCAGAGCACCTTACAGGACCCATCCATCTGCAATTTAACCATATAAATATCTATATATAAAGAGATGGAGAGTTTATTTTTGTTATTTATAACATCGCCAAACTTTTTCCTTACAAGTCATGTTTATGTTTGCAGTGAACTCAATAATATCAGAGTCGAACTTAAGAACTAATGGTCTCAATTTCAATCAAATCATAGTTCAAAAAATTAAAAAATTAAAAAAGCTGTGAAGGTTTTAATTTTTTGAAAATTAATATTATGTGATCCAACTTAAATAAGTTTTTACATCAGATTTTTTCATTTTTTAAGGTAAAAAAAAAAATCCTAAAATTTACTTGGGAAATTTAGAATTCTATCATATTTTATTACAAATATAAAATTTCCTTATTTGAAATGTGATTATTCTTAAGTTTACTAAACAAACTACAACTTTGTACATATGAACCTTATTATGTTGTAAAAGGTTAAAACTCAAAACTCAAGTTAACAAAGGGGGATTTAGTGTTAACCTCTCTTTTATGTTTGACCAAAAAAGAGTTAATTTTTCTTCCCTCATATTCAGAGATAACTTCAAACTTTAAACTTCAGCTCTACAGAAACTATTTTTTTAAAATTATTTTTAATTTCGTAGTGGTGGTGACGGCTTTTCATCCAATTCCAAACATTTCATTAACAACAACAAATGCACCGTCGTGTCAGTACTCTTTAACAACAAAATCTCCCAAAATACCTCCAAATTTTAACAAATTACATGCATACCATGAAGGAAGTTGGCAGCATAATGAAGATGAAATCACGGCAAGAGGAAGTAAATGATGCTGATAATGCTAAGTGAGCTACGGGAGCTGTCACGTGAAGTATAATTATTTTGTTGAGTTTTAATTAGTTATGCGATTGTGGTTTGATGGTCGTGTGAGAAAGAATTTGTTCAAATGTTGGATGAATTGTAATTGAGGAAATGAGCTATAACAATCATATAAAACGATCATTTTAAAATCACGAATAAAAAATATCATTGAATTTTCTTTAAATTTCTTTTTCTTTTTTGATCTCATGCTCTGCACTTTTTTAATTTAATTTTTTCTCTTTTCATCATTATTCATGTTATCACAAATTGGTATTAGAACCATATAAATCCAACAACATTGGAAACTCCATATAATGTCACCTATTATCAAGTTGAAGAGTTGCATAAAAAAATGGAAACAATGAAAAGATAATGTTTCAAGATGGTGGGAGGTACGAAAGAAAAGCAACCCTAGTCGAGAATCAAAAGGCCTAAAAATAAGAAATATGTGCAACAAGTTTGGATTTGTTGAATCCAAAGAAAGTATCGCAAGCTCAATCGAAGTCTAAGGGTACAACCAACGATAACAGCAATCAACTTACAATTGCCTCTTTGTAAAGAGAAAATGGTAAGTCTCTTATTGTAATCATGACCAAGGAAAATATATCTATAAAAATAATGAATTGGGTTATTAGCTAAATATTCAGTCTGAGTCTAGGAGTAGTATCCTTCAAGATAGAATACAAGAACCATGAATTTATTAAGGGTAGTAACCCTTATGCTATGAATGCATATACCCAAGAACTATCCAATTTTCATGGATATATCCGGAGGGAGGACCAAGAAATGTAAAAAATACTTTGTTGTTTTTTCCATTTCAGACCATCAAAATTAGAAGTGATAGCAATGTATTTGTCAGGACAAGCAAAAATCTGGTTTGACAATTAAGAATACTTTGACATGGTCAAAGTTCGCTCAGGATTAATGCTATAGGATTTATTCAAATGTGATAAAAGATTTTAATAAGTTAGTTTAAAAAATATAGTGGAGGACTAGCGAGAAAGGTGTTTCGTAATGCTGGTTTTTTCATACTGTACTTTTTTCTTATCTAAATTCTCTCTTTGCTATCACTATCCATCTTATCATAAAAAGTAAAATAACTCTTTCAAGGGCTTTTATGTAACTTTGCACTTATTTACCGCACCTTCCCAAAGTTTTTTCCAGAGAAAATAACATTTCCTTTTCAAATCGGTTGCGCAATTATAGATCCCCACTTTCCCTAATCTTCCAGGTGACCCTTCATCCTGCCTTTCCCTTTTAGCAACTGCAAGAATCAGGCAAACAATAATTGAAATCCTCTTTCAATTTCAGCTTTATTTCTTGATTTTTTTTTTAAAGTTATTCGAGAAACCCTAGTTTCCGAACTTGAAAGGTAATGAGGCGGTGGTTTTAATTCAATAATCTGATTTCGTTTTTCTTTTTTTTTTTCTTTTGTTAATTGCTGTAATTTTATCCGGATATATTCATTGGCGAAGGTCAAAAATTTTTTTTTGATTAAACTAATCGAAAAGTTTCAAGCTTGGGGAAAGCTAATCTCCAAAACGGAGACTCTGGATTGAACTCGTGGCATGCAACTCCTGAAACGACGCCGTCGTCGTTCTTAGTCAACAAATTTTGCGGTATTCCTTTTTCCTTAGATTTCTTATTTGTTTGCCGATTAAATTATAAAAAAAAAAAAAAATCGGATTTGTTTTTAGATTGTGTGAAGCTAAATTTTGCCTTTGTTTTGTTTAGGTAATAATGCAATCGCAAATTTCAAATTTTAGGAAATTATAGAAGGTAACTATGCTATTTGAGTTGTTATCTCTCATACTTACTCGGTGGTTTTTGTTCCTAATTAGTTGATTAAGTTAGTTAATTGTGACTGAACTTATTCAGATTCGTTTGATGTTAAGAGATACTTGTTTGATAATCGGATGAGAAAGAAATCCGGGCCCTTTTTCGAGAAATTTCCAATTTATGTTTAATGATAAAATTCTATTTTTGTAGAATTAGAGATAGTTATTTAGCCATTGGAAATATGTGATTGATGAGTTTTTTGACATTGTTGTGCTACTATGAATTTCAGGGGATTCCGTTCATGAGATGCAATAACAGGTAATGGCGTTATGAGCTTGTCATCTTTGTATGGTATACTTTATAGCTAGGTGCTGATAGTCCATGCTGTAAAGCACAGAAACCATGGGAGATGGCAATAACACCTCAGGCAGAGGCATTGCAGCCAACAATACTACCTCATCCAGCAACAGTGAGAAGCCGGAGTGGCTGCATCAGTACAATCTTCTTGGCAAGATTGGTGAAGGTACTTATGGTCTTGTGTTTCTTGCAAGAATCAAGTCTCCAACAAATCGCGGAAAATGCATTGCCATAAAGAAGTTCAAGCAGTCCAAAGATGGGGATGGTGTCTCACCCACTGCCATCCGAGAAATCATGTTGCTTCGGGAGATTTCACATGAGAATGTTGTGAAGCTTGTAAATGTGCACATTAATCATGCAGATATGTCATTATATCTGGCTTTCGATTATGCTGAATATGACCTCTATGAAATCATTAGGCACCACAGGGACAAGGTTACCCATGCCATCAACCAATACACTGTTAAATCATTGCTCTGGCAGCTGCTTAATGGACTGAACTATCTCCACAGCAACTGGATCATACATAGAGATCTAAAGCCATCAAATATATTGGTAATGGGTGACGGTGATGAACAAGGAGTTGTCAAAATTGCTGATTTTGGACTTGCAAGGATTTATCAAGCTCCCTTGAAGCCATTATCTGAAAATGGTGTGGTTGTAACTATTTGGTATCGTGCACCTGAGTTGCTTCTTGGTGCTAAGCATTATACCAGCGCAGTTGATATGTGGGCTGTTGGATGCATTTTTGCTGAGCTTTTGACTTTGAAGCCACTTTTTCAAGGGGCAGAAGCCAAATCCACACCAAATCCTTTTCAACTTGATCAGCTGGACAAGATATTTAAGATCTTAGGCCATCCCACCCTGGAAAAGTGGCCCACACTTGTAAATCTTCCACATTGGCAGTCAGATATGCAGCACATTCAAGCGCACAAGTACGATAATGCTGGTCTTCATAGTTTTGTTCATCTTTCTGCCAAAAGTCCTGCATTTGACCTCTTATCTAAGATGCTTGAATATGATCCTCAAAAACGTATAACAGCAGCACAGGCCTTAGAGCATGAGTACTTTAGAATTGAGCCCTTACCAGGTCGCAATGCACTGGTACCCAGCCAACATGGAGAGAAAATTGTCAATTATCCTACTCGTCCAGTGGACCAGAACACTGATTTTGAAGGGACAACTAGCATTCAACCATCACAACCCGTGTCATCTGGAAATGCAGTTGCTGGCAACATGGGAGGTGCTCATTCTGGGAGAAATGGATCTGTCAATCGGCCTGTGCCACCTCCTCCCATGCAAAGAATGCCTCAGGGCATGATGGCTTATAATTTCCCTTCTCAGGCTGGAGTGGGTGGTGGAATGAATCCAGGAGGTATGCCAATGCAGCGGAATCTTGCTGCCCAACCCCATCAGCAGCAACAGTTGAGAAGGAAAGATCCAGGAATGGGCATGACTGGATACCCCCCGCAGCAAAAATCAAGACGCTTGTAAGAATTTAACTTCTAATATGTTGATCATCTAAATGTAATCAAGCACGATGTTGTATTCTTTCAACTTCAGTATAATATTAAACTTATTTCATGGAATTTATGACCCACTGACTTACGAGATCTATAAATTTATTGTTGTGAGCTCTTTTCCTGTCCAATTGCTAACCATGCTTCAAATTCCAAGTCATGGCCTGCTGTACTGTGAGCTCCCTCAGGTTCGAAATTTCGGTTGGATAGCCTTGCTGTCCTTGCTTGATGAACTTTTTCCGTGCTGAATCTATTTATACGTTGCAAATTTTTGTTTGATGACTCACGATTTAACTCTTTGAAAGTTAGCGAAGATAAGGTGCACAGGTGAGTCTATTGACCCATCTATAGGCCTCCCAAACTCAAAGGTTACAGATCTCAAACCTTGTTTGACTTTTTGTTATTACGAGGGAAAACATAGTACTATCTTTATCTTTCGTTGAGGTTCTTTTACGAGGTAACAGTGAAGTAGGGTCAGAAAAATCTTCAATGGAGTTTCTATTCTACTTCTGGTAATCCTTGACCTTCAAGACGTTAATGGATAAACAACAAACTAGCGAGAATCCTAATAGAAGCTTGGTAGAAAGCTTTTCACTCTCACCCGCTCATTTGAAGTAATCATAAGACCAGTTATTGACTTATGGCTAAGAGGCCTAGAGTCTCGTTGATTTCCAAGTTGGGTTCGCCAGCCACCGAAAACATCTGAATTCTGATGAATGCTTATTTTAGGATTGTATCCTAGATTTTGAGATAAATTGTCATACGTTAAAAATGAACTGAGTCGTAAATATTCCAATTAAAAGAATGTCATACATTCTTTTCCTTAGCAGAGACGAGAATTAGGACTTTTGTAGCTAAATATTCCAAAATCTGCACTCTTACTCTCCATAAATTCTAAGACTATAAGAATTACACTCTAAATATATCTACAACCTAATCATAACTCTCCAGTGCTCTCAGGAGCTCCCTTGATTGGCCATCGAGTCATAAACAGACAATCTAATGATATTGCTGCTTGATGATCTTGGAACATCTAGACACTCCTGAAGGTCGGCATCGCAAGCTATCAAAACCCATTCATCATCGTCATCAAAGTACTTGATATCAATAGTACCCACCTCCAGCTTCAGCCTCTTGGCCACTTCCTCTTTCAGTTCCACCACACCAGAACTTAAGGGAGATCCGAAATCTAATTATATCTTCTCTTTAATCAGCCTTAATGGTCACACTCTCCATTTCCTGCTTAGCTGTTACATGAGGTGTTGGCTGAGTAAAAGTATCCATGGCTTGCCTGAGAGCCAGATCAGAATATGGAGGTGGCGTCCAACTAGATTCTGGAAATCTCCCATCAACACCAATTTCTGCTGCTGAAGGACGTAGGTTTCTCAAGTCTTTTGAACTTCCAGCACCCTCTACAAGCATACCTCCAAGCAGCTCTTGAGGTTCTGTTGTCACAAGGGCTTCAGGCATTGAGAAAGTGCCCGATATATTCAGCTCCCCTAAAGGTTGAAAGGCCAATTCAGGAGAGCTGCATGCATTCGAGCATTGCTCATGGATGGAACCAAGTGGATCCATCAGGGCTGCCTTGGCGTGAACCATCAGAAGTGGGCGTCTCAGCACTCTCTTCTCTTGAGCCACTCCCTGTTTTGGATCTGTTTGCCCCTTTATCCAAATCGGTGAGAGACCATTCTGCTGAGGGAAAATTTCTTCTTGGCTAAATGTCCTCCCTCCCAGCAACTGATCCTTCATCAAGGCTTGTCCGTTACTTCCCAGTGTCCTACTAGAGGGCGAATCATCTTTTTCACCTTGAACTGAGAAGGTCTGGAGTTTGGTGAGTTTTGTTGATTGGACCCATTCAAACTGGTTGGCCATGAAATAGATTAAACAGCTCTGGCAGTGGACTAGCGGCAACTGAAGTTAAGCCAAATGCTCCATCAGCACCTTGGGCAGATTCAATAACACGTTTTAGCTTAGTGAGGAATCGGTTGACTTTGTTGATCTTAGGAGATGACCACCGGCAGATCCCGTGCTGCCTGCAGATGCACTTCATTGTTGTAGGACAAACTTTAAAGCAAGAATCTGCCTGAGCATAGTCCATTTCAATAGGTACCGAAAATATATTCCAGTTTATATACATATAAATCAGCATCTTTTAAGTAATATAAGTTCAAAAAGCAAAGAAAAATTTTCAGAAGGAGCATATGCATACCACCAAGGCTCTTTGCAGCATCATCGCAAAATTCTGTTGGAGCACCTCCAGACTAATTTATTTCTCAGCTTTCCCACGTTTTCTCTCTGATGTTTTTAAGCCTTTATTCCGTGGAAGACAAAACAGGTTTTTGGGTTCCCCTAGCAACAACATTACCTCCATTAGTTGCAGGGTCAAAATTCATAGTTAATTGCTGTTTTGATGAATTTAATTGCAGTTCTCCTCTGTTTGGTGAGGTGTTAGCCCCAGGTGGCGACTTCACAGATGGAGGAATGGGAATAGATTCAAGTATTGAATCAAGCCTTTCATCTGAAGAAGCGTCAATGATTTCAATAGATCTTTTCATCCTCCTCAAGTTCAGCTCCAGAAGCAACCTAAGACTTCGGAAATGCTGCTTCATTGTTGCCAGCATGGAGCCCAGTAAAGTCCGTTGTTCATTGCTGTCAGCAATAGCAGAGGGCAAAAAAAATTCTCGAACATAAACATCATCTCAAGTATAAGTACTCCATAAGCAGATTGCAAAACAGCTGGTTAATCCAACATGTGAGCCTAGTGTACTAAGGGATACTCAGTTTTGAAAAACTGGGTAATGTCTGCGCAAAAGCACGATTTGTTGGATAATAATGCCCTCCCAGCAACCCCCTGACCCCTTGTAGGTAATGCTCAAGACAAACAACCCGGAAACCGCATACGTGAGCATCTACAGGATAGAATGCCACATCAGTTGTTGACATGCAGAATTGTCCCATGCAGCTACCATCAACGCTTGTACAGCTTTTCTTTAGACCACCACCATCAGCCAAAACACTGCGATGCCTGCAAGGAAACGAGGTCTGAGCCAAAGGTAACTTGTGATTTTCACAGACAACTGTCAAAATCTCCAAAATTTCAGCCAGTGCATTTTGGCGACTTTTATTGCAAATCTGGTGTAAAAGCATTAGTTTGTCAGAATAGAGAGAAGAAATAAAAGAATAACATAACACTTTTTTTATAGTATCCAAAACGAATAACAGATTTGACAAAATAACAACTTAAGCTCACCTGGGTGCTTGGATGATCCAATATTTCTGAACTTTTCAGATTCACTGCCTGCGTAAAAACTATCACATGACTGAGGAATCTCACAGCATTTTAAAACTAGAAATATTTGCCGAGAATCAGTGCTTAAGAATGCAAGAAAAAAGGTTCTTCGAAAAAGTTCCGAGGAATGGACTGATGATTTAGCACTAATCAAATTAGCAAACAATGAGGCTAGTATGTATGAGAAAGGGAAAGAAACCCAACTTCAAGTGCTTTGCATACGTTATCAACCTCAGTTGCATAATGTTAAAGCGGTGATATCCCAAATTAAATAATTATCTAATCATATATAATATTATATTACAACATACATAAAAACTTATAAGATTTACTTATGTGGTTGCTTGGATAGATAATCTATATTATTAACGCGTAAGATATTTTTTAATAACTTTATTAAATCAATTATTTAATTTTTAAAAATTTTTAAGTTTCAAAATTTTCATTTATCAAAATATTTCAAAATGTATAAAATTTATCTTAATTTAAATCTAATAAAATATTTCTTTTCATATTTCACTCTTATCCGATTCAAATAGTTTTTAAAGGTTAAATTTTTAAATCTTAGGAATAATAAAAAATTATACACCCTCTAAATTAATATTCATATAAATTTAAATAAATAAAATTTATGGTTGAATCATTTTATTTACTAAATTTTTGTCTTTATTTTTTTATAATTTAAAATAAAAAATATTTTATCTTAATTTAAAATTACACACATCTAAATTTAAAATTATACTAACTTCTTTTATCTTAATTTAAAATTAAACTTAGATAAACTAAATTTTTAAAAATTTAAATTTTTTCAAATTAAATAATTATTAAATATATATTTATGATTTTTTTTTCACAATCAATATTTTTTTCTTTTCGTCATAAAAGTTTAATAAGATAAAGTTTCAAAATTAAATATGAAAAAGTTTTTCGTGATATATTACATATGTAAATCTTAGTTTTTATACTAAAATAATATATTCTTTTAAAAATTTATATAATTGTGAATAAAGGATTAACTTTCTCATTGATATTTGTATATAATTTTACTTTCATAATTTAAAACTTTCATAATGCTTATTTAGATTTTTTCATAATAATTTATATATAGACAATTTTTTTAATTTTAAACTACAAATTATAAATGATTATGATTATTTTTATTTATCTATATATAATATAAAAATTAATATAAATTAAAATTTCAAATCTAATATATATATATATATATTATATTACAACATACAAGGTTATGTAATCAAAATTACTTATGTGAATATCTAGGTGGATAATTTCTTTTAATGACACATGAGATAATATTTATATTATTTTATTTATCAAATAAAATTTTTTAATAAATTATTTAAATTAAATATTTTGGATAATTATTTAAATTGAAATCAAGATCTACCTAAAATTAAAATTTTTGCATAAAATTTGAATTCAAATATATTAAATCATAATTTGTCTTTTTTTTTTTTAAATTTAGTAGCAGTTCCAAATATATATACTTAATAAAATTTTATTTTCTATCAAATAATTCTATTTAATAAATTATTTAAATTAATATTTTTAGATAATTATTTAAATTCAATCAAAATCTATCAAAAATTAAAAATTATTTAATAGATTATTTAAATTTAATACTTTAAGATAAGTTAATAAATTATTGACTAGAAAGTATGTATTTTTAAAGTAATAAAAACTTATATCTTTATATGAAAATATGAAACATTTAATGTTGATTAAAAAAGTTAGATAACAGTATGTTTTTACTTTGAAAACAAATATAATGTTTTATTTATGTTCTAATTCAAATATTTTTATATTATATATTTGGTTAATTTGTTTGTTTCTTCTTAGTTCATAACTATTTTTAATTTTGCTTAGATTGATTATAATTAATTTTTTGTATTATATAATTTTTTGTTTTATTCATTTCTTTAATGTTTTTATTTTCTGTTAATTTATTAACATGTTTGCTTTTATTATTGTAAATATTTAATATTGACAAATTAATATGTAAATTTATATTCTCTATTTTCTTTAGCTATACTTTTTATTATTAAATTTTTTTGTCGACAATAAATGATATGAGAAGAATGATGATCACTACTATATCTAACTCACAAAAAATACTATCAATTATGTTAAAAATGATTAAAAATAAAAAAAATATTTCAAAAAAAATTTAAAGCATAACATAAAGAATTATTGTTTTACTTTTATCTAAAAAATAATTTTATTTTGTTAACATATATAGAAATAATTGTTAGCCCAATATATTTGTGTCAAAATAAGAATTAATAAAAAGCAAATAACTATAACAAAATTAATAATTGTGATTTGTTGTTCAATCAAATATATATATACTCCACCTAATCAACATTATAATAAAAACAATTATTAATTTTAACTATTTAAATATTGATTCTTGATTTTTTATCAAACAAGAAAAAAGCGATAACAAAATTTTCTATATTTAACAAATAAATTGAAAAAAAAATTTTAATGAAAAAATTTTATAATTCTTGGAAATTTACAAAAGTTTAGACTTTTTTTAGATGAATAATATCATTTATAATATTTTATGTATAAATTATTATTTAATTGTAATTTAACATTTATAAATATGATTATATATTAAATAAATAATTAAAAAATAAATTTAAAATTAAGAAAAATTTTTATAAAAATTTCATATATTGTATGGGTTAAAAAGGCTAATTTATTATAATTTTATATTCAGATTAGACCTCTTTACTTATTGTTAATTGATTTTAGATTTGATATTTTTGATTTTATACAATATCAAATAAATATTTAATTTTTTGTAGTTTTATATTTAAGTTGGATTTCTCTATTTACAGTCAATTGATTTTAAGTTAAATACTTAACATACTATCAAAGTTAAAAATTTTTTTCAAATTTTCATAATCTCTGCACTTTTTTCAAATTTGTTACGTGATAAGCTTTTTTCATCCTGTCTAAACATGATAAAAATTTGTTAAAGTAATGTTATATCATATTTAATAAATATTTAATTTTTTATAATTTTATATTTATGTTGTACTCCCTCATTTATAATTAATTGATTTTAAGTTTGATACTTAACATGATATCATAATTAAAATTTTTTTTCAAATTTATCATGAGATAGATTTTTTTTCATTTTTATCACGTGATAGACTTATTCTATATTTACCTAGATATTATAAGGGCTTATTAAAGTAACATTATCTCATATTTAATTAATATTTAATTTTTTATATTTTTATATATTATAAATTTCTTTTTATCTTTGCATATACATGATAAAAATTTATTAAAATAGTGTTATCTAATATTTAATAAATATATCATTTTTTATAATTTTATATTTAAATTGAATCACTTTAATTTTTGTTAATTGATTTTAAGATAGATACTACACCCACAATCCTCTGTAAAGTCATTACGAGTTCAGGTACAGCAACACAAGACAGTTTAAAACGTTCAAGAACTGGCAACGCCAAGGTTCCCTGAACATTGTAATGCAGAGCATGATCAAGCCTAGAATACTCTCTGCTAGAATAACACTGAGCATTGGGAGTCCATTCTGGCAAATTTTGCGGGAAAACACGACCGGGAAGCCTAAGCTGCCCATTACCCTCCCATCCACAGAAAACATGTACATCAATCATCAAAGAAACCATCCTATACTGATGTAGTGCATTTGCTATGCGGATCAAGTACAAAGGGTTGCCCCGTAGTTGTTAGAACATACCGACCTCCACCCTTTACAGCTGCCCAAACCTGTGCCAGAACATGTTGTTCAGTTGATTCTTTGAAGTAGCGCAGTGCCTGAGTCATCCTTTCTTTAATTACCCAATAACTATCTGGGTTCTCAAGCGGTAGCAGTCCCAGAAACGGAGAAGATAACGCTCTATTATCATTGTCCTCCTTTGGATTTTCATTTACTGGATTGGGATTTGGGAGTGCCTGCATTTAGTATAGTTTCAAATACAAATCAAGTAAATTAGATGCTCTACCCGGCAAAACATGTACAGTTTCTAGTATGGTGCTATGGACTGCGCAGAAAATAAAAAAAAAAAACAGGTGCCGGACAGGTGAACTTGAAGGCAAGGTGTATCAAAAAGACATAAACCATAAGAACAAAAAGGAAAGATGGAAAACTTGTTGCAGAAGGCAATACACTCGCCATAAAAGAATCCCAAGCTGAGAAGGAAAAGCAAGCAGCGGCCAGCCTGCCTGGCAGCTCAGAGGGTTTATATATAATGGTTTACTTAGGTGATAAAAAAGCTACCAAGTGAAAGAAGTAAACATCTAAAGTAACTAACCGTAAGTATTCAATCATTGGTTCAATTTCCTTTTACTATGGAGTTAGCGTCTTGAGAAACCAAATGAAAATATAAAAACCCAGAGACCAGAAACCTAGTTGGAGGGATCGGCAAATTCTTAACAGAATAAATTTTCCAAATTTTCAGGATTCCGAGAAAACAAAAATAAAAAATCATCAAATTCAACCAAGACAGACCATACCAAATCAACCAACTAAAAAAAAAAAAAACCCAAAAGGAATCAGAAAAGCAAAACAAAAAGAAACAAACCGAAAGAAAAAAGCGTAAGAAAAAAAAAAAAGGAAGAAAACATTTGCAAATTTATCAAGTTCAAAAAGGACTAACACGCGACAAAAATATTGTAACCGACGGCGGCAGCCCCAAGCTTATCTTCATCAGAGAAAGCCCAGAGAGGAGAACAAGAATGCTCAGAAGAAGAAGATATGATAAAAAGAGAGGTGGGGTTAGAAAGGAGAGGCAGTTGATCCAACGGCCAGGAACTCTTGAGATCAAGATCATTCAAATCCATAATCTGTTGTTGTTTTGGTGGGCAAGGACAAGTGTCATCTACCTCTGGCTCGCTCATTTTATGGGAATGAAAGCGGAAAGGAAATTATATTCCTTTAAACTTTTCTTATATATTTCCTGTGGAGGAGGAAAGTTGTTTTCCTCTCTGTGCTGTTTGGGGGGGAGAGAAACAGAAGAAGGAAAAACAAAACACAGAATACCATACTGAGATGACAATGGTAAAAATTGCAAAGTCTGATTCCATATTTGTTTTTCTTTTAAATTAACGGATTAATCCAACAGTTGGGTTGTGGTCTGCTAGTTGCTAAAATTTGGATAAAGGTATTGGGAGGGGAGAGGATGATTCTGTGTTGCTCCCTTCCATTGTCACACCCAACATCCTCTTTTGTCCCATTGCAGTGTATAAAATTTCTTGCAACGTAGCAGAAACTTTCATGCAAAATGATAAAATTTTCCTTAATATATCTGCCAGCCTTTCTTCTATTTTTGGAAACTCTTCGCCCCCACCTCAATGGGACTGACCTCCATAAAAACATAAACCAAGTGATTAACGACTCAGCAAGAAAGAAAACTAAAGTAGGGTTAATGCGGCATTTCACTAAGTAACAATTAGCAAAATGATAATCTTTTCTTAAATTTGATTAACAGTGGAATACAATCATAAAATGACACTCACGAGATCACCAGATCGTTTATCCTTCATTCAAAAAGCCTTTAAATTCATTTAAATAAACCTTACATTATTACTTATATTTTATAAATCACCAATGACGCATCCACGGAAAAAGAAAACTATTGTAGTAATATGAAAATGTTTTGATTTGTTCCTTAAACAAATTAAAATGGGAAAAGTTGTTTGCTTTTTAACATGATGATTATCAAAATTTAGCTTCCGTAGTACTTAATCCTTGTTTAATTAAGATTGTTATTGATGCACTGACCGGCCTGCCAGGCCTTGAAATGATAAAATTACCCTCAACGACATTTCTAATATTTAGAAAAGTGGGAAATTTGCTGGTCAAAGTGGTGGCGTATTGGAGAAAGGGGTGCCTTAATCATAACCATTTAATTAATTTTTAAGAGAAAAAAATTTAGACCCCTGGATGTCGATGAGAATTTATTGATTTAAAAAGCATAGATTAGAGTTATTTATTTGGTTGAGATCAATGGAAATGATTTAAAATGGATAGGATGGGACCATTAACAGGCATCAAACATTAATTAATCTTACAATTCCTAACTTTGGAAGTTTAAGAAGTTATATAATTTCAGCGTTCGAATCTAATTTGAGAGGATAAGCATTAAGAATTATAACGTGAGGAAATTTATATGGCATGTTGACCACTGTCCGATGCCATAAAAATCACTAAATTTCTATCCATTTGAATTTGATGGAACGTTTTATGATGTTATAGTGAAGTGGACATACAGCGTGGGGGGAGGGGAAGGGGAAAGGGGATTTTCGTTTTCGGTTTTTTCCTAAAACTCACTATTATGGAGTTGCTTGAGGCACCTCGAGATCGCCCTCAATTAAGTATTATGTGCTATACTGTTTAAATTGACGTTGTATTAGGCGTTATTTCTTTTGCATTCGCAACTTTACAAAGTCATTTTCCAACACAAAACAGCAAAGAAAGGACGGCTGGGTCACCAGATGTGAACTCTCTCGGATGGAAAAAAAAAAAAAAAAAAGAAGAAAGAAAGATTGAAAGTGACGAGCAACAAAACGCGTAGATTTTGTGCTTTTCTTTTTCTTAAAAATAAACAAAATAATACATTTAAGAGTCTTTTAACAATGTCATGGGAATGATTTTCATCGCATCACAATTCAATCATAAAATTCAATTGTGATGGGAATATCACTTACATCACGGATGCCAAAAAAAACCTTACAACCACTCTTTCAATGGACTAACATTCACCCTCCCACTACTAATCCAATTGTCTCTTAGTTGCTGCTGTTTGTTTCTTATGTTTAACATTGTTCTTGTCGAGGATAAATGCACTTGCATCCAACAGAAATTTGTTGCACAATTTGCAATTTTTTTTTTAATTCGATTTAACTTTATTATTACCTACTTCAAGTCTGACGTTTAGGTGGCTTCCGAAGGGGATTTTTTCTTTAAATTATTACAGGGTTAAAAAGATAATGAGAGAGATATATTTCAATTCAATCCCTTCCCTAATAACTTCTCCTCGGGGAAATTGGAACGGTATCTCTCCAATAATACATGTATGGATTTGGCTCATTTGCACTCCTGAGTATTTGATTCAGCTTGATTAATTTATTCTTTTTTTTATGAATAATTAATTTATTCTTTATACTGAATTATATTTACTTTTAATCCTGATAACGTGACAAAATTGATAAGATTTTACATTTTTTTATGTTGTTGTTTTTATGGTGGAGCAGAGTCCATTTATCAACCTGGTTTTGTATGTATCGGCTTTCCATGCATACTTCTCGCTAACATGGATGCGTGTGATACGATCAATATAATAATAGATATCTATGCTCTCTTGCATTTGGTATAGGTAATAACTAATAAGTTTGCCATTACTCATTAATTTATAGGACAGAGAGAGGCAGAGACATGAGCCAGAACTATTCAGCATGGATACACCACTTATAAATATGTGAAAATGTTACATGAGATTCGGATTGAAATAATTCTATATTTTTATAGCAAGAAATTAATTTCTCTATCGAAAAATTGCAAATATCTAGATTCATTTATAAAATTTAAACATATATTATTTTAAGTTCAAATCTAAAAATATATTGGTGAAAAATAATGATTCAAATTTCATAAAAGATTTATTTGAAATTATTTAGATATTATTTGATGAATCAAAATACTTGTAAGAGAATTCTAGAATGAAATAGATTTTTAAAGTTAATATGCTTATATATAAGTAAAATCTCTATACAATTATGTATATGAAAAAAATATAAAAGAATTATAAGATTTTATTTGATAAATATCTCATAAGATTATAAGAGATTAACATCTTTATTAGTGTACATGTTTGAGTGAACTAGAAAAAAATGATATGGTTCACATGGATATGATGTATAAGTGCATTAGAATATATGTTTATTTAGGTTGAAAATATGAAAAGATTAAAAAGATTTATGGATATTAATTATCGAGTGGTTGATTGAGATTATATGTTTGTAATTCGTTATAATTAATATATCTTTTCTCTCATCTGTAGATATGAGTTGATTGGATCGAATCACGTTAAATTATTATCTCTTATAAAATTGATGGATCAATTATTTGAATATGCTTTGTTTAATTGATTTCAAGTTTTTTGCCCAATATATTCGTGGGCAAACAATTAATTTAATTGTCATGAAAGTTTGCTTTCCAAAATTCATTTGCCCCATTGGCGGTTGCGGCAAGCCATTCGCTTATCTCAAGTACGTACAGCTTCACGTTTCAACTTAATCTTATTCTAAGAAGACTGAAAAAGATTAGTGTCTAAAATCTGGAAATTTCTTTAAACAATTTCTAATATAATACTACACAAAAGTTAAATACTATTGATAACTATCATATCCTAAAACGTGATAATGAGAGAAGCTGCTGCATAAAAAGCTGATATAAGAAATGATGCAGTAATGGTAGTTATGGAAGGCATTTTTCCTCTGTCACTCCTCAATGCCATGGGTTGGTAAATTGGCAGGCAATTCATCACAATAGACCCTGTTAGGAACAACTGCAACAAAAGCTCTTCCTTGTTGCTGCCATTTAGAAATTGTATCAGTCCACAGATGAATGAGAATAGGTTGATTAGTGCTGCCATTGATAGTGTTACAAACATGGGTGATGGGACACCAAACTCAAAAAGCCCTTGGTCATATCTTTTGGTTTGCTCAGCGTCTATTACCTTGCTGGTCATTTTCAAACCCAGAGTGGGAATGCCAATGGACTTAAGCGAGAACTCAGTTAATCCAAACAAGTAACATGAAAGTCCTCTCATCATCCACTTTCTCTGATCACTCCACCATCTTTGGATTGTTCCCCCACTTACGACGAAGTCCAAGAAATCTTGCACATATGCTCCAAGGAACAGGAACATGTAAAGGAGAAACCATAGTTCTGAGACCTGAAAATTAAGATACTTTTTAACTTAACCAATTCCATTGGCAAAGATTACTATCTTGTTATTTGTAGCTAATCTAAGTAAATTATGTACCTTTGGGAAGATACTGACTCCATTAAGGAAAGCAAGTTGAGGGAGAAAGGAATATGCAGTGATTGGAATTGACAAAGTGGGCACGAATGCATGGTATGAATAACCTAGCCCCATGAAGAGCCCTATAGCTTTGACACCAAAAGTTATGGTACTGTCTCTTAAAGAAGCCACTTCAAGAAGGCCGATTGCCAACCTCTTGTTCTGGCCAAGAACATCAAGAAGGTTTAAGGGTACATCTCCTATAAATGCAGCCCTTTCAGGATTGCAGAATATGAACCTCCATCCTTCACATTTCAGCCGGAATAGTCTTCCATCAATAACCCATATCTAAATCCAAACTGCACAGATCATTGTTCCACATAAATATAACTACAACAGGCTTTTATCTACGAAAATGATAGATTTTAGCTAAATTTAATCAAATTACCTTATAGTCTGTTTTTCATTATGTGCCAATTTAGGAACTGATGGGGCAGTGTTGGGCTGGTTTACGATGTAATCTGGACCTAGTTCCTTGATTTCCGGTAAAATCAAAGTTGATGGGTCACCAAAGAGAGCTCGCCGGCCAAAAAAGCAGCCAGTTCCCAGATAATTAGGGCCGAACAGCCCATCAAAACCAATAGGATTAAGCTTAAACAAACGTTCATGTTCACAAGCATAAATGTCACTCTCATTGAGCCCTTGGAATTCTTAAGGAAACTGAATGTAAGCCAATTGTTCTGAATTTCAGGGTCTAACGCATAAAACAGGGCATGGAGAGGTGTTCTCGGATCATTCGAATACATGTCGCAGTCTAAGGTTATAATTATTGGTGCATTGGTCATGGCAGCCCTTTAAATTAAAAACACAAGATTAACCATTTAGAGGAGATCAAGAAGATAAACATAATTAATGGTAAACTTTAATTATTCAGTGAGAGCATATACCAGGACATTAAGGGCACCAGCTTTGAAATGGTGAGGGGATGTCTTGCTCTTTTGCCTAGAGACATAAACCAGGTTTGGCAACCGATGGCCTGCATTGTCTGTGAATAAAACCTGATTATTACCAATTGCAACGTTATAACAATAGTTTCAGTCGTTTGGCAGTGATTAATTAGTTTGAGCTCAAAGAAAGAAATCCTCGGGAAACATAGGTTGTGGTTGCAAAACCTGAATGACAGTGGAGTGATTTTGACGGTTGAATCCATCAGTACTCCATTCAATGAAAGCCTGACGGTCTTGATCGCTGGTTATGTATTCATCAACTTTTCCTGTTTCAACAACGTGTTCGTCTATCACTTTCATGCTCTCGTACGTTATCTGCAACAATTTTAACATTCAGATTTCAAAAGATAGTGAGAATTTTCTTTCCACTTTTGGCCAATGGAAGAAGATCCAAAAAGGATAATAATGTTGCGTCGATAGCCCTGTGGACAGATGGTACAAATCAATGTCATCGTCTCCATCTTTCTTGTCTCCACTCCATGTAACTATAAACCAGACAGCCGGTGCATGGATTTGTTCTTACATCAACATCCCATTTGTCTCACTACAACTTTGGACAAATATTCCAACATTTACGGAGAAATACAGTCTCTCTCTTTTGTTAAGCTTTAGAAAAACAAAATAATCCTAGGAGTATGTAGAAACTTTGATTATATATTTCATTTGTCGAGATTATTGCTAGACTTTTCAAGAACCCAATATTTTAATTGTTACGTCACTCGATGAGGTTGGTTCATTAATTGAATTGATGGCTCTTTATATCCAAATTCCAAATATCAGTACCTTTATCGTGCATTAAAATTCGTATTTGCTTAAATACTTTTGGCTCAAATTAATTTCAAGCCGATCATTCCCGAAGAAAAGTTTTTAAATAAAAATAAATAAATGAAACCAGACAAAATGATAAATATTGATCCATATCTTCAATCAATTTGCTAATATGTATAATTAGAGTGAAAAACATAAACTTTTGCGGCTAATTTTAGCATTGAAGTTGAAAATGAGTTCAAAATTTGTTATTGGCCCAACTTCAACTTTAAACACTAAAAAAAAATATGACTTTTTATTTAAAAGTTAAATGTAAATCCAATCAAAAATTTTTTGTTTCATATCTTTAAAATTTTATTATATTATACATTTTTTTTAGGACATTTCAATTATCACAATAATGCTAAACATTTAAAATTCTTAATTCATATTTTTTTCATCACAATTTTAAACATACTTTTTTTTGCTAAAATAATAAAAAAAATCTCTGAATTTTACCACTCTATTTAGATAAATTTTTATACTTTTATTACACTCAAGTAAGTATTGACATTTACTTTGCACTCAAATAAACTTTTAGACTTTAATTTATATCTAAATAAGCCTCTACCTTTTAATTTGTACTTAAGTAAACTCTTAATATAAATTATTATTTTATTTGAAATAAGAGAACATACTTGGATACAAATCATGAATAAAGATTTATTTGGATATCATAGAAGTATAAAGATTTATTTAAACAAAATGGTAAAATTCAAGGACTCTTTTAGTATTTTAAACTATTTTTTTCAATTCAAAATTTTTCAATAATAATACTAAATTAGGCCATAATATACTATTTTCCAACAACTATACCTATATGATATGTCACTTAATTTTGAAAAATGGTATCTAATTTTCGGTAAGCTCAGAAAAAAAAATGTTTGCACTATGAAATTGTCATGGAAACAGATTATTTCTTCATGTTGATTTCCTTAATTTCAAATTTTAATTGCAATACAAATTAAAAATCACAAAAAATAGCAATTGCTATTGGCTAATTCATTAGATGGTTAAGAATGGCTTTACCGTAATCTTCTCAGTTTCAGAACTCCTTGAATAATTGGATGCAAAATATTCATCAGGGCTCCTCTCCACTATACCGTTCTTCCTAGGAAAAGGTAACCAGTGGGCTGCAAACTTAGTAGCTTCCATGAAAGCAAAGAGAGTGGAAGCTGATCCTCCATCGTCCGATACATACACCGAAATCTTCTCCGTTAAATAATCATAAGCCATCACCGATAAGGCCGTGTTCACCACACTCATTGGCGGCTCCTTGTACGGATCCGCGGTGTAAATGAACACGTCCAACCCTGGAAAATCACTTGTTGTCATGACCTTTTCGATGTTTTCAGGGAATTCTTTTCGGTAAACGGGACGCATGCGGAAAGCCTGCCCGTTAGCCCACATGAAGGCGAGGATAAGATCAGAGATGAACAACATTAGCCTTACGTAGAAAGAAACTAGAGTTCTAGAGTATAGGAGTGTTTGGGCATGGCGATAGAACAAAGCTATGATGACACACGTGTAAACTACCATAAACACTCGGTTTAAGCCCGTTCCGCGTGAGGGCTTAAGCGTGTGAAGTAGCAGAGGAGCATGGGCGGAGTTCGTGGCGGTGCATTCTTTTAGACGAGGCCCCTCCATATTTGTTGGCGGGTTGGAATTAACTTCGCTGTATCATCAGCAGTCATTGATATTTATAAACCAACTCGTGAAAATGGAATAGAACAAACACATGCGAGTTCATGACCTACCCACGTGTGAAAGCCTTTGTTGGAAACAAGACCAGGACGCTGTTCAATTCTCTAAAATCTAAATGCTCCATGATATTTGTGTTTTGAGTAACATGTTATTCAAAAATATATCCACATATATATATAATTATTAAAAAAATCCAAGAGTAAAAGAAAATTAAATTTTTTGTTGTTTTACAATAAAAGCCAAGATCCAGGAAAAAAGAGTTGTAAACGATAGAATTTAAATTTTAAACTTACGATATGATATCTTTTAAGAATAATTATATAAATAAATTTAATAAATTAAAAATAATATGGTTTTCTCAAATTTTGCTGCAAAATTATTCATTACAATGGACTAATCTGTAAAAGTTAGTTGCATTTATAATTTTTTTTCTATTTTCAACAACACGAGTAGGAAAGTTTAAATTAACCTTCATAGCCTGGTAATGAAAAATAAAAGAAGAGATATTTGAGATTTGTTCTTCCAGTAAAGGAAATTCGGATGCGTTAATGCTACCATTGATTGTTGCAAAATTGTTTTGTTATAGGAAGTTTTTAAAGAAAATTAAATTAATATATGATAGAACAATTGGGTTTTTTTCCATCAAGTAATCAAGTAATTCTTTAAAGAAAGAAAAGAAATATCTCTATCCTTGTTGTGTCTAAGAAGTATGAACCATACAAGCATGCATATCAAATCAATGAAGTATGAACCACACAAGCATGCATATCAAATCTTAAAATGTATGAGCGAAGTCTCAGGTTTCCTTTGGATTAAAATGAGAATGATAATTAGGCCGCACCATTTACATATTTGAAATAATTAAATTAAAAACAATGGCACCAATGTGATCGATGCCCTTTTCTCTATATATGGACCATAGTTCTCTCCATTTTGATGAAAGCTATAGGACACATGAATAAGACCTGCATGTCTATCCATAAACATTGTTACAGATAAACACAACTAAAATTCATGGATTCATGTATATATGTAGAAAATTCTATCTTATTTTTAATCTGTATGCATTGATCAATTGGTAGCTCGTAGGTAGGGTATATTTACAACTCATTGTCACCAAATTGCCTGAAGATGACAAGAGTTCATGATCACATGAATAAAAAAAGGTTCATTATCACAGCATGCATGTAATTATCACAGGAAAAAGCCAAAATCGATGTGAGATATCAGGAATTAAGAGTAACAAAAGATTTAGCAGTTTTCTGTTTTCGAAAGAGACCAGCCTGAGTGATTCCTGCATATTAAATAGATGCTTTAAACTCAATTCAAATGATATATCATTTTTAGGAGTAACAAAATCGGCATAAGATATTTTTTTATAATACGATCAGGATATATATTTTTTAATCAAATCTTTTCATTGGAAGATTTTAAAGGGAAGTTCCTTCACGTTGATCTAATACATTTGGGTTACTTAAGATTCTTCCTGCATCAAGCCTGTAATTAATATATCATGAGAGTGAGATTCAGGTAAAGACATATTAATTTTTACTATTAACAGATACTCTATATTATGTGGTCCAAAAGTTTCTGTCACATCTCCTGTATTATTATTCAGCTTCTGAAAGATTCTAATCAAAATATCTATTTTGTTTGTTATTAGGCTCTTTCATAGATGCAGTTACCCATCTCATAATTTAATTTGAAGATAGAAGATATTTCTTTATTTATTTTTCATAATGAAACTATATATTTTAATACCAATGATATTTTCAATGCTTTTTGCGACTGATCATGTAGAGATACCTTAATTTTGAAACCCTAAATATAAGTAGTTATGGACCATAGTCTCTCTAGTTTTTGTTTTTGTTTTTGTCTTTTCCTCCTTTCTGGAAAACCGTAGCCTTTTTTGAGTGGGGGAAAAATACACTTGTACTCTTGTAGAACATTCTGATGTTTTAGATTTGTAGTAAAAGTGGTTGTGTCTCAATGTTTAGGTTGGGCGCCACAACTCATTGATCAACAAACTGAATTATTTATGAAGCTGAAGGAACTGACAATCAAGATGGTGGATTTATACAGAAAAGGATCGGAAGAAGAGAAACGGGATTCATCCTGAAGAGCGAGAAAAAACAAAAAGAATGAGAGGCAAGAGGAACAAATTAAATCTTTGGCGATGGATGTTGGTTTCTTAATGAATTTGTCTCGAAACGCCATAGATATCAAATAGTAGTCCTATCAAAAGCTATCAAAATCATCCTATCTCAATAACAATAATAATTTCTACAACTAATCAAGCTCCCAAGGTATGGGGGCGTAAGTGATGAGGCTGTTATAGCATTATTAGTCATTAGTCAATCACATGCAGGTGAGTTAAGTCTGGCATAGAAAATCATGCATCAGGGCTGCCCATGTCCATTGAGATGCGTGTGAGTGTGGCTTTGATGGGTAAGAAATGAGAATGGAAGGCTGCTTATGCTCATGCATGCCTCATGGGGCTACAATATGCTAAAAAAAAGTCGTTGGATGAAATATCATAGTCCAATTATTTTCATATAGCTAAATATCTTTATGAAATCACCCTAACTCTTCGTTCTACAAGGTTAAAAACCTTAGAACCAATGTGAAGAATGTCGGAGCATTTCAGAGTTCAAACTTCTTTAAAGAAAATTGATATTATTATGTTATTTGATTAGTGGCAGACGCAACCTTGAGTCGAGTTATTGTCAAGGAAACAGGGAAAAGAGAAAAAAATATAGGTATTTTCAGCTCCTCATGTAAAGCTTGTCTCGAGGCAACGCCGTCCCGGTATTCATTTCCAAATGGTTACATGCCTTAGTGCTCCTCCGTTTTGCGGCCATAGCCCTAGGGAGTCTTTTTCATAATTGGTTTCTGCCCGTATCTGCAATTTTTTTTTTTTTTTACTTAATTTTTTTTCTGATACTAACTTGAAGTTGTAATAAATTAAATTTGGGTTATTAAAATTTAAAATCTAATACTCTTGGCTGTTGACATACATGCATGTTTCTTAAAACGGGTAACATTATTACTATGTTTGTCCCAACTCCGAAGTAACATGTACTAGCCTTAAAAGATCAACTCGTCTGAAAATATAAATCCCTAAAAAGAGAATTAAATTCGACAAACGTGCTTTAAATTGTCAAGGAAAAGATTGGAAGTTTCGCAAAGCAACACATTTACAAAGGATTTGACTGCCTCGGCCTTCCGATTGACATCAATTCCTCAATGATCACCCACCAAACTAGAAGCTGCTATCAGGCTTCATATTCTAATCCAGGGTATCCTTCTAGTAAGGCAAAGAATTTTATAAATGCAAAGGACTATTGATTGATAAAAACCAAAACAGCGATGCTAATTAGGATTACAATGGCAGACCACATTTTATATTTACAAGCACAGGAAACCAATATTATAAGCCCCAACCCACCACAAAGATCAAAAGTATTCACAGTTTCCTAGTCCTAGCCTCTAACCCAAACTAATTCACGAAGAAGTCTTGGTTCTTCAAACCCAGGAAATGTCTTTTTCGTCTCGTATGGTAGGCAGCTCTAAAAAACGAGCAAGTGATTAGTTTCCCTCAACTTTAACATACTCCACAGCTTAAAAGTAACATAAAAAGCTCCTACGGGAAACAAACAAACAACAGTTATTGATAATGGGGAAACGAAAAATAAAAAGGTGCCTATTTCAGTTTTCAGCTGACTCTGAGCTAATCACAATCCCTTGACCTTCAATAGAAGCCAAAGGAAGTTTGCTTCCTGTACTCATCTTTTTCACATCCTGACTTGAACATATAAATATTCTTCGTACCATATTGCAAAATTCCCTGCAAGAATATAAAATCAAAGGCAATAAATTGAATTCTAGAAGAGATTTAAAAACAATTAGGACAAAAAACGGTATCAGGTTACTTACTGCCATGGGTCATCGCCTACAAGCATCATATCCCCTTCATCATCAGTGTAGACAATCTCCCACTTATTCTTACAGCGAAGCTCTCCCTTGATATTAAACATCTCCTCTAGTTCATTTATAAGCTGATTGTACCCTTCCAACATGCCCAAGTCCACGGCACGACCAACAGCGAGCCCCTGCATCTGAACCTGTTCACATATACAGCCCCAAAGAGAGTTTAATGAAAATTCTTCAACTAAGCAAATAGTTCTACAATTGAATGAATTAACAATTGCATGAACATTTTACTTTCAATACCTTGGTACAACTTCTTGTAGAATTAGAACAACTTTGCCTGCTGTGGATCTCTTTTGCCGATACCTGTAACTGTTCCTGTTGCTTCTCTTTAGAATCTTTTGAAATGTCAGACTTCTGGTCAGAATCAGTGGGTGACAGGGTACTCAAGCCACGTCCTTCAGTTGTACCAGCAGTCATAGTAGCAAGTTGTGTAGGTGTCCTCTCCAATGGAGTTGAGCTTGCAGAGTGGTTTATAAGCTCAATGCCGAACAATCGACAACTAGCAGCTGTCTCAGATTTCTTTACCTTTTCAATTGGATCAAAGGTTGAATCATTGTTCAGTTGAGGGTTTGAAAAGCCAGAAAGAATAGGCCAACCAGATACGCTTTTGCTATCCTCTCTTGCATCAGGATACAGATGCTGAGAAGCACTCATGCCAGGAGAAGATATCCAGCTTCCTTCATTCTGAGTCTTCAAGACAGAGCTGCAACTGCTGTTTATCTCAGTCTGCTTGTGATGCCACATGACATGATTTTCATTTCTTTTTGCTTCGGCAGTAATGTTACGCCTTGTTGGATCATGGGAATGCAGCACTCCAGAATTCCGAAGAGCTGATGCTGTTGAAGTTAGATCTATATTATTCAAACAAAGTGGACACGTCAGATACATCAAACATCAAGTATAATAAAAGAGGCATCAGACAAGGAAAAATATCTTACCTAGAGCAGGAATTTCAGGTGGTCGAGGCCTTTTGTTCTTAGCTGGAACAGGTTGAGACAGAGTAGGTGGAACCGGAGCAGCAAAGGGTTCTATCTCCCATGGTGAAACCCTGTCAGGTCTTGGAATAGAGGCAGGCTCATCCCATTGTACCTGTTGACAAGCAGTAGTTATACATACCAGGCAAAATAATTTAAATTAAAGTTGGAGAAAGCAAGTAAGAAGAAGTTACCTTCAATGATCGCCATTTTGAATCTTTCCAGTGAGGAGAAAAGTCTTCAAGCCCAACAATTGTGCCAGAAAACCTTTTCAATGAAGGTATGTTGAGTAAGTACTTAAAGAAGAGATCAGACATTCTCCAACCCAAAGCAATCATGTGGTTAAGTTAAGGGTACCTTCTCTCAGGAGAATCCTCCCCTTCAAACTTCATCTTAAATCTCATGCCAACTGCAAACTTATTGTTAAGAGCCTCTAAATATTTGTTCAACCCAATGATGAACTGACTCGTCCTGATATTTTACACAATACAAATATGAGAAAAGAAACAACATTTTAATCTCATTTTTGGCAAAACCATAAATATCATACCTTGGCTTATAGTAAACAACGAAGAGGGTTTGTGTTGAAACGGCATGAGATGCAGTTGCAAGCACTCCTAAGTGCATGCTCTGGCTTGAAATCACCGATGACGGCATGCTGCTCTGTTGACAAGCTACACGCCTCACTCCAACACGTAGCTCCCCATTTTCCCCTCTAGGTGACCAAGAATTAAATGAATAGCTAATCAGCTACATGAGAAATGAACATAACCAGCAAAGGCTAGAACATGTGCAGGGTGCGCACACACACACATAAAAGTGGACAAAAAATGAAAAAAGACACCTACCTCAGGAACACAAAGGAATCACCAGCAACTAATCTCTTTGAAGTAACAAATGTACTCCATCCAGTTGTGAGCAAATGCCTCCTTGGTTGGCCTGTTCAGTTAATCATGTACAAATGAATCATGAGTACGATTTGCCCATTAATAATGGAGGTATCTTTTACATTGCATGGACGGAAAAAACACAAAGGCTTAAAGTATCTCACATTTACCATAAGCATAGATGCACTTTAATATCAAAAGACTGAGTGAGGAAGACAATAAATCAGGTGTTTTTGTTACCTCTGAAAATATGCTTAAAGCGCCACTCATAACCATGAAGATCCTTGGCAACCAATTCCTGGGTTGGCGTTGCCTGGTTCATGTCCTGAAAGACATCACATACAGAAATCAATAAAATGAATATTTATAACAGAAGATGAAAAGGCCATAACAAATAGCATAATCCAGAAACAGATACCAATGGAGGAAGGCATTCAGTGGCATGTTTGCGAAGAACAGAAAACCCTCCATGGGTGCTTGTATCTGAGGCAGTTAAAACCTTGCAGAATGATTGGACGGTAGGTCTTTGAGACTCAGGAGGGCATGCATCAGGAGTTGTAGGCTTGGGTTGCTGTAGATGCCAAAAACATAATTGGGGATCACTAATTTCAAACAATAAAAAAAATTTGTACAATACTGGAAGATGTTCAAATCAGGAACGAACAAAATTGGTTCTTACATTTGGTTCCGGTAACAAAGTTATCTGTGCATACACTTCATCTGTTTCTTGTTCAGCCTACAAACAGAACAAGTCCATAAAAGTTATCCCCCCAATCAATCATGTAGGCAGAATAATATAATGGTCCACTTGTTCTACATCACTAACCATCTGACTGAAACGCAATTTATCGAGCCAATAAAACTAATTACTCAAAAAAGAAAAACTAATTATTCAAAGCTTAAGGTTTACATTCTTTTCAAGATCAAAAACAATAAAACAAATAGGATCCAAACAATTACTCCACTTCTTTTTTTCCTCTTCATTTTCTTAGTAACCAAATAGACAATTAACACACATCTAGAAATTACTATAACCTAAACAAATCAAGTAAAAATCAGGTACAGAAAAATTACCAGCAACTGAATATGAACAACACGGCAAAGAATCTTCGACGGAAGATTAAACAACGGAATCCTCTGATTCAACTCCTGATTCGTGGACGCTTCCAACTAAAACAATCCCCCACCGAAAGTAGCAATATTTCAATCAACAAACCAATAAATTAATCATTTCCATAAAAACTCAATAATTTCCAAATAGAACAAACAGAAGAAAAAAATCCGATCCAATAAAGAAATACAAAAATACAAAAAACGAAAAGAGACTTGCCTGTTCCATATGTCCTTGTGGAAAATAATAGACTCTCTCATTAGCTCGAGGAATCTCAACCAGTGGTCCCGCACATAACTTCCATAATTCCATATACAGATCATCCCCTCCATTTCCTATCACTCAAAAGGAAAGGAAAACTTTCAAAAATTTTCCAGAAAAAAGCAAAGGAAAAGAAAAGAAGTTGAAGAAAATCTACAATCAACGGTCAATCTTGTACTTTTTTTTTTACCTTCAGAGGAGACATTATTGGTCTGCGAAAGCGACCCTCCCATATTCACCATCATTGAACTCTTTCTAACTATCCAAGTCAACAAGCAGCAGCAACAGAAATTTTCAAAAACCTCCAAAAAAAACAATTAAATCCTCCAAACCGCTCTAACCCTTCACTTAATATACCTTATTGTACACACTTAATCACCATAATAAAACGAAATAATTAAGATTATTAACAAAGGTAATTAACACGATTAAACTGCTCGACTCTTCGATTCCAGAAAAACTACACTTTCCGCACACTTTTTTTTCCTCCTCTTTGCCTCCCCGTAAAGATCGCGAGATCCAAATACCGTTACCGAAAACCGATTTAACCGTTACAAAATCGCCCTGCTTCACCTCGCAAAACCGCTTTTCGCTTCAACTTTCTAAAATTTCTCAATCTCTCTGTCTGAAAAGGAAACGCCGTTACAGAGAATTCCCCCCAAAACCGCTTCGCGCGCGTCTTCAATTAGGCGACTTTTTTTCGTTGTCTTCCTTTATCTCCGATTCTTTCGCCCTTTTCTTTCTCTCTCTTTGTTTGGTCTGCCTTAACGTGTGTTTATCGTGTGTGTAACGCTAATTTAACTAACCGACTAACTCTGGTTACGTATTTAACCAGAGGATGGGGCAAGGTTATGGCCTCGGGGGTTAACTTGACGGACCATTTGACGGCAAACGGTGGAATGCCGTTTCTTAACGGCGTAGAACATATGGAATATTGGGCATTGGGATGCGTGTGGTTGGGGATATCGTGGAGGCGTTAGGTGTGATTTCGACGTTAGTTTTTGCCGTTTGTAGCCGTCTCTTTCGTTGTCTGCTTCGAAACAGGCAACAGGGTTGGCTCGAGTTAACCCGGCAGAAATTTGGGGTCTTTTTTTGGTTTTTCTTACATATTTTATTTTCTTTTTTTGTATTAGAAGGAAGACTTGGGGGATATTGATTTGCCCTGGGAAAGTGGTGATAATTACGGTCTTCTGCCACAAGACTGTGGGGTCCATGTGAACACATGGGATGTGTTTGATACTTGGATCTTGATCTGTGTGAATGGCCCTTCTAAATATAGTACAATTTTTTTTTTTCAAAAGTACGCAAGTAGTAAATTTAAAATTTATCTTTTAGTGAATGATAAAAATATTTTAATAATTTATATATCTTAAAATCATTTTTGTAAATTTCAAAATTATACTTTTGAAAGTTATATTATATTTTTAGCAATTTATTTTTGAGAAAATAATATAATTTTTAAAAGTAAATTTTTAAAAATTTAATATAATTTTTGAAAATTGATTTTTCAAAATTATATTATGTTTTTAAGAATGAATTTTTAAAAATCATCTTATATTTTTGAAAATTTTATTTTTGAAAATATATAAACTTTTGTTTAAATATATATTTAATTATAAACTTTTGATAATATTTAATTTAAATTTAAATAAAATAAATACATTTAATTTTAAAATAAATTAATTTAATGTGCTAAGATCTTTAAATATCTCTAATAATTTTTTCAAAATATGGCTTAATTCTGATAATAAAGATATTTAATCTTGAGGCCACCATTATATGATAGTCAAAAGATACTGTTAGCTGAAATATTAGAGGTTTTTATTATCGTATTTGTCAATTTGTTGATAATATTATCATGATCAATATTTTATAAGGTATTAAAGCTTAGACTAACATTATGCACACACAAAAGTTATTGATATATCTATTCTTATTTGATCATATAAACGAATGAAAAAGACATGTTAATTCTCAAGCATGCATGGGTATAAAAAGTATTTTTGTTTTTAAATCAAAAAACCAAAAATATCCTTTTGTTCATGCAAAATCAAAAAACTAAAAAATAATGTTTTTGGTTTTTTAGAAACTTAAAAGAAAGAATAAGTTTATATCATGTATATTGAGAATATCAATTTTAATTTCATTCACATATATAATCAAATAAATAGATTTATAAATGCATAATTAAAAGTGAAATCGATCTTATAAAAAAGATATATATATATATATATATAATAAGACTCAAAATTTATCGAATATATATTTTTGAAAAAATTTAAAACTTTTTAATTATTTATTTTTGAGAAGTTTGATTTTAAAAAGTAAAAAAAAGATATAAATTAAAAATAAAAGTGAAGGGTGAATATGTATTTAATAAAAATAAATAATTAAATTTAAAATTTAAAACATATTTAAAAATGTAGTGTATAAAACAAAAATTAGGTGAAAATAGAATTCACCCGTGTAAAACTTGTTCTTTTTCACAGACAATCTGCGAGCGGTGGGTTCGGTGGTTCTCGTCAGTACACGTCACACCGATTTGCCAAACTGGCGTTTACATGTCGTTGCACTTATGTGAGGTCCGTGTCCAAGTGCAACGTTCCACTAACGTTGCCATTTTAGTTCCATTTGTCAATTATCATCAGTCCGTCATGTTTTTCATAATTTTCTTCAGCAGCAGCGAGCAGTGATCCATTTGAGACGTCGAGATTTCATTCCAAGTCAAACAAATGTGAATATTTGACCTCAGTCAAAAATTTGAACGCAAAACAACATTCGAAGTAAAACACCCAGAAAAGAACAATTTTGAAGGTTTAACTCACTTCAAGAATACTCACATAAACATGTTTCATTATAACATATTACAATAAACCATTTAAATTCCTTTTTTTTTTTGCTTTTATATATTAAAAAATATTTTTTATCAATAAAATTTTATTGATGCAGTGTATCTAATCGAATTTACATGTAAATTTACACATGTAGACCAAAATTTATCCTTACAAAATTGGCAGCTTGCATCAATAGTTTTTGAGATTTAGTATTATGGCCTTGCATTAAGGTAAAGTTTAATAATTTGACCCTTGAAAAAAATCAAACCTTCTCAATTTCCACATACAAGTTGCATTATTTTATGAGTTTTATTTTATTTTTCATTTGTGTGCGTCACAGTTGAGAGATGCGTTGGAAGAGCAGCAAGTGGGGCGGTAGGGCATGTTGATGAACCCGTACATGGCCACTTGCTTGCCTTGGACAGCCAGCCAGACGTACCTAAAAAAAAATCAATGACCCAAACGTCAGATTATATAGGCTGCTTTACCTTTTTCCTGGAAGGAAAGGAAAGGAAAGAAGAATAAAAAGGGGGATGATGATTTGTTTATTTAATACCAACTTTAGATCCTATTCCTCCTTTAATTTTGCATCTTTTTAATATATAGCACAATAAGCAACTGTTTGTCCCCCTTTGAGGATAAATTGCAATACATACTTCAGATGCCTTCCGCACTTACCCATCTTACGTGCTCTTTTTTTTTTTTTTTCCTTCATTAATATTATTTAATTAAACCACACAACTTTAAAAATGATAATAATAAAAAAATTATCTTTTCCACCGCAATGGAATTATGACTCCTTCGAATCAAAATTATAAACAATTTATTTGTTTGAATTCATATTCGAAATAGATGTGTTTTTTATTCTCCCATTTTGGCTTCTAAATCAATTACCACATATATATAATCATTTAAAGTTAAAATTTTAAAAATTTTAGAGTCAAATGTCTGAATATGGATTTCATTTCGAACTAAAGTAAAAAAAAAAAAAATTATATAAAAGATTTTATGCAATTAATTGTCACAATAATCAAATTTAGAGTAATGGTGTGTATAATCGATCAATCTGTTACATAATTTGTGAGGATTTAAATCCAAAATATTATTTCAGGTTATGCAAATTAAATTAGATTGATCGAGTCCACATCAGCATCATTTGTTAAGTAATTAACGGATAAGCATGCTGGTTTAGGGGTTAAATCATTTTGTTAGAGAACATGGACAAGAGATAAAGACAAACCAATGACCATTAGGGTTTGTGTATGTTTGCCTGTATCCTGCGAATAAGCAAGCAGCAAAGCTGGATTTCTTATGCTTAGCTTTAACTTTGTTGCTTGACACCTGTCTTACTATTTTATGATATAATTTGGACTACTATATATGTGCTTTATTTAGGGCAATGAAATATATGGGAAGTGTGCGATCCTTTCTCCTTTCGAAGAGTTGATATTCTCCTTTTGTGTTGAAAATTTAAAAAAAAAAAAAAAAAACTTTTTCTTTTCTCTCGTCTGCTGGATTGGAAGAGCTTCTATTAAGAAATTGTAATGGAGAATTAGGACAATGAGAAAGTACATCGATCTTAGATGGATGTGCACTTAAGCCATTGCATAAAACAAAATCCATTTATAAATGCCACAAAAGAGTTTAGTTCAATTGATACGGAGTAGTTTTTTTTTTTTTTTGATCGATTATTTTTTTATTAATTGACATGTATTAAAATTAATATTTAGAGATTATAAATTCAAAAAATTTATATACGTAATATTCTTTTCAGTTAGATAAATAATAAGGTAAAATAATTTAAAAATAGATTAAAAATTAAAAAAATAGTACTTTTTTTTAGGAGGAATTAATAGAATTATCATATTAATAGCAAAATCTTGATTTTGGAACTAAGATCAAAACACTCTTTTTTTTTTGTTATAATTATGCAATTAAAGCCATAGATTCACCGCATAGCATAGTTATCCTATATAGTTGTAATCCCTAAGGGAAAAGAATATTATTGGACTGAGCAGAGAGGGTTGAATTTTTTTTTTTGTGGGGGGGGGGGGGGGGTGTGGCTGGGCTGCTGCCGGCAGTCTGAGAGTGTCATTTTATGTGTTAGCTCTGAGAGAGATTGGGCTTCAAATCCTCTATTTTCTAGACAGAGAGAGAGAGAGAAGAGAAGTATGATTGCTGGGGTTAGTCATTTTCTATCACCACCCACCCCCATGTGGAGACCAATTTCCCCTTTGTTCCCACACTTCCTAACTGTTTCCTTCTTTTTTATTGCTAGAAAGTAAAAAATTCATCAAACTTTTAACTTTAACCCTTTCAAATTAGTGAGATTAAATTGAGGATAATTGAACCATTAAACTAGTCCAAATTATCAATATCATAACCTCACCATTTTTATTTGTTTTTTTTGCTTTTCGTTGGTCACACCTCACCAATCACCCCACAAAATTACCAACCCTTTGTAAAAAAAAAAAAATTGAAATGAAATAAAACAAGAGAAAAAAAAAAGAGAAAAATCGAAGGAAAGGAGAAGGTTAAATTCAAAATTTTGGCTCCATTAACTTATATAATTATTTTTAAAAAAATAACAATTTTAAATTTTAAATTACGATTTTTTAAAAAAAAATTCCACGAGATGATGAAAGTTTCAAACCACATCCCTTGAGGATGAAGCTGCCCATCTAGGATAGAGCATTGGTGAATGTGGGGTACCATAAAGAGAAATAATTCTATATACTAAAGAAAAAAGAGTTGTAATTAGGGTTTAATTTAATTTTTAGGTGGGATACCTTAAAAATCACTAAAGAATGAAGCACTTTGGGGTGGAATCCATGTGAAGACAATCATGGAGGGTTAAGAAAATCCTTTTTTCAAAGCTTTTTGAGTGCAGGCTAAACCAACAATTGTTTCCTTGTAAGCATTATTAATTTTAATTTAATTTAATTATATTTAAACTTTCCAGCAAATGTGAGAAGGAGGGATGGAGAAGCAGAGTGGAATTTTGGTCCCCCTGGATAATACCACTTTTGACTTTTTGTTTGACTAAATTAAGGGCTTCTCAACCGTTGGATCAGATAACTTAAAGCTTTTGTTTGCCTATGGATCCTTAGTTTATTTCCTCTTCTAACACTTTTTTTTTTTTGGTCGTATCTTCTTCTTCCTCTTCTAGCACTTTGATCACTTTTTTCCACCATTTTAGGACAGGGAAGAAACGACACACAATCCTCTGTGGAAACTTACCGTTAAACTCCAGACAGATTAACCTGGGCCCTTACATTGTCTCACAATTTTGTCTTTACACAAAGCAGTAATTTATATATTACATTTTTTTTTCTTTTGTACTAAAATTTTAAAAAAGTGGAATAGTTTTGTTTTATTTTTTTTAAGGAATTAATTTAAATATAATATCGAAATTCTTTTCAATGTTTTTTTCTGATTGGTAAATCATTTCTTTTGCTTCAACCGTTTCAACCGACCAAAGCTGCCATTTTGGAGGACTTTTCCTTCAATATTCCCCAATTAAATCGTAGTATGGTTCATTTTTTTTTTAATTTTTTATTTATTGTTAAACCCTTTATTTTATTACATATCTAACTAAACAAAAATTATGCACCTAAATTTTTTCAAATCTACAACCTCTAAATGATAACTTCAATTATATATTAATTGATTTAAAACATAATTAATATTTATTTTTAATTTAATTGTTTTATTTGAAAATATAATAATTAAAGAACCGTACTCTACAAAAAAAATTTTATGTATGCTTAGGGTTAATTAAACTTTTTTTATTTATAACTTATCCTTTAATTTTTTTATCCTATTACATACATAATTAAAAATAATGTTATACACTTAAATTCTATTGAATTTATAATATTTAAATGTTAACTCTAATAACATATTAATTCAAAATATAATCCATAGGTTAATTAAACTTGATCTAACTAATTATGTTTAAGATTTCAAGTGGAGATTCTCTATAAAAAAATATATATGTAGTTAAAAAAGTTAAAAATGGCCTTTATTTTTAAAGACATTTGGTAAGATATTATTGGATACGCGTGCACACCTGGGTTGTTGGAAAATATATGTAGCAATAACAAATTATTCTTTAGATTGTTGGCAATAATACATTGCTTTCGTCAAATTTAAGAGAAGATAATATATTAATAATAAATTTTTTTAAAAAATATTATCTTAATCAGTGTCATTCAACGCAGACTAACATTTTCCATGATACAAAGCAAGTCATTTAAACCCCAAAAGATTGGTCAAACTAAATACCTTACCGGTAACCACTAAAATGAAGTCAAATTCCATGTTGCTACCCTTTCATTGGCCTTTTATTTTTCTTTTCTCATTCCCCAAATTGAATTCCTATTGGCTACCAATTCAGTGCTTCACATTAGGTCAAGGAGGAATCCAACAGTGGAACTGTACACTATACATTTGGGATAAGACGTGGCAATATATTATGTATATAATAAGATGCTTTCATTTGGTGTTTCAATGTTTTAATTTGTACTAATCATTTGAGTAATCAACATACAAGTTCGTGCACAAAAAATGGAATCATTGCAATAGGAAATTGAGTGTTTTTTTAATGAGATTACAATATTCATAAGTAAAAATTATAATCATAATCCAACCAATAATATAAATTAAATCGATAATTTATGTATAATACATGAAATTATTGTTCTCGTGTATATTGAAGTCGGCATCTAAGTAGAAATACACTGGAGAGTGCTATTGTACAAGGATGTATCAAGCTTGATGTTAGGCTGTATGAAGATTATACTCTTAACATAGACTGGTTTTGATTGCTGCTTAATGGTGATAGTCAAGGTCATAATATTACCTTTGGCTCCAAGCCTCCAACCCTAACAATACGGGCTTCTAACGTGAGAAAAGGACGTCAAAGAGCGTTTAGCTCGACTGGCACGGTGTCAGCGGCGCTTGGAAGATTGGCTAGGGGTTAGGAGTTTAGGAATAGATTAAAGACTTAAAAAAATGAGAAAAGTACCAAAAGGAAGAGCAGTTAGCCTAATGATGGTCTAATCCTAGTCTTAATTTATATAATAAGTAATAGTTCACAGCAAAACACGAATAATGGAGGATCAAGGGACAATAGAGCAGCTAGCTAAGTTCTCCTTGTCAACATCAAGTTGCCCATGTGCAATGTGCATCATCGGATTCATGAGCCACAACAGTTAACAGCACCAAGCAAGTGGGTTTATTAACTTTAATGTCGGCTCAAAAGCAATATTATAATAACCTAGTTTTTAGTACTATCAACAAATAGAAACTTGAGGGGGAAACAACAACTTCATCCAAGCTAGAATATTTTCATTGGATTGATTTTCAACTAAGAAAAGAATCTTTGTCTAATTATTTGTCTCCAGCAAGTTGCAGAGATTGATGTGTCAAAGGTAATTAGATAGATCAAATGAATCTTACTCCTCTTGAATGGATTGAGCTTTCTGTCATTTAACAAATAAAATCAAAGTCATTGATGTTTTATTTTAATAAAAATTCTAAGTCATGATTAAAGGAAAACAGTTTAGGGATCAGAATTAAAGTAGAAAGTGGGTCAGGAGGCAGTGAAAGATCCCAGAAGAACAAGGCTAAAAAGTTTGTTTTATGGAAGAACCAAGTAAAAGAGACCACAGAGTCATACAACTTCCAAGAAATCCCTTTAAATGAATTTTGGTTCCCGGTTGCAGCATTTAGCTTGAATCAGTTAGAATATATATGAATTTGTTAGGCAAAAGATTAATGTAATCAAATAGTATCTTTTCCTGAAGAATACAAGAGATTTTGGTTAACTGGCTCTGGGGATGGTTGACAGTGATTAAATTCCTTCGTTATTGCTTCAACTCAAAACACAAAAACAATCAAGTATTATTGTTAGCAGCGGAGGAATGAGTCCATCAATAAAGGACGAAAATATAAAGGAATGACATGTTATTTTATTGAACAAAAAAAAGTACCGAATCCATTCTCATGGATTGCAGTTACAATAACATGAAAAGGGCCTGCAATATCTTCAAGTTGCTCGAAGAAAATGCTTCTGACACACTCGCCTGATATTTTATCAAGTTTCTGGAAGTTCCAAGATCCAAAAATCAAAGATGTATTTGAGGGAAGCAAAAGTTGAAACAGAAAAAAAAAAGTTTCTTTTATGGTTTGAAGGGAGCAAAAACCACCACTGAATTGTGTCCACCAAAGCCAAATGAATTAGAGATAGCTGCAGACCGATCAAAAAGAAAATTTGATCAATTACTGCTGCAATGGTCAATGGTATATACCAAATATTCATTTTAGTGGCTAGTGATCTGAAAACATTGACCTCTTCCTTATTGCAATGACATAAATTTTTGTAGAGTTGGAGAGTTAAAATGCATACCAACATTGACTTCATGCTGTTTCTTCACGTTGGGAACAGTATCAATTGTTACATCAGGCTCCAAGTTCTACATAGGAAGAGATGATACAAGGACATGAAATCATTTGTACACCATAGGATTAAATAAAAGGAATATTTTTTGGTTTGAAATAGGTTCACTTGATTAATAAGCTAACTATATAAGTAGAAAAAAATGTTCCATAATTTTTCTTTTAAATGAAATGTCCAATTTGACAGAGTTAAGTGGAGTTTCCAAATATATATAAACAAGGGTTGTGGGAATACATCTTGGTTAATCGTAGGATGCAGCCAGCCAGTTGTGATTGCTTTTATGGTTGCTATGGCTTCCAATCCACCAGCAGCTCCAAGGCCATGTCCAATCATTGACTGAAAGGAGAAACAGAACAAATTTTTCAGTAGTTAGCCTTAAGGTTCTGTTGCCATGTGATCAGGTAAATAAGTTCTCATTAAAAATTTTGACATTGACTAATGAGATATTGTTATGAGTGAAATATCATTAATTTGATTCTTTGTGCATGTGATTTGAAGCTCATGTTCCATGGAATTAAAAAGAAAAAGAACGAGGTAATGTATGTTTTTCTCGCCTTTGTCCCATTCATCTTTATCTCAGAAGTGTCCTTAAAGACCTTTTTAATTGCGTTAACCTCAGCCAAATCTCCTGCCAGTGTTGATGTTGCATGAGCATTTACATAGTTCACCTGTAGATCAAGGGTTTTGCCATGTTTATATTAGAAATTGTTCAGGTTTCCTCATTGTCAATTATCAACTGTCAAGAGTAGTTAAGTGAGTGCTCTTGCCTCTTCAGGGGAAACTCCAGCATCTTCTAAACTTTTGGTTATGCAAGATGAAACTCCAAGACCATCAGACCGCGGGTTAGTCATATGATAAGCATCGCAAGTTACACCACCTCCCAAGTATTCTGCAATTATGTTTGCTCCTCTTTTCATGGCATGCTCCAAGCTCTCCATAATCTATATGCAAGGAAGAATTATGTAAAAATCAGCTAATTCATAAGTTGTAGGGATACCAAGTACCTACACAACTAAACTCAAAGCGAAGGAGTAATGTCATTAACTAAACTCAAAACGGAGGAGTAATGTCATTAACTTATTGTATTACCAGTACACCAGAGCCTTCTCCCATAACGAAACCATCACGATCTTTGTCCCAGGGTCTTGAAGCCCTCTTGGGCTCGTCATTTCTTTGAGACAATGCCCGACAAGCTATAAACCCACTAACCCCAGTTGGCATGATAGCAGCCTCAGTACCACCAGCTACCATGATGTCGGCTTCACCTCTTCTGATGTGATTTGCAGCAGAATAAAAGCAGTAATTTGCAGTTGCACAAGCAGTTGAAATGGAATAATTAGGTCCCATTAAGCCAGTATCTATAGCTAATAATGCTGATCCCATGTTGGTGATAGAGTAAGGGATAAAAAATGGAGTGACCTTCTTGTATCCCTTTTGAATAAGAGATTCCACTCCATTGGTGAAAGCTGTTAGGCCTCCCATGCCAGTACCCACCAGCACCCCAATTCTAGTTTTGTCCATCTGTGATGCATAAGAAGAACAGAGGGGTTCTATCAGTTCTTTCTTGTCTAATCTAATACTACTACATTTTGCAAAATACAAGACTTACTCTGTCAAGGACCTCAGAACCAAGGTTGGCATCCTCGAGGGCCCTTCTTCCAGCAACTAAGCAGTACCTCCAGCAATCATCAAGACGGCGGTCATTCTTCCCATCAATGTATCCTTTAGACGAAAGCTCACGAATTTGACCCGCAAACCGGACAGAATAATTTGAAGCATCAAACCTATCTATTTCTGTGATACCACTCATCCCCTCAAGAAGTTTGTTATAGAAGTTATCAATATCACTTCCAAAAACTGACACAAGGCCCATTCCTGTTATAACTATTCGTTTTTTCGGATCTTTTTCTCTTTTGGGAGCTGAGATAGTTGGCGATGCCATAGCCCTGATTGTTCTGCGTCTCGGAGCTGAGAAAAAGAGACTCAATTAGTACCCAATAATTAGGACAAAAATGATCGCTGTAAGAAAAACATATTTGTGGAATTACTATTAGTTAGTGCAAGAATGTATCATAAGATATCATAGAAAAGCGAGTGCAGGGTGTCACATTGCTACATCTCATGCGAGAAAAATAGTACAATGCTAAGAAGTTTGGTGAAAGATCATAGAAACAGATGACTCCATGTTTATATAAGACAAGTTAAATCCCCTTTTTGTGTGTTTGTGATTGACATATTGAAAAAAATGACTGGTACTACTTAAACGACTGGCTAACAAGAACCTAAAAGAAATTACTATCCTATTAGGTGCACAGACAAAGGAATGAAAAGGAAAACTACTGAAAAACTAAAAAAAAAACCAATTCCATATCAATATTAGCAGCATTTCAATTTTAATTTGATCCAGAGCCACCATTCTCATTAAACGTAAGCAAGACATAAATTTCGAACAAAATTAAACAACTTAAAACTAGGATTTTGATATTTATTACTTTTTTTATACAAAGAAAGCCATGGTCTAAGAATGAAAAAAAAAATTACAGGTGTTAAATTTTAAATTCAAATTAATTAGATAAATAAAAAAAATTACAAATGTTGAAATTAAAATCCAAATTTATTAGAGAACACCTCTTCAAGATATCTACAAGAATCAACTTAGCTCACACTTATTCCTTACCCACATTTTTTTTCTAAAAAAAATAGAAATATTAGTATTATCCCTAGCTTTGTTATATACCCTGTTAGCTGAGTATGGATATGTATCAAAGAAACAAATATAAATCAATAACCGAAAACCAAATACCTGAACTAGAAATGAACTGGTTTGGTTTAGTCCCAGCTGAAGCTAACTGCACGCTCTCCACAGCTCTAAGCCCATTGTACTGAGCCAGAAAAGGCCCATTGCCTCCCGCATCTCTATTTCTAAACAGCAACCCTGAAGAACAAGCAGCGGTAGCAATGCCTGCCATGGCTCTACCTCTCTCTTCCTGTTTCTCTCCAACTCTCTTAATCGCAGGTTCTGTGATTTGATAGATATATGAGAAATAAAAAGAAATAAATTTAAAAAAAGGCTGAGGAGATTGAGAGAGAGAGAGAGAGAGAGAGCGACTTTGGGCTGTCAGTGAAAGGAGGAGTTAAAACAAAGAGAAAGCTTGGCTTTGCTCGTCAAAACTTTATGGTTGTAGAATCCGCTACTAAGCTTATTATATGCATGAAACAAGAAAATTGGCGATAGGATCAAAGAGAAACGTATGAGATATTTGTTCATGTTGATTTAGCAGCTTAACTACCCCGAAACAACCCCTTGAATCATATTGGCCAGTTCATCAATGCCAACATTGCTTTGGTCGATGTTTTATTGCCTGTGACTGCCTAGTTTTTCGGTAAATGAACATTGGATCGTTATGTTTTAATCAACGAGTTATATATGAAGTTGACAGCACATATCAACTCATAAATGAATATTGGCTGAGTCGATTGAGAGGAATGATTTCTTGGAAGCACATAGGCTCCGGCCATTGAGAGCATGTACAACTGTAGTCGCAGACTGTAGTCGCAGCCCCCTGCCTTCTTTTCATCATCCGAGCTTTTGTGTAGTAGGTAAATCTAATAATTTAAAATATGAAATGAAAATATTATAAGAAAATAATATAAAAATAAAATAATATAAGATTAAAATTTTAATAAAAAATATATAAATTTAACAATAATTAAAATATATAATTTATATTTTTTTATATTGACACAAATTATAATATATAATTTTATATAAAATATAACATAAATTTATAAATTATTAATATTTTATACAATACAAATATACAAATAATTAGATCTAAATATAAGTGCCTTATGCTAGTTGAATTTGCAGTTTCACCTACCTTGCATAAATCTATGGGAATTTCTAACTGTTTTTTCCTTAATACCTTTTTTTTTTATAATTCTCTCCTGTAGAGTTCCCCACAAGTTGGAGCAATAATATTTTTAGGTAAAGACGTAACTTTCTCAATGGAAATGAATCAGACGAAACCAAATTATGTGCACTTCGAGTCTTCGATCAAAATGTTACGAGGTGCCAATGAGGTAGGCTTTTCCTCATGTATGAACAAATTTAATTCATTTCTCTAATTTAATTTTGACTTAATACAAAAATATGGTCTCAAATTTTAGTAAAAAAATGAAATTAAAACTATGATATTTTCATTACGTGCAAATAAAATTATAATTTTTTTATTATTTTGTAAATATAATTATAAACTTTTAAAATTAAATTAAAAAGTCCAATTAGAACAAGTTGTAAATTGTTTTATAATTTAAGTTATTCTATAAAAAAATTTTAATTGAAATAAAGAAAGATTAATAATGACTTCTCATGTGTTTATCAACGGTTCTAGTCTGTTAGATAACAAATATTAAGTTTTTGTTATTCCAATTGAACTTTTTCTTTGATTTTTAAAAGTTTATGGTTATAATTACAAACAAATAAAAATAGTTTTATTTACACATAATAAAAGGTCAATAGCTTAATTCTATTTTTTACTAAAATTTGATAATATATTTAAATTTTAAGCCTTTAACTTTAGTCATTCAATTTATATATATTAAATATATATAAATGTAATATTTAATTATGAGTGTAATTATGATAATAAAAAATAATTTTTTAATTTTGTTAATGAAAATTAAAAACTTTGAATATTAAATAATCTTTTATATATATATATATAATATTTTCATTGACTTTAATTTAATGAAAATAATAATATAATAATTAAGATGAAGGCGGATGAAAGAGAGATGAACATGTGTTTTGAGAATGTAAAATGTGATTTGCTTTCATGAAAATGATAATAATAATTACGTCTGAGAACTTAATTAATATGATAATAATGGTGGAATACTTAATTATCCACCATAAGTTATTGCTTTATCATTTATTAATTAAGAGTTAGCGGCGATTGAGAGAATGGGATAATCATAAATTAAAAATATTCAGCTACTATTTATTGTAAATGTAAATTTTTTTTTAATTTCAAAGGGACAAAATCTTACATCAAAAGGAAGAGAGAAGGGTGGAGTCGAACCCTAATTTTATGTTTTCTTAAGATTTATTTTATCATTAAATTAAGCAATTGAAAACTTTGTGAATGTAATAATTATTTATAATTGTAATTTAATGAAAAGTTGAAGTTGCTATTCACCATAAGGTTACGTCTTAATTTATTATATAATATAAATGTAATATTTAATTGTGGATGTTTAGATTCTCAACACAGAGACAATATTTCCCTTCAAAAATTTTTTAAAATTTATGTACCTAAAATTTTTAGGTATAAAAGTGTTTACGGATTGTTAAAATCTTTGTTTAAGAACAGACAACTTTAATAAATTAAAAAAATTTTAAAGTCATATAAAAATATTTTAATATTTTAAAATATATTTTAAAATTAAAATAAATAAAAACATTTTTATTAATTAAATATTATCTCAATCAAATCAAGTGAAGCTTAGGCTTCAAAAACGTTATCAAAGGACATGTCTAAGTTTTATCCACTCTTTTTTTTTTTATATTTTTTATTTTGGTGTTCAACGGAGTGTAAAGCAACGGAGTTCCTTTTTAACGTAAAATAAAATACAATGGAAAGTGAAAGCACCCTAGGTGGAGTTGATCAAGTCGGCACCAACGGTAGATTACTGGTCATACCAAAATCTAATTTAACATTGTTCTTACAGTTAAAAAAGTTTAGATTAAAAAATATGCATTTGAAATTGTAGAAAAAAAAACTGTGATTAAAGAATTTTAATTATTTGATATTGCTTAAAAAACGTATTAGACGAACTGAAATGCGAATGAAATGATAAAAACTTAAAGATAAAAAAGTATTTTAATTAAAAATCATATTTTAAAAATGCAAAAATAACTATTGTGTCTGAAAATCAAAATCAAAATTAAAACAATAAAGTATTTGGCAATGAGGTACGATCGAAACACAGTTACCTTTCTCCAGTTCAATGCCAAATAAGACCTAAGATAATTAGAAATTTAGAATCAAATCATAGGATACATGAGCAAGCCTGATTCTTTTATGATTTTTTTTATGTCCATGCGTTAATTTTGTACCATTCAAACATATCATCATATACATTATAAATGTAGTACAAGTTTGAATATTGAATGGGTGATTTTCTTTTTTTTTTTTTTTCTTGTTGCCAAGTCTCTTGTTCGAAGTCAAGATCTTACAATTAATAAACCTCGAAGCAGCAGGACCAAGAATTTCCACATTTTTTATGGTCGAAAATGATGGCGTGAGATGAGATCTTTTAATTGAATTTATTATATGCATTACCAATGTTATGTCTTTTCATACTTATTTAAAACTGTAATATCTTCATAGAAAAAGACTGCTATAATATCAAGATAACCTAATATTTTATTTTTTTTTCAAGATTTTAAGTTATGCTACAATAAAATTGCGCTAATTACTTTCATATCCACAAAAGTTAATTCAATTGATAAAAGGTAGGAGATACATATTTTTTGTAAACCAAGGTCGATCTTTGATTCATACTGACAAGTATTTTGAGAATAAAAATTTTAAATGCATCAAATTAATTTGGAGAAAGTGCATCTTAAAAATTGTTTGAAAAAAAATTAAATTTAAATAAAATTTAAATTTTTTAATCATATTATAATAAAAAAATAATATGATACACATAAGAGATATATATATATATATATAGTTTATACAATTGTTTTATGATGATATTTTGGAAAAAAATATATATTTATTAGATTAAAATTTTGATGTAAGAAAAAATTAATTATATATATGTATATATAACTTTTTTTTAAAACATAACCACTTTCATTTTCTAGTTTGCTTGTTAAGTTCAGGTATAAATCCCTTTTTTATTATTATTATTATTATTATTATTATTATTATTATTATTATTATTTGTAAAGTTGCAAATAAATTTCACAAATTGGGCCACCCAGGCCTTAAGCAGGCCCACAAACTTTGCCCCCAACCCCCCCCCCCCCCAAAAAGAAAAAACCTTAAAAAATGAAACAGTGTTTGAAGTAGCGCGTCTGTCAATAAAAAAAGGCCTTTTTCAAGCCTCAGACACCTAAGGCTTAGCAGCTCAGGACCTTAGGTGAATGTGAACTAAAAAGAACTGGCCAACCATCAAAGAACCTACTAGAAGACCTTCTAGAAGCCCTACCCTCCTCAGTCCTTTGTCCTCCCTTCTTCTGCCACGTCAAACCGCGTTTTTTGCGTCATCACTCTCGAGTACAATTTTTTCAAAAGCAAAAAATTAGAAGGAAAATTTGTCATCGGATTTGAAAAAGGACGTGAAAATAACCCGAAATTCAATTTTATACATAATTAATTGTTTTTATCTCATGGATTTTTTTAATTATTTTTTTTTATTTTTTAAGCTAAAAAAACATATTTTCCTTTATATATTTAATACTCATGCAAAAAAAAAAAATTCTGTTTCATTGCTGCTTAAAATCTCATTGCTTCTCTAATCATCATTTCTAGGAAGAAACAGTAACCTTCCACAATCATTGTTTAGATAAATTCCAAACAAAAGTATAGAAGTGCAGCAGATTTTTTTTTTTTTTAAAGTGTTTGAGATTAGAGGGAAACTTACTAAATTTTACAATTCTCAATTCATTGTTAAAAAAAAAAAATTATATCCAATTTCCTTCGTTTAATGCTATTTATATATTTATGTTTTTTTGTTGTTTTAAAAATTCATCACTCTTTTTACCCTCATTTGCAAAAAAAAACAACAACCATAAAAAATCATTGCTCAAATCAATACCAAACTGAACTGCAGATGATTGCTTTAAGGTTTTGAGATTGAAGAAAGTTTTCTAAATTTTACCATTCTCGATTCATTGTTTAAAAAAAATTAGTTCTATCGTTCAATGTTATTTATAATTTCATTTGCTCATAAGAAATTGTAAATATGAATTGAATTAGTTTATGAATGATAATTGAAAAAAAAATTTATAAACTTCTTACTATGACATTTAAACATTTATATAAAGTGCTTAAAATTTGAATAATTTCATATGTTAGTAATATTATATAACAGCGTATCATAAATAAAAATAAAACTAACAATCCCAATAACGCGCGGGTTGAAAACTAGTTTATATTTATAATATTAATTCATTAATTGATTTTAATATACTTTAATAAAATATGTGATAATTTTTAAATTTTGCTGATAAAATAAAATTAAGACTTTTAGTTATTGACATTCTTCTATCAATGTAACTTTCCACTTTGACAAGTTCACACGCAATCTTATTAATCGCCCCTTCTCCCCAACCCAATACAAAATTTCTAAATTTGCCCTCAATCAAATCTCCCTTATTAAACGCTCCCCTCTTTACCTACTTTCCTCTCTCATCAAAAACATTTTCTTTTGCCCTCACTTCCTGTGTTTTTGCCTCTGTTTTCTTTTCCCCTGTTTTAAACCATCTTTAGAAACCATACCAGTTTATACCTACATCGATTAAACTCTACATATTTGTACTACCCAGATAGGGAAATCAATTCATCTTTGATACCCAGATCCCAGTTTCTTGTTTCTTTGAAGGTTTTGAAAGGGAATCGGAGTTGAGGATGGAGAACAACCAGCAATCCTTTTGGCAATTCAGTGATCAACTTAGGGTCCAAAATTCGAACTTGGCTAATCTTTCGCTTAACGATTCGATATGGAGCAACGGTTATGTTTCAAAGAGGCCTGATGAAAGGAGGAATTTTGATATCAGAGTCGGTGGTGAAGTGAATTTTGTTGACAACTTGAAGCCAAAAATCACCGAGTTCAATTCTTTCAACAATGATGGGTGGAAAATTGAAGCCAGTAGCAACAACATCGGGTTCGGTCCAATCGGTCCGATGGGGTCTCAGAAGAATGTTGGAATCAACGGAGGGTTCAACAAAGGGATTTATTCAAAGCCAGTGAATAACAATAATGTTATTGTGAAGGGGAATAAGAATAAAGGAGAGGATGATTACGGAAGCAAAAGTGGGAAGAAGAGCAGTAACAAGAAGAACAATAACCATAACAGCGACAATAATAACAACAATAACGGTGAAAACAAGGATGGGAAGAGTGCTGTTGACAAGAGGTTTAAGACACTGCCACCATCTGAGTCTTTGCCTAGGAATGAAACGGTTGGAGGCTACATCTTTGTTTGCAACAACGATACCATGCAGGAGAATCTCAGGAGACAGCTCTTTGGTATGTCTTTAGCTCTCTCTTTCCGTATATTACTTTTAGTTTTTTTTAAGAAAGTCTGGTTTGATTTGGTTTGGTTTTCAATTTTGATTTTCATTTAATTATTTGGAGAAGATTAGGCCAATTTTACCCTCTTCTCTAGAAATGGAAAGTAAATCAATTAGATTAATTGAACAATTGGGTTAGTTTTTATGGAAACTTTTGATGTGATATTTATGTTGGTTTATATTCCTAACTTCTTGTTATGCATTATTTGTAGGTTTGCCTCCTCGTTACCGAGATTCAGTCCGGGCGATTACTCCTGGCCTGCCTCTTTTCCTCTACAACTACTCCACCCACCAACTCCATGGAATATTTGAGGTTTGTATTTCTATTTTCATTAATGATTAAAATCTTCTGTCAATATATGTGATTAATTCAATTTACTTGGTACTAACCAAATCCGGGGTTTGGTAATGTTTTAACTATTTAGGCTGCAAGCTTTGGAGGAACAAACATTGATCCAACAGCCTGGGAGGACAAGAAATGCCCTGGTGAATCACGATTCCCTGCACAGGTATTTGTTGAGGAATTATTTGTTACTGTTGGTTAGGCAAAGTAATATGATGCTTTCAATATCTTTCAAGCAAACAAAAATAAAAAGGAAAGAAAATGATAAAAAGCAATACTAAAATGCTTTTGTTCCACTGCAGGTTCGGGTTCTTACAAGGAAAATTTGTGAGCCACTTGAAGAGGACTCCTTCAGGCCAATTCTTCACCACTATGATGGTCCAAAGTTCCGCCTTGAACTGAACGTGCCAGAGGTGAAATTTCACACTTAACATGTGATGCTAACCATGAAATTTTCCTACCTAGCCTACTTGGTTCTGATCTTAATTTCTTCTGTAAAATTTTGCAGGCACTCTCCCTATTGGATATATTTGCTGAACAAACGCCATGAGGAACATACCACAAAGGCTTATAGATACAAATACACAAGATAATGAAGAGAAGACACCTCGAAGAATAATTAGAGAAATAGAGGGTATATTGGGAATTTAAGACCGTAGCATCTGGGGGGTGAATGGAATTTTGTGAGATGTATAACGTTTTGTTCACAGGCTTGCTATGACTATGATTGCCCTTTTTTTCTTTTTTGTTGTTCGGTTTGGGTTATACATAAATCGTACTTAAAACTAATGATAAGCATCAACGTTGCTTGTGTGATTTTTTTTATATATAATTTAAGTTGTGTTCTATTAGCAGTCTGGTTCCATGAATCTAAAACTAGAATTACATTTTCTTTCCCCCATTTGCCTGTTGGGCAGTGACCACAATACAAGTTATTTGACGTAAGAGCTCTGGAAATGAATGATGATTTAAATGACTTCGACTCTCAATGCTCAAGCTCCTGGAAAATGTATCACTGCACGGATGTTAGAGAAGAAGTTTAATCCCAGAAAATGAGAAAACCAATTGATGTTTCTGTAATTGCAGATCAAGTCATGACACTGGATTGCCTAATAATATGTAAATCAAGAACAAATTGACTACAACAAACTAATTAAATCTACAAGCAGATAGGTTTAGTGATCAAGCAACAATTAAAAAAGTTCATGAACTTTAAGCTAGTTCACATGATTTGGTTTAATGATGCACCAACTTCTGTGGCCCACAAACTTGAGCGTAGCTTTCTTCTATACAGCGTTTGTGCAGTCAAAGAAGCCAGCAGGCAAGGTGAGTGGGGAATGGGGAATAAGGAATACCCAATCAAAAACTTGTATCACACCGCCCAAGAGGATATACATTTTATCTAATGGGTGGTTAGGCTATCAGCCGTAGAAGGTAGAACTCGAAAAATCCAAGGCCCGGGAAGTTGCCCTATCTTTCTCAACCAAAAATTTACCCACTGCAACCTATTAGATTACTCCTTCAATCAAGGGCGGTAATACTTTTATGCCAAATTGTCGCAGGACAGATGTTGACTATCCTAAGTTGTCCTCTTTTGATCTTACACACAAAACTTTTTTTTTTTTTTGTTCAATGTTGATTATTTCATGTGAAATTGGTCAGAAATGGAATGCTCTCTAAGTACGTCATCAAACTATAATTAAATTAAATTTTAAATCTTCACACATTGAAGGGTCCATAGCTCAGTGGTAGAGCATTTGACTGCAGATCAAGTGGTCACCGGTTCGAATCCGGTTGGGCCCTTTATAAACATTTTTGTTGTCACATTTTACTAATTTCTTTTCTTAAGAAGATATTTTTCATACTAATTTCTTTTGTTAAGAAGATCTTTTTCAGACAGTTGGCCTCTTTTCCCTGTCCCTAACCATGAATAATCTTTCACTGACTTGAACCCTGGTGACTGATTTGAAACTCTCGGCTCCGGGTTTTTTGAACTCAGTGGTGGGGATGGCGGATTTCTATCTAGGAGGCATCAGTCAGGGTGGCTGAAACACATATTCTCTTCATATGAAGCAAATATTAGTTTATATTTATGGAGGTTTAGATAAATGATGTACAAAATTTTGAGTCCACAAGAAAAAAAAGAACATGAATTGAATGATGACTGGTTAACAAACTTTTTGCAAGTGTATTTCAGGTTGCTATCCCATATCAGCTCACAAAATTAAATATTCTTTTTAAGTCAAATTTGCATCTCAAGAAATCGAATAAAAGCATTCAAATTTACACATCCCTCCACTGAAAACCATTTATCATCACAATCCTATTACTAAAATTTGGATATCTCCGGTTCTGCCTTAACCCATTCACTCAACATGAATGAGCCAGTCCAGATTTTAACAGAATTCAACTTGGGGTCTACAGTTATAGAAAATGTCAATCGGAGTTTTGGCTCATCAGCCGCTTAAGGGGCCATCCTGTGCCTTTGTCAGTTTGCCTGCATAAAATATGCTCGTATCGTACTAGTATTAGCAAAAAGCCAACCATGTTCCCCATATGTTCATTCACGAGATTAAGCCCTGCTGATGGCTTTTAGTACATTGAATCAGACTCAATATATAGGCCGTCGAGCTAACCTATATTATCCATAACCAATAGACTAAATAGAAATTCTTGCCTAACTGACAAAATTTTCCCGTGAACAAACTAATCTCTTTCGCTTGCTTCGGTACATGACCCAACCAATAGGCAACTTTAAAAAGCACTAACATTTGTGAAAATTTTGTCCCTTTCTGGTTGAGGCAAATATAATTGAGAGGAAAGATCCCAAAATTTGCCTTAAATCTCAGATGCCTAAGAGATCAGAAACGAATCCAAGTAAAGTAAAAATGCATATCCAGATAATAATTGTTTGATTTATTGATAAAATGTTAAACTTATAATTTTAATAGATAAGGTTCAATCTTCGTCGATGTTACGTATAAAAAATTCACACCCCCTCCACCGTTAATTTGAATCGATCTGCTTCTGAAATGTTGTTTACCTAATTATTGTTTAATCTATTTTCTATTCTTTTGCCCTTCCATGTTGTACAAAACTCGAATTTCACTTAAATAATCCTGCCAACGGTTCAGTATCACATGGCGCCGATCAAAATTTTGAAAACAACACCACTGAAATTGTCTCTTCTGACACCTTCCCCCCATTTTCTTTCCACTAGTTTTTGCCAAGATTCCAAGTTTTAAATACAAGTTGCTGCCCTGTGAATGTGAAGGCTTAAGAAAAATTTGTCAATGGGGAATTGTACTCTCAAAGGGGTCACTTGGGATTGCAGCAACTCCATTAGGGTTTTAACAGATGCCGGTGAAATCATTGATGTCGAGGGCCCTAAACTAGCCCGGGAGATTGTAAACAATTTTCCAGGGTATGCTATTTGCAGAAGAGGTCAAGCTTCATTTCCATTACCTGAAGACGAATACTTGGTTAAAGGGGGATTTTACTATCTTCTCCCCCTGGAGAAGGTTCAGAAGTCTGGTAACTCTGGGGTCAGTAAACAGGTTAACAAAGAAGCCGTGGAGAAAGTTGAAGCGGATTGTATGACTCAGATTGAACAACCAAACAAGTCATTCGCGGATTTTGTTGAGAATTTGTCGAGTGGATCGGCTCTGGAAGTGCTGCCATCGCAGAAGAATGGGGTTTGGAAAGTGAAATTGGTGATTAACAGTCAGCAACTGGAGGATATTTTGTCAGAACAAGTGAACACTGAGGCCTTGATCGAGAAGATGAGAATGGCTGCAAGCTCAGCTACTCGATCGCCAAGGCGGTGCAAGAGCTCTTGGGTGGTGGGCTGGAAGCCAGCATTGTCAAATGTGTTCAAGGTTCCCACAGATAATAACAATGTACCATAGCTAGATTTCTACCTCTTGTATCTGGTTGTATGCTAGAAAACTTGTTTCGTGCAGCCTTTTATCTCATGCCAAAAAGCTTAGTAGCTTAAGCATCTTGTACATACAATGCTATAATAATTAATTAAAATTTAAAAGCCGATGCTAATGTGTGTCAAATGGGGGAATTCTAAGTACTGTTGATAACTTGATATGCAGCCTTGATTGGGTTTTGCCCAACATATATAGTTCAATTTTTACCTAAACTTTTTTTTTTAATACTAATAATAGTCTTCAAAAACTCCTTTTAAGCCCAAGCATACTTTCTCCAGAAAAAAGAACCCTTATACTTTCCCCTTGTCTTCACTTTCCTCACTTTCTTGTTATATGATAATTATCAATTAATGATATTTAATCTAATTGGTAATTAGATCAATTATGAAACTATGGCTGTTAATCTTGATCAGTATTTTACTGCTTCCATCGCATCTAAAAATGTATTTTATGACTGAATCCTTGTCTAACTAAAGCGGCTTTTTGTTATTTACAGGTTAATCCTATATATGCTGGGAGCCTCGCTAGCTGGGACAATGGGTTTTTTTTTTTTTAAATCAACTTGGAATCTGAAAAATAACACATAACTCATACTACACTACTATTAATTACGTTCTTAGCTCCTTAACACTCTCTTAACTTTGTTAACCAAGTCCTGACCCGAGGAAAAACAAAAGTGATTTATAATTGGATTTCTTTTACTGCTATTCTTCACTTTAAATCCCTCGGCCTGCCAGTAACCTATTTTTAAATCTTTTGATAGACATTCAAATTATGAAGAAGCCATGGTTTGATAGTGATATTAGCGCCGAATTCAGAAATTTTTTTCAGTCTTATATATTTATAATATATAAAATACTGTTGACGATTTATTAATTTTATCAATGAATAAAATATCTAAAAAAACTTTTCTTTAAATTTTCTTATTTTTTAATTTTTAAGGTGTCCAAAAAATTTTTTAAATGTCTAATAAAAATTTCCTTTTGAATTTTTTTGTTTTTTAATTTTTGAGTTGTACATAGACACCTATAAATTTATTTACATCCGTCTCTGTATGATTTGATTTTGAATCTCTCTCTCTCTTTGAATTCACATTCATGATTGATTTTAGGGGCATTTAGTACGTAGAATCTTAAATTTCTAAGAAAAATGTGATATCTGAAAACATTTGATAATCAAAATTTTATTTAATTTTCAAGGTATCATGTAGTTAGATTCACTTAGTTAGGAGAATATTAGTTTATTAATTAATTCATATATAATTATCATAATTTTCTTAATAAGTTATAGACAGCCTTTTATTTTGATTTAATTAAAAAAAAAAACACAAACGACAAATGATATATCTAACAATAAAAAAAAAAAAGTTTATTTTTTTTAATTAAATATACATAATTACAATGTTTAACTAGATATCAAGCTATAATTACTATATTAAATTATAAAAAATATCAATTATGATGTTTAGAAGAGCTGAATGCATTATTTTTTTTGTAAATATGTTGAAAAAAAAATCAAATAAGACGTTTATTTAAAGGAAACGCTTTATTTGAAATTGTAAAAGATTTTGGAAGATTATTTATTAAATAAGACGTAAAAAAAATGTCTTATTTGAATGTGTCAAATAAGACGTTTGTTTAAAGAAATATCTTATTTGATATTTTTATAATGATTGCAAAAAAAGTATCAAATAAGTTATTTGTTCAAAGAAAACCTTTTAATTATTACATATTAAAATTGAATTAAAAATAAGGTAAATTAAAAGAAAAAGCTAAAATTGAGTTTTAGACTTATGTTTCAAAAGAATAACGGATATGTGATAAAATTTTTATTTAAATCAAATTTAAAAATTTACTTTTCCCATGAATTTTTAATTTCAAAATTTTAGATATTGATAAAAATTTGATTTTTTTTTTCGTAATCAAATTACTCTAAATCAAACATAATAGATAAATATCGATCATTAAGATTTTGAAAAAAAATTTAAAAATTTCTCCTAATCAAACGCATTTTAATTATTTAATATATTGAAATTTATGTTTAAATAGTTTTCACATTCCTAGGAATTACTTGACAATTTCCAAAAGAAAAAAAGACTGCTTTTACATATCGGAAATTCCATGATCTAAGCCTAAGAACTAATTCCAAGGGGTACATGGGATAAAAAAAAATTCCAAGGGGCATACGCAATTTGGTTTGACAAAGTTGGCCGTGTAACGTGTTAAGAGATTAAAAGAACTTTAACAAGTTTAAGCTTATGGGCTCAACTCAAAGCTTTGAATTTGAAGCTATTTATTTAATCATGGAAGAATCCAAAAGGGGACAAAAAAGGGTAGGCCCATCTGTTAACAAATCACCAAGATTTTCTGTGTTCAATAATGATGGGGAAAAAGCAACTGCATTATGTGCTCAGAGTCTTTGGTTCCATTATTTTTTGGGTTTTAGGGTTGGTATTCAAAAGGGAGACTTGATGATGCTCTCTGGATCATTTTACATAGCCAAAGATAGAGATTCAAGGCCGCAGGGTGATGACAGTCATTTTATCTGTGAAGAGAAGCAGACAATTGGACTGGCAGACGGGGTAGGTGGTTGGAGCCGCCAGGGTGTTGATGCTGGAGTATATGCCAGAGAACTTATGAATAATTCTCTTCTCGCTATCCTGACACAGCCAGAGAGGCAGGTGGATCCAATGAAGGTTTTGGATGAGGCTTTCAGCAAGACCAGCGCTGAAGGATCATCAACAGCCTGCATCATAACCCTTCAGGAAGACAACGTGTGTTCCTTTTTCTTTTAATCTCTGTTTTTTGGCAGTAATCATATTAATTTGTTATTAGCTCGAATTTAAGCTTGCAAAATAATGAATCTTCTTTTTTTCCCCTTGTAATAGATGTTGCATGCTGTTAATATGGGAGATAGCGGGTTTATGCTGATCAGTCAAGGTGCAGTTATATACCAATCGCCAATTCAGCAGCACTCTTTCAATTTTCCATATCAGCTGGGAAATTCCGTGAATTCCAATCAACCCTGGCAGGCACAGGTAAAGTAAATTGCCTGTTACCTGAAATTTACAATCGGTTTACATTTATCTCGTAATATTATGTCAAGTTTACGATCTTTTCAATTATTCCTCCCACTCAGGTAATCAAGCTTGCTGTAGAACCAGGAGATGTTATTATAGCTGGAACTGATGGACTATTTGACAACTTGTCTGAAAGTCAGATATTGGAGGCTGCAGCAACAGGGATTGAACGAGGTTTACATCCAGAGGAGATTGCTTGGTCCGTGGCTCAACAGGCTTACCATATTTCCATGGATGGAGAAGCTGTCACGCCATTCATGCTTGCTTCTATGATGGCTGGAAAAAGTCATATTGGTGGAAAGCGAGATGATATTACGGTAATTGTCTCGCGCATTCTTGATACATAGGATTGTTTCCTAGTTGTCCACCAATCAACTCACTGCTGGTAAGTGTTGGATAGCGAAAGTAAAACTCCTAGGAATAAATTCAAGCTCAAGTATTTCAAAATAAAAAAAATAAAAAAAAATTCAAGGTAAAGGTTTACTGAGCCCAAAATTTAGGATGGTCCATTAACATCGGATTCATTTAATATATTTGGGATTTTTTTTTTGAAAGAATGGAGGAAAATGACGGTAGATCTTCAACCTTTTTCTTTTAAAGAAAAAAAAGGACCCACTTGCTTATAGAATATCTCAGCTTCTTTCATCTTAGCAAAAACAGGCAGCTTCGGCATTCAAAGCCTGGTGGTTCCCTCCTGCTCCCAGGGAAAGTCACTGCAGTTCAATATATAACAACTTAAACCCAACGTAAAAACACTCGGATTAAATGGGTCAGACAAATCGTAGGTATAAATACATGTTTCTAGCCGAAGTGTTTCACAAACATTCATGATTAGTATCAGCATTGTTTAAATGGTTCACATCATTAACAGGCTAGATCTGCCCTGCATCCCCAAATGAGAATAAAAAGCATTCCAGAATCAATACAGTGATTTAGTCTTCTGACAAGGGCAGTGGCTACCGCAGATGCCAAGGTTAACTTCCGGCTTCTAATTACACATTTCAAGAAACGCTTCAGAGTTAGTCCCTAGACGATGCTCTCACATGTTCTGTGACTCCATCTTCCTAACAGCTTTCTCAATGTTTGGTATATTTCTACTGAAGGCTGAACATTGTTCTTCTGTCAAACTTATTTCTGTTGGTGCAGCACCAGAATTTAAAAGGAGTAGTATTAAACATGAAATTCTTTCACAACAATGGCAGAAGGGAATGTTAAAACTGGGAATCAAGTTCAATCATGAAGAATATATTAACACTTTAACTAGAATATCAAACAATCATGCACAATGCAGAGAGAGAGAGAGAGAGTGAGAGTGAGGGAAATTGTTTAAGAGCCATTATGATAGAAAATTTTCTTTGGAATACCTGCATAAGTTGCATGAGGCTTATGAACCAAACAATTACATTTCTATTTGAATAAACATCAACAATTTTGACATCCTGGATAGATCACAAAAATGACAACAAAACAATGCTACTCAAGATACAGCACAAAGCAATGAAACCCAACCATAAAAAAAATGCAGCTTATAGAGGTAGCATATGGTAGGAAACTGGTTAAAAAAAAACGAGATGAGAAAGAGCATTCACATAGAGTTAGTACAGAAAAAAAAAAAGTAGCCTAAGAAAAAGAAGGTAATAGTAATATGGCTATTCCCAAAGCATATTTATTAAATCCATGGTTCTCTTTATGCTTTACGCCCACCTTTTTCAAAGCACTCCAAAGTCCGTAACCACAGAATTTGATTTCAATGCTTTCTTTGGTTGATTAATATCCTGACCATAGCAAAGAAACCAAGATACATACTTTGTAATATTCATAGGAACAAGGCAGAAGTGAAAATATGATAACTTCCTCTATAATTCCTCCACAGTTAAACAAAGCAGAAGTAAAATACTGGAAAGAAATAAAATTAATTTTCTCTTGCAAGTTTAAAATAAAATCCACTGCACATGAGTGGAAGCATCCATGAGCTAAGTAATGTAATCTAAATCACTTCAAGACAATACAAGTTGAGTTACAAATCAGTGATCACATTTGCCTGAAAAGCACATAGAGAACAAAAAAGTGTAAACAGGGCGTACATCATGAAGCATGATACGTGGAGATGTTTGCAACATTATGCAAAAGTTAATAAACACTCATAGCAACATTACAAGATTGGCACATATCAGTCACCATCCCTGCAGATTGGTGCAACCAAATTTCCTATGAGTTAACTATATAAAGTTCTTAAGCACCATAGATCTGTTGACATGGTAGATCAAAATAGCAGCAATCCAGAAAATTAGGGTGAAAGTTGAACTCATGTAATCTTTTATGCCATTTACAAGTTCAATACATTATTAAATAAAGTAAAGCTTAACTTCAGCAGCATCTACTCATCCAGACATTGAAATGTTAAAAGATAAAAGGAAAAGCAACATATATAATTAGCATGAAACAACTCAAAATTGAAACTAAGCTAAACATTTACCTTTAGAACAAGGAAGTTCTTTGCCATCCTTTTTATAATACTCCCTTATGGAAACCAAAGTTTTCCCTCTGAATTCTTAAATCGTCACCCTTCTTTTCTCAGACAGCTGGGAAAATGACAAAACAAACCAATAAATAGAAAACCCAAACTTTCCTTAAACTCAGCAAAAGAGGAAAAGAAAACGCAAAGATAGAAACAAACCTTGCAAACAATGAGATCACCATCGCCATCAAACTCCTTCTGGTTGTTATTATTATTATTATCATCATCATCATCTGCTGCAGCTTCTGCTTCTTCTTCTTCTTGTCTGGCTTTTTGTTCTTCGAGGAAAGAATTGACGACATGTCCGACGTAAGCCTTGTACTTGAGTCGGAAAGGTTAAGTTCCAGTTTCTGGGAAGCCATTTGTCGAATCTTGTACTCTGTCATTTCGTCCATGTCCGCTTCTTCTAGGATTTCCCTCACCGTTTTCTTTATCTTCTCTCTCGTTTCCGCGTCCATTTCTCTGTTTTCCTCATTATGGGTCTTTGGGAAATCTAACAATATTGAAGATTTTGGATTTCACTGATTTTATCTGATTTTGGGAAATTTTGCCTATTTTGGGGTCTGTGCTTCCTGGGTTTCCGTTTGTGCTTATATTCATCCTGATTTCGGATTGTGGGTTTATTTATTCCATGCGCATTGCGCAAGAGCGCACCGTAAGATCATATGGTGTCAACTGCCACGTCATGCGCATGGGCTTACAGGATTCAGAGACAAATGTCCTGAGACCACTGGATCATGGAACCTTGTGCACAGATCAGGGCCAAACTTGGCTGATGTCTCCGAGCCAGCCTTGTCTCCGTGCCTCTTTCTTCCATCTACCGACTTTTTCGGGCTATTAAATGGAATTAGTGTATTTGTGTGTTGCGACTATATGTATATTGGGATTGTTTAATTGATGTTCAAGAATCGAGGGCAAAGTTTTATCTTAGGAAAAACTACTGTAGTTAAAGATTCCCATTTCATTATGCTTTGAAAAAAATAAATAAGTTTGAAATGGCAGCCAATTTATGCTTTAACAAAATTATATTATTTGGTAGTGAATATCAGGGGTTTGCTCGCCCTCATTTCAGTTTTCACATCGACTAGGAAGGAAGACAATTCATAGGCAGCAAAGATGTGTATGTCATAATTTAACAGCTTTTCCATGTTCCGTAAGATCAAAGCAAAAAAAATGGGAAACCCATGACTAATGGTTGCACCAGGTCTGGCTTTTCTGAAATGGGGAAATGTTGCAGTTGCGGGTATACATCTCATTCTCCGCATTGATTATTTTTTAAACTTCCTTGGACCTTGCTTTTTCTGGCTGCAAGGATTCAAATTACCTTGTATAACGAGAATAGACTTCAAAAAGCCAAAACAACCAAAAAAACAGGAACACAAAGTTTGGTTGGATTAAACTTTTACTGTAACTTTAAACTAACAATAGGAGTACACAGATTAATGGAATGAGTTTGAAAAGATAATTAGAAATATGGACTGGCAACTAAATAGTATATCAGAAGCATCACATAAGTACTCAAATCAACTAGTTTCTTTGGAGGTTTGGCGGGTTAAGATGGCTATTGGTTGGAAAATACACGCATACAAGTGCAGTGCAAACGAGGCAACCAACTCAATGGATCCCCCCCCCGCCCTTTCAATAGCTGGAGGAAGCCAACTTACAGTTCAAATATACAAAGTTGAGACTTGGAATGCTTCGTTGTTCTCAAGAAAACGAATTCAGCTAAATTAACTGAAAAATTTAGAAAATCCTAGAACAATCCAATCCAGACAATCTTATCCAATACAAACTAAGAGATAGAATCACCTTGACTCAGCCTCATCAGGGGTCCCTACAGGATTTCCTCTTCCAAAGGCAACCTCATCCATGCTTTGACCACTTCGCCTATACCTACCACCAGTTGCCACAAATCCAGGACAAGGCCGGTAAGCCTTTATAGGCCACCAACCAAACCCTGGGACTATCGCAATGCCTCCATGAATCCTCCCCTCACCATCGCATCCCCTCTCCAATTCCTTTCTCCCACAGGCCTTTCAACCCCTGCGAATATGTCTCCATCTTCTTAGGTACAAATGCCAAGAGCAAATAGAAATAGATAAAAATAATCCTACTAGAGTATTTTGTCGCCATTCCTATAAATACATACATACACATAAAGCAAATCACAATTGGCAAAACAAATCAAACCAAATGAACGGGGCTTTTCCACGCCGCTATAAACTTCAAAAACTATGTCATGCTTAAAATGATTGAGGGGCGATCAAAAGAGTTTCTTTCACTCAATAACGTACTGTACTAACAATAAAGATGATTCTGTTTGTACTGCATAAGCCTAGTGTTGACTGATGCAAGAGACTAAACAGAAAAAGCGCCTTCCATCATAATTAGCCCTATGAAAGTCGAGCAGCTACAATAAAACTTCACGTCGTTTGGTTAAACTTTCATTTTACTTTACAATAGACTAAAAGTTTAAGATAACTGAACTGAAAGGAATATGCATGGTACCTGAAAGGAGGCCTCTTCAACTGCAATGGTGGCAGATTCTGATTGGACGGGAATGTCATCAGCAGCGGATAGAGAGATGATAGGCTTAAATGGGTACTGTTGTTAACCATTAAGAGTATTAAGAGTACTGTAATTATACGGATCTCAAAAGTAATAAAAATTAAAAGTATTCTTGATATTATTTACTTAGAGATTTGGAAGTTCTAAATCTCGAGATATTTATCAATTTTAATATTTTGAGTATATTTGATTCTACGATTTTTTTTTATTTTTAAAAATCTAATTAACATAAGATTAAACTAATACAACTACCAAATCATTAAAACTTAAATTTAACTACAAATTATGGAGGTTAAAGATCTCTAAGAAAAATTAAAAAAAAAAAACCCAATTTCCTAAAATGATAGGTCACTAAAAAAGGAAAGTAATAAAGCCAAAAAATTAAATTAAACATAATTAAAAGCATAATTTAAATTTGAAATTTAAGAGCATAGGGATAGAAAACAGAACCTGGAATTAGCAATAAAAAGTGAAATTAACCTAACAAAATATAAAAAGTATAATTAGCATTTTAATTTAAAAATGAACTTACTTAAAAATCCTAATCTAGCCTAAAATGTATGAAATGTGTGGAACAAAAATTAAACATGAAAATAGCATGAAAATGCATGGAATGATGTCCTAAAAATAAAAATTAAAGGTTACCTAAATGGTAAACTAAAATCCTAAATGAAATGGCCATCAATTTTCATTAAGGCATTTCATCGAACATCTAGTATACTATATATAAACTCCTCAATTAATTAACCTAAATCCTAAGACATACAACTAGAATTAAATCTAAGCTAATCTTAATGAAAATGACAAATGAAAAATGTAGAACAACACATAAAATAAATAAAATTGCTAAACACCTTAATTAAAACTAAAATGCAACCTAGCCTACTTTACTGAATGAAAATTATCTAAATCTATATGATAATATAAAAACTAATTGAACTAAATAAAAATAGACCTAAAAATGAACTAAAATGATGCATGAAAATAGGTTTGAAGACCAACCAAAAATAAAAAAATTTAAAGTGCAAAACCAAACCAAAAAATGCACACTATATGCAACCTATGACCTAAAATGCTATGCAAATTTGACCCTACCTAAGGAATTTGCAAAAATTGTTTGTCTAGCTTAAAATAGAACTAAATAATGAACCAAAAAGATGCATGGGACCCTTCCCTAAAATAGAACATAAAATACAAAAAATTAAATACAAACCAAAATACTAGAATGCATGGATACTAAGACTTATCAACTAAAATGCTTGGCAAATGTAATCCTACGTAAGGAATTTACCAAAAATGTTTTAATACCTTAAAATAGATATAAAAACAAACAAAAAAGGTACAGGAAAGCTCTGCCTAAAACTGACCAGAAAATGAGCAATACAGCTTTCAAACCGAAAGCAAAATAAAGGCCTAAAATGGAAATCTAATAAGCTAAATGCTACCTAAAACAAAAAAATTCATAAATGTAACATGAAATCTAAGCTTAGAATCTTAAAATAGACATGAAAATGAACAAAAAATATGCAGGAGAACTTCACCTAAACAAAACGCCAATTAATGCAAAATTATTTTGAAAACTAGTAAAGAAAAATGCATGGAAACCAAAACTACTCCCTAACCATTTCACCAAACAAAAACCAACATTTTTTATCACCTTATCAATGTGAAAACATTATAAAAGCATGCACTAAAAACCATAAGGCAGAACATAAAACAAAAAGAAAATTGGGAAAATTTTAAAACAAAGTGAAAGAGCATGAATTAAAAATAAAAAGAATAATCAAGTTTCTTAGACTCCCATGAGAATTTTCTCAAGCCAAGGCCACCTTGGACTATCTTCTTCTTCCAATCAAAAGCTCAAACATAAAATAAAGTAAGGCAAAAAATAGAAAGAACCAAAGCTGGGAAAAACCAACAGTCATAATGGTTTCTCGAGCCATACAAACTAGCAGTCATGCTTGACTTTTATTTTTCACTGTGTTCCTACTTGTTGACTTGCAATTTGTTCCCTTTGCTCTCTCATTCTTTGTTGATTCTCCTTAGTCAAATTTGCTTAATTTTTGGCTTTTTCTTATCATCAATTTAGCTCTAAACTCAACTTGAAGCTTTTTCAAATCAGCTTGTACAGTAAGTTCTTTCAAGCAAGCTATCTTGTATAAGAAAGGAAAGTTCCAAATGCCTTTGTTAGTGCTCATAGTTTGGGGCTTTATGGTCATGGCTTGGCATTTTTTTCTTCTTTTTCATGGGTCCATTTTCGCATGGAAATCAACTCTTCTCATCTTCCACAGGCCTTTGAATTGCCTTGCAAATTTTCTACTAGGTTTGGCCATTGCTTGCATGTTGACATTAGGTGCAGGCATGATGTTTGGTTTTTTCCTAGACATGAAATTTAGAGAATTTAGGTGTATAATCAAGCAAAATTAAATCAAGTAAGTTAAAATTTAACCAATTAAGTACATGATAATTCTAAAAAAAATAGAATTACCAGGTACTTGATGAAAGTTATGGAACCAAAAAAGATGGAGTAAGAGCGTTGAAAGAACAAGATTTGATGAGATGGTAGTGGTGATGGTGCTAAGAGAAGGACCACTGCCATTCCCTTTTGTTGAATTGCTGTGTGTTTTCACAAGAAATGGATAAAAACCATAAGCTGCAGCGTTGTAACTTGTAAGTAAAATATAAGGTCCAAAATTAGACATGGCAGAATGGTCTGATTGCCGGTGCATGTTATCTATAATTTATAATCTATCTGTAACTACATATAATGACAGTCCCCAATTGTCTATTGGGATACATCTCAACAATGTAAATAAAATTGATTGGATGGTTATATTTAGGGAAACGTTGGTTTTTTTACTGTAAAAGCAGTCTTCTCTTAGCGATGTTTATCTGTTTATGCATGAAGGCCATGTGTTTGATAACTTTCTTTATTTTTCAGGAAAATGATGATGAGAAGGAAGAAGGGCGTAAGTGAGAGGGAGAGAGGAAGGAGAGAGATTGAGAGAAAGCGAGAGGAGCTAACTTTTTAAAATTCTCATATTCCCTTGAAACTTTTATTTCTTTTTTATTTTATTCTGTTGGAATTAGAGATGGAGGGAGTGGTGGCGGCGTCACCGTCGTCGAGCACGCCACCGTATGTGATCTGGTGATTGGGAAAGAGAAAAGCTTTGGACATATGTCTTATCATTTCGCTATTAAGAATCGCTCCCTTTTTTTCTCTTTGGCGTTTTTTTACAGGTTCAAGTTTGGCAAGGAGGTCGTTTATTGGCTTAATTCTGTCGTTTCAAGTAAATAAATGTTGGATTTAAACTTGATATGTCAGATTTGGTTTTTTTTTAATTTTTCTTTTAATTTTTGACAACCAAAAAAATGAAAAACGAAGGGAAAAGGAAAGAAAAAAAAAGAAATAGGGTCTTCTTTTTTGTGCTTCAAATTTTCTTTTTGGGTTTAAACTTCAATTCAAACATTTTTTTTTTTTTGTTTTCTTTTTTATAGTTCTAGACTTGGCTAAAGGGTTTGGACTTAAGTTTCTTAGTCGAAAGCTACAGTAGCGACAGTTGCCACCTTGAATCCCAAGCAGATTGCCAAAACTCTAGCTGGTACAGCTGTGTACACAGTGAGCAACTCCAACAATGAGTTCGTGCTTATCTCTGATCCAATTGAGCCAAATCTATTGGCTTGCTTTACTTTCACCAAGAAGACGCCGAGGCATTTCTTGCTCAGGTTAGTTAAATTTTTTAAAATAAGAGCAAAGTTTGAAGCTTTGGGTTGATTTTGTTTTATTTTGTCATAGGTTTGATTAAGGAGCAGGGAGCTGAAAAGTAATGCCAAAGTTGTGCCGATTACACTTGAGCAGGCAACTCTTTTTTAAATTATTGGTTTATCATTTATTTATGGAAATAAAAACGTTACTAAAATTGAATTAGAAATAACAATATTGCTTTTTATGATTACTGGTTTTGTAAGTTATGCTATAGGTATATTCACTAAAGATTGAAGGAGTTGCATTTCATTTTCTACCTGACTCCATTCAAATAAAGAATGCATTAGAGGTTAATGTTTCTTGCAATTTGATTTTAAGGTTGATCTTAAAAAAGGACATGATATTATCCTAAAAATAGCTTAACATTGCTACTCAATGCTGTAGACTTATTTCATCTAGACTGTGTATTGCCATTTATTTCATCTAGATTGTGTATTGCCATTTTCTTAATAAGGCAATGAAGAAAAAGAAAAAAAAATAAAGGACAAAAGGTTTCAATTTTCATGTAGGTGGAAGAGAGAGATTGTTGGGTCAAGGTGTCAATTTTTATATGGACTGGATGTTGGGTACTTAGACAAGACAACAATGCTTCAAGTGGAGTTGTGACAATGATTCATTCATATTTGAATAAAGATGTTATCTTTCTTAGTTGGATAAATCTACACCATTAGCTCATAATAGTTTTTCATGTTTCCTAGCTTAAAGCTGGTGACATCAAAAGTGGGTTTGATGGAGTTCTTTTTTTTCAGGTACGATATTTTTTTTATTAAATACATATGATGTCCTTCAGAGTGGAAATATGATTAAAAGGCATTTTATGCTTGGATAATCCTGTCGTTATTGCATACAAAGCACAATGATTATTGCTTTGAAGAATTTTTATATTAAATTTGTTCTTGTTTTTGCTGGTGAAAACATTCATTAACCAAACTTGTGATGAAAATAGTTTGATTGATTTGTATTTAATTTTTAATCTTTGCATGATTGGATAACTAATTTGTCAATTTTCCCATGAATCATATTTTGATTTATCCTTTTTTTTTATTTCTTTTCTCTTTCCTTATTTGGGTGATGATCTTTATTTCTTATATACGTGAATCTTTTGTTTTCTTCAATTAGATTTGGCTTAGATCACATAAGAATCGGATTATTTTATTCTATATATAATATCATAAAGTTATCTTTAAATTGCAGATTCCTACATGATGGCTTCTTCAATTGGTGCTAATGGATTTGGCAAAACAAACTTTTTTCATGCTAACTATACTTTAATTATGTTACTTCTTATCTATTTGTTGAGTGTTGACTGGTGTTTCTTGAAACCAAATGACATTGAACTTTCTCTTTTGATTTTTATTGTAGCTATTCGTTTTGTTTTGAGTGACCTTTTTCAGAATCTGCACAGTGAAGATAGGCATGCACTATTATACGTATGTTTCATAATACATTTCTTTCAAACTATTTTGATGTGGATTTTTGTAACCACATCAATAATTAGACATTAGTGCAAATGATGATTTTGTTTCTTCTTTGGTGGAGAGTGGAAAGTTGTGGACGTACCTTAGGTTCAAGTCAATAAGTCCTTGATCTGCATAAGCAACGTTTTTAAGATGGGAAGTTATCTTTGAAAATATACTACAAAACTCTAACACGTAATTAGCTATGATATACTGAGTAAACATGTCTTTGTATGGTAATATTTAAATTGACTGCTGCTGCAGGATCGATTGAAAAGATATATGAAACCTGGTTTTACCCAATTTCTGCAGAAGTGCCCAAACTTTTTCCTGGTAAACTCCTTAACCAAACTTTCAGTAGTTGCTCCTTTCTGTTTTTCTCTCAGCTTTACTGCATTAGGGGATGTTACCACTTTTTCGAGAACAATTAATGAACTTCTGTTTATGAGATATGTTGCTGTCTGTTGTAGCATGCTTTTGAGATGAGCATTTTACACTAGCATTCCAATTATTAGTTGTTTCTCAGCTTAGTTTTTCAAAGTCGATTAAGCTTTAAATATTAATTTGCATGAAACTAAAATATAGGACCATGAAAGATGAGCAGGTGCTCTATCAGTCTTAGCCATTCAACCAGCATTAGCAAGCACCAGTGCTTTAAATGATGATTATGAACATTTTGAGCAAATCGTTGTAAATCATTCAAGCATTGAGGTAGATAAGAGTTACACCAACGTACTAATGATTAGTAATCAGACATTTCTGGTAATATGCAGATAGTCTGATAATGAAAAATGAGATATTTTTTCTGAAGAATAAAAGAGATCAATCTATGAAAACCTTTTTTTTTATAGTAAAAAAAGGGATGAAGTAGTTTCACTTGTCATAGAAAATTATAGTAACATGGAGAAATTAATCATACAGACTGTATATTAATTGACATGAAAAGTTGTAGCTACCCAAGCTGAATAGTTACAGTTTTCTATTAAGGAATTAGTATGACTTTCAATTGAGGAGTTAAAATTTTTCTAATTTCTTCATGCACAAACTTTTTCAATATTTTTCTCCTATTTATGTTATCTGCTTTCTCCTTTGATTATTAGTTTTGAAAAGTATGGAGTAAGATTGTTTTTTAGAGAGTTACAGCTCTTTGGGGTAATAAAGCGGACAAATTGATTGGCATAAAGAAAAGTAAATGAAGGCATGAATGTAAGCATAAATGCTCTTAAATTTGTTTGCAGGGAATGTCATTGGTAGCTTTTGATGCGGTTATCCTTTTGATTGAAATGGTTGATTTTGCATGGATGTGTATGGATCTTTTGTACTTTTTATTTGTTTGATTCAATTTAAAGTGAATTCTTAATGATTATAATCATTTGCTTACATAAAAAAAAATGTTGCTTGCTATAATAGATTCTGCCTTTGCGTATGTAAGTCTACCATTCTGCTAAGCAAGATCCTTTTCATTATGTTATTGGTTGCAGATTTGTGCCATGTTATCATGGTTGCATTATCCAACTTACATTAGTTGGTTTCATCCCATGGACTCAAATAATTTAGATGAGATGAGTGTTTCATTAATGGCCAGTGGAACTATTATCTATGCTTCTTCCACCTAACCCATGCATGCCTATGTTTATGACCTCAAAAAACAGTAGCTGATAAGAAGCACCTTTTACCCACAGCCTTGGTGGTTTTCACTTATCAACCCTCACCCTTCTTGAAACATTCCACATGTAAACAATTCAGCACAGTTACAGCCCCTGAGTCATAAGCTTCAACATCACTCTGATAAAACACCCATGATAAAACACCGATGAATTGAGGATGTAATAAGATTCATGGAACACTTGGGACATAACGAAAACAAGTAATAAATAACTATGATCAATATTGTTTTATTAGTAGTACTTGCCCAGTAGTCTTTGCAGATGGATCTTGGATTGCTACAGTGGAAGCCTTTGAAAGATCTCTAAAAACACCCTGCGAATCAAAAACTTCCCAAGTGAATAATCGAAGAGTAACAAACGATTATCAAAGATTATCATTTTCTAAGAGCTTGGAGTTATTCTCCACAAGTAACTATATTTCACAAGACATGACTTATCGCTTAAAGGATATATTTACTTCTGAAACACGTTAAGTAAATTAAGGTTAGGTGGTGCCAGGAACAAATTGACTGGAAGTAGAAAACTGAATTTCCAGGTTATATCTTTTAAAATTTTGATTTTATGGCATGTCCCTTCGTAAGGAGGTTATGAGATCATCATATTATCAAATCATCAGATAAGGAAAGCCTAACCTAAAGGTTTTAGAGTTAACCTTTGTGTCTGTACGTTTTTGTAACTCACATAAGGAACTGTCATGCTTGGCTTTGAATGAATTATTATCTCTTTATCATGTGTTAATACATGTTGCAGTTGATATTTCCTTTAATATTGGTTGAATTCTTTATTCTATGTATTATTAGCTCTTGATGGCATGTTACTTGGCTACAAAGTTTACTAGTATCTCTTGGGTTGATTTAAGAATTTTCTTTTCCTAAAAATGGAGCTAGGCACTTGATGTTATGTTGATTTACTCACAACATTAATGTAGTTACACATGCAATGATTTCAGTTTGAGATTGTATAAGGTTTACGAGAACTCTCTTGCTTGTATTAAATTGGAACTCCCGTTTCAATTCTCTCTTAAATGATTGCCTTTTAAAAAGCATTCTATATTGAAACTCTTTTTTTATTATTTTGTTATATTTAAATTAATATACAACTATATTTTACTCCCACAAGCGAAACTGCGAGTATTTAGCATAAGATTCTATTTCTATCGAGATTCGAACTTGGGTTGCTGGATTCAACATTTAATGTCCTGACCACTAGACCGTGGAGCCATTTAGTGAAAACTCGGACAATTTTGGCTTCTTCAACCTAGGGTGCAAACCATGAGACACTGAACAGTTTCACATCATGCAACCGGTAAACTTTACTAACATGACATTGGAGTTTATCTTAATCATTATTCAGACATTAATGATTTAGTTTTACCCCTTGGGCCACTTTTGGATCCGGCACATCATGCAACTTCTGTGAATCCAACTTCATTTCACATGTATTCATCCATGTGAAGCATTGTTGAAAGAATGAATATGTACAGCCAAAGCCAACATTATTATAATTAGTAGGCAAAGAGATAACAAAAAGACTAAAACGTTGAAGGCACCTATTTACCACAAAATACCCAAAACTGATGTGGCAAAGCCGACAAAAGATCTTTGAAAGAAATCTCAGAGAAATCTAAACAACTTGCTTTTGCTAATAAATTACTAGTGCTATGTTTTGAAGCTAGTACTAAAATTATCACTTGTATTAACTCTTCATCTTCTGTTATCCATGAACAACGTGTTGTTCCATGTCACCATCGGCAAGCATCAATGAGCTGTGATGATGCACAAGGTACCAACGTCCATGATGGAACTCAAAGACATTAGTCATGTTAAATGCACCGTTATCCATGTCAACATAGGTTTTCATAGTAACCCAAGCCATGTCGGTCAGTACCCGGGCGCGAACATCTCTAACCTGAAAATCAACCTCTTGCTCCCAATTAAATTCTAGCTGCCAACTCTGTATTACAGCATCATACCTGCATGGGAAAAGAACAATGGATCTCAGCAAAGCAAACCAGTGATATGAAGACCTAAGTCTAGGCAAAATATTAAGATGATATATTACTAACATGATGATTAGCTAATCTCAACATACTTCCGGAAAAAATCAAGGTCAAGATTTTGATAAGGGTAGGTTGAGTATTGAATATTTTTCATCACAAAACCTTCTGATGTGATGCAGGACCAAGCTTGTAACAAAACGAATAACCCTAAAGAAAAAGAAATTTACTGTTAAAAATCTTCAAATAAATATGTTTCATTCAAGTTTTTGCCATTAGTCATGATAGGCAATACATCCTCCATTTGTACAACTCAACTCTAGATGTTAGGTAATACATTCATAATTCAGTTTTACAAATTACAATCTCCCCGTCTTTTCTTAAGAAATTCTATTTGAATGTAGTTGCTTCTAACATATCCATCCTCAACATAACATCTCTAGTTCTCAGTACTCCCCATCACCTAAGGGTACCATGCCTTTTGTTTGAAGCATGAATATGTCTCATGCTTGTAGCAAAAATTAAGAGGCTCTTTTCTCATGGTAGAATTGCACTAATATGTTAAGGCAAAAGCATTGTTATTCCAAGTGAGAAAATCACTATTGCTAATAGCAAAACTCTTGTAAAAGAATTCCAATGGTGGAACCAACTAATGATTCAAGCCACTTACACTGCGATCATATAAACAACCTAAAACCATCATACAAGTTAAAGCTCTTCTTTATCTTCCAAGATTTTGGGAATCATCACAGCGTTTTCTAGACATCTTCACCAGGCAAACATCAAAAGACCAGGCCCTCATTTGACTTGCATTTAATTAACTATGCTACGTTACATCTATAAATAGTTAGGTAAGCATGTCCATGCAACTTAACCCAATCATACAGTTGGAAAGATCTACAGGAAAATGTTCAAGCAACAGGATAAAAGAATTAAAATACCGTAAACTTTATTGGGCTGGGTTCAGAGTTTGAACCCAGACCCACCTCAAGGTTAGAATCTGAATTTTAGAGCATAAGCCTGATGAAAAATGATAGAAATTACTGAAATTATAACCTTCAATCATCATAAGAACAAAAAGAAGTAAACAGCATTTCCTGATGGGAGTGAAAGCATCATACCCTGTAAAAAGTTCTCCTGATGCATGAACACACTTTACATAATCCGCATTCAGCCAAAAACGACTCATCGCTGGAAGAGACCTATCTCTGATGATGTTAAAGAATTCTGTATTAACATTCATTATGGCTCTTGTAGCTGCATAGTATGCCTTCCACCCATTAACTGGTGTTACACTATCTTGCTCCAAAGTAAAATCCTAATAAACAAAAGATTAAGGCAGAAAACTTATGCCTACAGCCCCACAATTGAGAAAGATACCAACAACCAACTCTTAAGAGAAACATGGGCGGAAACAATGGTTTAACGAAAGAACATGATCGTAAGAAAAATTGCAATCACCAGTTTACATAAAAGAATGGGCCCAAAGGTTGAAAATTGCGATTGCATGTTTTCTAAAGCCTATGAGGTGATAAACAAACTCAAACCACAAAGAAACAAAATAGAAGATACAACGACCATATAAATAGCAAAACAGGAATGAATCTCTTCCTTTACAGGACTGAGATAAGAAGACAAAAGCCTTTTTTTTCCCGCATAAAGTCAACACGCTTAATATCTGGCCACGATAACAATTCACCAAGGGAAAGAAACATACATTGTGGAAAAAAAAAAAAACACAGCTATATAGAGGAAGTTAGCAGCAAACATTAAAACAAGTACATCTGCTCATTCAAGATAAACAAACCATGCCATGATATTGTGTAGTTAGGTTCTATACTCCCAATAAACTACGAACTAAAAATAGATTAAGGCAGATTTCATACTTTCATTGGAAATGCTATAGTCAAGGAATCAAGGAAAAAAAAAATTTTTTTTAAAGAATGTCCTCTGTGAGTAGTTTTATCTTGATAATCAGTTTTTTTTTTCTCAATAATTTTACTACTTACTTAAGTGTATTTCCATTAATAGAAAATACTACATGAAATTAGACAGAGAATTCACGAAAATCAAAAAAAGCAAAGGACCCAAAAAGAGCAAAGGCAAAAAATTTGAGGAAATTGGGTACCTTGTTATAAAGCGCTTTCCAAGCATTATCATCATTAGCCGCCTTTCTCATCAGCGAATTAGTCATAGAGAGCCGGCAAAGGCTCGGATAATCCAAGTAACTGAGCGCGTGTGTTGTAATCTCCGGCACTAACTGCTCCATCATCGACGCCCCGCTCTGTTTCTCCGCCAATACCATGGAAACATCCGCCGTCACCATACTCCCTTCCGTCGTTTCAGCACTACCACCGTTCAGGAAAGCCACGGAATCGGAAGTTCCGTTGCAGCAGGAACGGTTACAGGAGGACGAAGGTGTGGCTTCTTTGTTTTCCTTTTTACCGGCTGACGTGGAGGGATCAGAGGCGTTGGATTTGTGGGGCCTATTGAAGAATGAACAGAGGGCAAGGAAGGTAAGGATGGTGATGATTGTGGCTATTATCAACGGCTTATGGGATTGTAGGGCGATGGGGAGGCTATAGGCAATTTCCATTCATAAGACATTAAAGCTTCGCCGTACATGAAATAAAACCCTAGAAATCTCCAGTGATTAAAAAATATTAAAACGCAGAAATTTTTTGGCTTTTACTTAATTTGGAGTTTTTAGTAAAAGTATTTCCCTTTTTTGAAAAAAAAATAATAATGTATAAAAATTAAAACGAAACTTCAATTTTGTTGCAGAAGGGAGAGCGGAGAGTTGTAACCGAGTAGAAGAAGGAGAAACTCAAACCAGAAATATAGGTCATCATTGGGGGATAGTTTTGTAATTGTAGTCTAAGAATTTCCTGCGACGACGTCGCTTGGGTGCACGACGTTTTCTTAGTATTTTCTCCTCACCGAACCTTTTGTTACTAGCTACTTGATAAGTGTATTTTTATTGGATATTATAATCGAAATAAAATCTTTTAAAAAGGTTGACTTACATAAAAATAAAAACTAAATTGTGTCAACCACCGTGTGAATCATTCATCAATCTTTGATCCGAGAGTTTTTTTTATATTTTTTCTTTTACTATTTATTTTCTCATTCATCAAAATTGAATAAATTTTTTTAGTTAAAAGCGCTTTTATCATATGGGAGTTTTTTTTATATTTTTTTCACTTTTATTTTGATATTAGATCATAAGCATTTTTTTTTTAGATAAATGTATAATTATTATGGTTTTAAAATAAGTGAAGTGACATGCTACGAGCAAAACAAAATGGCAAGAGTAATACTTTGTCTTAGAAGCCAAGTCAGACATAACTAAATCAACTTATTTTTCTTTTGCTATCTATTTTCCTTTTTTTTTTTTCATTTTTATAGTGACTAACAACAATAACAATACACTAAATTTTATATTACATTCATGCTTTGGAGTCGATTATATAAAAAATTAAATAAAATAATCAAATTAGATTATAATTTGAATTTTTTTGTGCTACTTATTTTTATCAATAATCACATTTTCATTTAATTCCTTAACTATCATATCATTTTTTATTATTTGCATTTATATCTTTCATGATATACCTCTAAATGTTTTGATCTCTCTTGGATCTAGAAACTCAATTCTCATAATCAATGCACAATTAAATATGTATTTCACATGTTCAAACTATCGCAAATAATCCTCTTTTATCTTTTTTTTCAACTTGGACTATCTTTCATAGATAGTGACTAAACAAGCTGCTAATGGGTGCAATACTAGAATGAAGCATGGAGTTAAATAAATCTTGCATGAAATTGGGTAGCATTTTTCTTTGCAGTTAAGTGGTTAAATTAGACACATGAAATATTCAAGTATAAAAGATTCAGTTAAATGGCTAAACATTTTAATAGGTTCACTTTCTTTTACTATTCATTTTCCCTCTTTGTGGGGGGCATATTTCTATATGCTTAAAATTCCTTTAATTTTTTCTTGCTTTCTCTTTCAATCAAGGACAAACAAAACTTTATCAAACCAAAGTCCTTAAAAAATGGGTGCCAAATCCCTTCCAAAGCTGTCAGATGTTAGATTTTCCCAGCATTCATGCATTCATTTTTCATTTTCATCTCAACAGACTTTTTAACTCTGATCATATTGACTTCATGATGAATTTCTTGTGAACATCAAATCATTATCGAATCCAAAACTTAGTTCAATTGATTTATACAATAATTTTAGTAAATTATTTAATAGAATTGAAATTCAAATTTCAATATCTATAATATATTCTCTTATTTTGAGACTGTGTCATAACCCTATTTGAAACTAGCTTGAGAATAGCAATAAAAGCAAATAAAATGCTTACAGCTAATAAACAAGTTCTTTACTCTCCTGTAAGAATGAGCAGAAATCGATTTAAATTAATTTAATCGATTGAAATCGATGAATTATGGCTAATTTGGTTTGGTCTAATCGATTTTCGGTTGTAGTCAATTTTGAGATTGATTAAATTTATCAGTTATCAGTTCTTAAAATTAATAATCAAACTGACCGAATTAATTAACTGTATAATAACTAAAGGCAAATATGTATATTTCCTTTGAAAAAAATCCTAAACTTAACTTACTTTTTCTAACCCCTATCATAACCCACCTATGCCATCCCTTTTCTACTCAACTGCATATCAGCCTCTTACATCTTTGCCTTCTTTCTTTGCTAGACTACCTCTCTACCTCTCTCGTATTTTTGCCTTTCTCACCTCTAATTTGCTACATAATATTTGTACAAGATCAAAGTTTGACAGTTGCAGAGATCTTTCTTTGCTACATAAGACTTACAGCTACCATAAGTCCCTGATAACCTTTCTCTTTACCTTTACTGTGATACTATAAACACAATGATCTTTAGTTTTTCTCTAATGAATCAATGCTAAACCCCAAACAATTAAAAAAAAAAAAACAACTTACCCATTTTGAAGCTAAGCTGACAATGATTTAAATTTCTTTTTGGTGTAGTTATTTGAGTAAAAATTAGAAAAAAAATCAAAAAGGAAAATTAAAGATTGAATATTATATTAAAAATATTTTAAAAACCAATTAATCTAAAAAGAAAAAAGCTATATGTTCTTGTTAATTTTATAACTTATTACCTTTGAAAGCTTGAATATATAATCTCCAATCAATTTTTTATAGGTTCCTGAATTATAGTACTGCACCAATAAAAATAGGCTGGTGGTTACGTTATGGGCACCTCAAGTTGAAATCTTAAACCATCCGTCCATAAGTGGATTTTTGTCTCATTGTGGTTGGAACTCAAGTCTAGAAAGTATAGTCAATGGTGTTCCAAATATTGTGTGGCCACTGTATTATTACTATTTCATTAAATATTATTATTACTTAAAAATAATAATCGTGGAACTTAAGTTTGGATATTATAGTCCATAATCACTTAAAAATGGTTGATAAATTATTTTATTAAATATTATTATTACTATAAAAAAGATTAGATAAGAATTATTACTCTTGTTTATTTCAACTTGGGGTTTAAGTCTATTGTTTAAAACTTAAGTAATTTGTTTTCTGGATAAGAATTATTTCATTTACTATGCTTGTATAAAAAAACATATATTATTATTATTTATTTCAGCTTAGGGCTTTAGTTTATTGTTCAATACTTAATTCATTTGTTTATTCTTTGGACTAAACTGATCATACAATTGATATGAATACCATCAAAATTATATCACACTTTAGTATATTTGCTTTTTTTAATTTTACCCTTATATAATTATAGAGTGTACTTTAAATACAATTCATATTTAAACAGCTCGATTAATATGAGTGCTTGTACTTTTTTTATATAATTTTACTTTTATTCATTATTTGAATATAATTTAATTATTTATTTTTTATTTTTTGGATAGAATTTGATTACTTTTTTTTTTTAAGATGTCAAACGAAATGGATGATATGACTTTAGATTCTACGCCTAATTAAACACAATTAACCTCTTGCATGCAATGAAGTAACAAAAAGTGAAGCTACAAATTCTAAAGTGACGAAACAAGCATCTAAGCCATAGTCAAAGGTATGAGACCACTTCAATAAATTTGTGAATGAGGAAGGCAATCGTAAAGCTAGGTGTAATTATAGTAATAGAGAATTTTTTACTGATCTTAAAAAAAATTGGAACCACTGTATTAAAGAATCACATGAATTATTATAAAAAGCTTCTTCAAGCTAGTGGGGATGATGGTACACAAATAGCATTGGTGTTGCCGTTAGGAGGAGTGGAATCTTTAGGCACATGAAAATTTAATCAAGATGTTATTAGAAATATGTAGCTAAAATTATTATTCTAGATGAATTACTATTTAGATTTGTGAAGGTGGTAAGGATTTAGGTATTGCACGTTAGTTGCATGTTCTAGATTTCATGTACCATCAAGATGGCCACTTGCTAAGGATTGCTATCAACTTTATATTGATGAAAAGAATCATTTGAAGTAACTGATGAAAAGAATCATTTGAAGCAATTGATGAAATCATCTTCCATAAGAGTATTTCTTACTATTGACACATGGACTTCATTACAAATAGTTAATTATATGTGTCTTACGACTCATTTCATAGACAACGATTGGAAACTAAACAAAAAGATGTAAAATTTTTATCTTATTTCTAGTCACAAAAGTGAAGCCATTGGTAAGGCAGTTGAGCAATGTTTACGTGATTAGGGATTGATAAGATTTTTACTATTATAGTTGATAATGCTAGTTTTAATGATGTTGCAATTGTATATTTGAGGAAAAAATTTAACAATGCTGGAACTAGTATTTTAGAAGGTAAATATCTTCATTTGAGATGCAATACACATATTGTTAATCTTATAGTTTGTGATGGATTGAAGAAAATGAATGAATCAATTGCTCATGTTAAAGGGGCAGTAAAATATATGAGACAACCATCTTCTAAGTTAGCCAAGTTTAAAAAGTATGTTGTGAATGAACATATTCAAAGTAAAAGTTTATTGTGTTTGGATGTTAGCAATAGATGAAATTCTACTTATTTGATGTTGGATACAGCTCAAAGTTTGAAAGGGCATTTGATACATTTGATGATCTTGATCCTTATATAGAGGTGAGTTTTTTATGGAAGATGGGGTGTCCGATCAAAATGATTAGGCAATTGTTAGAAAGTTTTGCCTTTTATTGTAATAATTTTATGATCTCACCATGAAAGTTTCAAGTACTTCTTACGTCATATCTAATATTTTTTTTGATGATATATGTGATATTTATTCCACTTTGGAAGAATGGCAATTAAATTCTAATGTTGAGTTGAATGCAATAACAAAGAGAATGAAGATAAATATGATAAGTATTAGAGAAAATGAATATGTTGGTTTATATTGCTTCTCTTCTTAATCCTTTAAAAAAACTTTCTTTTGTTGAATATTACTTCATGAAAAAATATTCTTTTGATGAAACTTCATTGATGATTAAAAAAGTATAAAAAGCAATAGAGGACTTGTTCAATGAATACAAAAGAATGTTAGATTATAAGCTTTTTTTTTTTGGATAAATGTATAATTATTATGGTTTTAAAATAAGTAAAGTGAAATACAATGAGTAAAAAAAAATGGCAAGAGTAGTATTTTATCTTGGAAGCCAAGTTAGACACAACTAAATCAGTTTTTTTTTCTTTTGCTACCTATTTTCCATTTTTTTTCATTTTTATAATGACTAACAACAACAACAATACACTAAGCCTTATATCACAATTCATACTCTAAAGTTGGTTGTATGAAAAATCAAATAAGAGAATCAAGTTAGGTTATAGTTTGAATTTTCATGCGCTACTCATTACTATCAACAATCACCTTTTCATTTAATTCCTTAACTCTTATATTATTCTTTATTACTTGTATTCATATCTTTCATGATTTACTTCAAGATGATTTGATCTCTCATAGATCTAGAAACTCAATTCTCCTAATCGATGCACAACTGAATCTATGTTTGACATGTCTAAACTATCGCAAATAGCCATCTTTCATCTTCTCTTCAATTCAAACTATCTCTCATATATAATGACTAAACAAGTTGTTAATGGGTGCAATACCAGAATAAGGCATGGAGTTCAATAAATCTTGCATGAAATTGGGTAGCATCTTTCTTTGCAGTTAAATGGCTAAATTAGACACATTAAAGATTCAAGTATGAAAGATTCAGTTAAATGGCTAAGCATTTTAATAGGTACACTTACCTTTAGTATTTATTTTTCCTCCTTATGAGGGACATATTTCTATATGCTGAAAATTCTTTCAATTTTTTCCTCCTTTCTTTTTCAGTTAAGGACAAATAAAACTTTATCAAACCAAAGTCCTTAAAAAATAGGCACCAAATCCCTTCCAAATTTGTCAAATGTTAGATTTTTGTCATCATTCATGCATTTATTTTTCATTTTCATCTCAATGTACTTTTTAACTTCGATCATGTTGACTTCAAGATGAACTTCTTGTGAACATCAAATCATTAACGAATCCAAAACTTAATTCAGTTAATTCACGCAAATCATTAACAAATCCAAAACTTAATTCAGTTAATTCATATAATTCACGTAATAATATTAGTAAATTATCTAATAGATTTAAAATTTCAATTTCAATATCTATAGCCTCTTCTCTTATTTCGAGATTATGTCGTAACTTTGTTTGAAAATAGCTTGAGAATAACAGTAAAAACAAAGAAAATGCTTACAGCTAATAAAACATGTTCTTTACTCTTCGATAAGAATGAGTAGAAATCGATTCAAATTGATTTAAGTGATCGAAATTGATGAAATATAGTCAATTCAATTTGGTTTAATCAATTTTCAATTATAGTTGATTTTGGTATTAGTTAAATTGATCAATTATCGATTCTTAAAACTAATAAGCAAATTGACAAAATTAATCAACTGTATAATAACTAAAGGCAAATATGTATGTTCCCCTTAAAAAAACCTTAAATTTAATTCACGTTTTCTAACTCCTATCAAGATCCACCCACATCATCCCCTTTCTGCTGAACTATATTTCATCCTCTTACATTTTTGCCTTCTTCTCTTGCTCGATTGCTTCTTTACCTCTCTTGCATATTTGCCTTTCTCACCTCTAATTTGCTACACATGATCTGTATAATATCAAAGTTTGACAGTTGTAGAGATTTTTCTGTACTACATAAGACTTATGGCCACCGTAAGTCCCTGATAACCTTTCTCTTTTCCTTTACTGTGATCCTATAAACACAATGATCTTTTTATTTTCTTTAATGAATCAATGCTAAACCCTAAACAATTAAAAAAAAAAATTTACCTATTTTGAAATTGAGCTGACAATGATTTACACTTCCTTTTGATGTAGTTATTTGAGTAAAAATTAGAAAAAAATGATAAGGGAAAATTAAAGATTGAATAATATATTAAAAATGTTTTAAAAACCAATTAATCCAAAAAGAAAAGAGTTATATGTTCTTGTTAATTTTATAATTTATTACCTTTGAAAGCTTGAATATATAATCTCCAATCAATTTCCCATGGGTTCTTAAATCACAATAGTATACCAACAAAAATGGGTTGGTGGTTACTTTATGGGCACCTTAAGCTAAAATCTTAAGCCATCCATCTATAGGTGGATTTTTGTCTCATTATGACTAGAACTCAAGTCTGGAAAGTATAGTCAATGGCGTTCCAAATATTATGTGGCCACTGTATTATTATTATTTCATTAAATATTATTATTACTTAAAAATAATAATTATGGAACTCAAGTTTAGAGAGTATAGTCCATAATCACTTAAAAATGGTTGATAAACTATTTTATTAAATATTATTATTACTATTACAAGGACTAGATAAGAATTATTACTATTGTTTATTTTAACTTAGGGTTTAAGTCTATTGTTTAAGACTTAAGTAATTTGTTTTCTGGATAAGAATTATTTTGTTTACTTTGCTTGTATAAAAAAATATATATATTATTATTGTTTATTTCAACTTAAGGTTTTAGTCTATTGTTTAAAACTTAAGTCGTTGTTTATTCTTTGGACTAAACTGAGCATACAATTAATATGAGTACCATCAAAATAATATCACACTTTACTATATTTGTTTTTTTTAATTTTACCTTCATATAATTGTAGAGTGTGCTTTAAATGCAATTAATCTTTAAACAGCTCAATTAATATGAGTGCTTGTACTTTTTTATATTATTTTACTTTAATTCATTATTTAAACATAATTTAATTATTATTTTTTTTATTATTTGGATATAATTTGATTACTTTTTTTTTAAGATGTCAAATAAAATGAATGATATAACTTTGGATTCTACTTCTAATTAAACACAATTAACATCTCAACTTTCTGCATGCAATAAAGTAACAAGAAGTGAAGCTGTAAATTCTAAAGTGACAAAACGAGCATCTAAGCCATGGTTAGAAGTATGGGACCACTTCATTAAATTTGTCAACGAAGAAGGCAATCGTAAAGCTAGTGTAATTATAGTGATAGAGAATTTTCTGTTGATCTTAAAAAGAATGGAACCACTACGTTAAAGAATCACATGAATTCTTATAAAAAGTTTTCTTGTGCTAGTGAAGATGATGATACTCAAATAAAATTGGTGTTGCCATAAGAAAGAGTGGAATCTTTAGGCACATGAAAATTTAATCAAGATGTTGTTAGAAAATGTGTAACTAAAATGATCATTCTAGATGAATTACTATTTAAAATTGTGAAGGCGATAAAGATTTAAATATTGCATGTCAGTTGCATGTCTTAGATTTTGTATACCATCAAGATGAACAGTTGCTAGGGATTGCTATCAACTTTATATTGATGAAAAGAATCATTTGAAGCAATTCATGAAATTATCTTCCATAAGAGTATCTCTTACCACTTACATATGGACTTCATTACAAAAAGTCAAATATATGTGTTTTACGACTCATTTCATAGACAAATATTGGAAACTAAACAAAACTATATTAAATTTTTGTCTCATTTCTATTCACAAAGGTAAAGCTATTGGTAAAACGGTTGAGAAATGTTTACGTGATTAGGAGATTGATAAGATTTTCATTGTTATAGTTGATAATGCCAGTTCTAATGATGTTGCAATTGCATATTTAAGGAAAAAAATTAACAATGCTAGAACTAGTATTTTGAGAGGCAAATATCTTCATTTAAGATACAATACACATATTGTGAATCTTATTATTTGTGATAAATTGAAGGAAATGAATGAATCAATTGCTCGTGTTAGAAAGGCAGTAAGCTATATGAGACAATCACCTTTTAAGTTAGCCAAGTTTAAAAAGTGTTTTGTGAATGAACATATTTAGAGTAAAAGTTTATTGTGTTTGGATGTTAGCAGAGTTTATTATGTTTGGATGTTAACAGTAAATGAAATTCTACTTATTTGATGTTGGATACAGCTTAAAAGTTCGAAAAGGAATTTGATACATTTGATGATCTTAATCCTTATTATGGAGGTAAGCTTTCAATGGGAGATGGGGTGCCGCATAAAAAAAATGGGCAACTATTAGGAAGTTTTGCCTTTTTTTGAACAATTTTATGATTTCACCATGAAAGTTTCAGGTACTTCTTACGTCATAACTAATACTTTTCTTAATGATATAAACGATGTTTATTCCATTTTGTGAGAATGGCAATTAAATTCTGATGTTAAGTTAAATGTAATAATAAAGAGAATGAAGGATAAATATGATAAGTATTGGAGAAATATAGAGAAGATGAATATATTGGTTTATATTGCTTCTTTTTTTATCCTTAAAAAAAGGTTCTTTTTGTTGAATATTGTTTCATGAAAATGTATTCTTCTGATGAAACTTCATTAATGATTAAGAAAGTACAACAAGTAATAGAAGACTTGTTCAATGAATACAAAAGAATATTAGAATCTCAGTCTAAGCAAGTTGGTGAAAGTAGTCAAATGAGCCAAATGTCATTGCCCACCAATGATGAAAGTGAAAATTGAATGACAAAAAAAAAAAGCAAAACTTTAAGTCAAAGTATAAAAGGTATATGATTGAACATGACAAAGATGAACATAAATCAAAATTGGCTAAATATTTGAGTAAGGAGCTTGATGATGATGATAGTGATGATTTTGATGTTTTAACTTGGTGGAAACTCAATAGCCATAGGTTTCTATCCTTTTGCTCGTGATGTATTGACAATTCTCATATCCATAGTTGCTTTCAAATCTGCTTTTAGCATTAATGGTAATATGCTTGATGCATATAAGAGTTCTTTTAACTTTTAAAATTATGCAAACCCTTATTTGTGCTCAAGATTAGCTACGTAACTCTTCTAATCTTAATTCATTTCAACTTGAAGATGATTTGACATGGCTTGACAAAATGGATTTGGGTAATATTTTATTTATACCATCATTTATTTTTTAAGTATTATTATTTTTATTATTTTAATTGTTTAAAGCTTACTTTTGTTATTTTTTATTTATATAATTTTAGATTTGTCAAAAATTACTTTAGATATAGTAATTAATTAAGAAAAAAGGTGCATTGACCTTTTGAGGTAATTTCATTATTAATTTCTATGAATATTTGCATTTAAAAAATATTATTTTATTTTTTGATAGCTAATTAAGATTTTGGTCTTTTTAACTTCTTAGGAAACAATGAAGAATACACACCAAAGCTATGGGATTCATGTATGAAAAATGCTATTGGAGCTTGGAATGTCCTTTAATTAACTTGTTTTATGTTTTTTATAAACTTTTATATTTATTTGTCAACTTGAAGTGTCCTTAGCTTGTTGTATATTTTATATGAACTGTTAACTCAATTTGCCAACTTGAAATGTCTTTTATGTTTTGAACCAAAGTTATAAGAGTTATATTTGCTTGATTTACTTTTTTAAGTTGTCCTATTTACACTTGAAAACTTATTTATTTTGTATTGTTGGTTTTGTTTGTTATTTGATATATGTTAGAGTAATACTTTTTAGAACTTATTGTTTAATTTATTTGGATTAAACAAGTTGGAATGAGTATTTATTTGTCTTTTTTTTTGTAAAATATTGTTGAAATTATTAAATTCATTCGTAATTTAATTTGAATGATACATAAATTTGAGTTTTATTATATCGAATTTGTAACTAAATAATTATTTAAAATAGGAAAAATATGATGAAAAATTCAATTATTTAACCAAATTGATCTAACCAAACCGATTTTTGACCGGTTGAATTAAATCAGTTATTTAAAATTTTGTTAGTTAATTCAATTACTTTTAAAATGAAAATCGATTAATTTGATTATTAATTTTTTTAGATTGAATTGACTGAACCGATCAATTGCTCAGCCAATCACCCATACTTTCCAAACTTGCCTGATCACGTACAACCTTTTCAGCTTCTAACCTTTTCAGCTTCTAATCTGTTGGGGAGGGAGAGGAGCAAAAGGGGAGGGAAGAATGTTAGACAAGAAAGTTGCATGCAAAGTTTATATAAAAGGGAAATTAACCTTTTTGGAAAACCTACTTCCATGGCCAAATGCTGGAAGCTGTTCTAAACAATGCAAATGCAAAAAGAGGATTTCTCAGCTATTGAATGGAAATGCACTTATATCCATGCCAAATGAAGTCTTGATGCACCTCAAAATTTGAATTAATATCAAAATAAATATATGAACAACTGACTTAGGTTCTTATCTTTGAAAAGCACAGATACTTGCATGGTACGTGTATTTGGGAGTGATATTCACTCCTAACCTCCTATATATGTGAATATTAACAAAAACCATAATAAAAACTCATAACAAAAGCTAAATGACACAACATTATATATATATATATATATATATATATATATATATAAAATGGGAGACTGAAGTAGTCAGTTTGGATTAAGGCTTCATTGAAGTGAGATTTATCTGAGTTGCTCATCATGGCAACCCCACATTGGAGGCTTATAACCTTATGCAGTCTGAGCTAAAAGGCAAAGCTTATGGTCAGATATGGCACAAAGCCAAAGAACTCAATATATCCAAGATGTTAGTCACTGATTATAAGTGGAAAAAAGGGTCAACTAAATCAGGTTGGAAGTTTGAAAAAGCTTAAACAAATAGACAAAATAAGACAAGGATAACTTGAATAAATAATAAATGGAAAAAGTTGTGAGTGATAACAACTGAAAATAAAATCATGAAAAGGCACAGTAAAACTTTGATTGTTAAGAAAAATATTTCTAACTAACATGCTGTTTTCAGAATTGTTTAAGAACTAAATTAAAGGCTTTAACATTATTATTGTATTAATAAAAAAAATGGGTTTGCTAGAAATAAACCATAAAGAAGAGGGTAGGGAAAGAGAAAGGGAAACGAGCAAGCAAGAATTGTTCTTAGTTCTAACCTCCATATTCATGGTTGATTCCAAATCTTGAGTAGAACAAGAAGACGAGGCACCAAAGAGAAACAATAATAGACAAGGAAAGTTGATAGAAACTCTTCTATTAATGGAGTTGCTGTTGTTGATGATGTCTCTGTCGGTCTTGTTTTCCTCGTTGTTGTTGCAGTTGTTGCTGTTGTTTGCACGTCACGTACACGACGGAAAGCCCATTCATGTCTCATCCATACAAGGACACAGAGCGAGAAAGGGTTTCTTAGAGAGAGAGAATGACTGGAGGAAGGAAATTTTTGTTTCCATCAGAAATTGTACCGACGGTTGGCCTTGGCTTCTTGCGGGGAAAGACCAGCGGGACAGAGAGCAAGAAAAACAAAACAAAAGTAGCCAATGGGCTTTTTAAAGATAGGAGGGGAGGTTAGGAATTTTCCATTTTTGTTTGTGGGTTATTTCAGCCTCGAATCCAAATCTTCCGGAAACAATATCTCTGCCATCCAAACCCCGCTTACTTCGTCAGTCCTGATGCCTTACGATGCATTCCAAGAACGTTATTGTAAGATTTAAAGTTTTAATTGATATAAATGAAGAAAGAAATAGTAAAAGAAGTGTATGACTTCCTTTGGTTATTCAGTTGAAAATCTTTGAATTAATTACGTTGACAAGTAAAAAAAAAAAAAAATCAGAAACCAACTTGTATGAACAGATGAAGAAGAAAAAGACGATGTATGCACCAAAAAATTACTACTACATGATGTGCCCTCGTGCAATAAGCTTTGTTGTAGCCTGTGCTACAAGCAGGCCTTCTTTACCAAAGAAATAGGACCAAGAAAATTGAAAAGCCCGCGTCAATGTCACACGGGCTACAGCTGCATCCGCCGTAGTCAAAGTGTTTCTGACGTTGAATGAGTTGGCAGCACACGCTCAAAGTCACGCTCTTGTTCCTGTTTGATAAAAGAAAGACTGCCTGGGTTTTCCTCTTTCAAAAGAAGACTCAACGGAGTTTGAGGAGGATATTTATCTAAAATGAAGTCAATTTCCTCCCCTCTGATCTCCTTTTGATTGAGAAGAACCTGCAAAAACAAAGTGCAATGGTTATAGGACACAGCTGCTCAACAATCCATGCAAGAAAAAAGACTGAACCCAAATGAAACTTTTCCCAAGGGTTGAAGCAGCAGAGAAGAAATACAAGTCAATTGCTTTCCATAAAATTTCAAAGAGTTGACAGGGAAAAACCTCCTCTCGCTTTTTTTCTAGAGAGTTCACTTAGTTGAGTTATAGGGAAGGGGCTTTAAATTTGTTTCTGGGTTGGTTGTTTTCGTTCCATGCCTATCCCTTGCTCATTTTTTACATCTCTTAATAAAAATTTATCACCATTCAAAAATAGTGAAGCTTTCCCTTCTCCTGGGTAAGGGTAGACTCATTTCTTATCAATCATGAAGTCTTATTTCTTGGAACTTTTTTACTACTTGAGATACTAGCTCATTCATTTCAAATAAACATAATGCGAGTAGGAGATGACAGCAAATCATATTACCTTTACTGCTTTGAGCAAAGCTGCATGGTTCCTCCTAAGAAGAGAAACTGTCCTTCCATACATATCACGTAGTAGTTTCTCACTCCTCTCTGCAGTTTCATCGTCCAAATTGAAGTTGACAGGAGGTTCAATTAGGCCGTAGCCATTGTAAAGAGATCCTTCAAAGTCTAGACGTGGACCCACAAATTTAACTTTCTTTCTCCAAGGTGGTGGTTCTCCGTGTATGACCATTGGAGTCTCCAAGTTCCATCTGATGGAAGAGACATAAGACCTGATATTAACACCATTTCCCACAGGTAGAAAGATTATAAGCATGCAGCAGTTTTAACAACTAACATGGTTAAAATTTTGCGAGCAAGCCAAGATGCATCTGCAAGGTAGTTAAGTGATGCCCTAGAGGTGTCCCGCCCATAAATGACCTCTTCTGCAGCTCTTCCCCCAAGAAAAACCTTCACATAATCAACGACTCACATTAAGAATGTCAACAAAATCCAGACAAGGGCCCATACAATCAAATTATAACTACCAACTTGAAATTCACACCTGAAGGCGATGCAACAGCTGCGGTCGGCGCTCAAACGTGTATGATTCATCATCAAGCCGATGAAACACAACTTGTGATAGTGTCTGCATAAATCACTTGAAACAGTTTATTGTCAACAATCAATGTCAATAATCACTTGAAACATCGGCACATGTTTGGCAATGGAAATCCCTTTAGCTATGCCCCTGAGCATGTCAAGCAATAATGTGCTTTTATTTTGTCTCACTTTAGGTGAAGTTATAATCATGCTTGATGGCCAAGCATCAACATTAACTTTCTCAAAGAAAAAAATAGTAAAAAGAAAAGGATGGGAAAAAAGAAAAGACGATCGAAAATAAGGATACAAGTAGCACCTGGCCACGAGGAACAATTGATATGCGATCACAACATTCAACTTCCGCATTTTCATATCGCCTAAGAAGATGAGAAGTCATAGCGACTCCAACTTCAGTAGTTGCTCTATGAGACAGTCCCAGATGACTCAACTCAATACCAACACGCTTAGGTCCCACAGTTAGTCGGTCTACTGCATCATCCATATCTGACCGAAGAATTGATTCATGCCTTTTCCTGACGGCCACAAGAGCAGCCTCTTGGACTAGTTGAGCCAATTTTGCTCCAGTCCATCCTATCAAGAAAATACATTATTTTGGTTATTAAAATAGAAATGAACCAGTCAAGTCAACCATGTTTCAATCCATCTTACTAAGAAAATACATGATTTCACTTATCAAAATAGAAAATTAAGAAAAATCATTAAGTTGAATGCATACCTGGTAAGTTATTTGCATAAGAAGACAAATCAACAGACTCTGACATCTTCACTTTGCTTGCATGAATTTTCAAAATTTGCAATCGCCCCTTAGCATTTGGGGGACGAATTCTTATCTACATAAAACCACCACAGCTTACAAAGGAATTCATAAAATAAAAGTAACAAAGAGACTCTTCATGAACACACTTCAAGTATAACGGATCCAACCAACAGAGAGTGCATAGGAAAGATGAAAAGGAGAGGATATAAGTGTGACTATGAGGCATGATTATAACTCTTAGAAAAGCACATACTTGAGAAACAAATAAAATGTTACACTTCAACAACTTTCTCTGTTGGTTGAAATGTCAAATTTGTTTAGAATTTTCCTTTAATTATTTCTCTATCAGATAAGATGTGCTAACTAATTACATTTGCTAATACAGTGATGGAAGTCAACCTTGCGATCAAAACGACCTGGTCGAAGAAGAGCAGGATCTAACAAATCCTTACGATTTGTAGCACCTAAAAATATAACACCTTTCCCAGTATCAAACCCATCAAGCTCTATTAGTAGCTGATTCAATGTAGTTTCCCGCTCTTGAGTGGCTGCATTATACAGGTGATCGGTTGATTCCTTGAAAATCCCTTGACGCCTGATCAGAAAGAAAGAAAGAGAAAATAACCCAAAATTATTCACATATGATCTACAAGACAGCTAAGTTTATCTCCTGTCCATTAACGTTGGTCAATTGGTCCTACTCATAGTTACTATGAAATTAGTCCAGTAAAAGACACCGAATCTGGCCTATTCTCAGAGTTTTATTAAATAACATACAAGCTAACCCATTATATTTCCAATTCCAAGCACTTGATTTAAGTCAGATGCAAAATATGCACAGCTTAGTTCCAACTAATATTTGCGAAGCATATATTTCGTTTGCCTTCACAGAAGATGTTAGCAAATGGTGTGGTGTCAAGATGTTCTGTGCACATAAAAACAAAAGCAAAAAACAGGGAGTTACGATAAGATTACCATACCTAGTTGCTAAAGCATCAATTTCATCAATGAATATAACTGATGGTTTGTTTACCTGCAGAGAGAAATCATGAATTTCTCAACAGAAGATCCAAAGCACATAACACCACCAAGCATTTGTAAATAAAAAGAATCCAGCACTTATAACACGAAAACCAATAATGCAGTAGTAATATGGTAAGCTAATTTCAAGGGTGCCCCAAAAGTCTGCAATATTTCTCTGTTTTCTCAATTATTATAGAGATGCCCAACAACTTTCTTCAAGATAAAGTATCAAATTATGGAATCTAGATTACAAGGACTCCACCATGATTAACAGCTACTTGTTCCAGTAGCAAACAAAGATTAAAAAATTACAGAATTATTACCTTGGCTCTCTTAAATAGATCCCTGATACGAGCAGAACCAACACCGACTAAAACTTCTACAAATTCTGAGCCTGCCATTTGGTAGAATGGAACACCTGCTTCACCAGCTATAGCCTTGGCAACTAAGGTCTGGAAAAGTATGAGATACTTCAGATAGATAGGTAAGGAAATTCCACAGCACATTTTGCAAAACTGTTAACAAAAAGCTGACCTTGCCACACCCGGGGGGGCCCTCCAGAAGAACCCCATGAGGAGGTTTTATTCCTATCTTATCAAATAATTCTGGATTCTTCAAATATCTCACCAACTAATAGAAAAATATTAAGAATTAACAAGACACCATTAATTATAACAGAAGACTCTCATCCAAAAATATAGCTATATATATATATATATATATATACATGACATAGAAGATGAGAAATGGCAAAAGAAAGAAAATTCGCAAAACTCAAACAGGAAAGCCTACTTCTCCTTCATCAATATTTCAAGATGGAAAAAAGGATACCTCTTGAAGTTCCTCAACTGCTTCATCTATGCCCGCCACATCACTAAACTTAACTCCAGTTGAACCCTGAAAGAATAGACTTTCAAAGTAGCTTTAGATATGCAATACAGAGCTCAGGTAAGATAAAGACAAACAAGTAATATTTCAATACTAACATCAACACGAGCTTCTGCTTTAGATCGAGAAAAATCAATGCCTTGCCATAGACCCTGCCATTTTATAAACAATATTATTCCAAACTCTTTACAATAAATAAACCAGATTCAACAATAAAAATTGCAGAGATGAGCAATGTTTACCCATTTCTTGAAGTTCTTAGGTCTGCTTGAAAGTGTGAAACGGACAAGCAAAACCATGGTTAAAAGGACAAATGTGATTGGTCTTAGCAACTCAAGACTAGCAGATATACCACCAAAAGTATAAACTTCATACAACTTGGACAAAATCCCCCCCTCACTGGACACATCAACAAGATTATCCCAAAGCCTCTCTAATATACTGAAGATGATACCAAGAAAAAGTTTAACAAATGGTTTCGCTATGGGCCATACAACATATACAGTTGTTACAAAGACAAAACTGGTGACACCAAATACAGCAGCTGCTAGGAACCCTCCAACAACAACTGTTGCTGCAGCCATTATGGCAGTCACCGTTCCAAGCTCTACCATCATTCTGCTGGACATGGAAGATGCCACTGGATGAGGATACTCTGGTACTTTTCCCACCCAAGACTGCAGCACAAATTTAAGTCGTAATGGAGATTAATAAAGGAACCAAAATGATATAGATCACCCAACACTCATGCACCAAAAATGCTTCAATGCCTATGATATGCATAATGATCTGCATTCTGCACACTGTATTTACACAAAATACCAAGTAAAAATATAGCATTAATATTTAATTAAAGATAATACTAACCAAATTCCGCATTTTCATGTTATATAAAATTCAAGTAATCAAGGCAACTCTTATAACAGAAACTATGATCATGCTAAGTAGATGTGAACTTCACCATTTCAGTCCAATTTAAATTCTTATGTGGATGCTTTTGTCTATGGCTATCATAAACAACCAAGGTATTTATACATCAATACACAGGTACATAGTGAACGTATCCATGGCTTTCAAAATATGGCATCCTTACAGCCATCTGGTACTTAATCTATAAAATACTCATAGATAGCAATTTCATCTATAACTAGAGAATGAAAGAGGAGTTAAATGATTGATCACCGTCATGTGCCTCCCAATTTCATATCGTTGTCCAGTGTATTCACTTAAAAGAGCTTGAGCTTCACTCTCGTCTAACCTCATTGCCCTACAAAGATAACACAAACCGTATAGACATATTATCAGAGAACTGCAAAGAAATACAACATAAAAAAATCGCGAGCCATGTTAAAATTCACCATTTAGTCCTTTGCAAGCTCTTGTCACCAGGAATATCCTTCAAATCCACAACAAAGTCCCTATACCCACCTACATAAGAAACACCAGAAACCTCCTTGGAAGTCAACAATTTAACCTTATCATTCTTCATAGCTTTACTAAAATCCTCCAAGCTCATTTTGGGTAATTCCTCCAAATTCTTCTCGAATTCCTCCTCCTCAGATAACTCTGCCCCAAAAATCTGCTCTGGCACGTAAAGCTTCCCTTTATACTCCCTCAAAATATCCTTCAAATACACATTGTCATTTTCACTATTCATTTCAGTCTCTCTTTCATTCTCATTGCTTTCATTTTTCAATGTCTCTTTTGAATTCAATTTTTTCTTCAAAATTTCAATCAAACCCAGATTAGTACCTTTACTTAAATCCTCTTTTTCCTTCAAGGTGTAAATCTTGTTGCCAACTAGGAACCGGGTTTCCACCTGGCTAGGGTTTTCCTTCAAAACCCTTGTCACAAAATCATCCCCTTTGGGCTTGCCCTTGTCACCGGGATGTGAGGATTGTAATTCGCAAAGAACCGTGAACGATCGATGAAGAAATGAAGTTCTTGATTCGAAATTTCGGGTCAAATTCAAGGGCTTTATTCGTTTGGGGGTTGATTTGGTAGGAGTAGAGTAGGGTTTTGGAAAAATAACCCTAGCTGAGATGAGAGTGTCAATAGTGGTCATCTTTTTCAGCAAACTAGGAGAGCATTAGGTTTTTAAAATGGGGCATTGGAATAAACCAATATTCTCCATCACTTTCCTTCACCAAAATTGCAGAATAGGGTTTATCCAACTAGGGTTTTCGATAAATTGAAAGGAGGAAGAACTGAAGAAGAAATGGGAGTTGGTAGTTGGTTTCCAGGTTTCAGCTTATCCAGATCCAGAATCTGAAAGAGTAAATAAATTTGGGTCAGGCGTGACTGGCCTTTGATAAGCTCGGCCCACCCTTTTCTTTAAAAAAAAGTTTCGCCCAGAACACTTTTCCCCAAATAAAAGCGCAGCCCACCTTAGGATATTTAAAGGCTGTTTTATATATATACACATATATATATAGATATCTGTAATTTCATTCATCTAAATTAGTAGGATTCTGTTAAAAAAACAGTAATCTACAACTTTGCAAGAAATTAAAGAATAATATTCTACTAGCAGCCTATTCAAGATAATAATATTAAGCTTTCATGCATCACAAAAGTCTTTATTTATATATCATCCATAGCAATCCTATTAAACTCATATAATTTAATTCTGATAACAACTTTTATTACATTTATCACTTTATTGAAATTTCTTACAGGTTAAATTTTACTTTTTTATAATACATTTCAGAGGTCAACTGAGTCCTTCAGCAAAAGTGCAATACTCTAAAACAGTCCAATAAAATAAGCAGACATTAATGGAATTATCAATGCGCTTGTTGAGTTTAACGAGAAACAAACGTCATCCATGCTCTGATACTGTACGCATAGCGGATGTCACCATCTTTTAACATTGAAAATCTCAGCAGCAAATATACATTTCCTGGACAACTTGCGTTGGCCTAACATATCGTCACCATAAATCTCAAGAGCTATGACAATGAGGGCAAATATACATCCAAGGCAGGCCTGGTAATCAAATTTGATTATGTCGAATTCTCCATTTACATGATGCGTGAGCCACCTTTCTGTCAGCTTGGATTCCTCGAGACCTCAACAATCTGCAATTCACACTGATCAAAAAGCAAAAGCCGGGGGGGGGGGGGGGGGGGGTTGTGGAGGGTCTAAAACAACGTGCAAGAGCACTAAGGAATTAGATAAAAGTGGAAATGAATGTCGTCATAGAGGATCAGTTTTTTCCTTTTGCTGGGCTGCCTCGATGTATTGCTCAGCAAGTTTCTTTACCTTCTCACCTTCCTTGATTAAGAAATTAGCATTCTTGGCATTTAAGTGGTATTTCATAACCTTTTCAGTGGCTTTTCCCACAGCCCACCTATATTGTTCAGTTGTTATCACACCACTCTTACAGAGTGGCCGGATATGTTCTTTGATGTAGGCCTCCACCTGAAAAGCATTATATAAGTATTGAGCAGCAGAATGCAAGTCCGCAAAGAAAACAAGCCCTAATATACAGAAGATTTCTGTGGTCCTAATCAGTTTTGTGAAATTGATACTATAGCAACCAAGAATTCTATATTGCATGCATCGGGAGAAAAAAAAAAGACAAAAAGGATGGCATTAAGTAGTACCTTCTTGGATACAGGATTATCACCGTTAGACTGTTTGTCAGTCTCCATGTTGGATTTCTTTTCTTTCTTTTTAACATTTTCACCTGTTTGAATTTGGTCAGCAGAACTTTCTCCACCAGATGAGCCATGACCAAGAGTGTCAACAACTTTATTTCCTTCCTTGCTCTGAATTCCAGGTTCAGATGCATTTACTATATGGTGCAATCCATGTTTTTCATTATCTTCAGTAGCTGTATTCTCTGCTAGAGCTTCTGCATCAACTAACCCATATATCTTTTGGGATGCTTCTGAATATTTGATTATCAGTGGCTCTTTGTCGGGACCATATAATTCATCACATTCTGCAATGGAAAGCTCTTCACCTTCCTCATCATGTAAGGATTCCAGAACAGCACAAGACCTATCAGTCTCGTCATCCACAGTGGAGCATTTGATTACAACATCATTGTTATTCTTCAGCAAACAGGAAGACTCATTGGGTACCACAAAATTCCCCAACTTCTCATGATCCTCGGAATCTGCAAGATTATTTGATTTTGACCTCTCCATGTTAAAAGTGGAGAAAACTACTTTCATTTTTGACACACCTTCTTCAGGTTGTAACTTAGGAGCCTTTTCAGCACTAACACCAATATAATCTTCATCTTCTAGATCATACTCAAAATCACCATAAATATCTGCCTCCAAATGAGTATCCATTTCAAATACATTATCAGGCTCCTCTTCCCTGATCTTGACTGAGGAATCATCTACCTCATTAGGGACCTCAGTTTTATGATGTGGACTACTTGGAGGGGAATCAGACAAAAGGCCTGCATTTCTAAGTGCTTCCAAAACCACGGGATCTGTTGAACATGCATCATTAACTTGGTCTTGCCTATCAACAGAGATTTCTGAAGGGGATGAAGTATCTGATTCTTTGGCTCTAACACACTTGCTGTCATCCAAACGATGCAATATCTCCTGGGAACACAAGTTCAAATATACTACTTTGCTGTTTGACCTATCAGCAACCTCTCTTTCAATATTAATTGCATCAGCAACAGCCAACTCTGTTTCAGCAGTTCTGCGAATGATGGGCAGATTTGCTTTTCTTAAGAAGTGTTCTGTCAGGCGGTAAAGCTGTGCCTGTACAATAAATATTTAAGAATTATCCACCTCCATCTGTGCTTCTCTAATTTTTTGTATCCAAAGATCAAAAGAGCAGAGTGAATACTACTAAACAAAGAATACTCAAGCATGGTTGTAAGAAAGCAAAGACACAATTCAAAGCATTACATACCTGCCTAACTGATACAGGGACTTTATTATGCCGACTGGGTGCCAGTGATGGCCTCATGTCCACTGGAAGCTGAGCCTGCTTGAAGCAATCAGAAGGGGAAAAAAGAAAAATGAGGATGCTTTTCTAACAAAAAACTTCAGATATCAAAAATCATGTCCAGAGAAAATTGTAAAACAAAAAATTGCATACTAGCAAGGGATAGTTTCCTTTAAAAACCGCATTATCCTCCTGCCTTTCTTGTGTTCCGTTTTTGCTCTCTGCCGCCCTTTTCCTGGCAAGCACTGCCAGGGCCAATTTCCTTTTATCAACTTTTACATCATCAGACTTCGCAGCCACTTCCTTCTGCGATTCAACTTTAGAATTACTTGATGGAGACGTTGAAGACCCTTCTGAACCTCTGTTAGAATTGACTTTACTAGAGGTAGCAGTACCTTTTGAGTTCAAAAAACTTGTCTTAGTTCCTTTAAGATTAGTTGACAGAACACCAAGCTTTGATGAAACCTTGTTTGCTTCCATATTTTTTACAGTACGAATATCAAGAGATGACACGGGAGTTTTTTCTACTGAAACATGTTCTCTGCTGTGTTCAGAACTACCTGTAGTTTTAAGTGCTGACAAGGGCCTTATATCATCCTTCCGTGGGAAAACAGATGTATCTGCTAAATACAATCTGGAAAGAATGGGGTTGGATGCCTGGCATTCAGATATTGGCACCCCCTCTGAGCCCCCTGGATTCTTTCGTAGGAGGTCAAGAACTGACTTCAAAGTTTCAATCTTTTCAGGCTTTGAAGCTCTCATGCAGCGATACTTCCAAAATTCAACTTCACAGTCCCGGTCCCATGCACGTCTCCGCCTTCCATTAGAATCTCCATAAATTTTCTTCGTTAGATTTTCACGAACTTTACCCTTCTGCAACAAGGATTTCTTCATCTTCACAGCCGAAGGTGATAATTTTTTTACGGTTTCAGTTTTTGGTCCTGATATAGCAGCTCTGAAAGCAGCAAGAAGTTTTGGGTCAAAAAGGTTTTCTCCAAATTCTTTAGAGGATCTGTCACGGACAGCCTCCCTAATTTCTTTTCTTAGTTCTTGCACAACAACGGATGACTCCTTATCCTCAGATGCTCTCCTCATGATTTTTTTGACTCTCAAGCCAACTGAATTTTCTCCTTTTGGGGATTCATCAGCAGGATTTCGACATCCAAGCCCCTTGGAAGAAGTTCTACGGCTTGCACTCTGAACAATACTCATTATATTAGGAATGGAATCTTCCTTTTCTGGATGATTTTTTACCTTGCCATCTCTAGAAACGGCTTTCAGAGTAGGGCTTTTTAGTGTATCATCTGATACAGATGCATTACCTTGGCTGTCTGGAGCCGTATGAACCAATCCCTCAACTCTAATCTTCTTTTCAAAAGCTTCAGTCTCATTCTTACCTTTGGTTTCTTCACCATCAGAACTTATAACAACATCACTCCTAATGCATATCAAGAATCAGGGTGGACAAGTCAAGAATTTTAAGCAAATGAAATGAAGAATGCAAAATTTTAAAATGAGAAAAATTTAGAAAATGATGCAACTTAACGAACCAATCAACAGCAATTCTTCCCCACCCACACCCACTACCCTTAAAAAAAGAAAAGCAAATATAGCAATTAGGAAAAAAAACACTAGTGCATAGGTAAAAAATCACAAAACTTAAACAACATAAATAGAAGCATTATTTGCCCAAAAGACATATTTCCTACCCACCCCCATCCCCTAAAAGAGAAAAGAAAAGGGAATATGGCAACTAGTAAAAAAAACTAGTGACATAGGTAAATAAATAACGAAACCTAAACAACATAAATAGAAGCATTACAATGGACATTAATTGAGAAGGAACCTGAAATATGCATGCTTCCTTTTTAAACCAGTTATTGAGACAGCATTTTCCTCCTTATCAGGTTCAGTTTTCTCATCTGAAAGCAAATAAGAAGGCAGTTTGCATCATACTCACATGAATTGCTTAAAAGAAAATCTCACAAAACTACCTGTTGGGTAAAAGTTCACCTACATACAGCTACCATAACAAGAGGGAAAATGTATCAAGATAGGAAGAATGCTTCATGATAACTTTCTTATTTACCTAGCGGTGACAGCTCTTCCATGTGACTCTGATGCTCATACTCTGGATTCAGCTGATCTTTGCTTCCACCACCTTTCCTATCATCATCAACTTTAAGCAAAAGGTTTAGATACAGTGAAATGTGCATAAGATATAAAACTTCAGTTGTATGCTCTAGTAACCCTGTGATTATTAAATTTTAAAAGATAAAGACAGCTCTTACATTTGTTAACTTACCAGACAGAAATGAGCCTATTGATAAACCAAGATGAAGACCCAAACTGGATTCACTTTCAGATAATTGGCTCCTTGTGAAGGATTCATTCAGTGACTTTCCTAAAGTATTTCCAACACCATCTAAGCTGCTTGGTTCTTTTATTGTTTCTGCAGCTTGACTAGTCTTAAGCTCATCATGCACTGAAAAATTTGGAAGTGAAGAGGAGAATGTATTGCGTGATAAACACAACTGCAGCTCCTGTCCCATTAAGATTGGTTGAATAGTGCTCTTATCACACGATGGTTTCTCTGTATCGCAACAATTGTCATCAGAGTTAGATAGCTCAATTTTCTGGCCATTTTTTACTTCAAGGGTCGACAAAAAGTTTTCACTTGGCTCTTCAGTCCACTGCTTTCCTCCCACCCTTGAGACAATGACAGCTGTCTCGCCGGTATCCGCAATAGAAACAGACAACTTCCCAAATAAAGCAGTTTCTGTCACATATTCACTATTAGCTATCTCTGGACCATACTGGTTGTTTGTTTTCTCAGGAATCACATCAGATTTTTGTGAAGCTTGATTTGCTACACATCTGCAGTAAAATTAAAACCAGAACATAAATGTTAGAGAAGAGTACGGCACCATTTGTTTCGCGAAAAATGACTTCCGAAAAGTAATTTCGCATTTTCAAGTGTTTATTTGGCAGAAAATTGGCTGGCCAATGAAAAATAACTTACTGGTCAACAGAATATAAGACCATTTTTCTGAAAATTGTCTTCCGGATTTGAAAAGGGGAAAAGATTTTCCGGAAAAGAGCTGTTTATGAGTAAAACTATTTATCAATGCTTTTGAGCATAATTTTATTTATAAATAATATTATATTAATAAATAAATTATATTATACTAATAAATAATATACTAATAAATAATTTTATAATATATTAATTAAAAATATTATAATAATATATTAATAAATAATATACTAGTAATATAATATATTAATAAATATTATTAATAAATAATATTACAATATATTAATAGATAATATAAAAATAATAAATAGTTTTATTTTAAGTATTTTTAAATTAACATAATATTTTAATATTAAATATTATTATTAAAATATAATTAATTTTTTAATAATAATAATTTTAATAATAAATAATTTCAACATACTATAATAATATATAATTTTTAATATTTTAATAGTTATATTAATATTATTTTTAAAAAAACATTTTTTACAAAACAATCAAACAACGAAAAACATTTTTCATAAACTCATCCAAATAATAGAAGATTCCCTTTCAATTAAGAAAATATAAACATTTTCCAAAAGTTATTTTCTGCGAAACAAACGAACCTGAGGGGAAAAAAGACAACAAAAAGTTTCTGGATGAACTCATAAAGGTAGAAATTCATGTCAAAGAAAACAAAAAAGCCACATTTCAACATTCAACTTGAAAATATTTTAAGCCAAAATGGCAAATGACTTTGAACTAATTGAGAAATTTATTCCCCCTTAGAGATATTTCATTTACTATTAACTGATCTAATAGCTAATGTAAGAAGCCCTTAAAGTGCATTCCATGCTAGTCAATTCCAGTACATATATATCACACTATGACTTAACCTCTCCCAAAGTTCCATTCATACTGGCTACATGCTACTTTAATTTAGCATATCTAGAGGACCATGATGAATTGAGGAACAAAGAACAACAACAACCCACATTAATCACTCTCTCCAAATCTACCTTGGGCATAACCATGTGTCTTCTGATGTACCTTCAGGATCAAACCCCACGCAAAATGCATGATACCTGTCACCATTTCAAGTTGGCAAAACAATTAAGGGATAACATTACTACAAATTGATATTAGTCAACCTACAATTAGAAGAAGCAAAAACAAACAAAAAAAAGCATCGAACACATTAAAATCGAAGTTGTAAAATATGGAAGGGATAAGATCCTAATTTACCACTGTACTTAGGGTGATGATTCAAATTTACCACTTATATTTGAATGGGTGCAATTTTACCATTCTACTTTCTAATTTGGTTCAAAATTAGTCAAAAGTTAGAATATTATGTAGAATATTCCTTTATTTTCTAGCAGAATATTCTTTTACCATTAATTTTTTTACCCTTTTTTAACCAAATTAAAAAGTATAAAATTGCACCGGTTTGAGATAATAGGTAAATTTATCCATCACCCTAAGAGAGTGGTAAATTTGAACCTTACCCAAATAAGAAAAAAAAATGTATAAAAGGAGAAAAAAGATAGATTCAAAAGTAACAAGGGAAAGAACAATCATAAATTTGAAGTCTAATAAAAGATTCAAGTTTACCATATATCACAAGAGTCACAGGCAATTGATGTATCGAGATTGGGATCTCCCTCAATAATTGTGGATTGACTTCGAATTTTGCAGCCATCCCCATCCAAGCAAATAACTGCCTACAAAAAGACAAGTATGTAAGGTTTACATGGTGAATGTCATTCACTACAAACACGTAGACAAAATAAAATAAACAATGAATGTTAAATATAAGAAGTTCCATCTTCATTCACATAATAACACTATCTTCTGCGTGGAATGTTCACTGTCCTAGACAAAGTATCAAAGTACGTCTGCAATTGGTTCAGACTAACATTGCCATCAGCATTTATATCTTCTAACTTAATATTATGCCTGGAATTTGTCATTTGACAAATGCATTTCAATAGCAGGTTCATCCAAGTTGAAGCTATATATTACTATCCCATCATGCATAAAGAAAAAATGTCTTGAATGCTGGATCCTAGTTATAGAAACAAAGCAATATCGTGAGTACTCCTGGACAAAGTTACAAATATGTATTGATGCAGTATTAACCATAGATGAACCTAGCAAACTGTACATCTTAAAGCCCAATGTTGGCCAACTCTTCAGCTGGACAATTTGAATTTTTAACAATTCAGGAAAGTAGAAGAACTTTATGAGTCCCATTTGTTTAATAGCAAGAAACCTCAATAGATAGGAGATGTAGGATAATTACATTTTCATCAATATAGTATGATGGGAAAGAAAGAGTGTTGCTCTTCCCTTCAATTGACCAATCATCATCTCTGCATAGATAAAAAGGGAAGAAAGACGTCAAAATTGGAACGTAAAGAACAATCTCATCACCTCAATCACCATAATTCTTATAAAGATAATATATTCGTTTTGAATGTATTTATTATATCAGACAGGATCATTAATAAAATCATTTAATTTCTAAATTTTCTTACTTGGAATCATGAATGTCAATATTATAAATAAGTTAGGAGTATCCCATAAACATATTTAACCTCTGATATCTAATCCACGCTACAAAATTGCAATGTTTTGTTTAATGTTAAAGTTGAAAGATGAAGTCATTGATTAATATATCAAAGGACTTTTAAACGCACAAGAAAACATGCATACCATGATGTACGACATAAAGGTTTTAGAGTCAAACATAAACTATTTTTTTTTTCTTTTGATGGACAAGCAGAACTAATAGGTGGAAAAAAGCACAATGAAAAAGTACCTAGAAAACGACTCATCCTCAACCTTGTTGCTTCCAATGGTATCATATACCTCCATAATCACAATGGTAGATCAAAATAATTAGCGTAAAAATGTGGGAGACAAATTCAATACTTCAAGAATTATTTATCACTCACTGGGACGCAAGTTATCAACTGAAATTCACTCTGGCAAAGTGGGCAAAGGTTTGTGATTGTTGCCCAGTTGTCAATACATGCAAAACAAAACCTGAAATCATAAGATGAACCCACATGATCAAATTCAAATTTGTATTTGGTCCATGAAACAAAATTCGTAGACATCAGAACACTAGTTGAATCTTTAAAATCAATCTGAATGAAACGCTAAGTTTAAAAGAAAAACCATTAAATTAGAGAGTGAAAACAAAATAACAGTAAAGCTTCTTCACTTTAACTGGACTCCTTGAGGAAGAAGATTCATTAGTCTTTGAGATAAACATAATTGTCATCAAGAATATCATCCAAATTGCAGGAAAATAATCAAGGAAAACTAGATGCCTAACCACCCATCTAGTGCCATAAAGAAAAAGAGTTTTCTAGCTACCACAGTAACTAGTTAAAGAAGCCGCAGGGCGTAAAAATGAAGATAACAAAAATAACTAAAAAAATTTGATGATAAATACCAGTGTTGACAGCAATCAAGAACCCCCCTGTCAATAATAATATCCATGCATATCCCACATCTTCCACCCTCAAAATTAGAAAGATCCTGCAAATTTTATAAAAAAAAAAAAAATTCACATTGTTCTAAATCAAACAACCATTGTAAACCATTGCAAACCATTGCAAGCGTTTGAATTTTTTTTTCACTAATGTAACACTATAGTTTTCACCTTTCAAGCTAAAAAACACAACATATATCAGATACCATTTCAAATAAAAATGATATTGTAAAATAAAATAGTTAAATTAACTATAAATCCAAAAACAATAAACTAGAAGCTTACAGTATTGTGATCAATAAGTGGAATAGTATCCTCCTCCAAAATACCACTTGCAACCAAATCCACATCCATTTTTTTTTTTCAAAAACTACAAACCTGTCCAAGTTAAAATAAAATTTATAACAATAACCACAATCAGCTAAGGAAAAATCAATATCATCTAAAAATCTGAATAATAAAAAAAATATGTATATCTAGGGTTTTCAAAAGCTTGATCAAGTCGCCAAGGTCAGAGAATTGGAGATTTTTTACGAGAGTTTAGGAATGTCAATTTAGTTAGAAATTAAAAATTTTTGAGAGATTAGATGGGGAAAATAGGAGAATTAGGAGGCTGAATAAAAGATAAATTACCTTTTGAGTAAAATGATTAGGATTTAGGTGTGAAAGAAGAGACCGCCATTTCCTGTCTCGCGTCCGCCTCGCTGGAGTGATGAGGATGATGAAAGGGCCGGTTTGTAATTGCGGGTTTCGAAAATTGAAAACAATTTTTTTTTTTGGGACTTTTGAAGTTTAGATAAGTAATTTTCAAAGTGGGCCGGATTGTTTTTGACTGGTTTCGACAGCTCCGGCTAACCCGGCATAAAACTTGGGCTTTAAAGCCCAATGTGGGGGCACTCTCTTCTCTAGTGATGGCAACGGGGCGGGACGGGGGGACGGGTTTTTGCTCGCTCCGAACCCCATCCGATTTTAAATATGCAATACCCGAATTCGTACTTGACCCGACATTTTTTTCATTTTAAATACACGTACCCAATCCGATCCGATATTGTATAAAATTAAATTTGATCCGACCCGAAATTAATAAAATATTATTTTAAATATAAATATAAAATTAAAAAAATAATTTTTTTATATATATCAGGTCGGGTAGGGTCGGGTTTGCTTAAAACCCGATCCCGACCCGAACCCAAAATTTTTTTTACTCTACCCGATCCTACCCAACCCGATACCCATTTTCAAAAAAAAAAACCCGACCCTAAGGAGTCGGGTCGAATCGAAACCCGACGGGTTTCGGGTGATTTTGCCCTCTCTACTCTTCTCCCTGGGTCCCTCAACATTTGTCATAAAAAAAAAAAAAAAAGCAAAATGAGTTTGTCGTTGACATTGAAATTAATATATTAACATGAAAACAATTATTTCTGAATAAAGTAAAAAATAAAGTGGAAAATTGGTAAATTATATTGGATTTTTTTTCTTGATTTCTTTGAAATAATGGAAATACTTATAATTGAACATAAAAAGACCAAAATCAGAAAAATTCTCAAATTTTCCTTTTTTTATATGGAATTTTACTTTAATCTTTACATATAGTTTATATATATTCATTACTCTATATATTAAAATATTGCTCACTTGGAGTGAAGGTTTTAAAAATGTATTGTGAACTTGATGTTAAAATGTTAATTGTGTTAATAATTAGAGCTGATACTAATTTGCATCCTTTTTGGAGTTTGATTGAATATATTTAGTGGCCATTTGGATGTAATTGTAATTTTAGTGTAGAATTTAAATGTCAATTTTAATAAAATTTATTTAATATAAATTTTTTATTAAAATTTTTTTAATCATAATGACAATAATTTTTTTAATTATAAATACAATAATTTTTATTATTATTTTTAATTAGGTGAACAAGTTTTTTAAATAATTAAAAACTAATTATGGGGGCAGCGGCCATGGTTGTTACTGCAACAAATTGAACGGTACAAAACTAACTGTATGGAACCGTCTAAATAAAAAGACCCTTATAATATATGTTCAACTGGATAGGGAAACTAACTGTATGGAACCGTATAATACATGTTCAACTGGATAGAAATGATAATGATTTCAATCCGTTTGAAATTCAATTCAATTTTTTTTTAATAATATATTATATTATGAATTTTTTTAATTTGATTAAATTTTTTATTTTTTTCAAATGGTTAGATCCGATTGCTTAAGAAATTTAATTTTTTATATATTATTAATATAATTTTAAATATAAAATAATTAGTTTTATTCAATACAAATTTAAAAAATATATAAATTAATAAAACCTATTTTTTTATTTTTTTTAATTTAAATTTGACAAATATATAATATTTAAATTTAATTGAAATCAAATAAATAAATAAAAAGTATTGAAATGAATTTTCAATTTTATCAAATTTTTTCTCCACTTTTACTGCAACTGAAATATAAGAGTTAGGACTAAGAATATAAATGATATATTAATATTCATAAGTTATTCAAATTCGATTAGAATAAAATTTAAATTTGATTCGATTATTATCGAATTAAACTTGAATTCGAATAACTCAATTTATCGATCGAGTAGAGTTTAAATATTTTTATACTTAACTCGAGTAGTTTGCAAACTTAATCGAATTTTTATATTTAAATATATTTTTATTATTTTAATTAACAGAATATTTCAAATTAGAGTTTAAGCTCAAACATAAATAATTGAGTTTTTGTCGATTATAAGAATTAAACTTATTTTTGTTGAGATATGGTTCATATGTGAGTAAAAATATCATATATCATTAGAAAATCTGAATGAAATGCCCTATATATATACGAAGAACTCAAAAACTTAATAGCTTAAGCTTTTGGATTTAAGTGACGTCCAACATGTATGTATGAGCTTTCTAATGTGCTTTTATAGACTCTAAGTGTGGTTTATCTCCCTAACAAGTGATATCAGAGCCAAGGTTAAAGATGGTTCGAGTTTCAGTGGTATTGCCCATGTGCTCGAACATCGGTATTAAAAGGGTTTGACTTTGATACAATAGGTTCGAGTCTCAGAAGGTGTTGTCCATGTGCTTGAACATTGGTATTAAAAGGGTTTGACTTGGATACAGTAAATATATGATAATATGCAAAAGCAAATTGATCAAATAGACAATGTGTTGAATCAACTTAGAATGTAAGTGTAAGCTTAAGGGAACACTAAGACAACTTAGGTGATAAGATTGAGTGTTGTGGCGTGGCCCAAAAGTGTACTACAAAATGAGGTTGTTGTTTGATCTAAAAAAAGTATTGATAAGACTTACTCACACAGGAAACCGATGTGAAACTTAATCAAAAGTTATAAGTGAACGAGAGATATGCATGAAAGATCCAATAACCTAATAACTTAAACTCCATTTCTTATCTATTATTTGATTGACTAATCATTTATATTGTAATGTGTGAATGGTCAAATGCTTTGGTAATTCACCATGGGTGGATGAATCAAGATAATTTTGAATCAGAGTTTTAGATTTTTGTTCGTCCCTCGTTGAAATAATATCTCGATGTTTACAGCGATAACTTGGTATATCTACTGTATGACCATTAACTAAAATATGTCTATGGTTAACTAATTGGCGAGCTTAAGGAATAGTTGAAGCCATACCCAATCGAAAAAGAATGTTATCCAAACGCATTTCAAGTAATTGTAGTAAAACTTGACCTGTTAATCTTTTTGCTTTTCTGGCAATACGTACGAATTTAAGTAATTGTCATCCTATCTCGATGTGAAATTTGATCAAAATTCACAAATAAATAAGAGATATATATAAAAGATTCAAAAATCTAATTGTTTAAGTTTTTGAGTTTAAGTAATGTGTAACATATATGTATAGTCTTTCTAATATACTTTTATAGACTTCAAATATAGTTTATCTCTTTAATAATTTTTATATATTAATTAAATTTAATTGAATAAATTTAAATAATTCAATTTTTATTAAATCAAGTTCGAATTAAAAAAATTTTGATAAAATTTAAATTAAATTTTTAATTATATTTTAATTCAAATTTTATACTGTATTGACTAGATTCGATTGATTACAGGTGTAGTTTACACGTTTAGTTAGGACTGGGACGATGGTTTATCCACGTTGTCTGCCTAAAAAGCGAAGATTTTAAAAATACTTTCTTGAAATTTGGATGGAAGATGAGTTAGTCAGGAAATAAAGCGATGTCATCAGCCGTTATAAACTGCAAAGCCACGCACAGACAAGAAAAGGAAGAAGATCAAAGTGGAGTACAGAGCTGGCGTAAACTAATAAATGGAGTTCTGAAATCACCCATCTTTTCTTCTTTTCAAGTTTGAACATAAACAGCACCAGAAAGGTCAACTCATGCGCCAAAATCTATCATGTCTCTTGTCATTTCATCATAAATGATTTTAGTTTGATGTTTCAGCTTTATATTTGGAAGTGGGTATTTTTATTTTGTCTGAAAAATAAGTGTTGGTTTTCTTGTTCATGGATATGGTAGGAAATTCATCTGTTTGATAGATCATGAACTGCTATCGTCTTTTAAATAATGTTTTTGTTTTCTGGGATGAATTCGTTTAACTCAGTTAGAAGCATGGTTCTTGGTTGTTTTGAAGGAATGGAGAAGTTGGGATTGTGGGACAATTTCACCTTTTTTTTTCTTTTGTTTTGAGGTTTTTTCTCTCATGTTATTTTGGGTCTTACAGCTATAATAGAAGAACTTTAATTGCAGTATCTTTCTGTCTGTAAAACTAGTTATGTTCACTTCAAGCATGATTTCCTGCCTTTTTGGGATCTTCATTTCTTTTGGACCAAGTGCCTTTTATATTCAAGGAATTAGCTCAAGTAATTAAGAGAATCTAATTCCAATACCCACTCCTGGCAATCGAGTTTAGTAGATATTCGATCCATTTGTCAATTTTCTAACTAAATATGGATTTTGAGCAAACCAAAATCAAGTGATTCATTCCATGGCATATCTTTTTCCTGACACTGTTAATGGTGGCTGTCTCTTCTGATCAGTACAATATAGTAGTAGAATTTAGGAGAGAATTAATCGCAAAATTACAATACTTTTAATTTATTAAGGATTAAAAGATGGATTGATCTAAATTCCCTTTGGATGTGGCAGGACTCATTGGGCAGAATTATTTTCACGAATTCCATCACATATAATCTTGTGTTGAATTAGTTATGGATGCTTTCAAGCGCTGCTTTGGCTTGAAGAAAGTTAGACACAAACCTGGGTATGAAGAGCCTATCGCTCTTGCTTCTGAAACACATTGTAAGTTAGACAGTGAAGAATGAACCTAATGAATGTTTTTTCTTTATATATTTTGGTCTTTTTCTTTTTGCAATTTGTATCCATTGGCACTAAGTTCTTAAATTTGTGCCAAATGAATGAGGGAGAACTGTGAAACAAACAACTAGAAACAGTGTACTTCTAGAGCATAACTATGCAGTGAAACTTTGAAACTTGAGTAGTTTTAAGAGTCATTGTGGAAAGGACATTTAGCCTGCCTATGCCACCTTCATAGGCCGCTGCTTATGAGGCTGGATGGAAGTTCATGTTTTCTGGTCATGGACCAAATTTGTCCATACATGCCTTGCGTTTTCCGCATGCCTGCCAGTTGAGCGAACACCAGTTGGATCAGCAACCATCTCAACCATCAAGTCTTAGGTAAAGGCTTAAACTTAGCACTTGATGGGCTCAAATCTAAATCTAAAATCACTTCAATGGTGTCTTGCCCTGTCTATGCAAGCATTACCTTTCAGCATATGCTAGGTCAATGTCACTGTTGACCACATTCTTGCATCAACCAAGTTTTCCCGATTCATTACTGTCCATTTACATTCTCTTTCTGTTTGTGGGCTGAATTGCCTATGCCTTGCACCCATGTGTGGTTATTTTCTCTATACTGCAGATGATTAGCTGTTGGCTTCCAAAGTTTATTTTGGCATCATTTTGCTATTGCTCATCCCTGGCATAACTCCCTCATGCTCATTGCCTTGTTGACATTGGCTGGGTTCTGACTTCTTAGGGGCCACCTTAGATCATAATCATGTCAAGAGCCTATAAGCAACTGGGGCTTATCTAATTATTCAGTAGTATAGAGTGGCTCTTATCTAATTGAATATACTGCCGTATCAGCATGCTGTATTCATAAAATTTTCCTGGTTATTAATTTGTGCTATCTGTACTATTTTACTTTGGGTAGTTTCTGTTCTATTTACTTGGCGAAGTGTAGAGCATTTCTTATAATTTGACAGTTGCTGTGAATGAAGTAGAAGCTCTGTATGATCTGTTCAAGAAGTTAAGCAGCTCCATAATTGACGATGGTCTGATTCACAAGGTATATTCATTCAACTTTGGTTCATGTACGTGATTTCTGTTTGGGGTTTACCTTTGACTGTTTGAAGGGCACTCTGGAAGTCATTGCTTCTTTCGAATTTGGAAAGATTAACTTGAGTTCTTGCACCATTTTCTTTGACTTAAGAGACGCGTTTCCTTTAAGTTATAATTTCTTTGGAATGTTTTCTGAATAGGAGGAATTCCAGCTTGCACTTTTTAAAAACAGCAGTAAACAGAATCTCTTTGCCGATAGAGTGAGTATCACTTCATTCCTAACTATTTTGTTTCAACATTTTATACATGCTAATTCACAGAACATTCTTCAAGCTGTATTGAGTTTATTGCAGGTATTTCATTTATTCGATGTTAAATGTAACAGGGTTATTGAATTTGGAGAGTTCGTTCGGTCTTTAAGTGTCTTCCATCCAAGTGCTCCCGAAGCAGATAAAATTGCATGTACGTAATGTGTATCATAGATAAAATGTTATCTTATCTTCCTTTTCTCCTGCCTGGATGTTGTTTGCGGTCATGCTAATACATCTTTCAAGGCTCTCAGTCTTACAACTGGCAACTAAAGTTAGTAAATATATCTTATTCCAGTCTTATTTAGATTGTATGACCTACGACAGACTGGCTACATTGAGAGTGAAGAGGTAAGTACTTTGTAACTTTGATTGTCATCTTTGTTTGCTTTTGAAAACATCAGTATCAATGACAAGACACTTTATTTTTTATGAAAGTTGATTTTTGCATGCTATCTGCTGTTCCTTACTGAAACTTATCGTCCTTCAACCAGCATAGTATCTCTTTGAAGCTGCTAGTTTTTCATTATTTTGAACTTAAGTGGTTGCAAGATTTGTTGGGATAATGCTTTTCACATGGAATTGCAAATAAAATGTGAGTTTCCAGGTTGGATGTACTTTTTCTTTCCATTACATTGTTCTCACGTTTTCCAGAAGGATTGATATAATATTTCTTGTTTTGGTGTGAGGTCTTCTAAGGTGGCATGCTATCTCATCTGCTTGATGTAGTGCTTTTGTCACCCTGTTTCCATTTTCATTATTTTAGAACTTCTATAATTTAGTATTTTACCATTCAATCTTGTTGTTTTGATCATCACATTGGGATTCTGATTGTTCATCTCATTTTTCATTTGTATGACCTAAATGGAAGATGAAAGAGATGGTATTGGCTTTGCTTAGTGAATTAGATCTGTCACTCTCCAATGATATGGTGGAATTGATTGTGGAAAAGGTGTTGGACATTGTAAACTGTTTAATTTGTTACATTTTTATCATTCTGCTCTCTGGATATTCATCCTCGTCATATTTGTGTAGACAATGATGGAGGCAGATTCAAAAGGAGATGGGAAGATTGATGAAGAAGAATGGAGGGAATTTGTGAAAAAGAATCCATCTGTCATGAAGAACATGACTCTTCCGTATTTGAAGTGGGTTCTAAACTTCTTTCGTTTCAGCTCGAGTCTAATTGGTGATGGATAAAAATGTATTTTGGTTTGGACAATATCTGTCATCTAACTTCCTGATTTTGTATTTCTGGTATTATTTTTCAGGGAATTAACCCTTGCATTTCCCAGCTTTGTACTGAACACTTGAAGTCCCAGATTAGGAGTAACAGATGAAGAAGACAGACTTGAATTTTCTTTTCAACATGCTAGAAAATTTGAGCAAAATCTCTTATGGAGAACTAGGGTGTGTTTGTGGTTACCTTCGAAGGGGCATCAAGAGGATGGAAAGACAGTAGGATCCATAGTTCTGTTTGCAACTTATAAATACATTCTGTTTTGTCATGCTGGATTCAATCAAATGTTTTTTATATCTATAATTCACATTTTTTTTTCTTTTCCATTTTTGAATCCAAGTGACTGGTTCCTGCTCATTGTTTGCTCTTAGATAATCAAATGTGAAATGGAAATATGATATAGTAGCATCAACAGAATTAGATGAATTATATATGTTACATTCATGTGGAGCATATGTATTTTTGTAATAAAAATATAATTTTATTTTTTAAAAAATAAAACTATAATTAAAATTTTTTAAAAAGCAACTTTTAAAATTTAGATTAATCTTACCTTTACTTTTACTAGACAAATTGTTATTGATGTATGTCATCAAGCTTGCTAGCATCCTTATTCAACAGAGTAACAAAATAAAAATAAAAAAAAAGAAAATAATTAAAATAAATAAAATTGATGAGCTATGTACGTGTGAAAAATGTAACAATTCACGAAAATCTTTTATTTGTTGCTTTTTGGCCTGATTCTTATATTATTTCATTTTTTTCAGCTGCTGCTGACCGTACACTTGAAAATAAAAGAAAAAAAGCCAAATTTACGTGTCAGATCTTATGGGTCAGCGCCACCTGCACGAGAGCTTTACCGTCCTAGATGTAGTTGGCAAATAAGGATTGAAACAATTTTCTTTTTTTTTTTTTTTTAAATCTTATTTAAGAACTATGGAACAAGTATCTTATTTTCGAATCTTAAATGCATTTCCATAAAGTGTTTCTTGATCACTTAAAATTTTTTTTTTATTTGAAGCAATTTCTTAAGATCAAATATGAGAGCATTTTGCCTATCTTTTTTCTAAAGTAAATTTCACAAAGTAATAAATTTATTCAAATTAAAAATATTCATTCAATCGGTTCAATTAATTTTGAATTGTATTATTTAAAATTAAATATATTAAATTATGTTATTTTATTTTTATTAATTGAATTAAAATTTTTAATTTTAAAAATTAACTGATCAATGTTAATTCAATCAATTCGATTAATTTTTTGGATTAATTGAATAATAAAATGTATTAAATTAAATTATATTTTAAATTTTTATTTTTTTATATGTGAAACAAATTAAATAAAATTATCTAATAAAATATTTAAACACTAAAATATTAAATTAAAAGCTGTAATAACTTTTAATGAAATAAATATTCAAACACTAAAATATTAAGTTAAAAACTCTAACAACTTATAATTAAATAAACAAATTGATATATTTTTAGTTTTATATATAAAATTTATAATATTTTAATTTTAATAACAATCAAAATTAATTTTAATGATCGATTAAATTAAATTAATTTAATTGATAAATACGATTAAAATCGAATTATGAATAGTTTTGGTTCAAATTATAACATTGTGGTTTTTGTTATTAACAAATTTTTTATGATTATAATTAAATATATGAATGAGACATGATAGCAAGTATATAATGTATTGCTAATTTCCTATTTATTCATAAATATCAATCCTAAGCTAAACCATTGATAATTGCTCTTGGTATCCCACACCCCATAAAGGAAATGGTTGGTATGACAAATATTGATTCACTACCGAATTTAACATATTATATATATCTATAAATTTTGTTTAAAATTAACTTAAAAAAAATGTTGAAATACACTCTCATGCATAGTTTGATGCATTTAAAATTTTATTTTTAAAATACTTTCCATCAAAATTTAACCCTCGTTACTAAAAAAAAAAAGGAAAATTCTCTTGCAAATTATAAATTTAATACACTTATTTTCTCCTTTATTTTTAAACAAAATTAACAGCACTTCGTAATTTATAAATTTTGGATAAAATTTTATTTTAATTCCAAATTTTTAAAAATTTTAATTGAGTTCCAATTATTAATTTGGTCTTTTCTTTTGAAAAACCGTATAGCATTGCCTTCTATCAACTTTAAATTAAATCTTCCTATTTTGTCTACCATTTATCTCAAATAATGTAGCCACTAAAGAGAGTACTCCAAAAGATCTGAAGGCCCACTTTCTCCTTGATAATTCATGATGAAACATAATGCAGTTTCCTATGTTACGGGCAGCTAAACCTGCCTAATGCCTTTTCTTTTTGGTAGTTTAAAGCTTTAAAGCCAAATCTCATTACATTGGAACTTTCTTTCAGTGCATGTGCTTGAACCAATTCTTTTGATGAACCTTTCTTACCTGTTGCCACTAATCTTAGCTTTGCATATCTCAAGGCAGATAACAAGCCGTGGACACATCATTAAGTTGCGCGCGAGATTCAACAACTCCTTCAATTAATTAAGTTTGCTGCCCTGCCTGCCTCCGTCTAGGTTAATTAATTTAAGCTTCACTCTTCATAATTTGATTTAATTTATCATTTCCCTCAATCATAAAGGATTGATGGAATTGCTATATGATAGACATATAAATGGATTTTGTCTTATTTATTTAAGTTTAAGATTTTAACTTGCCGATGATGCTTTTGGGTTGTCTTAGTTGGAAAAAAATGGAGTGAGGTTGGAAGAAAGACAATTAAAACCTACAACTAAAAAACACAATTAGGGGAGCGTTATAATTGTTATTCCGAAGTGCACCCAACGCTTAAGTCATAAGTCAGTATTGTATCTAAGAAAGGATAAGAAAAGTAAAAAAGATAAAAATTGTTAAATGTACGAGAGAAGTTTCAATGAAGATAATATGTAAGAGGGTTAGTCGTTTTTGTTCTCCTTATGTACCTAATTTTTCAATTTCGAGGTAATGATTTAATTAAAACAATTGATAATTAATAAAATGTTTGAGTAGAGCTCGATAAAGATTCACATGAATATATGTAAGTAATAATTTTAAGTAGACGTAAATTATATTTAATGGTTTCAAATAAATTGGATATCAAGTGGTTAATTATGAAATAACTATCTTATTAGGTTGTCAGTGCATCTTTGACGAATCCTTCCTTTAGCAAAGTCTGAGCTATTTTCGAGAGCAAATGATATAATTATCTAGGTGTGCCTTATCTAAATAATCCCAAAGTATGATTATATTGATCAAACTTTAATCAATTTGATCATTAACCAATTGACTTAAGCGTAACACAACTAATTAAGATTATTTATGAGATTGATTTTTTAGGTTTAAGATCAAATTTATCAATGTATTATGAGTCAATATTGGATTTTGTTATTATAGTTTTAGTTTTATTTATTTTTATATAAAATAAAAAAATATAGAAATTTATCATTATATTAACATGACATTTTTGAATTAATTTCGTTATTTTTTGTCCAAAAATTAAAAATATAATGACAAATTTGTAATTTAAAATAATAAAACATTTCATGAAATATTTTAAATTGTTAATTTTATTTAAAATCAACTAAATTAAAATTTTAATATTGAATTATAGAATAAAAATAACAAAATTTCCGATTATAAATTTTAAAAAAGAATCTTGATTCCCTTACGAAGGAGAAGACGAGGGTTTGGCTTGAGACAGAAAAATGCATTAAACGACGAAGTGGGCGACTACTTTAACAGTTTTGCAAGAAGAATTTGGGCTCTTTACGTACGCAACACAATGAACTCGGGACCTTGCACCTAGAGCTCCCCTTAAGCACACAAAGAAAGGGGAGGCTGATAGCTAGGGCTGTGAACCTTAACAGGGATGCCAGACAAAAGAGCGAATCATTATTAATTCATTAATTATATGTTAATTCTTTTGATTAGAGGATAAACCACACTCTTAATTAGCTTTTAACTGCCATACCAAATTAAAACTGTTAGTCATATGAGAGTAATGAATTGCATTACTTAAAAAAGGAAAAAAACTTAATTGCACAATCCAAAGGCATCCATTCTTTTTTCCATATAGAATAAAATCTCATTTTGATTAATGATAAGCAGTTTTTCCGAATTCCATTATCAATGCTTCTCATTTTTTATTTTAAAATTTTTTTTATATATTAAAAAAGAAATTTTAATTTTTTATAATATTGATATATACTATTTTTTATTGTCAAAAAAATTTGAAAAATAAATTTTAAATATAAAAAATAAGAGTATAAGATATTCAAAAATGAAATAACCTTTATTACCAGGCATTCCAAAAATAAAAATAAAAAATGAAACTGAAAAAATATTATTAATTATTTTTTAAAAAATTATACCTGTAATTAAATATTATATAAATATTAAATAATCAATTAATAAATTATAACAATATTAAATAATTATAACCACTTAATATAACTTATTGTCATAACATCGTTTTTTTTAAAACATTATCAAATATATTATCGATACCATATTTTAAATTTTACAAACAAAAAAATAAAATGTACATGTTTTTTAAAATATATTTAAAGATAAAAAATTAATTATAAAAATTAAAAGATATATAACCATACTAATCTTACTTATAAAATTAAAAAATCTCACTAATGAAGCATCAAAAATTTTTTTCTCATCATAATTAATCGGAGAGGGGAAGATGTGGTGTGGAATTCGCGTAACCTCCTTTATGGGGGCATTAATTTCCAAACTATCAGTATTTACCGTTATACAAGGGACTAACCTGAGTAAATTCGGCAAATTCTCATTGGCAATTCGGTAAACTCAACACCTCCGCGCCTACCCTGAACTGGCCCAAACGACCGTTACTGACACTCTAACGCCGTGGTTTTATTATAATTTAAAACACGGCCCCATTATAATCGTTGGGTCAAAGCTTATATAAAGCCAACGGTTACATTACTGTTCCTCCTCCACTCTCCCTCTCTTTCTCCCTCTTATCGTCGACGACTTCCTTTTTTGCACCGGAGCAAAATCGGCGAAAAGATCGTGCAAATTAGAAACGGAAAAAGCACCAACATCGGGGATTAATCTGGTAGTTGGATCACCACCTCCACAGTCTTTGTTTTTTTCTTGTTCAATTTAAAAAGCTCTCATTTTTTTTAACATTCGCTTTCGATTCTTCTCCTTTTGTCAGAGAATCCACTGTCTCTGCTGAACCGAGTTTGCGATTTTACCCTTGCAAGAAAACAAATTTTGCAGCTATGTCCCAGTCTCTTTGACTGCCATTGAAGAGATTGAAAGAATCAATTTCTTTCTTCCTTCTTCATTCATATTTTTCAGTTAGGCAACAAAAACAAAGCCTTGTTTTCTTAATTATTTGCTGAAAATGTCCGTTGCCGGTGTTGCTTTGAGTCCAGTTCGTCAACAAATGGTTCACTTTCGTGGTTATTGCAATAGCCAACCGGGTGAGTCGATATTGATTTACCTTTCGATTGCTGGTTCGGTGATTCCGATACGGGTTTTGGAGTCTGACTCGATAACGTCCGTAAAGCTTCGCATCCAGACATGTAAAGGCTTTGTAGTGAAGAAACAGAAGCTTGTTTTCGGGGCCAGAGAATTGGCTTGTAACGATTCGCTTGTTAAAGACTATGGCGTAAAAGGTGGGAATTTTTTGCATTTAGTTTGAAAGCTTTCTGATCTCTTGCTTATCACTGTACGGACAACTTGCGGGAAAGAGTTCGAATTGCATGTTGATAGGTTTAGAAATGTTGGGCATTTAAAACAAAGGATAGCAAAAACAGGGAAGGGTTTTGTGGATGTTGATGAACAGCAAATATTTTATAATGGAGAGAAACTCGATGACCAAAGGTTAATTGATGATCTATGTAAAAATAATGATGCTGTGATTCATTTGGTGATTCAGAAATCAGCCAAAGTTCGATCTAAGCCTGTTGAGAAAGATTTGGAACTTTCGGTTTTCGCTGAGAGTGATGTAGATGAGAGGAGAGGTACCGTAGGAGGAGAAAAAGACCAAGCCGGGGGGCTTCAGATTGTGACAAAGGAGCCAATTGTTAGAGATTTCTGGCTGGAACCGGTGAAATTGCCTTCTTTTATGTGGGATATGATACATTCGACGTTTGATGGGTTGGAAACAAGGAATCAGCCAATTAGATCGTCTGAAGGGACTGGAGGGACTTATTTTATGCAAGATAAATCGGGGCTTGATTATGTGTCCATTTTTAAGCCGATTGATGAGGAGGTAATGGCTGTGAACAACCCACAGGGGTTACCTCTTTCAACGAACGGTGAAGGGTTGAAAAAGGGCACAAGGGTTGGGGAAGGAGCAGTGAGAGAAGTGGCTGCTTATATATTGGATCACCCTAAGAGTGGAACTCGGTCTTTGTCTGGTGAGATGATCGGGTTTGCAGGTGTGCCACCCACCTGCATGGTTCAGTGCTTGCACAAAGGATTTAACCATCCAGATGGGTATGAATGTGTTCCTCAAAATGTTAAGGTTGGATCCTTACAGACGTTTATGAATAACTCTGGGAGTTGCGAGGACATGGGTCCTGGAGGTTTCCTTGTGGAGGAAGTGCACAAGATTAGTGTCCTGTGCCAACTTTGTATAGGTTCATGATCGGATTTTAGGTTGTCATGAGTCACCCATGTATAAGGTCATGATCGGATAGAGGTGTCAAGGGGGGATGATAGATCTCTTGTGCTAGAAAAAGTGTTTCTATTTCAAACATTGTAATGGTTAGTGATAGCATAGCTCTAAAATTTATTAGGCTATTTAAAGGGGGTGAGTGGGCAGCGTACTGTTGGGCTTCTCATCGATCGCGATACGGGCCTAAGCCATCCGTCAAGGGTTGCCCCTGGCCCTGACAATGGTGGAAAGTTTCGATGTACTATTTTTGATTATAATAAAATACACATCCGATTCGAATGTCTTGAATGTTGTCTTGATGTGTTTTTCTTTTTCTCAATGTGAATGTGCCTTCTTATGTGTGCTTGAGATTGATCTCGATATGAATGTGTTTTCTTGTGGGACTAATTGTACCTTATGATTATTTGTTCAGATATTGAACTATTGGTGACTTGAGTGGAAGTGTCCATTCAAGTGCCGCACGGTCTATTACTTGTTGAGAGAAAGCTTAGTCCGTGACACGTGGTATCAGAGCACGGTTGAGAAGTGCTAGAAAACGGATGAGATGGCCACAAGTGGTGGACCCGATTATCAATAGAGACTTGAGGAGCTTGAGGCCGTGGTGGCCACATTGAAAGGTCACTTAAGATCGATTGAGGGAGATCGAGACAACCCAAAATAAATTGTCCGATACTTTGCACAGCGTGGGCGAGGAGGCTAGAGATGCCTTGAATGTTTTCCAAAAAGAGTTTGAAGCGCTCAGAGCACAAGTGAGCATCACACAAATGGCTGTGGTCAGATTGAGTTCGAGCTCGATGGAAAAGGAAAAAAGGGCCAAAGTGCGAGAGCCTCGATGCTATGAGGGGGCAATAGATGCCAAGGAGCTTGAAAACTTCTTGTTTGACATGGAGCAGTACTTTCGAGCTGTACACATGGATTCGAAGAAAGATAAGGTAGCAATGGCATTGATGTACCCCATAAAAAATGCCAAGCTATGGTGACGCTCCAAGTTTGTCAATGAAGAGTGCCTAATTAAGACTTGGACAGACCTGAAACAGTAACTAAAAAACTAATTCTTCCCTGAGAATGTGAAGTATATGGCCCGAAAAAAATTTTGAGAATTAGTGCAAACAGGAACAATGTGAGAGTTTGTGAAGAGTTTTTCTACCCTGATGTTAGATATTTGAGACATGTTAAAAAATGACAAGATGTTTTATTTTCTTGAGGGCCTCAAGCTTTGGGCTAGGACAGAACTACAAAAATAGAAAGTGTAAGATGTGGTCACAACCATGGCTACAGCTGAACGTCTCTATGATTATAATGATAGCTCCTTAAAATGAAAAAATCCTCCATCAGCTGGCAGTAACTTCAACTTTGAGAGTAGGAGAAAGATGACTAGATTGGATCGACCTTTCAGTGGAGGATCAGACATGAAGTCTTTTGGTCTAGATAACACCTAACCCAAGGTAAAAAATACAATGATTTTCAGGCCTAGGCAACCACTAGCTTGCTTCCTTTGCAAGGGGCCGCATCGGGTGGTAAAATGCCCATAAATATAAGCCCTTAATGCCTTAAGAGCCTTGTCTCAAAAGTCCATAAAAGCATTAGAGATCGTTGAAGAAGTTGAATAAGAGCCAGCTAGGATGGGTTCAATAAGGTTTCTCAATGCCCTTCACACCCAACTGAACATGATAAAGAAAGAGTGGGATAGAGGCCTGATGTATGTGAACTTAATGATCAATGAGAAAGCCACCAGGGCTATGGTAGACCGGGTGCAACCGATATCTTCATCACACAAGAAGAAATAAAAATATGTGGTCTCCAAGTTAGCAAGAACTACGAGTGAATAAAAGCGATCAATTCGCCAACCTTTGTGATCAGTGGAAGCTTCAAGAATGTGATAACCAAGTTGGGGCCATGGAAAAAGAAGGTAGACTTTACAGTTTCCTCCATGGATGACTTTGATGTCGTCATCGGATTAAACTTCATGATGTTAGCTCAGGTGATCCCTATCCTCGTCGCTAGTTGCCTATTATTCTTAGGGGAACACCTATGTGTGGTGTCAGTCACTATCTTGCCAAAGAATGAGCAGAAAATGATCTTAGTTTTACAATTCAAAAAAGGGGTAAAGAGAAGAAAACCATCCTTTGTGACCATATCGATTTACAAGGAAGGGTTAAAAATGAAACCGATACCCGATGACGTGGAAAAAGTGTTGAAAAAATTTGAAAAAATGATGCCAGAGATATTGCCTAAGGTTCTACCTCCTCGAAAAGCTGTGGACCATGAAATTGATCTCCTCTCAAGAGTCAAACCCTTTACTAGAGCCCCTTCCTGTATGGCTCCGCCAGAGTTGGTCGAACTAAGAAAATAGTTAGATGAGCTTCTACAGATTAGGTTCATTAGACCATCAAAGACTCTTTTTGAAGTGCCAGTACTATTTCAGAAGAAACATGATGGAAGTTTACGATTATGTGTTGACTGACTACAAGGCCCTGAACAAAGTCACTATGAGAAACAAATATTCCATCCCTCTTATAGTAGATTTGTTTGATCAATTAAGCTGAGCCAAATACTTTTTCAAATTGGACTTGAGATCTGGCTACCATCAGATCAGAATCGCTGAGAGAGATGAGCCAAAAATCACTTGTGTAATGGGGTATGACGTATTTGAATTTCTTGTTATGCCCTTTGGACTGACCAATATTTCTGTCACATTTTATACATTAATGAATCAGATTTTTTATGACTATCTAAACAAATTTGTAGTCATCTATTTAGATGACATAGTGGTATATAGCTATACCCTAGAAGAACATCAAGAATACTTACGTCGGGTGCTTCGAAGATTATAAGACCATTAGTTGTATGTGAAAAGGGAAAAATGTGCATTTGCTCAGACCCAAATCCATTTTTTAGGTCACATTGTCGAATGTGGCCACATTCGAATGGACATGAAAAATGTTAGGGCTATCAAGGAGTGGACAACACCGAAAAATATTAGTGAACTTCGCTCATTTTTAAGATTAGCCAATTATTATAAAAGATTTATAGAAGGGTACTCTAGTAAGACCATGGCTCTCACGGAGCTATTAAAAAAAAACATAAATGATGTTGGACAAGTGAGTGCTAAGAGGCTTTTGAGAGATTGAAAGATACTATTATGAAGGATCCTATCTTAGCTCTCCTTGACATTGAAAAATCTTTTAAAGTTTAGACGGATGCATCTGATTTCACTATTGAGAGAGTGCTTTTACAACAACATCACCCAATAGCATTTGAAAGTAGGAAGCTAAACGAAGCTGAGAGGAAATATACAGCCCAAGAAAAAGAGCTCTTGGTGGTAGTTCACTGCCTGAAGGCTTGGCGACATTATTTGTTGGGTTCACACTTTGTCGTAAAGACAGACAATGTGACCTTTAGCCATTTCCTCACCCAACCAAAGCTTACAGCGAAACAAGCTAGATGACAAGAATTTTTAGTGGAGTTTGACTTTTGTTTTGAGCACACCACTAAAAAGACCAACTAAGTGGTCGATACATTGAGCAGATGAACAGAGTTAGTAGCCCTTAGAAAAATTACCCTAATGACGGCTAGTAAAGTCATGACAGACATTCGTAAGTTAATTGAAGATCATTTAAAGAAGGACTCGCAGGTCGATGTCATCCTGAAGCTAGTTGAATAAGGGAAGTCCAAGTACTTCTAGCAAGAAAATAAGATTTTATAGACCAAGAGGCCTCGATTGTTTGTGCAAAGAGCAGGAGGTCTAAGATAGATGCTGATGAGGGAATGTCATGACACACTATAGGTCAGACATCTAGGTTGGCAACGTACTTTGGCTTTATTGAAACAATGATACTATTGGCCTCACATGCGGTAAGATGTGATGGACTATACAAAGACTTACCTCATCTGCCAACAAAATAAAGTTGAAAAGAAGAAACCTGCAGGCATACTTGAACCACTATCGATGCCTGCTAAACCGTGGGAAAGCATCTCTCTCGATTTCATTTCGGGCCTTCCCAAAACTGGTGATCTTAGAGCTATTTTGGTGATGATTGATCGTTTCTCTAAGTACGCCACATTCATTCCCAACCCAAAAGTATTATACTGTGAAAGACATAGCTCGATTACTATTTAAACATGTGATCAAATACTAGAGCCTCCGTCAAAACATTGTAAGCGATAGAGATCTGAGATTCACAGGATCTTTCTGGAGAGAACTTTTCAAGATATTAGGGTCCTAACTCAACATTTCTTCAAGCTACCACCTTCAAATCGACGGTCAAATGAAACAGTTCAATGAATTACTAGAGGAATATTTAAGGCATTTTGTTCAAGCCAATCAAAAGAACTGACCTTCGTTATTGGACATTGCTCAGCTTTGTTTTAATTCCAACAAAAGCTCTTCCACTAACAAGAGTCCGTTTGAGGTGATCATCGGGCAATTACCAAGGCTACCCCATACTTTCTTGAAGCAATATAGAGGGAAAAATCCGAGAGCCTTCAACCTCAGTAATGAGTGGAAACAAAACACTGATATTGCATAAGCCTACTTTAAAAAAGCATCAAAGCCAATGAAGAAATAGGGGGACAAAGGTCGTAGGTCACAACAATTCCAAGCTGGTGATTTGGTTCTTGTTTGACTAGTCGCTGAACAAACCAGGTTCTTGAGAAAAAGAGATCATAGATTAGTGCGCAAATATGAGGGTCCAGTGAAGATCCTTTCCAAGGTGGAGAATGTTTTTTACAAAATCGACACACTAAAGTAGATGAAGGTGCACCCAGTACTTCATATGAGTAACTTGAAATCTTTTCACGTAGATCCTACAGATGCTAGCCGAAGGGAGCCAATAAGAGTCGCCATCACCATGAAGCCACCCTCAAAGCGTCGAGTCGAAAAGATCTTAGCCGACAGAGAAATCAAGGTATCTTGAAGACTAGTTCGTGAATACTTAGTGAAGTGGGAGGGATTAGGACTAGAAGAAACCAGTTGGGAAAGGGAACACGACCTCTAGAGATTCAAGAGGAAGATTGAAGAATTTCAAGCCAGCAAGTCGATGAGGACATCGATAGAATAGGTGGGGGAGGATGTCATGAGCCAACCTTATATAGGGCCATGACTGGGCCTTAGGTTATCATGAGCCACCCATGTATAGAGCCATGATTGGGTAGAGGTGCCAAGGGGAAGGGTAGATCTCTTGTACTAGGAAAAGTGTTCTCATTTCAAACATTGTAATGGTTAGTGATAGCATAGCTCTAAAATCTCTTAGGCTCTTTAGAGGGGTGAACGGGCAATGTATTGTTGGGCTGTCTCACCGGTAGTGATACGGGCCTAGGTCATTCGTCAAGGGCTGCCCCTGGCCCTAGCGATGGTAGGAAGTCTCGATATACTATTCTCGATTATAATAAAATACACCTCCGATTCGAATATCCCGAATGTTGTCTTGATATGTTTTTTTTTCTCGATATGAGCGTGTCTTTTTATGTGTGCTGGAGATTGATCTCGATATGAATGTATTTTTTTTGTACGTTTGGGACTTACTGTGGTTTATGATTATTTGTTCAGATATCGAACTATTGATGATTGACTTGAGTGGGAGCGTTTATTCAAGTGTCACACGATTTATTACTTGTTAAAAGAAAGCCTAGTCCGTGACAATCAACGTGTTCGATATAAGAATGGCAAATGCTGATAGACATGTCGGGAATATTTTGATTGGCAAAGGGGAAGATGGCCAGACTGTGCTTATTCCAATTGATCATGGGCTATTGCCTGCCTGAGAATGTAAGTATTGTTTTATCATTCTAATCACGTCATGTTTGATCATTAAGAGTTACTATTACTTTTTCCTTCAAGTTTTTGCACATTTATTCCCCTCATATATGTGAATTGTGACTAGAAAAATCAGTCAGTTAGCATTTAGTTGGAATTTGGAAATATAGGTTAACTGAGTTGTAGTAGTGTCTTCCATACAGAGTTAAGATCAACAGGTGGCACATAGACAAAAGAGGTTCCAAAGTAGGATTCCAGTTTGATTTAGGTTGAATCATTGTTAGGAGCAGTATCTAATATCCATCTCAGTTCTTTCGTGCAATGTTTCTGAAAAGTTAAAATTTCTTTTTGCTTTATTTACAGTTTGAGGATTGCACATTTGATTAGCTTTATTGGCCACAATCACGGAAGCCTTACTCTCCAGACACAATTGACTATATAAAATCACTGGATGCTGAACAAGACATTGCACTCCTGAAATTTTATGGGTGGGATGTCCCTGTTGAGTGTACTCGCACACTCCGTATCTCCACCATGCTTTTGAAAAAAGGGGTTGAGCGAGGTCTCACTCCTTTCACCATCGGAAGCATCATGTGCAGAGAAACTTTGAACAAGGAATCTGTGATTGAGCAGATTGTTCGTGAAGCTCAAGATTCCTTACTTCCAGGCATGAGTGAAGCCGCATTTATAGAAACTGTCTCTCAAGTCATGGATTCTTGGCTTGACAAGCTCACAGATTGACGCTACCTAGCTAGTTCATGGTACATATTTGTACGTATTTCCTTGATGACGAGTCCATTTTTGTGTGGACAACATATTATACGAACGTGGATGGCTTATCTTCTTTTACACGAGCCTGAAGCTTTCGTTTTTTCTTCTTTTACTCTGTCAAGTTATTACTCGATCACGTATCAGTGTATATTGAACAGAGTAAAAGTAATGAATAATATGTGTACTCTGCGAAGATTCTACATAGATTGCAGGATTCTAGCTCAAAACGAGCAATAAAAACTTGTACATAATATCTTTAATCTGAAATTTACATTTAACATTGGTTGTTCAAAATTTTTCTGGGAATATTATGGATCATTCACTTGTGCCTGCAGAAGTAAATAGAAAAAGATAAAGAAAAAGAAAAATAGGAAGCCGGAAGCAATTGAAGGACAACATACCGCAAATATCCTAAGTCTTAAAACAACATACCCATATCCCAAATGTCCTTACCATTTTCCCTCCCTTAAATCTAAACTCCTGGGCAAAAAAGGAAAATCAATGAATTCATGACCCATTATAAGGCAACAACATTAATTATGATTTGAAAGGAATTAAAATCCATCCAAGTTGAAAATATGAGGTGTGAGTAAGAGCAAATCTAGAGAATAGTGGTAAATGAAGGAAAATTCAGGCATTTGAAAATGCATACAGATGACTCTTGAATCTTGTTGAGGCATCTTTGAGAAAAATGCATGTGATGTCATTGCAGGTACAAAGTTCATCATTTTTCCCGGTGGTAGACCCCAACCAGCTAGTGGGCTGGTGAAAGTTATTGGTTGCAGCTAGAAACCACTCCATCAACCCATCCAACACCGTCAATTCGGCTATGATTATTGCTTTATTGTAGCATCCTCATTCTTTGCCTCGGTGTTTCAAATCATTGCAAGTTCGCCATAATTTCTCCCCCAATTCCTGTGCCATGCCCATGAAACTATTTTTCACTGTGACAAGTGTACTGCTTTGTTCCCTACCTGCTTCAGTTTTCCCCATTTTCCCACCAATTTTCACACCGTCTTGGAAGAAATCTGCCTATGCTGTTGACAAAGAAATGTGATTGTCCTTTACAGTTAAATAAATAACTTAAAACACTTCTATTACAAAGGCTAAGCAAATTAGCAAAATTGAATTAACCGTTTTCTTACAAGGAATCAAACCTTCCCAAAATAGAAAAAAAATCAAATCAGATCTAAGGCTGAAGTAACCCATAGTCAAAAAGAGGACGAACAAAAAAGGAGACCTTCATCGGCAAATTGTAAAAATTTTGGTCTCCTCATCGCATTTCGTCTTATCCATTTTTATCTCACAGAAAAACATTCTCCTCCGTTTTAAAGTCACAGACCTCGCATTTTCTTCTTCTTATTCCCTTTTTTTTTTCTTAACTATCCACTTTTTACCCACATTTTTCTTGGTTGATCTTGATTCCTCTAAAAGGACAAAACCCCAAATCGGGATAAAAGCAAGAAAAAAAAAAACACAAAACAAAACCAACAAAAGCCTTCACTGACGCGTCCACTGATTACACCACTTTTCTCTCCACTTTCCCATCTCGTTCCCCACATCCAAACGTCACTTCTCTCCAAGAATCCATTTTTTTTTCATCCCCATCCTTTCTCTGTTTAGATCACACCAAAAAAAAAAAAAAACCAAATAAATACATTATTTACCAAAAATCCGTCAATAAAAGAAGAAAAAAAATCATGGCGAAGCATCAAAGATCGCCATCTGGCCGTACAAATCTAGCTTCATGTATTGTAGCAACAATTTTCTTGATCTTCATTGTAATAATAGTTCTCATTGTTTACTTCACTGTTTTTAAACCTAAAGACCCTGAGATCTCTGTCAACGCCGTCCAGCTTCCTTCGTTCTCCGTTGGTAACAACTCCGTCAGCTTCACTTTCTCCCAATACGTCACCGTTAAAAACCCTAACCGAGCTGCTTTCTCTCACTACGACAGCACTATCCAGCTTCTTTACTCGGGTTCTCAAGTCGGATTCATGTTCATACCTGCGGGAAAGGTCGAGGCGGGTCGGACGCAGTACATGGCTGCCACTTTTACCGTTCAGTCTTTTCCCTTGGCGGCACCGAATGAGGCATCTGTGGCAACAATACCCACTACGACTACAACAACGACGGGGCCCATTGGGCTAATTGATGGCTTTGGCGGTAATAATAATGGGTATCGAGTTGGACCCACGATGGAGATTGAGTCTCGGATGGAGATGGCGGGTCGGGTCCGTGTTCTGCATGTCTTCACCCATCATGTGGATGCTAAATCTGGGTGTAGAGTCACCATTTCCGTTACTGATGGGTCTGTTTTAGGGTTTCATTGCTAATTTTTTTTCTTTTTTTTTCCACGTTTTTCAGTTTTGGAGGTTTTGTCGATTTGGGTATCAAATTTTGTATACCCAATTTGTCGAAAAAACTGTAAAAATAGTTTCTTTTTTGGTTGCAAGTAAGCTATTTTAGTATAAAGAATCAAAATTTCGAGCTTAATCTGTCAATTTTAACTAAATTTAAGAGTCAAGTAACGAAGCTCAATGTTGTTTAGCACTTTTTTTTTTTTTTTCTGTGAAGTGATTAAATGAAGAGTATGTAAAGGATGAATGTTCAAGCTTCGCCCTGTTGAGTGTTGATTTAGGCGTAATCATGAGACTGAAACAGAGATTGGTATTTGGGGGTTTGGTCCAATAGTTAAGCAAAGGTCAGTGAATAATGAGCTGGGAAGCAGCGTAAAATGCGGTTTGTTTTTCGTTTTGCTTTTATTAATTAGAAGAATGAGAAAGATAACGACTTCGTTTTAAACTTTAATTAATAGATTAAATATAAAAATGACTTATTTATTAATATTTTTATTAATTTGATATAAAAAATAAATATTTTATTTTGATACTTAAATTTTTATTCTATAAAATATTTTAGCATTTCAAATTAACAAGACCTTAGTTAAGTTATTTACTTAACATTAATATTTATAAAATTATGATATATTAGATAAATATTAATTATTATTATATTTTTATTTATTATTTAAAAATAATTTTTTATTTTTTTAAATTTTTTATTGATATAATAATAATTAACGTAATGATAATTAAATATTTATAATATATGGTACAATTTTATTGAATTTTATATTATATTAATTATTTAATTGATAATAATATTATAAAAATCAAATTACTTAATCAAATAAAAATTAAAATATTAAAATGAAAATTTTATTTTTTAAAATATCAAACTAGTAGAAAATAAATATAGAGAGATATTTTACGAAATAATCCTTAATAAATATCAATTTTTTGTTGACATTTTGGCAAAATGAGAGGTGGAGATAAAGATGCAGTTGATTGAGTTTAAATTAATATAATATTAAATTTTAGTTTCAGTTAATTTGAAATTTGAAATTTAAATTTGATTTAAATTTAATTAATTTTTTTTAATTTAAATTTAACTTGAAATAAAAATCAAATTATTTGAATTCACTTATGATTAATATATAAAAACCAATTTAATTCTTATATTTCATAAAAATTTAATTATTTATACTTAAATTTAAAATATTTTATTAATTAAATATATTAAAATATAAAATTTTGATTAAATTTATAAATTATTTAGATTTAATATAAAAATATTTAAATTTAATTCTATCTTGAACTCAATTCTTTTAATAAATCATATTTAAATTCGATTAAATAATAATTCATTAAATTTAAATTTTATTTTAATAAAATTTAAATAATTTATAAATCCTAATATATCATTTATAATTTATAATTTATAATTTATAATTTAGTTTGAAATCATCAACGTCGAATTTGATTGCCCTCGGCCTGGGCATTGATTTTGTGTATGAGTGCTGGAAACGGAGCGGCAAGGAGGAGGAATAGTAGTACTAGTGTTAAGTGGGACCGAGGACAGAAACAGGCACTCAAATATCATTCAATGTCCCCTAACCTCGAAATTCGAGTCTTTGTTGTTTTTACCATTTTTTTCCTTTTAAAAAATATGTAATAGAAGCCCGCACGTCACTTTTGACAACCATTTTCTGCTCCCCCCATTTTTTATGGCTAAGAGTTAAATTCAATTGGTCCCAGATCCCAACCAATGTAAAGTTTAGCCGCGTAATTGCATCAATTGCTTCACTCAGATTAAAAAAATTTATATATATATATATATATTCCTATTTTCGGGTGTTTTAAATTGGGAGGAAGTAAGTAAGATAGGGGATAAGGTAGTCGAAACCTGCAGCTAAAAAATATATGGGATGTCAGAAGTTATTTTTTTAGGTATATTTTCACGTTCAAATCAATAAAATATATGAAAAAAGTTGTGAAAGGAAGTGAATTGTGCATGAAAATTTTCAAAAGAAAAAAAGCTTAAGTATGAAGTGTGAAATTATCTAACGTATTTTAATTTTTTTTTATTATTTTATGTATGAAATAATAAACGATAATTTAATTAAAATAATTGATAAAATATATATGTAAAATTTAAGTATGAATAACTACAAATCATATATAATAATTCAATATAAATATGAGTTTCATTTAATAATTTTATATAAGTTAAACATCATGTATTTAATTCAAAATAATAATTTAATCAGATGTTAATAGAAATATTAGGTGAACCTTTTCTAAACGAGGTTCGACGATCGAGCCGTTCTTTGAGCGGAGATAACATGGAACTTAGGCATATATTATTTTGACGATCCAAGAGATTCATCGTATCGACCTAGTAAATGGGCGTATCAATCCCAATCCTCTAAATTAGATTATGTTGTTGAGTTAGGTGCGACTTGGAAATTTGAGCATGCTGAAGGAAAACAGACAAAAAAAAGAGGCTAATAAATTCTATCTCACATTAGATGGGACTAAGAAATCTAACAAATAAAAGAGAAAAAGATACTGTTCTTAATTTCTCTTCCAACATGCTAAATTGCTATAATCATTGGGTGGAGCTCCAGCGCAGGACGAGTTTCATTCCCAGACTTCCAGCCCAAACTGTCCTAGACATATATAAGCCACTGTTATTCTGGCTCTACCTAGAGAAGCAAAGAAAGAAAAAGCACCACGCATGACATAACATGTAAAATCATGATAGGTTGGAAATGAAATCGAAGTTGTCGAAAGACAACTAATACACCAATTCCCATATTTTTCAATCAGTTAAAGATCAAATGGAAGACAATCTATCACCCATGTTTCCTTAACCCACAGTAACAGACAACAGGAACTAATTGAGGCAACATATACAAGGTTTTTAGAGGAGAACAAACAGCTACAATACAATTAAGCAATGATTAGGTGATTATGTACAATATTATTCGTATAGCAACGCAAAACTATATTAAATCCTAAAAAAACAAACGGCAAAAGATAATATCAAGTAGACAAACCCATCAAAATAAATGACTTAAACAATCCAGCATCTAAATGCTTCTTCAACGAAGAAAGAAAAGGAAACGAAAAGATGGCGTGAAGAAGAAACTGTTACAAGAAACGACAATGACATCGTTAACGGGCCAATATTGCAGGAAAGATTGTCACCTTTTTGTGGAAGTGAAAGGTTAGAGCAGATATGAGTGACTTAAATGTGAGATCTGTGAAGAGTTTTGTAATAATTTTGAAGCAGTGGGTTGGAGACACGGCGCATAAAGCAACGTTAAGATGTCTCTGTCATCCAACAGAAGTGTTGGACTCCAAACGAGGTTCGCGATGTTCCACTCTTTTTATTGAAACGACATCGTCGATTGTGGTCTTCAAATGGGCTTTTAAATGAAATTTGGGCATTGATAAAAAATTTAAGAATAATTACTTTTTTTTTTTAAGTTCTTAATTTACATTTAAACATTTTATTTTTATTTGAAAGAAAATATTATGCATATAAATTTTTTCAAATCTATACCTCCAATAACATGCTAACAGACCAACTGATCCAAATGTTGATCTGCGATTTGCTTATTCAGCAAACATTTGTATATAGATTTATAGAAATGTGGCATGCACAACAAATGAGATCGCCATCTGAAATATGGTTAAACTATTGCCTTATGAAATACAATAAAACAAACCTACCCGATTCTTCCCCTAGTTTGACTCTGCTCATAAATGAAAGAATGATGCTGCCCAATGCCATCAATCCAATTTCACCACTCTACTTGGACCAAGCGACTGTATCAATATCTGCTTGTGCACTCCTGTATAATTCCAGCCTCTTCGCGAGAGCACTACGTCGCTCCATGATTGCTGGATCCTCATTCAATAAAGCTGATAATCGTTTTTGCTACAAAATTTTCCCAAAAATCAATCACTGATCATCTGTTTCACCAAAATATGTGTATGAAAATGGTAAGAGAGAACCATTCTCACCTCCAGTTTACCCAATTCAGTGTAGAAAAAGTCGAGCAGGCTTCTTTTGGCTTCACGGACTTGACAATAAACAATGGACTTTGGAATAGAGTGGCCCAAACTAGCACAGACCATATTAACATAAGACAAAACTGTTGTTCCTGCTCATACATTGTCAAAGAAACCCATCATCAGAAATAATATAAATTGAATTTTAATATCCTTCATTGAAATTTCAAACAATTGAGATCTGTCCCTCAAGAAACTTAATTTTTTGTGTCTATGAACCTACCAATTCTCCTCAGGTATGAGTCAGTGTATCTGTCAAATATTGATTGTGTAGGGTTGCCACCCTTATCCACATCTTGAGGAAGCTTTCGGAAGAAATCAACTGTGAGGTAACTACATTCCATATCTACTAGTTGAAGTGTTGCTTTTTTGCTCTGTTCCCTCATTCTGTCAAGAGACTCAACTGCAGCATTTCCAACCTCTACTCTGAGAGCAGGATACTGCTTTAACTCCTGAAAACCAAACCAAAATGATGCTTGTATACCACGACAACCTTGAAGAATACTAAACTCAAGGTCAAAAGATAGCAAACAGAGAGGATTTAATGGTATAATCCTCCAACAGGCATAATTTCTTTGATACATGAATAAGATAAGCAAAGACAGGAACATACTGGAGTCTCACTAATAGCCTTGTGAACCAGATCCTTCAGAATGGAATGAATCTGAAAAATGTGACAAATGAAATCAATCCAATTTGAAGCATCACTGTACAACCAGCATGATGCACTGAGTAATTCAAAAATTTAAGAGGAAAAAACATGTCGTAAATCAATTATAGAATTGGAATGTCTAAGGTGGAGCAATGTACGCAGACTTGAAGACTCCCCTCACTCTTCCTTCCCAAAAGAGCAGTAAACCTAGAGTTCAGTGCATGTTACACATCCATCATCCCTTCCCACCCAAGAAATGAAAGAGTGACGTCCAGCAAATTCTAAAGATTTATAAGATATGGGCAAGGCATGAAAGAATGGTAAACTCAATAAGCCAGAAAGGGAAATGCAAGGGATACCTTAATTTCATTGATCAATATTTTCAATGTAAGACAACTAAATAGAACGGCATCCCAAAAATCTCAATTTTTGAAGAAGTTTTGTAGGGAAAAGAATCACAGCTGAACTGATGCTAAGGAAAAAAGAAATGGAAAACCTGATAATCTCCACATGCCAAATTGAACATGATATACCATTTTTCTAAAATTTTCTTTCATACCACATCAACAGCAGCCTCAGCTGGACCTCTGATAGTAATTAAAGTAGATTCAATCAAACGACGATATCCTTGTTCAGGAGCTATTAAATGAGGTTGATATCCATCAGCTTCAGTAACGAGCTTCCTAATATTCTCCATTGATAGTTGCTTGTCAAATTGCAACCTTTTCAAAGCAGCAGGAAGTTGGTTGTCAAAAACATTGTGAACCTTATCACCACCAGGACGCCTGTGAACAATAATGAAAGTCAAAATAGAATCTCCACAAAATTAGCAAAATTTGAAACACGTGACTTAAGGATGGTAAAAGCAAGACATGTGATACATACACGCCATCCAGATGTTCTTGGTAATTTTGATGAAAAAGCCGGCAAATCTCCATGATTGTGTACAACTTACCCTGTATAATCATCTCAACTGTCAGCAATTCTCAAAGAACTTATAACTGATGATAATCAACTGCAAGGGGAATAGCTAAAGAAATCCAAACTACACACGCGCACAGAGAGAGAGAGAGAGAGAGAGAGAAGAAGAGAAGCACACTTACACCTGCATCAGCTGCAATAGGTTTTCCAAGGCGATTCAATTCAGTTTCAAGTTCAGCAATTGTTTTATTAATAAGGGACTGAATGCCAGGGATTCTGGACTTGATTACATTTTCCAAATGCTGAGACATTAACCAGTATGACTAGGTTATTACAACTGAAGAAAAGGAAGCACTGAATCCAGTACCGTCCAGTCCTTTACAAGAGAAAATTGAAGATAAAAAAAAATTTAAACAAAAAACAAAACATGCACAAAATGCCCAACAGCATACCTTTGAAAGCATCTTAGCAAGATGCTCAGAACCCATTCTGTGAGCAAGGTGCTTATACTCTGGTGTATCAGCAAAATACTCACGCTCTCTATGCCGAGCAGCAATCATGTCAACATTCTTGTTAATATCTGCTTGTGAGCGATTCACAACACCAATCCAAGGGAATTTCAGCCGATAAGATTTTCCTTCCAATATCTAAGTCAATGGAAATATGACTCAGAACATGATAATGCCTGAAGCATCCGATACTAAAGACTTTAAAAGGTTAAAGCATGTCTAAATCATGAATAAATCAACTTACATCAACTGCATCAGTGCCCTTGTCCATCAGATCAATCTTTGTCAAGACACCAAAAGTCCTCTCCCCTGTAAGGTTTTTACCAATGCTTAGCATTAGAAAATCCAAAATGTGCAACCATAATGCTTTGAACAACCCATAAGTCAAAAAGCTTACATATCATAGCAATTTTTTTTTTTTTTTTTTTTTTTAATGTAAGAGTATAAATTCAAAACCAGCCATGGCTTCACATGATATTACTAATGAACAAGTAGAGAAGATGATAATCTTGAGGTGCAAGGCAAGGAAAAAAGAATATAGAATGAACTGGCATTGCAAAGGAATACCTGTAGGGTCCACCTCTCTTGAGATTTTAATTGCATCCGATGTAGCAAGATCTTGATTAGCAGATGAAATTGCTAAGATTATACAGTTGGGCTGCATTAAAAGGTCAACAAACGAAAATAGTGCAACACGGTTCAGCTATCATTCTTGCATTAACCATGAAAGATGTACATTACAAAGTTATTGAGGGACAGAGGAAGCGGCAATTTACAGCAAAACCTATCTACAATCCACTTTTCCTAGGACTTCAATAGAAATCATATTAAAAGTATCCGTTATCATAAAATGTGGTTGGCTGTAACATCATTGTAAATCTTAGTGAAGTAAATTTTCCTAGAACTAGTGCACTGGACTTACACATTAAAGACAATGAATTTTACCTTCTCAATATAGGAGCGAACCATATTCTCGATATCTTGCACAATGCTGTCTGGTTGGCCCTCTGCATTTAGCAAGATAATCCATCAATATCACATAATATTATACAAATTAATCAAGAATTTTGCAAATCATATTATGATGAAAAGAGCAAAAAAGATAGGGGTTGAAAGTGCTAAAGTGGTAACATGCTATAGTTATTATATTTGAATTGTACATGGGAAAGAAAAACGCAATTTGAAGATCACACTCATATTTTAGGCCCCTGTATAAGTATATTGCAGTGAATCAATAACAGAAGACTAAAATTAAGTATTAAAAGGCTTCAAATTTTCTTTAAATTTACTAGGCTTTTCCAATAACTTACCAACTGCTACCTTCGTAAGACCAGGAAGGTCAATCAGAGTCAAATTGACAACTGCAATAAATTGAACCAAAAAGAAAAACCTTCAATAAGTAAAGGAAAAAGCTTGCAAGTTTTTTTAAAAGATAAATAAATAATAATCTACAAAAGGAAAAGAATAAATATTTACAAACAGATTATACCGTTAGGAGAATATATACTAAGATGAATTGGAACACTGGAGATTTGTTTGGTTCGGCCAGTTTCTCTATCCGTCTCGTCTTGAATCTCCTTCCTAACAGCAGCTATAGCATAGATGAGGATGAAATTGAAAAGTTGATAAAAAGGTCAGCTAAAAGAGAAAAGGTAATAAATATACCGAAATCGGTGAATCTTTTTCTAGGAAGGTGAAGAAACTCAGCGTATTCCCTGCTTCCTTCATCACTCTTATGAAGCTGTAACACCAGAGGTCTCCGAGTAACAATTCCTGTAATAATTTTTAACCCATGAAAAAAAAAAAATCATATCTTAAGTTCCTTGCGAGGAGGGGTAGATTGAATGCAGTAATTTATCATTATTTTTTTACCGGATCCACGCGGTAAAAAATCCTTGCCAACAATGCTTTCCAGCACCGAAGACTTCCCTGAACTCTGTTGAAATTCAAATCTCAGATCAGCTGAAAACAAAAAGGAAAAAAAAGTTGACTACAATTGAAAGAGAAGGAAAGGTCGAGTGTTGACCTGACCACCGACGACGGCGATCACTGGTAAAGAGTCCCAAAGAGTTGGCAGTGCGCTTGCCTCTCCATGGTCACCAAGAGCCGTGCAAGCTCTTTGAATCTTGTTCACAAGAGATATCAAACTCTCCATTTGTTTTAAAGCAAAGATAGGTGCCGGTGACTAAGATGGCGTCGCATTCAGATCAGCTATATCCTACCTGATGAACTGAAGAACGGCGCCTTCAGATCCGTGTGAAAACCAAAAGGAGTGCCGTCTAGACAAAGAGATGAAAGACTTTCAGTAACGGTAAGTTGAGTCCCAGGAATTGATAGATACGATTAAAGAGGCCGTTTGGTCAAAAGAGTTGTTGGCTCGCGAGTTTTTCGTTGAAAAGTCGCTTATTATTTTCTACCAATTACTGAGGCGGCCGTTCATGTTTAAAATTTGAACCTTCGATAAAAAAAAAATAGTAATAATTACTAACACATAAGGGATATTATTATTTTTTATTTTCTAATACTAATTATTTGGATATTATTTATTTTTATATAAATAATTTTTAAATAAATTAATATTAAAATTTTAATTTTTTTATAAAATTAAAGTTTTATAATTTTTAATATTAAAAAATAAAAAAATTCAAAATATTACTTTAAAATATAAAAAATAAGAATTTTAATATTAAAAAAATACTTTTGAAACATTAAAAAAAAACGAAGAAAATAAAATGGAAGGAGTCGTTTACAAACTTCTTTGAGAAATCTTTTCTTAAATATTTTTATGAAATAGTGATAATAATAATTTAATAATTATTATCTTAACTTTAAAACCTTTATCGTCCACAAGGAAAAAAAAAACACTCCAACGGATTTCAAAGTTTTTTCAAATGATTTTTTTTTTTAATATTGGGATTGGAAGAATAACGTAGATGAATTCAAACTCTTATTTTACAGTTAATTTAATATTTTAAGATAAATATCATTTTAGTTTATGTTTAATGTGTATAATGATTAAGATAAAATAATTTTATTTATTAGTCAAAATTATATTTTTAAATTTTTATATAATTTAAATTATTAATATAATTTTTAAAATTATAATAAAATATGTAAGTTCAATTTTATAAATAAAAAATAATTTTTTTTTATTTTTTAAAAATTAAATTATCTTATGTTAAAAAATAATTAATTTTTATTATTATTCTACCTTTTTTTTTAGTTACAAACTAAACATTATTTAAAATAATTATAATCATATATTATTTATTATCTTTTAAATCAAATATAACCTAAATAGTTAAAATGAGTGGTATCAATTAAAGCATCAAATTCTTCTTGAAGTGAAAGTCTCTAAACCGTCTTAGCTGCTTAGTTTAGTCGCCCAAACAACCTTAAAATAGATATTAAGTTCGAATCCCAACCTTCTTCTCTTTTTTTTAATATAAGACTCTATTCTCCTTGAATAAAATAAAAAAAAAGTCTCTAAACCGTACGGCAACCTACTTGTATTAATATATTAGATTACTAAATTGTGGGTAATTTTAACAAGAATAAGACCATAATTACATGTTTATAACAATTGAAGATTGAATTGACAAAGATTAATTACTATTTACTTAATGTCAAGCTATTTCAAACTTTAAATTTATTATGGGTTCGAAAGAATTTAAATGTGTAACATTTTTTCAATCAAATATATAATTGAATAAAAAATTTAAAAGTAGATTAAAAACTAAAAAAAAAAAAAAGCAGTTTCAAAAAAATTGCCAAGCTAGTTCAGGGTCCATATCCCACTAAACTTTTCTCAAATGCAACTATTACCAATTTATGTGGATACAATATCATCACTTCACTTATTTAAGTTTTATTAAAAATCAAGAGGAGAATTATGCAAAAGGAAAAAAAGAATTAAATAAAAAAAATACAATGGCTGTAGGATTTAAACTACACGTCATTGAATTCCTAAGGATTGTTTCTTCCCCCAAAATTCAGAACCCAAACAAGGACCCACCATATTATAAACTTTAGAGATTAAAAAATGAAAACTCCGCCGCAAAAACCATTAAAGCTGTTGGACATGGACTCTGCATGCCATGGCCCATGGGACCAATATTACCGTTGCCTCTTGCCTTTGTGGTGGCCCTCCCCAACCGACCTCCCGCCACCCCCACCAGCTTCAAACTCCACCGTCAAAGACTTCATTTAATATTTTTGCTTTTATTAGCCTTGCAAGTTTGCTAGATAAGCTTTACCTTTCATCAGATTTTCTTGTTATCAACATACAAATCATAGGACATAGAGATGTTGTCATTAAAATAGTTGTAGTTCAAGTTCATCTTAACAGCGTAAAGCAATGGACTTTTTTGAAAAAAAGCCACCAAGGAAATGAGGGCCCCAATAACAGCTTCAGAGCAATCGAAGCAACCTAAACAAAGTGCCCCTTATTCTCTATAATCATATCTATAAATGACAATCGACTAAAAAAAAATCAGTGAAATTTAGGAAAACCTAATCTCATAAGAATGGTGGCGCGGCGTGGCGTGACAAAATCTTGACACTCAGTTTGAGTCAGGAGATCCATATCCATATGGATTCTTGCTCGCCCAGTTCCACTGATCCCTGCACATCTCCTCAATGCCGTATTTTGCCCTGCAAGAACAACAGAATTAAAGAATTACTACAAGATAATGTGACTAATTCAGGGAAAGAAAAATGAAAAAATTTAGAATTTTGCATGTATGTAAGCTCTTACTTCCAATTCAATTCACGCTCTGCCTTTTCCGTTGAAGCATAAACAATTTCAGCATCACCAGGTCGACGACCGGCCATTACAAGAGGAATTTTCTGATAGAAGTAATGAATTTGGAATGTTAATAAAAATACCAAGAATAACAACCAAAGTATAACTCAAAATATACAAAGGAAAAAACCAAACAGGAAAACAGTACCTTCCCGGATGCTTTTTCAAATGCCGCAACCATCTCCAAAACTGATGTTCCCTTTCCTGTTCCTAAGTTGTAAACCTCACAACCTGTAATAGCATATAGCTAATAAGGACAGATTCTGCTAGTACAAAATAAAAGGAAAAGGATGAACAATAGATTGAGTTTAACAAAACAAAGAATGCAAAATATACCTATATTTGGATCAGATAATTTATCTAATGCAGTAATGTGGCCATCTGCTAAATCAACAACATGGATGTAATCACGTACCTGAAAAGAGACAAGTAATCAGCACTTTGATCAGAAGTGATCGAAACCTTGAATTGAAATTTACAAATAAATATATGTTCAAGTTAAACCAAAAATAAAAACTTGTCAACCTAGTGCAAAGAATAAACCAAAAGTCCTGAAGCATATTGGCTCAAAATGTTGAAAGACACCTAGTTTCTACAAATTTCTCTCTTACTGCCAAAAAGGGAGCCAAAGCTTCATAGGGGAGGTCTAGTTTATTATAAGGAAGAAAGGGTTTGCTTAAAGGAATGATGTGGCAAATGGGGATTCAGTGAATGTGTGGAATGATGCATGGATTTCCGGTTTTAACGAATATAGAATTAAGTATAGAAGGAATCCAAGGAGATATTAGAAGTTTAAACATATAAAGCTTAATTGACAAGGAAAGTTATTTAGATGGAAACTAAATAGAAATCAAAATCATATTACAGTTCCAAGACACATTCAAAACCAATTCTGAAGTACGAGATAGATTTATTGGAATCTAACACCCTCTTATACTGACAAAAACTTACCCCAGTACCGTCCTTTGTTGAATAATCATTTCCAAACACTGTCAATGCTGGCCGCCTCCCAACAGCAACTTGTTGCACAAAAGGCATGAGATTGTTTGGAATACCCTGGGGATCCTCACCTATATCGCCACTAGGATGTGCACCAACTGGATTAAAATATCTTAGAAGTATGATCTTCCATTCAGAATCAGAACCACAGATATCACGACAGATCTCTTCTATGAAAAGCTGAAAGACCGACCATATCAGATATGATTAGATGATGCTATAGGAGAAAATGTTAATTGACAAATACCTAAGTACACATAAGAGATTCATAAATAAAACTCGTAAAAGCATAATGACTATTGACAGTTCTATCTTTGATTCTTTGTCCATACTGTTTCTTTGAGTTGCTAAAAAGAATGCACTTAAGAAATGCTCAGTAAATACCTTGGTTCGTCCATATGGATTCACCGCAACCAGAGGGAACTCTTCTGTACATGGAACTTCCTTTGGCCAGCCATACACAGTAGCAGATGATGAAAATACAAGCTGAAATGTATTAAATTAGAAGATTGCTTAAGTTATAAAACTCAAAATCACAGTCCAATTCATAACTTATTGAATTATACAAATTCAAAAACTAGATATAGATTCAGTAAGTGTCACTCTCTGAAGTTACAAAAACGTCTATGAACTTAATCCTTGAATTGATCCAGAAGAAAGCAAAGCGAATTTCTCTTTACCTCTAGTGTTAATGATTTCCTTAGCAATGCAAAAAAAAACAAAAGGCAAGAAACTGCATTCTATTTATTTTTTTAGTAAACAAAGCTTTATAGCTGCAGAACTAGTCTATCATGCATAAGGGAGGGAGAGAGAAGTACATTTTTACATCCATGTGCAGCCATCACTTCCAACAGGGTGATTGTCCCAATAAGATTATTGTCATAATAGAGCAACGGTTTCTGTACACTTTCACCGACTGCTTTTAATCCAGCAAAGTGAATCACAGCATCAAACCTGCAACATAATCATGTGATAACCTCAGAGGTTGAGCAAGAGGAAAAGGCAAAATAAAAACTATATACCGATCCTAACTGTACTTTGTCTTAGCAAAAAGTTTTTCGAGTGCTGGTCTATCCCGAAGGTCCACCTGCACTTGAAAGCAGAGGTTCAAACATTAGGACCACACAGATCTATATTCATAACAAATCTTGGCCAAGTAAATGATAATTTAATGATATAACTTTCTCAAATACTATTTTTACAACAATTCAACAGCACATGATGAATTTGATTATGGGAAAATCAGACAAATTCCAATGTACATTTGATTCTTAAGAGAAGCAAAAACATAAGAATCCAGATCCTTCAACTTCAAGTTTCCAGATGATAGAAAGTTAACAATTAATTACCGAAGTAAAATAATGTGTAAATTTTTTAAATATCATCCAGAAAAGCAACTAATAACAGGTATAGCCTAGTAGTGAACTACATCCAAACATTCCCAATCAAAAGAGTGCTCCAATAAATTAAAAAAACAAAAAGGTAAGGATACAGATCAAAGATATAAGAAAGAAAACTTTTTGGGGTTACTGACAATAAAATAATATATTGAAACAAAAAAAAGGCTTTTTTTTTTTAAAAAAAATTAAGGAATCTTCATCTGACAACCCAGTGACTCTGTTTAATCAAATTATTAGCTTACTAAAATTGTTCAATTGGAACAACAAAAGGCCTAACATCTTCCACTCGCATTTATAAATCAATTCACTAATTCCTTCATCAATCAAAATTAGAACTTTGAAAAATCATGTGAAAAAAAAGAACAAAGCCAATTAAAATAGAAACTAAACAGTAAAAATTCATTTACCATTCGCAATTATTTCAAAACATTTTTATCCAAAAAAATTCATCATCATATCACCGAATGTTACAACACAACACGTTGCCAGCTATAGCAATTCAATTATCAAACAATCCAAAAAAATTAATAAAATTGATACCAATTAGACTCCAAATTATTAATGAAAACGTAAAGATTAAATAAGCCTTCCTTCTCTGGCAACCAACTCAGAAGTCTCTCGTTAAAATAATTACAAAATTACACCTCAAGAATTTTTTTTATGTAAAAAATGAAAATCGGTGAGTTCAACCATTCAACGAACCTGGTGAAAAGAAAGGTTTTTGCCGAATTCACCGGCGCGTTCTTCGACTCTTTTGATAGCAACGTCAGAGGAATTATCCAGATTATCAACGACCACCGCTCTGTAGCCGCCTAACAGCAACTGCAACACCGTGTGGCTCCCAATATAACCGGCTCCACCGGTCACCAGAATGTTCTTCAACATGATCGATCCAATCAAACCAAAAAAAAAAAAAAACAGAGCAGAGAAAAACAAAAGCAAAAGAGAAGAAGAAGCTGAGAAAGCGCGTTACGGATATGAAGGCTTTGTCCTTTGAATTAAATGAGAGAAAAAAAAAGGGGGAATTTATAGGGGGAGGAAAGAGAATTAAAAAGAAAAAGGAAAAATCAAAAGAAAAAGGGAAAAGATTTTGTTTACGTCTCTAAACGATGACAGAAAGGAACTTGACAGTTTCGGCCACGTGGAGAGATTCAGTCTATTTTCCAATTCCAGGGGAGTCCACTGATTACGTGGAGGTTTTAGATTTATTTGGACCAAACTAACCTTCTAGTAGTTTATTTTTTCTAGTTTGGAGAGGGATATTCTCGGTATTTTTTCTTTTTAATTACTTCTACATAATTTTTCCAGAAAATTGGGTGAAGTTTTGTACTTTTTTATTGGACTGATACATAAAAAAGGGAAAAAGTTGGTCAGAAGTTTCAAATCAAAGGAATAAACTTTCACCGGGAAACAATCAGAAGAAAATCCTGAAATAAATAAAGAAAAAAAAATTGGTAAATTACCATATTAAAATGTTGTTTAGTACTAATATATGGATTTTCATATTTTCTCTACTAACACTTATAACAACTAATATAACTTTTGTTATGGTAAGTTTTAACATAAAAATGATCATTAAAAGCCAAATTGAATTTACTTCGATTAACAAAATAATATATCAACTGTAAATTTCGTTACTTAAATATTAACTTAATTAGCTTCTTCCACACGGATTAACATTTCTCTTTTAAAAAATAAAAATTAAATAATTTAATCATTCATAGTTTATATATATAAAAATATAAATATAAAATTAGAATTTAATTTAATTGATTTAAATTAATATCATGTTAGCACATAAGTTATGTTAAACCTTAAAAAATGTGTTTTTATAAAGAAAATTTTTTTGGTTAATTTTAAAAGAAGGATTAGTAATTATTATTATTATTATTATTATTATTATTATTTGTAAATGAACCAATGAGAACTGCATGAAAAAAATTGCATTATCATGTGATAGCGCGGAGGTGGACATTAGGCAAGTGGAAGTGGTCCATTATGATTAAAATATATTTAATCTTTTAGCCTTTTTGCGGTTGGAAAGTACAAACTGCAAGATCAATTATACCGTGAAAAGCAGCTACTAATAAATCATTTTATGATGAAAAAAGGGAAAGAAAAATGTTTTGAATCATGATGGGAAATTTTAGGTCAAGTGATTTAGGACATTAAATATCTAATTAAAAAAGAAATATTAAAATTGTTAAGAGTTATAAATAGATGAATTTTATTTTAATTATTTTAATTGGATAAATTTATTTTTTTAAGCATATTTGAATTGGGTGAATTAAACAAAGATATTAATTCATAATAAGTAAATGAATTTTGTTTTAAATATAATTGTTTATTAATAAATTTTATTTCAATTAAAATTTTATGGTTCTGATTAAAGTTATGTCAAAATTGCATTAAAATTCATAAAATCAAATTTGTGGGATCAGTACTCATTGAACAATTAAATTTTTTACTATTAATAAGAAATAAATGTTAATAAATATTTTATTTATATACTCTAAAAAAATAGTATTGTTAAAGGAAAAGAGAGAAAAAAATTAGTATTTTAATTTTCATATCATATAAAATAAAAAAAGTAAAAAGATAAAAAAAATTTTAATAAAAATTCAATAATTATTTAATTTCATGATATTTTATTACAATCAATAACCCTTTAAATTTTTATTTCGAATTAATAAATTTTTAAATTTTTATTTTCATCAAATCGAACTCCTAAACATCTATTTTTATCTCAATTAAATTGACAAAAATTGATATTGATGATTAATCAAATTTTATCTAATAAAGATAAAAATAAATGTTTAAAATTTTAATTAATTATAATAAAATAATAAAAATTTTATATGATTATTAAATTTTTATTCTAACGTTTTTAACCCTTTAACCTAAAAAGAAACATCTTTCAATCGCGTAATTTCGATGAACAATTTTATATCAGGGAATAAATTTTGTGGCACTTTACCAGCTTTTCAAAACCCAGAATCTTATGTGTTTGCGTAACTGTAGAGAAATCCTCGTTTGCCTTTTTGCGAAGGAAGGGGAGGTGTAACGATGCGTCTCTACTTGGTGAATGCTCCGGAAACAAGCAAAGGCCAAGATGGCTTCCGGAAGAAACAAAAAAGTTTAGCTTACGTTTTCTTCCTTTTCATTAAAAAAAAAGGGGGACAAAAAAGTTAGATTCGGCCTTTAAAATGACTAATGATCCAGGAACAATGGTGGAAGAAAATATTTTAAGACTTCCCAATCGAAAAAGAAAAGGAAAAGAAAGCGCAAGTATAAATTTTAAATTATTGGGTCACATTTTATAATTGTATGCCCTCTATTTCTTTTTTTTTTTTTTTAAATATCTAAAATGTTTATTTTTTTATAATTTTTTGACATTAAAAATTATAAAATTTTAATGTAAAATTTTCTAAAAAAATTTAATATTAAATACATTAAAATCAAGATTTTTTTCTTAAATTTCATAAAAATTAATATAATCCAAATATTTTGAAATAGACGGAGCATCAATTTGAAGTTCAAAAAAGCTTAGACTTCAAGGTGACTTAATCTAATATAACAAGATAGTTGCATTGAAGATGCTGGATCTGCTTATAATTGATGCTTTCTAATTCTTAGTCAAAGAAAAAAAAAATTATCTGTTTAAAGTACATATATTCGGTGCAAAATTTACAATTTTCTTACATGTGAAAAATGTAATTAATATATTCGAATCACGTAATCCAGCAAGCTGATGGAATAGCACTAGGCTGTGACCAGGCAAGTAGCCACAATTGGATCCAGCATTAGATTGAAATGCTTCAAAAGGTATTTGGATCATTGTCAGACAACTAATCCCCAATGTTGATGGCCCAACTTTTGACTGATCCAACCAAAAAACGAAAGTCCTGGGGGCGAAAGCACATGATGCTCCTCCACATTGATGCTTAACCATCCAAAGTGAGTGTTACTTGAATGAAATAATTACTGGTTAGATATCTAAATCTGTTCTGTTGGTACACAGAACAGATTGGGAACCAAGTGGTCTTTCTGCCTCATTGTTTGCTTCAGCTTGGAGTCTCCATTTCTGCATAAACAAGTCAGAAGAAATTAAAAGGGGAAGATATGGATCAAGAGTCAAACGACATGCCAAAGATCATGGTAGAAGAGGAGGGGGTACATATAGAACAAAAAAGCTGCAAGTTTTACCCAATCATCATTTCATCCTATTTATAGGCTAAGAAAACAAAATACTAAGCTCTTCTAAGGAATTGAATTCTAATTCGATCTCTCGGCAAATAAATCCTCAAATTATTTTTTTCCAAGTTCCCTGACTTCTAAATTTTAATATTAAACATTTTCTTGAGCTTTGCATGACCAGTTTCGATCAAAGCAGTGCCTACTGCTACGAGTTCTATATCAGGGGGAAAAGTAAAATAAAAATTGCTTTGAGAGGTAGGAACATACCACTTCAAGATTCTGCAGCTCCATGATTTGTTGTATTTGTTCAGCAATGGTTTCCGGCAGAAAAAAACACTTAATTAGATTGACACATATGCATGGCAAATGCAGAGAAGATATATACAGACTATTGCTCACTGCATTGCTTGCTGCTTCGGCAGCTAGAACATCAGAGTCTATTTCCACCTCAATTTCAATCATTGAAGAGATCTGATGAGTAACCAATACCACATATATTAATCTGATGTTTTTCATAAAGAATAAAGAGAAAAGAAGAGTTGTTATGGTTTTCATAATAAAAAGACGTACTCTTGCATAACTATCAATGAGTTCAATCCTTCCCCTGAGGGAATTCTCTAAGCCTTCTCGCACCCATTTGATTCTACTTCTTTGGGCTCTGAAAACAGATAACAAAGAAAACATTGTTCCACTGTACTGAAAATGAAGCAAGAGACCTTAGAGCCACGTGAAACAACGAAAGATTTATAGTCAGACCAGAAGGCATAATATTGATTAGGAAAGGAGTAATAAGAATGTGTAAAGAGTTTCACCGAAAAGAACAAACTTTTGTCCTACAGCAAAAATTTTGTTCTCCAGTTGGCACATGCGATTCAATATCCAAACCTACACCATGAAATGAACAAACTTCTTGAAAAACACTTCATACCCCCAGAGGATGAACTGATATTGAAAGTGACTACGACAAATGATTGATTGAGGAGTACAATTTATCTAACAGATTTGGAGGAAATTGAGATGATAAAATTTACATTCTTGCAACTTATATCTACAAGATCAAGAAATATTCGAATCAAGCCCATACTTAGTTCAACATTATTACATTCACCACCAATATACAATATGAAGGTTCCTGTGAGAAAATTCACTGGTGCAACAATAAATTTTGAAAATTTTTAGTTCACAAATGTGAAAAAGGAAAAAAATAGCACATCATCAATTTAATTTATAGAGATCCGATTGTCACATTCTTGAGTAGAACTGCAGGTAAATAGAGTACAAAATCTTCAAGTGGGCTGTCATAAAAGATTTAACTTCATGATTATCAAATTTCATAACTATCTTTGCAGATGCTCATTTCAGGTTGCTGAACTGGGAAAAGGACACGTGCATTGATCCGAATTACATTCTTAAATCTGTTGTTTGCTGCAATTCTAGTTATAAAAATAATAATTTGAAGTTGATGAGATATTGCTTCAGGACTGCCAGGGTGGGAGAAACTACGAGTTCCAGCACTCCTTAGGGCCAAAGTTTAAACTCTAAACACCAAGAGGGCCAAGTGAAAGATAACAAGAAAAATAGTTAACTAGATAACGGTTGCAATTTGCAAGACCATACCTCTTTTTTAGCAGCTTCTTCTATGTCCCTGATGCGAGATTGCAGTAGATCGTACTGAGATAAAAGCTGCTGTTTGGTGGCATTTCTTTCCACGGACATCTGAGGAAGCTGTCACCAACAATAAATAAATGAGTATATACTCATTCTCCCTGAGAAAATTCCTGAACAGGTTCCATAGAAATAGTGGAGTCAGATTGCAGAGATTAATTTTAAATTATCCCGTTTGCCATGTGCAACATATTACCTAAAATCGCTGAAGTGATACTATCAAGCAATAATTGAATGATAGCCTTAAAAAAGGGTTGGAATCTTGATGATAACAGGGTTTTAAGGTTTTAAGGAAAAAGTAGAACTAAGGCATGCCAAGATAATGGCCTACCTGATGCAATTGGAGAAAAATCACAGCATTTAAAGTTGCTCCAACAGCAAGTGATCCTAAGCAGCAATTGTGGCAAACTTGGGTCTATCATCCCCGAGGCAACATCTCCAGCAGCCAGGACAGTGAGAAGTGGAATGACAAACTCAGGCTTAAGTAAGGACAAGTTTCCATCTTTTGCAGCGGCTCTTTAGTAATTCTGATTCCCGGCCATCTTTGTGGTTTGTCAGGCACATTGGTTCTCCAGGGTAGAAGTTAGAGGCCCTGGGACTAAACTTGAAGGGACCCACCTCTCTATAGACATTTGAAGGAGCAGCACAAGTAACGGTTACCCTTTCTCCGTCTTGTGCGGGAGATCAACTGTTTCAGTAGCAAACCTGTGTGTGCGGGCCATACCAGAAGGAGTTTGTACCTAAAACGTGGATGAAGGTACATAAACTGAGAATTGGCAACAAAGGATACAAGATTAGTGAAGAAAGTCACTGACAGTGATAAATCATATAACGAGGGTTCAGAGTTAGTTTTTGGTGATGAGAAGAAAATTTTGAAAGAAAAAAATCCTGTCATTGCTGAAATAATTAAGATGAAAGGGTAGTACTTTGAATGATCATAACAACTTTATACAAAACCAAGTTTTGAGTCCAAAAGGTCATATCGGCAAATCAGAAAAGCTGAATGACTCAACAAGATAAAAAATTATACCAAAATAGAGTGAATAGCAGCAGGAAATCTTTGCTTCAGTATCTGCTGAGATTTTAGCCCCTTTTACATGCTGGAGTCTCCATGCTGCGTTCGGCAGAAGGAGCTCCTTAGAACAAGTGAATATCCCAGCATCAACACATATGCGAATATATTGTGTTATCAACACTTAATCCAAAATGGAGCAAACAAAATTTATTGATTCAAAGTCTGTCATTTTCAACTAATAAATTTAGTGCATTCATAATTGCTTATGGAATGAAAGTAATGGTAAGTTAAAAAGAAGTTTAACCATCCAGTAAAATACTTGATCCTAATTTTCTATTATGAATTTTGTAATGTGTCATTTCTAAGAGTGTAACAAACTTTGAAGGTTAAGATATGGACACACTATTAATTAAGCAATGATTTCCGTAGTCAACCATGCTTAAATTTGAATGGCATGGCTGGTAGGAACTTATTTGGTCGAGGAACATAGTATAACACAAAGTTAGGTAAAATCAATTTTACACCTCTTGGATAAAGGTCAAACATCCCAAAAAGTACATCATACAGAAATAAGCCAACCTGATTTCTTCCGAGTCAACACTAACTATATTGCCAGAAACAAGCTTGTACTTATAGCCACATTTGGCACGACACACAATCTGCAGAAATGTATAAAAATAGAAAGCAAAACCTTGGGTAACTGATACATGAATTTTTGGCTTGAGCCTCCAAAACTTGGGCAAAAAATTCTATAGAGGTGCAGAAACAGAGGTTAATAATCCAGGCTAACCCAGGAGAAAAAACATGTTCTCTAACAACTTACAAGCACAAGTTCAGAAAGACGATAATTTGGAAATAAGAACAATAAAAACATTACAAAAAAAGAAGACAAGGTTGCAATTTAAGCACTAGCAATCTACTGGGCAAGTAAAAAGTGTATTTCTTTTATCTTCTCTGGTCGAGACCATAACATTGCAGCTGGCGTATGTGCATAACAGTTCAAAATTATGCAATGACAACCTAAATTTTGTAGATGCGATATCACTCTTAACAAAACTTTCAATCCTAGAAGTTCTAAAAATCAGTTCCAAAAAACTTCAATGTATTTTCCTGAATTCCAAGTTGTGGTTGAGCAACAGCAACAGCTATGGTACAAACGGGACATCTTACAACTTTCAAAGGAGAAAGAAAAAAAAAATCAAAATGACCCAGAAGGTTCTTTCAATCAGTATTATCAAAAGGAAGATCTTTTATAACTAAATAAGTAAAAAGAATGCCTGCTCACCGGGAGAAACTCCTACTCGGCAAATGTCATCAATCATTCTAAGAGCATCAGAGACCCTTAGCAACATTGCCAAGCCCTGAACTAATGTAGCGTAGAGACCAACATCAGGTCTTGACCATTTTCATCTATCAACCAATGGCCCATTCTCACTTACACTTATCACCAAACATTGAATAACAAAACTAGAAATACAATATTTTTCAACGTTCTAAGATTAAATAGAAAAACCGTTTGAATAGGTTTCTTTCAAGGAGGCTCTGGGTTTTAAAAGGATTGTTAGTTTTGAAAAAAGAAAGTGAATTGGAGTGTAAAAGGAGAGACAAAAGAGTAACGTTGTTGTTGTTTGGAGAATATTCGGAAAGTTGTGTTTGGAGGAGAAAATCGAGACAGCCAAGGTGAAGAAGCTATATGTTCAGAGTCATTTCTTTTTCTTCTTGGCTTTTCGAATTCTTAGCTCTTCTTCGAACCAGATATATATTGAAAATGAACATTGGACTGGAGGTGCGGGGAATCGAACCCCGTGCCTCTCGCATGCGAAGCGAGCGCTCTACCATATGAGCTACACCCACTTGATGTTTATCTTCTGAATGTATAAATTATATTGTTTAAAATAATTCCTGCTGCCGCTGACATATTCTATTCTTAAGCCGATTCTAACACTAAAATTATTAAATCATTTTTTTTATGGCCAAAGATATTATTAGATCCTTAGTTGATCTAAAACAGCTTTTGGACCCTTTTAAGAAGTTTGGTAAATGGGATAAAAAAGACAGTTCTCAAAGCCACAGGCCATACCATGTAGATTTCTTATGAATATAAAGAAGAGATTCTATTCGAATTTATGCGCATTTGATTCAATAATACAATTACATGCAGTAAAATATATTCTGCTTGAGTCCCTTTAAGAGTGCAACGTTCAACACCGGCTCAATAACTTTTTCCAAAGGGTATATCAGATACCCTTTAAGGGCCGGTCGAGATTCATACATGCGAATCATCGGGCTGCTGATTCCTGATAAAATAAATTTGTGACTTACTCGAGAGCCTCATCGATTGCCCTATCCATTATTTTTAAGTTTTCAGCTAGCATCACGGATTAAAAAAATGAAGTTCTCGAATGGATATTTCATTGACTACAAACACCATTAAGGCATTAACACTTTTACAGTGCTCACAGTAGTTACAGCTACAATAACAAATGGCAAGTGTAAGAAACCACTATACATCCCTAATTCAGATGACACTACAGAACACAAACTGAATTAGTCACATTCTCAAATAAAAAGCTTGAAGATCAACTTGATAGCATTAGTGATAAGCAAGAAGCCAGCAGTATCAAGCACCATCGACAAGATGGAAGAACCTCTCTCAACAAACAGCTTGTCTTACAGCAAAAGGAATACATCTCACACATCAGTTGCCAAATCGGCCTCTTCCCCAAGGCATTCTTTGCCGCCCACCACCACCATTACTACGTTGTACAGCATTGTTCTGACGAGAAAATACCCTCATTCGTTGTTCCTTCATATTGGCAAACAGCGAATCCAGCGTTTTAGGCCTTTGCTTTGTTACTGGTTGGTTCTGCTGCTGATGCTGCTGCTGCTGCTGCTGCTGTGGCTACAAAGATAAAAATTGCTCACTTGGCATCAAAACAAGTGTTACAAGAAACTCATTTAAATGACAACTTGGGAATTGGCAAGACCATCCCCCAACCCAATTGAAAATGTAAAAATATAATTGCCAAAGTCAAGTTAAGAAGCCACAAATCTATAGGATCTATGCTCCAACTCATGAAAATGTATACATTACAACCCCCACACGCATCCCATGACCAGCCATAAAACTTCCATCTAGATAAAGAATACCTTCACTGAAAAACCTCCATTTGTAGTCCTCCTTTGGACAGGTGGTACTCCAATCCTGCACCCAGAAGTGAAAACCATAAATGGATAACAAAAACATTACAAAACAATGAGGTAAGTCCAACAAGAGACTAGCTTTCACTCAACATGCCCAGCAACCAGCATCAAACATTGAGACGTGGGAATCTTACCAGCATAGGAAGACTATTTATTTCCAATAAACAGAAAGATACAACAAACCATCTGTAATACAACTCTATTTTCCGCAAAACCTTTCCAATTCTTTTCCAATTCGACAACATATGAGTCTAAACCCCACTCCGGAAATGCTTTGCTATCACAACAGAGAGAAAGAATTCCAATGCAGTAGCAGAACTGGGGAGAACCACCAGGGTGAATTCTCCAGACTGTCCCGACAAGCAGGAACATCCATCAGAGCAACCTCCAAAGCCCCACCTTCCGAAGAGAATCAACACTCCATAGATGCCATGAAAGGTTGCTTAACAGATGTCAAATTTACATCTAAACAACTAGATAAAGTCAACTTAACCTTTCAACATTTCCCAACCCAATATTCTTCCTGCTTCGTTGTTTCTAGCTCAAAGGTTTCAATATGGCACCAGGGACCGCAATCTATTCTCTTCACCAAAAATTATCCATTTTAAATTGAGTATCATGGTGTCAATCAATCCATGGTTCTTAAAGGAAGATAAAACCCACGCATAAATTTAGCAGGTAAGAGAAATCCTAGAAAATATGAGAAATACGAAGCATCAGCAGTGAACTGGAAAAAACCCATTAACAGGAGCTCAAACTACCCAATTAACATTTCTAGACATGTTAAGAGTTTGTCAAATCACGTAACAATCCACCAACATGCACAATGTTAATAATTCAAATGCACATATACAGCTCTTGCACAATTGCAATCTTCAAACTTGGTGTCGTTTTTCTAGATCCACCTTCAAACATGATAACCATATTCAACACTTGCTACTTGATGCTTCAATATCCAACACACAAGGCAAAACCAATTTCAAAATAGGCACCAATTAGCCTGATTAAGGGATCTTGCACACTACAGATACAAAGCTTATGCTACAAGCATACTACTTCGGGTAGTGTGGACAAGAAAAAGCCAAACACTTCAAGATAATTCCACATTTGGCCACTTTTCCACAAGAAACCTAATAAATATTTGGGAGTTCCACATAACATGCAACTTGAAATAAGTTAACCAGGACCACATTCCAGAGCTCATCAATATTGTAGAAGATCCATAATTTACCTAGAATGATTCAATGACAAAAATTAGCCATTAGATGGTCAATACTTGTTTTAAACACAACTATTCCAGCTATTAGAAATCATAGCTGCTCATATAAAGCAATTACATGAGCTATTTGAAATCCATATACCTTGGTTTGTTCAAATTAGCCACCCTGCTACCATTAAAAGCTCTAATCCGAAATGGGTCAACTGCAGTTCTACGTGCAGCCTCAGCAGCCAAAGGAAATCGGTTCCCCTGGAAATTTGACCTTCTTTGAGCTAGCACCCCCTGATTAACATGGAGCAGACACGGGAAAAAAAGAGTTTAGTCAATGGGTGCATCCGGAAGATATCGCAAATTAATCAACAGCAGCAGTAAAAGTCACACACCTGTCTAAGAGAGGACCGTGAGTCCATATACTGGCGCACCTTCAAAGCCTTCTCGTTAGCAGCATTACTAACAGGTTTCTGACTTCTATTCTGAAGGTAAAAAAAGAAAAGAATGATCAGAATATCATATTAGACATGAAGAACAATAAAAATGTTTTTTCTTGACAAAGAAAATTCATACCGGCATCCTTCGCTGCTTCTTGGCTTTACTTGAAGTGTTTTTTGACATTTTAATGATATCATCTAAGTCCATAGAAAATAAAAACTAATCAGAAACCTGTTTCCCTTAAAAAAAAAAACAGGAACAAAGCAAATAGCTCACCCAATGTCATGTCCATTTTCTTTTCTGTGAGGGCTATTGCTTCAGTTGTAAGTGGTTTAGCCGCCATCTGACAAAGTAAACAGCATTAATCCAAAATAGTAGATGAAGATAATTTGGGGGGGAGGGGGGGGGGGAAAGCAAAAGAAAGAAAATATCTTTACATTTAAAAAAAAAAAAAAGCTCAATCTTAAGAGACAAAACACACAAACATTACTGAAAGGGGAAAAAAAGTACACCCTTTTAAGTAATTTTAAAATCAAAATTATATAATGAATAAACTCCACGACAAAAACTTATCCACAGGTATTTGCTATTGAAAAAGTTAGATTTAAAAAACCCTAAAATTTTTACGAATTATTCAAACGAAACAAAGAAAATCCGCCGTTTACCAAACCAAATTATAATAGAAAGTACATATAAATCAGAAAAAATTTCAAAAGAAAAAAGAGGAAAGAAAGCCTAGCCAGCCAATTAGGGTTTCTGCAGGTGTTAAACCAATCAAGAAAAGAACTCACCAAACAAATAATATAGATGCCAATTTGCAGATAATATGAGAGAGATCTAACAAAAAGGTAAAGGATTTGAAGCCTAGTTACCGATTTCGAGAAGAAAGGTTTAAGAAGGAACTTTGATGAGAACAGCGAAACGAATTCTAGACTTGGGCCAAGTTGTTGCTAGGGTTAGGGTGTTCGAGGTCACTTCTTCGAAAGAGGGAAAAAAAGGAGAATATTATCACAACGCTTCGGCTGCTTCGCGACTACGCAACGAGAAAACAAACAAGGGGAAACTGGTGTTTATAAAGGGCCCTTGGCTGGCGGATTTCAAGTCCATTAAAATTCATTCGTTGATCGTTACTATAATTAGATTTCAAATCCGTCTTTAATTAGAAAATTCCAAGTGCAGCTCAGCATCACGATTTAATGGTGTTTCAACTATTTGACGAATACGAGTCCGCCACGTTGGAGATTTTTTGCCTTCATTTATTCGAGGAAAGTCGTTGCCTTAGTTTAGTTTCGTTTCATGGGGTTCGTTTCTTGACAAATCAGACATTAACCCACGATAGAAATGGAGCTACTTAGTAGGATCCAATAGGCATCGGGTTCCTAAACCCGTTAATTGATATTTTGTTATTTTTATAAAAAATAAATAGTTGTAAAAATGAGTTGTACTTGTATACGAAACTAGTTAAAAAATACAGCCATAATTTCAAAAGAAATACGATCAATATATAAAAAAATAATATTATTTTAAATTTAAAAATATATAAATTTAATAAAAATTAAAATATATATTTTATATTTGATATATAAAAAAATTTATGATATAATAATTTTTATATTTTATAAACAAGGTGTGTATATATATATATATATATATAAATTATCATATAAAAATATGAAAGAAAACAAGAAAGGTTTGTTTCCTTTTCCTGTTTTTGTTAAAAAAAATTAAAAATAGATTAAAAAAAGGAATTAGAGTAAAATTAATAAAAGAAATAGATTATTATGGTTTGAACGGTAGTTTTTTTCATGGCACAGCTGTTTGCTCATCGCAGATAAACATATATTTATTCTAAAAGTTATGCCAATACCCCACATTTGATGTGGGACCAAATTTTCCTGAACTACTGATTAACGGGAAAAAAAATGCCTCATCAGTTGACTCCATAGATCCAGTTCTCAGCGTTGCTTGTATAGCTAACCAATTCTTGCGGTTGGAACCACAAGTTAATTTCATTCTTGGCGGTCTCGAGACCATCACTTCCATGTATTATATTTCTGTAAAAGAACAACTAAGATTCAGATCGTGAAGCGAAAGTCAAGAATGTAAAGGTAATCTAAAGAAGCAACAGAGCATGTACCTTCCAACAACCACTGCTAGATCACCTCTGATGGTTCCAGGCTCTGATTTCTGAGGATCTGTTGCTCCAACGAGTTTCCGGCCATATTTTATGACTCCCTCTCCTTCCCAGACCTGTTTACTAATGATTAGTTCAGCTAAGCTCAAAGCAAGTATAACGAGAAGATAACATTTCCAGTTCCTCTTACCATAGCAAAAACAGGGCCGGAGCTGACGAATTCACACAGGCCATCGAAGAAGGGTTTTTCCTTCAAGTCATCATAATGTTTCTGGGCGAATTCCTTTGAAGGAACCAACATCTTGATAGCCACAAGCTTGAACCCCTTGCGCTCAAAACGAGATATGATTTCTGCAACCTGGAATATAGACATGCTTTAGCTCAGCGATATGTCATGTTTCAATCCACACACACAAAAAAAAAAAAATGCTAAACTTGAAAAGAAGAGAAAATCACAACGTCCAGCATATTTTTATTCTAAGATATACACTAAGAGCAGAATGAAACAAGTAATGACCACAGGATAATACAACAATTTTGAGATTCATTATTTCAATCTATTGCTGAGAAGATTGGGAAGTTAAGACAACTTTAACTTGATGGTACAGATCAGACGAATCTTACCAGCCCTCTTTGTACTCCGTCAGGCTTGATAGCGATGAAAGTGCGCTCCATCTGAATGAAGAAAAATGATTCATTAGGTATAGAACAGAATGGAAAAAAAAAAAGAGAGATGAACAACATAAACAACAAAAAATATAAAGTATTAGCTATAAAATTGAATGGTGATGGATTACCTCTGCAGCATGAGCCTCCTGATCCTGAAGCATGTAAGCTACAAAGAGATAATGAAAACAAACAAATATTCAGGTCATAGTTTTTTTCCTCTTTTTTGGTAAGGTGAAAAGGTATGTGGAATTCATCCACGGAGATCATAATTAGAAAGACCGAGTTTCTTCTTTCCAGTTTTCCATTTTAAGCAATAGCATTTATGCCACTAATGGCATCTTCATTCTGTTTTAGAACAAATTCCAAAAGTAATAGTAGGCAGAAACTTGAGTATCTGGCACATAAAAGAATTCGTCATCATCATACAACTGATAAAATCATTCCAAGGATGTAGCTCCCCTAGCTAATATTGGCTTATGACTTTTGATAAATTGACTACTGATATTTGAATGTGCAGCGAGCAGGTAACTGTGTAGGCAGGCAGTAGATGGATATAAAAAAGAGAAAGTGCAAAGACAAACAAAGAAAAGGCAGTAACATCAAATTAGATCAGTGCAGAGATATGATAGCTAGTACATGTTCATTATTTCGGGATTTGGGCACAATGTTGGGAGAAATTTTGGGAACAAGTCGAATCTAAAATGCATCGCAATAAAGTATTTCCCCCATTACTGCACAAATGCAAAGTATAATTATTGTAGAAGAGGTCCAGGAAGCCACAATGCTAATACTTGAGCAAGGGACAAGGCTCCTCTTCTTTCACTCAATATAGTAAATCTAGAAACTAGCTTGAACCTTTTATTTTGCTATCATGCCCATTTTGTTTTAAAGCATGAAAACAGAGAGAATTAAATCTAAATTGAAATAGATGCATGCATCCAAGTCAGATCACGCAAGTAACAACAGAGAAAAGAATTGAACAAAAGAGAAAAGAATTGAGTAAAATGGTTGTCATCCAAACCTGCCACTGGAAGAGTAAACACTCCTGAAAGCCATCCTCTAGATGCATGGGCAGAACCACTATTTCCATAAGCTGAAGCTAAAAGAGGCACCTTACCATTAAGTGAAACTGCTGCTGCAGCAGCTACTGCTCGCCCTTCTGCAGATGATAACACAAAAGTTAGATAGCTTAAAACAGAATGTTTTGCATGTTAAAACACCAGCATTTTCACCACATGGACAAAAAGTTATAAGGTGTAGGCAAGTTGAATCTCAAACATTCCTCAGCATAAACATTCACATTTCATGCAATAGAAATTACCAGCGCATAAATATATGGTTTTTCCGTAGACAGACACATGTAGTGTTTTAACACATGAAAATTGTGCTTCATTGCTTTTTTTCACTAGATGAACGAATGCAAAACGTAGCGGCTCACATCATTTCTTCAAGGGAAAATAAAATGTTTCCTCAAGCTAAAATGGATGTATGTGTTATGCATTCAACCTAGAAATCAATTGGCAATAGGTGAAGTTACCCAACTTCAATATAAAACCACAAGCAACCCAAGATTTAAAAGACGTGGGATAACACAACTTAACTGAATCATGAAAAGCAGGAAAGAATAGAGAATGAAAGAAATTGAAGTGAATACGGATGTAGGTAACAGGGATGCAGAAAAGATGTGGAATAAATCTTTTCCTTTCCTTTTTCTCTATGGTAATTGATAGAAAGCAAATCAGTTAGGGGCAACAAAACAGAATAGATTCTGAGAACTAAAAAAACGTGAAATAACATTCTTATTGTAATCTTTTCCTTTTGAAAGCCCACATAAAGAACAGTACCACACGTTAGGTTCAACTTTTTGCAGCTTTGAAAAAAAAAAAAAGAACGTATAGTACTAACAATAACAAATTTTAATTAATAAGAATTGAAAACTAGAATTAAAATTTTAGGTTGCCAAACAGGCCACTAAGAAAACTTCCATCCAAACAACATTGACAGACAAATGAAAGAAAAAGACAGTATTGATGATAATAGTAATTTCAATGTTAATATATATTAGAATTAATGCAATGAAACAAAATATTGAAATAAAATTATAACCTTTGTTTTGATACTTGATAGACAGGTACCAAAATCAGAGTTGAAAATGATTCACAGGATTGATCTAAAACTGAAAAGCAAACACTTTCAAATGAATATTCCGCATTCCATTACATGTGAAATGTGTTCTTTTAAATGATAATAATCTTTGAAAAAAATCCAATTTTTGAATTATCAGGAAAAATATTAATCAAAAAATAGCTTGACAGATCAACCATCAATCAAGTGTAGAGAAATGAGCAAGGCGTTAGTAAAACAATGAGATGAGAAAATCACCAGAGCAAAAGCGAGAGGTCTTGGAAGCTGAAAGGAGAGACCTGGCAGCTCTGGAAGCAGATATATATATCCGAGACCTCATTCTTTTTGGGATTAATGGGCATAAGCTGAGAGCTAAGGAAGTGTTGTGTTTGGGCAGTAGAACAAGAGAGAGAGGAGTGGAAGAAAAAAACGAGAGGGCCCTTATATTAGACGCAAGTACAAATCGCACTTTTTTATGAGTGGTGAGTGAGTTTTGATTGGATTGAGCTCACCCACTCTCTTTTGTTGTGCGGTTAGGTTTTGTTCGGTCAATAAACGATAACCCAACTTGTGGGGAACGTTCAGTAATCGGTTACTCTCTTTTTTTAGCCCCATGGGAACAGGAAAAGTATCTTTATCTTTGGCATGGCACTTCTGTCACTGGAAATGTGGCAATAATGGCTTCTTTATCTTTGGCACTTGTGTCTCTGGAAAAGTGGAAAATGACGAGGAAGATTCTCCTTTTTGTCAAAATTTGGCGAACTCTTCTTTGGAGTTACAGTTTCATTTTATAAGAGATCACTCATAAAATGACATTACAGCATGATGGAGTCTTTTATCATACCATCAAATGAACCCTTTAATCTCTAACTCCACAGTTTAAGTATTTTCTAAAATTGTATGTGATTTTGAGTTATATAATAAGAAAACGGAACAAAAACTTACTTTTATTGAGCTACACAAGACAGATGCTGATTTATTGGAAATACCATCATGTGTACATTAACAAAAGAATTGTTAGTGGGATCCCAGTAATTTAAAGTAAGCTGAGTTCAATATGCAAGCTAAATTTGATCATATACAAGTTAAATGTTAAAAAAAAAAAAGAATCTGTATATGATTTTACTTTTCACTTGAACCATTGGGAGCTTTAACATCAGAACCAACCTTGCAGTTTGTCTGCAAAGCTGATAACCAGGTGTTCACCTAGGAAATGAGAGAAAAGAATAAAAGTTAAATTTGATTAAAAAAAATTATATGCATATATTCAAGCATGAATATACATTGAATTCTAAAGAAATAAAAAAGAAAACTTTATGGCATTTAATCAAAATCAAGTATCTTAGATGAAAGGCAATGAAGTGACTTAGACAAATCTTTTTTGTCGATAACCTCAGACTATTTAACTCATTTAGGTAGAGTCATGCAGATTCATGTTATGGTTTCCAACAAATATTACTTAGCTTCATCTTCCTCAACTAAAAATAAGAAAATGGAGGATTGGCCCTAACTCAAGATATTGTCCAAGTGAGATCTTATTATTACGCATACTCAGCTGCATACTTTACAAAAACTAAACGAAATGAGCATGGAAATAAACGTTGTATACTGTGTTGGTATATCCATGTTTTAGACACAAGGTATACCTGTATTTTAGAAACATGTGAACACTCATAGCGCAGTCCTTGACGAGTCAATATATAAAAGCAATATTGTGTTCCTTCCTCTTCTCTTGTAAAGCTTGGTAAAGAGCCTACTTCAACAACATCAGACAGAAGGGCAGAATCCTGAGGGCTCAAATCTGCACAGTATATCTTAAGAAGTTGATCAGCATGTAATGTTTAGAATCCACCAGCCCATTACATGAATCCTTCATTGCTAGTGGTATAATTAATGCTTGACCAAGTTGAGCTAAAAAAATATTAAAAGACTTGAATTGAAACTTAATAATGTGTTCATTAAAGAAGAGAACAATTAAAAACTGCTTGATCATCTTGAATTTGAAAATTCAGCTCCTGTATTCCTGATAGAAGTTTTATGTCATTTTCCATTTTACACTAACCATGCAGCATGCACCACAGAATCTGGATACAATTTGTAATGATAATAGTAGAAGAATAAAGAGAATACATTAATGGTTATTACCTGTGGATAATAAATAAAAGAATATACATTGGCCATGAAGAACAACAAATCGAGGAAGCCAGTCGTCAACATCAGTATCATCAATAGGAGCAGGTTCTCCAGGTAAAGCCGTCCACCTCTGGCAATGAAAGATGTGCAGTTAAAATCATTAGCCAGAATAGTAGCAGTGCATGAACAGAGGAAGCAGCTTAAAAGAATAAGAAGTAAGATAGCAAGATGGGCTAATTCATACGGTTCGGATGTACAAATAGCCTGAAAGACACGCAGACCGTAATATTTCATCGATATGTTCCAACCTGCAAAAAACAGAAACATCAATAAAAGGAATGCAGAAATATTGTGTCTAAATCTCAATATTACACTCAATGCTGCTAGGAATTGTGGATATATAAGCTCAGGGAAATCCATAGGTAACATAGAAACAGCATGGTTCAGAGACCATTATCTGCAAGTTTGGCCCTGACATATAGGAGGAGAACTCCATATAAATTCCGGATCTTGAAAGGGTAATTCAGAATTCTAGAAATAAACTATACTCTTTCTTCCATCAAACTAAAGGTTCAAATTTAAAGGCTCAAACTGTCATACATCATCTTCCACTGCATTAAATTATTATGGACATGCATATACAGTTGACCAAAATATGCATCATGGTTCAAAATTCAAGATTCAACTCTCCATTACCGAGCTTTCAAGTGAGCTTCTCTCTCTTCTATATCAGCAAGTTCTGATCTAAGTGATTCCAACTCGGCAGCAGTCAACTGGACCTGTTAATAAAAAAAAATTATGGTGATAAGGGATGTGTGGTTGTCAATAAAACCAAATGGGAAGCTTCAAAGAGGCTGTTACATGAACCTTTTCCTGACCATCAGCACCATAATTCCATGGCAACCCTCGCAAACTGAACAGATTCAACATGACTGCAGCACTACTCAATTTTCGTTGAGACCATAAACTGCTATAGGACCTATCCTAAAGCATAATCAAACTAGTGAGATAAGATGAACTCAAAATTCTTAATCTGTTCTCTCTTTGACCTTCAGAAAGTAATACCTCGAAGAATTATCAATTCTTGGCTGTGAATCAGGTGGACTTCTGTTTTGAGGAGAGTCACCACTGGGAGTTGAGACTTGAAGATGATCTGGAATCACCTTGATCTTCCCAAGAGTGTCACCCATAAAGTTATATTCGCTATAGGAAGATGTACAGACCTATATCCAATAAAAGCAAACATGACAACCATACTTGTAGTATATAACCAAACTTAAGATGATATAACAAGCTTCCAAGTCCAGAATTTGTTTAAGAAAGAGAAAAAAGTAAGTTCTCTGATCACTGACTTATTCACCAGGCTTTATAAACCTGAACAATATTACGGAGAAACTGATATGTCAAAACTTAAGTCGCTAAGTACTTGCACAAGGGCTTGCCAAAAGATGAGCCAATTATATTTGGAAATGGGATTCAAGTTCTTTTAGAAGAATGAACTTACAAGCCATTGTCCTTAAAACATTGAAAACCTATTAGATTTCAGGTTCATCATAACCCACAGAAGTATACAACTAAGAGATCCAGATGAACACGCTAAAATCAATAAAAAATTAGGAGAGTGGTTCATGGCTGTCAACTAGCTAATCTCCACCTAAACTACAAGGTAGACATATATGAAAATTTACAGAATTTAGGAACATATAAGCCCCAATTATGCACCAGAGGTACCGTAAGAAAGCCTGATAAATCACAAGAATAATCACTACTCACACTTCACAGAATTAAAATCCCTTAAAGCTTACTCCTAATTAGAAATTATTAACCAACTTAAAACGCAAGAGGGACAAGGTTTTCATGAACTGAAAACAATCAAACCATTGAATTTTTATTATTCTTTATATGCATACCAAAGGTTGATCATTTAACTAATAATTAACTGCTCAAACCATGAGAAAGAGAATTAAATGAAAAAAAAAAAGAAAGTTGATGCCCCCCCGATCAACAGATAAAACAACAAAAAGCTGCCCAAAAGAAGAAGCCCAAGATAAAAAGAAAAATATCCCATCAATATAAACCCGATCAAAATAAGTAAAACAAGGTTCTGATGAGCTTACAGAAGTTGATCTCTTGAATTGTGTAAGCAGCGGGAGCAGAAGAAAGGAACAAGATTGAAGGAAAAGGATAATGTTTTGATTATAAAATCTATTCTAACGAAAAGATGAAGAGAGACCCTTTTTTTTTACCGGTAGAAAGACACTTTTAGACAAGGTAGAAGACGGGAAGCTAAAGAGAGAAGGATTTTGCGTTCACGGAAGGTGCTTTGACACTCCTCCAACTTACCATACATAACCATGACTGGCTGGTAGAGTCCTTTCCTTTGAGTTTCGATCGTACTGTTTAATTTCAAAGGACCATTATACCCCCCTCAATGGCATTTTTTTTCTTTCTTTTTACCATTTAATGCTTTTTATTCTTTAATTAAAAATAAAATTAATATTTTTAAAATTTTGAAAAAAGCTTAAAACATAAGATTTTTTTTATTTTTTAAATTATAAAAATTTTTAGAATTTTTTAATTTTCATATTTAAAAAAAAACAATGATCATGTTAGCAAAGTTAATGAAAATTAATTTATCATATTAATAATTGGATCAATATTATCAAAATCAATTTGTACAAAAATGATATTTTTATTAATTATATTAAAAATATTAAAATTAAAATTTCGTGTGAATATATGAACTAAAATTTTAATGAGATTAATAATTAGATTAAAATTATTAAATTAAAATAATATGAGAATTTAATTTCTATAAATTATAATAAATAAATTAAATTTCAAATTTTGTTAAAATATAAAAATCATTATCATACTCTAACCAAAAATAAAATATATGACAAACTTTTAATTTCATTTATGAAATTAAAACTTTTCACAATCTAATATCAAAATCGAACTAAGATAATTAAGCCGTATTATTTCTCGAAGGGCTAAGTAATTAATCCCCAAATCTCACTTCAACCATCTCTTCAACAGTTTATAGCATCAATTAGTCATTTGGCCTTCTAAGAGGCAATCTTTTACTGCAATTTTACTCTAATTCTCGCATGTAAACTTTTTCCATACCATGAAGCAATCCAAAATCCGGAAGTTATCTCAACCTCATCCACTCAATTATTCAATTCACTATTAGAACAAGCCGATAGCTAAAGGTCTAAGTGCTCTCGAACAAAGTAACGATGAAAAGCAAACGGATAGTGATGAATGATGATGGTTCGGTACACCGGTGGACCATTATGATGATGGTGGAATTTATTTTGCTTTTCTTTTAATGTGGGGATGTTGATGAATCAGATTTCTTATCCTGTAAATTGTGTGGCAAAATAATTGAAGATTAAACCAACCGCCAATATAACTATTGTGGCTAGGATTAGAAGAGGACTTTTCTCCTCTCTCTCGCTAGTAGACTTGCTTCTGAAAAACATGGTTTCTTCCATCACTCTCCCAACCCTTCAAGGTTCTCTACATCGATCTGAATTCCTTGTACAGAATCACAAGTCATCTTTTTCAGTTGCCAAACAGCCTAAATCCCTTTATGCCAAGTTTGACCTGTTTGAAATCTTGGGATTTAGGGGACTCTGCAATGGAGAAAAAGGTATAGAAGTTACAGGAAGCATCGTCACGTGCTATTACAGATGAAGAGAGTTCAGGCAGCACGTCAATCCCGGTTCCAGAATATGCTTTTGAAAAGGAGATGATGGGGCTAACTGGAGGATTTCCAGGTGGTGAAAAGGGATTGAAAAAGTTTATTGAGTAAAACCCACCTCCTGTAAAGTACTCGGTTTCGGATTCTGGAAGTAGACTTGCTGCCAGAAAGAAGGCAAAACCACCAGACTTGCAACTGTTAATGCCACGAATGATCGCAATTGTGAAGAATCCTATGAACCCATTCTACATGTACCGCGGCATTGTGCAGCGGATCATTGATGCAAAGGCAAGGGTTCTTTTTGAGGGAGGAAACTGGGACAGATTGATCACGTTTCACCTTGACGAGCTTGAACGCAGAGAAAAGGACCCTCCATCGAAGAATCCTAAGTCAGCTGTTCTTGAAGCTATTCTAGAGGAGGATCCAAAGTGATGATTCCATTTCATTTCTCAGTCTCAACGCTTATAGATGAATGGTATGAATTATGTGCAGTTTTGGCTATTAAAGCTTATTTAGGAATCACTGCCACAGATACTTCAAGCATCAAAAACCAACAAATCCACAAATCTTCTAACATCAAGAATCAGCATTAATAAGTAAAATATAGAGTTATGCATCAGAAAAGGCCTCAATTCAATTGTCTTTCTATGTGTTTATTCACTGAAAATGGCGTTGAACCATTTTCTGTTTCCACTGCCACACACCAGTATCATAAGAAATTGAAGTTTCAATATTGAGAAAAGAAAAAGAATGAGCAAATTAAAAGTCTGTGAAGTTGTCTTCTTTGTTTAAGCTTCACCAGATGATCAGAAAGAGCCACCCATCTGCCAAAAGTGTGCCAAAACAGATCAATACAAACTAAAACAAAAGACAAAAAATTTGACAAACTACATGTTCAATAGATTGGTTTAAGCACTCAGAAAGAACAAATAGGGACACATCAAACAAGCAGTTTTACAAACCGTAGACAGAACAAAAGATGAGGAAACATTCATTGTCAATTCATTCACACGGCCAAACCAAAGGAAACACCAAGCCTCATGGAAAAGTACCAATATTTCTTCTTGCTTAAGTATACTAGCATAAATTGCACCCGAGCATTTAGCTAATGGTTGGTGTATGATCCCTGCTCAAAGAGCGGGGTATGTATCCCCTCCCAAAAAAAAAAAGTGTACTGGCATAAATTAAATACTTCTCCAGTAGAGTTTGCAAAGCTTTAGTTCATACGCATTCAACGCATTTTAGTGCTTCATAACATGGATAGATACAAGCAATAAATTCTCTGATCCAACTGTTCTCTTGCATGTTTTGTTGGTGATCATAAGACGTATAAATGCAGTTAACATAAATGTCCAATGCAGAAAACTATTAAAATTGAGACAACAACCTGAAAAGGAGGGATTTACATACCAAAATAGCCTCAATTTCCTCATTGGAAAGAGGTGTTCTTTTAGGCTGAAGAGAAGCTTTCCCTCCAACAGTCGAAGAAGCCTTAGAACTAGAGAAGAAAGTCAGATCACCATCACCAGTTCTTGTTGCAGATTGAGGCTGCAATTCAGAACCTGCAAATTTTGATTTGATTTTACTTTTTTGATCAATACCCATTAATTGCATTGCATCATTATGTCCCGATCAGCAAACATATTTTAGAACAATTTGACTTTTGTTTACAGATTCAATAAAAAAAATCAATCTTCTGTTAAGCATGAACATATAAAAGCCATAAAAAAAATGGAATAAAGCAAAATGAGATTTAATAACACATTAAGAAATTGAAAATAAAGAAAAGACAAAGAGGTAAGAATCAAGGGATCGATAGGCATGTGAAAGAGGAGAGAAAGAATACCAGAAGGTTTGGGATGTCTTTGGGGAAATTTGATGCGAGGGATTCTCTTCATCGCTCGCGCGGCGCCCATATCTCTCTCTTTATTTTTTTTCCTTTTCTCTCCTTGGTGTTTTCTTTGCTTTGGAGTTTCTTGAGAAGTTTGACAATGATTTTCAATTAAGAATTTTTCGGGTTTTAGAGATTTCGTTTTCTAGAAGAGAAGGCGGCGATGTTTCGGAAGGTAAAGCGAAAATATAAAATTTGATTTCTCCCACTAATTAAAACGACGCCACTTTCGTTTTATAAATTCACAATGAAATTTTTTAATTTTACAAAAGGATGATGTTATATGTTTTATTTTATTAATTATTTTTTATTATATCTTAGAAGATACGTCTAATTTTATTAATTATATTTATAAAGTTCAAAAAATTTATTAATAAATAAATGTGATCATTTCTCAAATATGAAAATATAATACTTAAATACTAGTATAAAAATAAAGATTTTTTTGTCCAAAAATGTTTGAAGATTTGTATTAATCAGAAGGAAAATTTCGAGCACAGACTACCAATATTAGGCTTTTCCTATGCAACTTCCATGTAAACGGAAATTTGAACAAGGTCCATGACCTATGTACCACTGGACTGGTCCAGGCCAAGCCCAAAAGGCTTCCCTGCACAAATGCAGAAAAAGGCCCAGCATACCTGCACAAAAAGAAAATGACGATTTCAAAAAGCATATTTTTACGTGTGATGTTGAATTTATCACATAATAAATTTTATCCACTCTAGAAGAAACTATAGCCGTCAGGGACCGGACTAACACCTCCGATTCCAAATAATAGTAAACCCAAATTAAATTGTGAACAATGACAGCTCCAACTCCAATATGAAATAGCTCCATCAAAATCCATCAATGCTTTCTACTTGCTTGCTGCAAGTGGTCGAGCTAAGTAAAATTCTGGACTTGGTCCAATGGTTTCAGTCAAAATCCGTAACTTTCATAAATAAATTCAAGACAGATGCAAAGTTTGCCTTTTTTTTTAAGTCATCCAAAGAGGAAAAAATGAAAAAGAAAACTATATAGATTTGTTTAGCTTTGGAGCTAAAACAAGCTGGCATTGACTGCCACAAAGCATCATATCAAAACACGCGTTTTGATCAAGTTTAATTCTGACAATTTCAAGTATTAAAAGAAAAGAGATGAACATGAGGGGTATCATTTTTTTGTAGATTCTGTAGCAAAGCTACTTCAAATGAGATAAGCTAAAGCCCAGTTTTCTTTCAATAAATTCACTTGTCTAACGTTTGACAGGCTTGTCTTCTCTTTTTCACAGTGTCTCTTTGCTTGACTTGATAATCCCATTTAAATTTTTTTCACTTTCCTAGCGTTTGTCTGGTTTCCCTTTTTCTGCCTTTTGGAGAGAGAATTTTCTTCATAGGGTGATGTGTTCCATGCAAGTTACAAGACAGTACAAAACATTAAAGCTGTCAATTGCTTTCACCTTTGTTCTTTTTTGGAGAATATTACCTTAAATCACGCTTAAAGAACTAGTATTATAAAAATATGGTTCCTCATTTCTCAGTCTTCATTCAAAATTAAAAAAAAAAAAGTAGTCCTGTTACTTAAATGAACTCATCACAATGATGAATCAAGAACCATGAATTTCTTGTGAATCTCACTTGAACGTCCTAGTTTCTACAAACTCCACAGAAAATAAAGCGGGAAAAGAAGCGGAAGCAACAGCAATGCATCATGTAGGCGCTTTGCTGATTGTTGTCCACGGTGTGGCCTGTAGAGAGTGAGGGGGATTGACCAATATTTAACAGTCAATGTTGAACCCAGTTTTCCAATTTGGCTGAAATAGCGGAAGTTTCATATCCCAATCTCGTGCACTGGACGTCCTGACCCATTTCCCTTAGCCAAATATAATGTTCGAGATTTACACTTTGCCCAAAATACCCTCCCTCCCTCTCACACGTGTGTCCTTCCAAGGCCTCCCCCGCTTCTATTCCTATATAAACTCACCCTACATTTTCTTGCTCCTGCACCTGCTCCATCCATTTTTATCAGTACAAAAAGTGTTTTAAAAAAAACAAAACCCATCTTTTTCCCCACAAAAAATGCTCACCCTTTTAGCTTCTTGCTTCCACAGGGTCTTTTCTGGTGGAATTCTTGAACTTGTAGAATCCAAGAGTGCCTCAGAATTCATATCCAGAGATGAGTTGAGCAAGAAGAAATCACCCAGCAAGCAAAAGAGTTACCATGGTGGTTCCTTTTCATGCACACAACCATTGCTAAAGGTTGAGGATGAGAAGGATATCAAGAGAAATAGTACCGGCTTTGATGGGAAAACAACTACTATTATGAGAATAAAAGTGAAGATGACAAAGCAAGAAGCAGCTCGATTGCTCTCAAAATGCAAAGATGGAGGGATTCTTGAATTCAGAGACGTAGCTCGTGACCTTGTGGACCTCCCAATGGATCGTGTTAGTGTTGTGTTCCCTTGCCCTGGTAGCAATGCAGTGCTCAATAGTATCCCGGAAGAGTATTAGATATAGCATGGTAGAGCAGTCAGTACCGTCAAGACACTATTTCAGTTTTCTGGTTTTTTGTCAAAACTTTCATAAGGGAAACTGATTTAGGCACTGTTTTATGGATTGAATGTAATTTTTTATCTTATATTGGGTTGAAGAAATGTATAAATATGTAAAAATACAAGTATCACTTCATCCAAGTGAATGATTTGGGTTTGAGATTCAAATACCTAATAGTTTCTGTATCATTTTCTATTTTCGCATGCCATATAGAATCCAAACATGCTGTAATCTGCTATTGATAATTCTTAAACTGAACTTTCAAATGGCCCAGGAGATCAGTTCAGAAACTTGAAACATCTGATTATCTTATCCCTTGCCTCTTACAAGGTAATAACCAAAGGCCTTCCTGAATCTCCTGTTCCAGTTGAAACTTGAAAGCCAACTTTGTTGCAGGAAGGAGGGCGTCTGATGATCAATGCCATCCCAATTCCGGAGCCTTGAAAATGACATGAAAATAAATTTAACTTTTGCACATGAAATTTTTGGAAGAAAACTAAATTCAATGACTGGATTGGCACGTTTGAACACATGGTAGCTTTTGCTTATCCTATGGTTACCAATAAAACTTGTTTCATTTAATAAAATTTGTTTCTTTTCGTTGGAATCTTCAAACGTCCTGTTGATCTAATACAATACTGAGGATGACCCGTTAATAGAGTAGTCAAACTCGTCATTTTTTATTAAAATGACCTATAAGCAAAATAAAATAAACTCAAATACTAAAAAACCTCTTGAATTATTTATTTTTTAAAATAATTTTTAAAATTTTTATTTCAAATAAAATATTAATTTATATTAAAAACCTATTTTGATATAAATTAAAAGATAAAGAATAATTGAGATACAAATTAATTTTAAAGATTTATTGATGAAATTAAATATAAAGATTTATTTAGATATAATAAAAATATAAAAATTGATAAAGGTTAAGAAATTTTTTTATTATTTTAACCAATAAAATAAGTTTTAGAGCAGACATGGGGGACACTGTGGGTGTTTTTGGGTCAGTCAAAATAAAGGAGATCCCCTTCAATTGGAGCCCACTGATGACTTTTGTTGTTGATTCTATCCATTACTCGCAAATAGTTACAAAACCATGCAATTCACAATGGGTCTTTTGTTGTGCTGTAGAAAAGGGGTCCCAATGAATGATAATGGCCGTTTTCTGTTGGATGAGGAAAAAGAATGGGCCTCACATTGGTATATTGACACGTCCATGACCCAATTGAGATTGATTTATGTCACGTCAATTTCGTTTTCAGTATCCAACTGGCCTAAGTCTCCGTCTTAATGTTGGCCCATGTGGCCCATATCTGATTTCTCTCTTTAGGAAATTGTAGCATAATTACATGCAAGATACGCATACTAGAAGCTGATGCGATGCTAAAGTCAACAATTCAACGCGTAAACTTCGAGGACAATTTAGATGGTCATTAATTAAATTTAAATATTAATTTCAATAAAATTTATTTTATTAAATTTTATTTTTAATTATAATTTCATTAATTATTATAAATTTTTTAAATTTTATTAAAATAATTTTATCATTCGTCTAAATAAATTTTTAATAAAAAAATTTTATTTTTTAATTTGATTTTTTTGAAAAATCGATGGAGTCAATTCTACGGGGAGAAAAAAATAAAAGAAAGTTACAATGACCTCTTTTTACGAGCATTTTGTAGCTTTAAAGTTAAAACCAATCATAATCAGGGCAGAAATAGTAGGTCATATCAAGATGACTCGGTCCTATGATTGAGAAATGCATACTTTGAAGCCTAAGACACCGTCAAATGTTGGAAAACCAGATCCAAATAATTCGACCTGCAAACTAAATTTAGCACACTTTGTTAAAGCCGTATGCCGGGAGCCGCTTTGATTAAATGATCCCCCGCTTTTACTTTATTCTATTCGTATAATTAAACAAAAATTGTGGGACTGGACACAAATCCTTTCTATTCAAATGAAACTTTAATTATATTATTATTAGCTCGGATTTTAACAATTAATACACAACCGTTAATTTTCAAGATGGTTAAATATAGAAAGGTAAGCTTCAATATTAAATAATGGAAGAAAAAAAATGTAAAATTTAAAGACTTCTTATGTTACCAAACGAGATCACGTTTTAATGTTAAAAAAAAAAAAAAGAGAAGAGATTATATGATTTAGGTTTAATCTAATTTTATGTTAAATTTATTTAATTATATATTTATGTTGAATATATTTAATTAAATATTGATTCTTTAGATAATTTATACCATTTGTTTTTATTATCGATTCTCGAACCCTACGCTCGTAGTTGAAGTGTCAAACACTTAATCTTAGAGGACGAGGAGAGCCAGGCATCTGTACCATTACTGCTGGTCTAAGAAGTAAATTCGGTCATACTAAACTAATAAGAAGCGAGAATTCTATTTACCTTCTAATTTTTATTCTACGTACCCCATTTTTAAATATACTTTAAATTTAAATTTTTTATTTTTATTAAATACATCCATCCCTCAACAATAGGTTTTTTTTTATCCCTTAATTTTTTTTCTTCCTGTTTTCTTCTTCTTCCTTCAATCTTAAACTCAAATTAACCCTAATTAAGCCATCATATTAATCCAAAAATTATGTTTTTTTAATCTTTTATTGATTGAAAATAAGATTTAAAAATTTATTTCATTTGATTTGATTGAAATGCAAGTAAAAATAAGTTAAGATTTATGAAATGTATGTATTTTATAAAATTCAAGCTTTTAGAAAATGAATTTTTAAGAAATTTTAAAGATTTTTTTAAAATCAAATTTTCAAAAACCTTTAAAGCTCTTAGAAATCTTAAGACTCTTGAAAACGAAAATGAATTTTTAAGAGCTTTAAAAGTTTATGGGAAATTTATTTTCGAGAAATTTTTAAAATTTTTTTTTGAAAAGTTTTTAGGATTCTTAGAAATCTATTTTCAATAAACTTTATTTCAAAATATAACATAAATTTTGAACATTTATTTTTGAAATTAAAACAAAATTTTTGGAAATAAATATTCAAAAACATAAAAAATTAAATTCAATTGGGTATAAGAGAAAGAATGACGAGAGAAGAAAAAGAAAAAGGAAGAAAAGGGAAAGATGAAGATGGTAAAATTGTAATTTATTAAAAGATAAATTTGATATTTATTATGTGAGTACTTTTAAAAGAAAATTAACAGGATGGAAAGAGAAATTTGAATGATGTATTTAGAAGCCCCCATGAGAAGCCGATCTCCCATTGTTTTCAGGGGGTCCACAAAACGGTGATCTCTTCTAAAAGTTGAAGAATGTTCAACAGTTTGGAAGAGAAAAAAAAAGGTTCAGAAAATTCCAGTTGGAAACTTATGATCGAGCTGTTGAGTTGTTTGTTGTTGATCAATTTGATGCTGAATTCTGGCCCTATGACTAATAAGTATGACTACCTCAAGCTGATCTACCCCAACTGTCAAAAACTTGTCTCAGGAGTCAGGCCCCCAGCCATCTCTCTCACCCTTTCCCATCCCACTCTCAAGTGAAGGAGGAGGAGAATTAGAATTAGAATTAGAGATTTGCAAGATTTGGTAGGTAAAACTAAAATTGACATTCTTAACTTCTAATTCCATAAAGTCCCAAAAAAGAAATTTCATCATCAATTCCATAAAGCACAGCTTACAAATGACAGTGTTTTTCAGGTTACATATATATATATATATATATATATATATATATATTAAATCTTAAATTATATCATTTTTAATTTTGAGTGATCATAATTCAAATTCTGATTATTTCAAATATGTATAAAACCAATCAATCATCTCAAGTAGATATGCCTACTGATCTTTGTTTAACTCCAGGAAACTTGAATAAAAGATCTAAGTTTATAGGAATTAAGAGAGAAAGTTCTATATATGTATTTATCCAAAAACTCCTCTCTAAAGGTAGAGAAACATTTGGAACTTGGTTCATCACACAATTGCGAATGATAATTCTGATATATCCTGCCATGGAGTTACCCAAGTATATAAAAAAGAGGTTCTGAAGAATATGAATAAAAAACCCTAAGGGTAAAAAGTAAGAAGAAAGAGAGACGGAGAGGAAAAGAAAGAAAAAAAGGATTGAAGCTTCATGATGATCTGTTGTCCATTTCAAGTCCTTCAGCTGGTTCGACGTCTTCCATGATACTCTCCAATGAAGGCCTCCAGGAATCAACTTTTCCTGATCTTGCTTCCTCCATTTCCACCAAAAGATCCTGTAAGCTCTTTCCTCCATTACTGTTATTCTTCAGCTTCAGCAGGAACAACTCTAGCTCCTCTTTTGTAAGCACTATCTTCACCTTTATGCTGCCTTTCCCAAACTCGGTTGCAGCTTCACCAAACTCTTCTACTTCATCTTCTTCCAGCTTCCTTGATCTGGATGTCTTCATAATGCAATTCCCCATGATTTTTCCACTTCCAAAACTTCAAATCCCTCCCTGAAAAAAAAAAAAAAAAAACCCACTCTTTCTTGAGTGATCTTAGAAAGGAAAAAGAGTAGTCACCTAATGACTCTGATGCATGTGAAATTGTGAAAGTGAGTGACTAACTATTTATAGACATAATTTGTTACTAATTACAATTCCCTGTATTAATTAAATATATGTTCTTGGACTTATTTTCTTCACGAGACTTGATTTTTTCTGCATGCTAAGTGACAAACTGAACTGTCCACATTATAAACTATAGATTAATACTACTATGCCATTTATTCGTACAACTTTTTTTTGGGTGGAAATTTATTAGGACAACTTTATATCATATCCGAATTAAATGTACTCCATTACACACCGTGTTACAACTGTGGCAAAGGACATTATCTTTTAGACAAGCTAGCATTCCTGCTAGTTCTTCGTTGGATATGAATATTTGTCTTAGCATTTTCATATACTGTACCTTATATTTATTATTTAACTGGTTTAGTGATTTCATGATCTCAATAAAAAAATTTTTTTTTTGAGGTTTGATTGTTAAAACCATTTTTTCCAGGTTGAATTTTCATCCCAATGACTAATTTTTGGTTTAAAGTGCAAAAAAGAGAAGGATAGATGGACTAAAAATTTTCAAATTTTCTTTGCAAAATATAAATTATAATTACTTGTATACTTGATAGGAAAATGCCAGAAAGAATTTAAGAAAGAAAAAAGTTGACAGCATACTTGTCAGCTTTGACAGTTTCAAAGTGTGAAATATTGAACTTTACTTCAAAAAGAATATAACTAGTTTAGTGTGAACGTCTTTTAATTTATGATTTCTGGACAGAAATTTGACCAGATTAATACTCCAATATTGCTGCTTTTAAGTTTCCTTCGATTTGCTTAAAGAAGAAAAAACAGCATGGAAAAAACTGTAATTGCTGAGAAAATTACATTTTTTTTAAAATTTTTGTTGTTCAAAGATAAAATAATCATTCTTTTCTTACTAATTTTCTTTCCCAATGGCAACTACTAGGAATTTTTTTTTTTAAGAACTTTCTCTAGACAAACCAAAAAGGGGAATCGTCAATTGGATCAAAAGTAAATTTGGTGGAAAATGTTAGGAGGCAAAATATTGGAAATTTGGCATATGATGAAGCAAACTTTGGTTTATGTCAATATTTATTTATATTATATATAAGAATCAAATCCCCGACACTGTCACGGGCAAAAATAACTTCTTCACTACCTCACATGTTATTAAAGATTGTTGAAGTTTGATTTGAAAAATGAAAGTTGAGTCATATCCACCTGGACAATGGACTGATGACAGAAAACTCGTGTTCATATAAGTACTTGAATTTTAAAAAGTCCAATGATTTTTTTTACTTATAAAAATCAACGATGAATTATATATATATTTATGTAATTTTTTTCCTTTTCTTAAAATGTTTTTTTTTTTAAACAATATTGGTATACTCGTTATCTATAGTTTAATCTCCCAAATCAAAGGGATTAATGGAATTAACATATTGATTTATTTTATTAAAAAAAAAGTTATCACTTAGTTTATTATTTAATGTTTTTTCTTAACTCTAGTGGTTGGCTATTAAAAAACTTGACCCTCCACGTATTTCTTTAACATATCATTATCGATACCATTAATTGTTGAGCTTTGTCTGAATGAAAATATGGCAGAATTTACGTACAGACAATGTTCACCTGTCGTTACCCACTTTTGTTTTTTTCACTAATGCAAGGATTCTCCATTGATAGAGATAATAAACAATAATATTTTAATAATAATTATAACGACGTACTACTTGATTTGTGAACACGAGGCTACGTCAAGTTCTCCTTTAACTTTTATCTTTTCAGGTGGAAATTTAAGAAAAGTTAAAGCACTAGCATGGAAAGATTGGTGAAGCTTGATGGTGATTTTTATTTTTGGAAAAGTATATTAAAAAATTACACCTTTTTCTTCTACTTTTTAAAATGACTTTTAAGTTGAATAATATTATTAAATAAAAAAGTCTTTCACTCCATGAAAGTCTGTCAAAGATATCTAGAATTTCATAGTAATTTAGTGGCTATAGCATACTGTGATTGTGCTTCATGTTACAAGTTTCATTTATCAATATCTTTAATTATAAAAAAAAACTATTAGCTACTACAATAACTAAATTATGCATTATCATATTATCATTAGGAGCATTTAAAATTCTTATTTTTTTATATAAAAGTATTTTTTTGTAATTTTTTATTTTTTGATATTAAAAATCATGAAATTTTAATTTTAATATTAAATATTTTAAAGTAAAAATATTTTATTAAATTTCTAAAAAATTAATATATGACAAATATTTTAAAACGAAGAAAGTATTAGAAAACTTACAAAATTGAGAGAAAAGTATAAATTTAATTTTGAATTCCAAGGCAATATAGTAATTATATTTTTTCACTATTCCAAGCAGTGTATTGAAGTTTACTTACAAGAAGAAATGAAGCTCCTCTACTTTGTCAAATGTTTTTCTTGGGTTAAGTTTCTGTCAAACCACGTGGTCAGCATATCTCTAATAAATACAACAAGGTGTGAACATGGATTTTATGCTCGAAATCCAATCCGCAAAATTTTCTTCTTTTTGACTACGATTGACAACAAAAGGTGCCAACAGTCATCGGTCTATTGGTATTGATGTTTATTAGTTAAATCTTGGAGTTATATAAGCATTAGATTTTGACAATCTTAAATAAAAAAAATATAAAAAGTCATATATATATATATATAACTAATTTATGTCTTTCTTTCGCCATAATACAATGTTAAAAAATTAGTTAAAATCCTAAAAAAAAAAATTTGAACTATTTAATTTTATTTAAATAAGCTTATATTCTTTTATATTTTTTAAATAAAACTTTATAATTTTATTTGTATTCATATAAATCCTTATCTTTAAGGGTGTCTATAAATAAGTTATGGATCGGATAAAATATTTTTCATTTTTATTATTATTTTTTTATATTATACACATCTTTGTATCCATATTTAATAAATATTTTAAATTTATTCTCATCAGTATTTAATTAGTATAAATAATTTTCGTACCTATAAATTTTATAAAAATAAAAAAATAATAAATATTTTTTTAGCTTTATTTTATTTTGCATATTTATATAATTTTTTAAATATATATTTGTTTTAATTACTTTAAACTAAATTTTATATTATTAAATAAAAAATTAATTTATTAAATATATATAATATATATAGGGTTCGAAGAAAGTGCTATATTACTCATCCACATACTTGTACTCGATAAAAAAATTTTAAAATCATACCCCTCTGTTTTTATCTCCAAAATTTATTACATATCCCTATTATGGTAAAAAATTAAAATTTCTTGTTGGCTTTGAATAAGATTAACATTCCTACTTACCTCAAATAAAAAATTGATTTAAAAATTTATTTAAGTATAAATTAAATATTATGGTCTTATTTGGATAAATTTAATGATTAAAAGCTTATTTAGATACAAATTAAAGGTTAAAGTCTTATTTGATTGTAATAAAAATATAAGAACTTATTTTAATCAAGGAGTAAAATTCAAAAAAAAATTTATTAGTTTAGTCTAAAAAATTCAACAGGATTAGTTTGAATCCATCTTATTTTTAAACTTAACAGGAAAAATAATCCGCGCAGGGCAAATTTAAATAATGTAATTATAATCAGATACATAATTAAATGATAATTAGGTTCATAACTTAATTTTAACTAAAACTCAAAATTAACAAAGCGTTTAACTTTGACTTTGAGAAGATCCCATGAATTGTGTTCTATGGACATCGTCAGCTTGAACAAGTTATGAACAGACTTAATTTTTATTTTTTTGTTAATTTAAACAAATGATTTTGACCAAAATTTTAGAGATTGTTTTATAAACAAATTGATCTCGGAAAAAATGTATTAAGTTCCTTTATATTCATAACAAATATCATTTATAAATTGTTCATAGATTAATTAAAAGCTCGTTTATGACTTATTTATTGTTTAATAATAATAATATATTTTACTATCGTTTATTTTTTATATTTGATATATTTATTTATATTTGATATTTTTTAATTATTTTTAGAGATATTACTTTAGAAATAATAGACTCGTTTAATTTATTTATATTTTAAATTTATTTGGATATCATTTATTTATTATTTATAAATAATTTTTAATTGCTTGTAAACACATTTGATTATATATTTATAAATAAAATATTTATTTAATATTAACGAATAAATTTATTTAACTTAAACAAACAAACATCATGTCAAAAATTTTTATCCAACACGAATCAATCATAAGCGGTTTTAAAAATAAACAATAAAATTACGAACGAGCCAAATTCATTATAAATTGACTCGTTTACAATCTTAAACATCCATCAAAGATAATGATTAAAGAAATATGTAATTCTTATTATAAATTATTAGTCTAGTACTGGGATTTGCACCCTATGTAGTAAATGAAAAAAAAATTACTCCTATAATTCTTTTTTTGTTTAGACAATCTAATCCCGTTTTATGCTATTTCAGAAATTCTGATGAAAAAACTTGCAAATAATTTAATTTTATTGAGCCCGTTTCAAAGGCATTATGAAGGCAGATGCATGGAGATTTGGTTCAACTTAATTGTCTACACAAACAGCCAACAGGTATAATATGATGATTTAAAAAGTGAAAAACAATATTATTTTTAAGGTTGTAAATATATATATATATATATACACAAATTTATAAATGGGTTTAAAGCTCACGAGATATATCTAAAAAAAAAACCTTAACCTTATAAGTTAAGTAAACATAATATATATTTTAACAACCTCCTTCAAATTGATGATGGTTCGAAATGAAACATCTGGAGTTTGAAAACTAAATAATAAAAATATAAACTTGAAAAAGACTTTGTAAAAAGATCCACCATTTATGACTCATAAGAAATATGTGATAGTATAATGGTGCCCTTGTATATCTCCAGTTTGATAAAATAACAATTTATTTCAATATGTTTCATCCGTTCATAAAAAATATCATTATGACCAATTTGAATTACACTCTTACTATCACAAAAGAGTAGAATAAGAGTAGGCGTGTCAACACCTAAATTCATAAGTAACTGACACAGTCACATAACTTTTGCTATAATGTCTAATAAAACTCTATACTTTGCTTCAGCACTTGAACGCGTCACAATTATTTGCTTTTTGCTTTTCTAAGATATCAAATAATCACCCAAAAAAACATAATAACCAATTATAGAATGTTGATCATTAACATCACTAACTCAATCAGAAAAAGCACAAAGTTCAAGTTTAGAAGTTGATGAGAACAGCAAACCTTTATGTAACATTCCTTGCAAATATCTCAATATCCTAAGAACTGTAATAAAGTGAATTGTCTGAGGTACTATCATAAATTGGCTTTCAACTTGAACTACATGAGTAACATTAGGTCTTGTAACTATCAAATATATAAGACTACCAACCAACTGTCTATACAAAGTAGCATCATTAAGAAGTTCTCCATCAGTAGCTTTCATTTTGACATTAGTTTCAATAGGAGTATTAACAGTTTTATTATCAGATAAACCATCTTTAAAAATAAAATTAGAAGCATATATCACTTGAGACAAGACATATCCATGAAATGAACAATCAACTTCAATTCTTAAAAAATATCATAATGGACCAAAATCTTTCATTTAAAAATGTTTTACTAAGACAATTTTTTATATTCTAAATACCAAGATTATCATCTCCAATTATCACCATATCATCAACATAAAGAAATAAAAATACAATACTTTTTTCATATCAACAAATAAACAATGCTGAATCATAAAGACTATGCACAAATTTAGAGTCAAGTATAGTAGTACTGAATTTTTCAAACCAAGCATGTTGTGTTTGTTTAAGACCATATAAAGCTTTTCGAAGCTTGGACTCTTAATTAGTTTGGCAAGAAAATCCAAGAAGAGGTTTCATACTTTTTCACGAAGATCTCTATTCAAGAAAGCATTTTTTTACATCCTTTTGTGATAAAGCCCATCCTTGAATAGAAGCAATAGATATAAAAATTTGAATAGAAATTATTTGAGCTACAGGAGCAAATGTTTCTTTATAGTCAATGCCATATTTAGTGTAAATCTTTTTGCAACCAACCTAGATTTATATCTCTTGATAAACCCATTTGGTTTAGTTTTTACCTTGTACACCCACTTACAATGATTTTTCAAGAGATAAATCAATAAGATCCCAAGTATGAGTTTTCTCTAAGGCATCTAATTCTTCTTTCATAACTGCTTGCCAAAAAGGATTAGAACTTACTTCACGATAAGATTTAGGTTCATGAATAGAAAGAATGGTAGACAAGAAATAATGAAAATCATAATAAAGTTTTGAAAGAATTCTCTTATGTGTTGAATGTCAAAGTTTTGGGACAAACGGCTCTGACAAATTGGATAATGATGGTGCATGATTGTTTATGGTAGAGTTAGTGATGGGACAACCTTCATTTGGATGAAACTACTAAAGAGTTAGAGAACTTTGGGACATATGAAAAAATTGATTAGAGTCATTTAAATCAACAAAAGGATTAAAAAAGACAAAAGACTCATAAGAATCATTGGTAAATTTTTTAAAACAAGGTAATGAATACATCGAAATATTTTCTCAAAAAGTAACATGTCGAGAAACACAGTTTTTGTGCAATAGAATCATAGCAACAATATCTTTTTTGTCTAATACTATACCCTAAAAACACACAAATGGCAATTTTTTGAGATAATTCGTCATACTGAACTTTAGAAAGTGAAACAAAATATGTGGAACCAAAAATATGAATCTTAGAATAATTAAGAGTATTGTTATACAAGTATTCAAAAGAAGAAATTCCATCAATGACAGAATAAGAAATACAATTAATAAGATAAACTGAAGTAAGTGCAGCTTCTCCCTAAAATTTCTTAAGAACCAATAAAGATAACAACAAGGCTCTAGTGGTTTTTCCATGATATGATGATGTTTTTTTTCAGCAACACTATTCTACTGTGGTGTATCAGTATAAGATGATTTAAGAAGAGTATCTTGAGAAGCAAAAAACTCTTTTAAATTACTTGATTGATATTCTCCAATAAAATCAACACAAAAATATTTAATTATTTTAAAAAATTATGTTTTAATCATGGTAAAAAAATTTTAATAAATTTTAAATAAATTCGAACAATGTCAAAATAAATAAATCCAAGTATACCCCAAATAATCATCAATAAAAATAACATAATAACAAGAACCCCCACAATAAGTAAACGAGATGGGCTCCACACATTAGAATGAACAAAATCAAAAAAAGATAAAAAAATTGATTCACTTTTATTGAAAAGTAAAGCAAACTGTTTTGCTAGTTTGCAACTAATACAATTATCAGATGTTTCTAACTTAACATAACCTAACTTGCCACTAGATACCAAATATTGAAGTCTAGAACAAGAAACATGTCCTAACCTATAATGCCAAAGGGAAAAAGATGAAAGCTTTTGAATACTAGAAACTAATAAGGATTTTCACACAAAAAGATGATCAAATTGACCAAAAGTACGATGTGACGCATGTAGGTTTTCCAAAATAAATAATCTTTTAATTTTACGATATGTCCCAACCACTTTCCCCGTCAAGCAATCTTAAACCACATAATCACGAGAGCAAAAAATAACATCAAGACCTTGATCATATAATTGATCAACAAATAGCAAATTCATGGAAAGTGATGGAATTAAAAGAACATTGTTAAAAGAAACATTTTAAGAACATGAGACAGAGCCAATATAAGTAGCAAATATATTTGAACCATTAGCAAAATGAATAAAAGGTGAACAAATAATATGACTTAAAAAGTCAAAAATAAAATTATCAAAAGTCATATGATTAAAAGCTCCAGAATCAATGGTCCAATCCTTAAAATTAGTACCTGAAGTAGTTGACAAAGCATATGTAGAAGAATTATTACCCATAAAGTTGTTACTCATGTGAAAAATAACTATCAACTAATCTCTTGAGTTTGATCTGTAATGAAGTGAAAGTTAGTATTAAAAGTTTTTGTAAATGACGTCGTAGTAGCAACTCATATCATTTTATGCAAGCCAAATTTCTTTTTCAATTCTAGGCAATTATGCTTTGCATATCCCAATTCGTGATAGTAATAACATTTAATCTTAAAAGAATCCCTTCGTTGAGATGAGTCAAATGAGTTAAAGATAAAATTTTTTGGACATGCAACCACTATTAAAATAATATCATCCTCCCATTTGGATTGATTGAAGATGCCTTTCATAGTTTCTTCAGCCATTAATTCTGACAAAACAGCATCAAAGAGAAAGGACACGATGTAGAATAGAAGCACAAATAGACTGAAAATCATCTTGAATTGTGCAATATGACTTTCTTCTCTGTATCAATAATATAATTTTGCATCAACAGTCCATTTAGGTTCCAAAAGAACTAATTGGTCCCAAATAATCGACATTTCAGAATGAAAATTAGAAACAGATTGTCCCTTTCTCTGTTTCAAAATAGCAAAATCCATCTCAAGTTTATATTTTCGAGCAAAATTAGTTTGCACATAACATATTTTCAAAAAAATTCCAAACCTCCTTAGCGGTGTCAAATTTTCCAAGCTGTATATTAATTGAAGGAGCAACAGTATTAGCAATCTAAGTAAGAATTTTGCTATTATTAATCTCCCATTATTCATATTCAGACACAAAATTTTTTAATCCATCAAGAGCTCTCGGACATTTTTTATCACTATAACATATTTCCAAAGTCCTTTTCCTTTACAAAATTTCACATCAAATAAGACCAAATGAGTTAGTTTGTTCCATCTAATTTCACTGTAATAGGTTGTGATGATTCTAAGAGAGCCATGAGAGAAAAACAATTCAAAGCCAATAAACTGATCAACCTGTAACAAGCCAATAAATTGATCAATTGGTAACAAGTAAAATAGAAAAGTCAATTATACAGGTGAACAATCCATAACCAATAAAGTATTTAGTCAACCTGGAGCTTGTGAATAAAAGTAAGAAAAAACAAAGGCAATTCCAATTTCACAAAACCCAAACTATAGTCAATGACATAAAAATCAATTCTACCCAATTTCACAAAATGACAAAACAAAAAAAATAAATACAATAGTCATTTATTAAAAAAAAAAAAAGAGAAGTCAAACAATAACAAATCAAAATGACTTGAAACAAAAAGAAATAGCAGTCATCAAAAACTCTAATACTATGATGATTTGAAGAATGAAAAATAATATTATTTTTAAGGTTATAAAATACATATATATACAAATGTATAAATAAGTTTAAAGCCCACGAGATATATCTAAAAATAAAATACAATTTTATAAGTTGACTAAATATAATATACATTTTAATATAATAAACCTTTGAAGGTATAATAAAATTTATTAATATCTTATTGGCAATAATAAATTTGCGTTAAATATAATATATAATTGTTAATTTTATTAATGATTTTTAATGTATTAGGTGAAGATATTATTTTATATAATAATCTTTAAAAAAAACCCTAAAAACAACTATTAGCAAAATTCTAATAAAATTAATTTGGTTTTTGGCTTATGTATATATATATATAGTTTTTTGCTGATAATTTTAAGTTTCACATGTAAATGATATAACATGGAAGATTCAATAATCCAATAATTTAAGCTTTTGAATTCAAATTTTAACGTGCTTCGATAAACTTCAAGTGCCATTTAATCATCGCCCCCAAAAAATAACTACAACGTACAGCCTTTCGATAAAAGCAAGAGGAAATTTGGAATTTAAAATGAAGTGGATTTCGCTATCAACGTATTTTAAAGGCTAAAATTAGGTATGGGAGTGACTGGTTTCACATATTTTAAAGGCTGCCAACTGCATGTGGAAACACAGAACAAAATCTTTTCATTTGATCCATGAAATAACAACTGCCTAACCTTTTGTCACTACTTTGCTAAACTGGGGTTGAAAAATTTTATCTTTATATTAGACTGGAACACCGGAGTGAACAGTTTGCTCAGCAAAAACACCTATGCGTTCACTGTGCTATCAGCTATGGCGAAACAATGAAAATCTGTTTTGAAGCACGAGTGATCAATTTTGCTTATGTATCACATAAAATCCAAGGCTTAATTTCACAAATATATTAAAAAAATAAAAAAGATAATGGCACATAAAGCTGTAGGAGTTCATCTTTGAATTGGGATAGACTCGCTAGACACCATGAAGGATTCGGCTGTTTGTCCCGTGAATCGAGACTTTTTGGACATTTAGTTGGCTCCAGCACCAGCAGTAAGAGAAGGAAACAAGATAAAGCGGCTAAACAGCCCACAATCTAGAAGTTTTAAGTATTTTATAGACAAAAGCTTAGACACGTAGTATATTAAATCTCAACCGCAACAAAGACCTTCGGGCATTGGTGTTCCACCCATTCAAGCAAAAAATTCTCAGATCTCCCCACTCACTTGATGTCCAAACTCCGAAGAGAGTCAATTAAGCATGATTTCAATGATTAATCAGTTGCAAGTCCATGCATTTTGACATATTTTTAAATTTGATGTGAAATCAGTATTTTTCAACACACTAAACATATGAATTTGACATGAAACCTCAACAACTTTCTTTTACTAAGCTGAAAATCTTAGACACTTGGCTTATTTCAGTTGAAAAACTTGTGCCATTATACCGTTCATTGACAAGATATGCTTAGAAGATATTTCCTATATGGCATCGTGCCATTCAAAGCTGGATCAACTTACCATACCCGACGTGATAAGTGGCAAAACACCCACCGCACTCCCATCATCATGGATCGTGTCTATACGGTCCATATTGTTATAGACTTATAGTAACAGATCGTGCCATTCAAAGCTGGATCAAGAATTTTTATTCATGGACTGACACAACAGAGCCATCATATGTAGCGGGCTGACACATCCTTGCACATCACAATTCCTTTTTTTTTTTTTTCATTTGATCCCACTCTTAACATCTTTAAAATTTTCTTTTTAAATTGACTAATGAATAATAAATCCATTATTTTTATATAGTTTACTCATTGATTTTTGTGTTCCCAAATAATGATTAATGAAATGTTTATTCTCTTCTAATATAGAAAAGAAATGCATCTTTGAAAAAAAACAATAATTCATGATGTCTATCAATTGTTATTTGTACTTGTAAAATTTATTACCTTTTGAATTAATTAGTGTCTATAAAATTTGTTTATTCACAATAAAAAAATCATATCTAATTTTGAGTGTAAATCTAACAATTCAAGAAACATAATAATAATAATAATAATATTATTATTATTATTATTATTATTATTATTAAACCAAACCCAACCCAACCTTTACACGTCGGGTCAAATACGGCACGACACGAGCCGCGTTGAGGGTTTAAAAATCTGAATTGTGCCAGATACGGCATATATATCATAGGTGAACTAAGCCGACATGACCCAGCCAGGACCAAACCCAATGCTGAGCCATGCCAAGCCGACCCAATCCAACCATTTTAACCACCTCCATGCCTGAGTGCTCATACCATTGTTGTAATTGCTGGCATGCAAATTTAAACGGGGCACAGATACTGTGAAACATACGACTTCAGCCAAAACAGAAACCCAGTTAATATAAGTCTTCAAGCACGACTACAAATGGTTCACAACATTAGAGTTGTAACTTTAAAAACTTTAAACAAAGTATTTGCACACCATCATACTGTTTTCTTTCCTTTTCCTCGAGGAAAACTTAGCAAGTGCAGTAATATCCAATAAAAAAACCTACTACACACGCCGTCGCTTGTTCTTAAGGTTCTCGAAAATCTGGTTGACATCAGCTGCTGTGATAGCCTTTGAAGGATCAACTGAGCCCTAAAGATAAAAAACATATATATAAATCTTAGGGGCAGCAAGTTTGCTTTTGAAAGATACATAAATGAAGAATCTAATGATGCAGGAACATGAAAAAAAATTGCATGGTTTTCCCTAGAACCTACCTTGCAATATAGTCAGTAAAGGCAAGCAATTAAAAAGATATACAATCATTATTATAAAATATAAACAAAAACTAAGCAAAAAGAAACACAATCAATAACATACCAGGAAGGAACGGAACTCGTCTGTGAAGTCTGCAATGCCATTCAGAATCTCCATTTTTTCTATATGACCAAGATTGTTAAAGAAATTTAATTCAGCACCCTCCCTTTGTTGCAACTTTTCTTCCCTCTTCTGCTTTGCATTTTTTTCATACTCTGCTATTGAATCCTCCTTGTCAAGTAGATAACTAATATGCTTCTGCTTGTACATATCCAAGCACTTGTCACATCTGCAAAGGCCATCTCTCCAGTTTTTAGAAAGAAAAAGGGGTTTACTTTCTGAAACGAGTGATGCATCCACCCAGTCTACTCCAAGAATACAAGTACCACGTGAACTGGCAGTACTTCTGGACACACTTGAGCTGTCATCATTACGAGAGCTTTCTCCAATAACAAACTTCTTGTCATCAAATACAGATTCACAATCAGCATCAGCAACCAAATTATCCTTTTGGGAATAATCAGTGCACGAATAATTTTCAAGTTTCCCAGCTCCATCATCTTTAGGAGGGATGTCTTCCACCACACTTTTATCCTTGCTAGTAATAACAGGAGCAACAGGCTGCCCCCCTGCTGCCCATATGGTTTTAGGATATATAGTCAGAAAAGAACAAACCACTGAGCATGCCTTGCATATGAAATCTTCATATAGAGGCTCCCCTTCATCATCTCTAGGAATCTGTCATACAAGTATTTTCAAATCATAATCTATTTCGTAGTATCAATAACTCAAAAGAATAGTGCAAAAGCTGCTAAGTCTTTTTTTACTTCTTCCTCTTTGCTTTTGCCATATCGAAGCTCAAATTGAACTTAACTAATCAAGTAAATGTGCCAAATGAAAGGTCCTTCAAACTGATAAATGATCAGAAATAATATGTCACTGAATTTATTACTGTTTGTTTTCAAATGATTAGAAAACATATCCATCTTTAAAGGGACAAGTTCAGGCAAGAACAATGCCAGTAGCATCATGCTTAACATGAAACAGAACCTAAAGGAGGGCAGCAGCAGAATAACCACCAAAAGTTTGACCAGCTAAGATTCAGCAAGACAGCACATTGCAAGTAGTCATAATTAGTATAAAAAAAACCATGGCAAACATGAACCTACTTAACAGGGCATCTCTCTATAGATTTGCCAATGCTTACAGCAAAACTATAACATTGGGACATTTTATAGGATATCTGGGAAAAAACTAGTTAAGAAAAAACCATGATATGAAAATGTAGGACATGCACCCAGCTTACCGACCTCATTGGGTGAGTTGATACTAATATGCTCCTCGTGAAACCAGTCCTCACACATACAGCACTGTATCATCTCTACTTGTTCCTGGACATCTGGATCAGGATAGGGGCGATTGCAGGTGCAGTATACACCTTTGAAGTTGTGATTATATGAATTCTCGATATTCTCTACATCTTTATTTGGGAAAAGCTTGCATGAGAACTCTTTGAATTTTGAATTTCCACAATCACACCTAAAATTTCTCTTGGTCCAGAGCTCCAAAACCTTGAATATATTGCAACAATGAAAATCTCTTACATTCAAGTAAGCAAATAGAAACAACAGGATAGAATATTCATACAAAGAAAAACAAGTAACATAAGCACATTGTCCTCGACAGTCTTGAGCAGTGGACCACAGATAAAATTACCAGCATAACATACATAACTTATGCCCAACACTCAAGTAAGCATGTGCAATTTCAAATGAACCTTAGCATATATTACTTGTGTTCAGTACTTAAGTAAGCACGTGAACTTTCAAATGGACATAGGAAGTAATCAAAATGAATCTTTCATTTCATATGTTCTAACCAATCAAATATTGTTAAATCAATTCATAAGTTCTTATATAACATATTTAAAATCAATAACCCATTATGATCCAAAAAAATCAAGTAATTGGATAGATGATAAGAATATGGCTTGAAGCCACTCTCAACGAGCAGAGTTAGATATTGGAATGTGGAAACGATGAGCAGTGTAAATTTTAAATGCAGTTAATGCTGATCAAGCACCAAAGAGGTCAATGTTATTCCAATTTAAAATGGGGAAGAAAAAAAAGATACACTAGTTGGAAATATCATGACAATAGTAGGGATGTAAACAAACCAAACATGAAAGAACACTGCTATGTTCATGATTTTTTCGTTTATTTTTAGGGTTGTTTGAGCTCGATTCATGTTCGGTAAAAAAATTTTACACTATGTTCAAGCTCAATTCATCTAGTTATTAGAATGTTTGAGTTTGGTTTGGGATCGGTTTGTTTAAGTTAAATGAATTCGTTCAAGTTAAACAAATTTATTCATGAGCATGAAACAAACGTATTCAAAAACATAAAATAATAACTATAAAACACAACTCAAAAAGTCAGAGTCTGCAGAAAGCAAAAACACAAAACAAACTTCCACTTGAATAGATCATAATTTCAGTCATACCTTAAGAGATGAAATTAAGCGAGGAGATCTCCCACACCGTAAAGGAAAATGCAAAGGAAAATACCTCATGGCCATCATGGCAAGACAAGCAACATGCAGTGCAAATTCCAGCATTCCCATCAGGGGTGCATGTGAGGCAGGAGAAAATTGCCTGTCTTTTCATGTAACCTTTAGGATATGTACATTCATCGCCCTCATCTCCACCCAAAACCAAATCCGCTTCCTTCAGATTAAAAAAGTAACAAGTTACACATTGCCAAACAGCATATATAGCTCAAAGAAGCACAACAACAACAACAGAATCAACCAATAGCTAGTTCAATCTTCCTATACTTAAGAATCATTGCAGCTAATACTTTTTCAATCTAAATTTACAATAGAAGATATATTTGACCAATCTCAAACTAGCATGCTTATGATGCATTCCGCGCTAGTATAAAATTAACAACATAAAGCTTTATCTCGTGAAATTTTCTCAAAATGTAATCAGCGTTCATACAACAGTTCAAGTATTAAATATATCTCAACCGAAAATTCTGCTCCGGAAAAGCTAAAAGATTTTGATTTTATCACTTCTACCAAAAAAGAAAAGGGGAAAAATGCCCATGTCCACAAACCAGACGAAAAAAAAAAGCCCCAACTAAATTCAATCATTCCTGCAAAAAGAAACCCTAAACCGATAAATAGGGGGAAAAGACTTTTACCAGCTCTTCTTCTTCGATGCTCTCAAGATACTCGTTGATTGACATGGTCTGCTCACCATCATCGTCGAGCTCGGCAGCCATATTCCCCAAATCACCAGGGCCTTTAAAACCAAATCTCTACTCCTCGAACCTGAAATTGTATAAAAAAATGGAAAATATTAGCAAAATATTTCTGAGATCAAACGGATATTTCATATCTCTTTTACTCTTTTGGGGAAACCTAGCGTTGAGCCCGACAAACAGAAACCCTAGCATCGAAAAAAGGTTACCTTTTCAATCTCGCAATTAACAGATTTTGAGAAGGTTGATGAGTGATTATATTTCTGTTGAAGATAAGCGAGAGAGATAATGAGAGAGACGAAACATAGTTTGGGGATTGAGAATTAGAGATGGGAGGAGTTAGGGTTTTATATAAAAACGGGTAAAATAGAGTGACGAGGGAGTGTGTGCGGACATTTTCCCGCCACAATGTGTCCTCACCGGAATCAAATTACGTGGTCCGTTCCCTCCAATTTGTTGAATTTTATTTTTATTGTAACAAATTATCTTGGTATAAATATTCGAGGTCATCATATTTATTAATTCGAGTGATAAAAAAATTAATTTTTTTAAATAAAATTTTGATTTCAAATCTTATAAATAAAAAAATATATATTTAAAAAAATTTACTCATCTTATAAAATTATATTCAATTTGATTTCAAATTAATCAAAATTTAAAATGATTATTAAACACCAAAACATCTTAAACCAAAAAATATATATGTTTGAGGTTATTTATTTATTTTTCTTGTGTCTTGATTTAGGGAAAAAAGAAAATGTTCTTCTGTCCCAAACTGAAATTTATCGGATCCTATTTAGCTCATAGTCAACAATATGTATTAATATTTGTCGTAATGATTTTAGGACCGTCAAATTTAAAAAAGTTTAAAAATCGAAGTAAATGAAAGGGGAGTCACCATCAATCTTTATTAGAGTGTGATTGATCACCTAAAAATTTATCTTTTTAATAAAATTATAAAAACAGACTTAAAGTTTATTAAAAAAATAAATTTTGGTCTACGAAAAAAAATAGATTGGGTTAGGAAGTCGGTTACGCGTAGGAAAGGATTAGCACCCCCAAACGTCCATAAATTGGTACCATTTAATTATGCGCTATTTTCGATGTTTGATAAAAATGATTTTGACTTGAAATTTAATACTAATTCCCTTCATTTGAAAAAAAAAATTTTGCTAAAGCTCTTTATTTAGGAATATTGAGAAAATCTTGAAGTTAAATAATTATTTTAAAATTTTCTAACATCTAGGCAGAATTTAAAATAACTCTTTTCTCTTAAGATTTAACACGATAAATCTTAAAATGAAATAATAATCTTTATAGAATATAATTATTAGTGACTCTCCAACTTCTAAACAGAGTACCAAGAATTATTTTTTTCGAAATATTATTTTTATTTTATTTTATAATATCACAAAAAAAAATTTTAATGTATTATTCTTTTTTTTATTATAAAATATTTTATCATCAAACAGTAAATTAAAGAGAGAATAATGTCGATAATTATTGATGATAACACGCTAACGTATGTATGCTAATGGATGTCATGTAAAATGAAATACAATTTAAAAGTTAGGTTCTTAAATATAATGAAACCACCCCGACTCTCCAACATCTAGGCAAAGTTTATGTGTGACTGTTTATGTTTAAGATCTCAATTTATTATGATATTTTTTATTTATTAATCTTATTAATCTTATTATTAATGTGAATTAATAACTCGTGTGAGAAACTTAATGAAATAGAGTTTCTTAAATACCCCATCATTTAGGCAGCATTCAAGAACAAACCATTTCATGTGAGATTTTCACACGTATCCTTAAGGTTTTGAAATAGATTTAGGGTTTTGATTTTAGAGTTTGAAGATTTTAGGGTTTCGATTTTAAAATTTGAGGTTTGAGGTTTTGATTTAAGGATTTGAATTTTAAGGGGTTTGGATTTAAGAGTTTAAAGGTTTGGGATTTTGGATTTTGGGGGGTTTTGGATTTTATGGGGGTTTTCGGATTTTAGGGGTTTGGATTTAAGGGATTTTGGATTTTTAAAGGTTTCGGATTTTAGGATTTTGAAAATTAAGAATTAGTGTTTAAGGTTTCGTTTTTAAGAAAATACAAACATCTCTAAAAATTCCCAACATTTAGGTGAATTTTCGAAGCAAGTTCAATTTTTATGATTTTTGAAAACTAATTAAAAATTTCTTATATATTTCTTTTTATGAAAATTTATTAATAATAATTCCCCAACATCTAGGCGAAATTATTTCTTTAGGAAAATATTTTTTATTCCCTCCAACATCTAGGCAGGAAAAATAATAATTATTATTCTATTATTTTATTATTATTATTATTATTATCTTTAGCATTTTTAATATATATTTTTAATTATTATCTTACTTACTTTCATTTTTATTATTATTAAAACAATTAAAAAACTTATCCTAACAAATTTAAAACTTATCATGCATATATATATAAAAAATACTTAAAATAACAAAAAAAATTATATATAAAAAAAATTAGAAATTTCAAAATTTTTTTTTACCTAAACCGGACCCGTCAACGGTGGTTCGGTTGGATCGAAAAAGGTTTAGTTCGACGCGCTGTTCGATTGAGCCGGTTGAGGAACGATTCGGATCGGTTCGATCGATTCACTGGCAATTCATCTAAACCGACTAGAGGTTCGCTGAGGCAGGTCGATGGGTCAATTTACGCAGATCTCGGGTTGGGTTCGGTCCATGCGCGGATCCTCTTATGCTTGAAACGACGTCGTTTTGGCCCTATGCTTAAAACAACATCGTTTTGCTTCTATGTTTTCTATATAAGTCAGTTTTTTTCAGCTATTTCACCATTTTCACCAAAAAAAAATTTTCAGAGCTTTCAGTTCTCTCTATCCTTTGTCGAAATCCGGTGCTGTGTGTTGCATCAACCGCCGTGTAGGTCGCAGTCGAGGATGGTCACCGGTGATCAAAAATTTTGACATCCTCTTGGAAGCTCTTTTCGACGCGATCTTTCCAGATCCGATCTTTTCTTTGTCGAAAACGACCCCGATCGATGTAGATCAGGGTTCAAAGTTTTCTGTTCTTTTTTTTTTAAACTCAAACTAATAACCTTTCTTTTTTGTTGCAAGTATCTCTTTGGCACTTGGTTCTTCATCGATTCGGTAAGAACTGTGATTTCTGTTTTATGATTTTTTTATGTTGATTTTCGTAGATCTGTTTATTATTTTGTTTGGGTATTTGGGGGTTGTTTAGTTTTTTTTTTTTTGTCTGAGAGGTTGTTCGTAGGGGTGCGTATTTTTTGATGTTCTGATGAGGGGATATCCAAAAGTTTCAATCAGCTCTGAAATGAGGGAGAATCGAGTGTTTTATATGGTTAAAAATGATGGTAGCGTGTACTGATAGAGTGAAGGGACTGGATGAAAGGGTGGTATGATGGCTGGTGTAGTGGCAGGGCATGGGTGGCTTGGCAGGGTGTGGGTGGCCAACGGTGCCGTGCACGGCACATGCTGGCACTAGCCTTTTCCATTTTGTTTCTTTTGTTTGGATTTTTCATTTGTCTTTCTTTCTTCTTTTTTTTTTTAATTTTAATTTTTTAATTAATTAATTTTTTTAAATTATAAAAAATGTAGATCCGGATAAAATTCGGTATCTACAACTATCTCTCTTTACACATTATTGAATATCAGTAATAGGGTAAAGATAAAGACAACGATTTTGTCCGAAGCTAACTAACTAAATAAAAGCTATTGGGATTAAATCGTAAGTCGAAAACATAAGAATGACCAAGATTAAACCATAAGTCAGAGATTAAAGACAACTGAGATTAAATCGTAAGTCAGAAATAAAAATGACAGGTTAAACTGTAAGTCAGAGAAATAAAAATAATTAGGATTAAACCACAAGTTGAGAAACTATAGGAATGACTAGGATTAAATCGCAAGTCAAAAAAATAAAAACGACTGGGTTAAACTGTAAGTCAAAGAAATAAAAACGATTGGGATTAAATTGCAAGTTGAGAAACTATAGGAATGACTGGGATTAAATCGCAAGTCAGAAAGTAAAAGCGACTGGGGTTAAATCACAACTCGAGAAGTAAAGAATCGATTGAGACAACATCGCCAATCAAGAAATAACAAGATCAGGATTGAACTCGGATTAAATCACCAGTCAAAAATGAGGAGAGCGGGATTAAACAACGAGTAAGAGAAATACTAAGGATCAGGATTAAACCACAAATCAAAGAATAAAAAGATCGAGATTAAACCATGAATTAGAGAATAAAAAGATCGGGATTAAATCGCGAATCAAAAAATGACATTAACTTGGATTGAATCACAAGTCCGAAAATAAGGAGATCGAGATTAGACCACGAGTCAAAGGATAACAATAACCGAGATTAAACTATGATTTTGAATTAAAAAGAGCAAGATTGAACCGCGAATCAGAGGATAAAGAGACGGATTAAACCGCAAGTCAGAAAATGATGTTAACTTGGATTGAATCACAAGTCTGAAAATAAGAAGATCGAGATTGAACCACGAGTCAGAGGATAACAACAATCGAGATTAAACTACGATTTTAAATTAAAGAGATCGAGAATGAACCGTGAATCGGAGGATAAAAAGATCGAGATTAAACAGCGAGTTAGAAAATAACGTTAACTTGTATTGAATCACAAGTCTGAAAATAAGAAGACTGGGATTGAACCACAAGTCAAAAGATAACAACAATCGAGATTAAACTGTGATTTTAAATTAAAGAGATTAGGATTGAACCACAAATCAAAGGATAAAGAGATCGAGATTAAACCGCGAGTCAAAAAATGACGTTAACTTGGATTGAATCACAAGTCTGAAAATAATAAGACTGGGATTGAACCACGAGTCAGAGGATAACAACAATCGAGATTAAACTGTAATTTTAAATTAAAGAGATCGAGATTGAATCACGAATCGAAAGATAAAGATATCGAGATTAAATCGTGAGTCAAAAAATAAATGACTGGGATTAAATCACGAGCCAAATATTGATAACGACTAGGATTGAACCACAAGTCAGAGAGATAAAAGAAACTGAGATTAAATCGCAAGTCAAAAAATAAAGAAATTACTGGGATTAAACCACGAGCCAAATATTAAAAATTATTGGGATTGAACCGCAAGCCAAGGGCCTATATAAGACTGAGTTATGAGTTGAAGAGGATTAGGTACCCTATAGATCGACAGTTTCAATTTTTGGGAATGTGCTAACATACCATCTTCAAGGCCATCATCTTTGTTTCCAAAAAGAAACATATTGATTCTTTTTTATGTCTCATAAAAAAACCTTCTATGTAACTTATCAAGAGATATGTAATGCATGTAATGATTATGATGAATGAAAAAACAAAAATGTCGTCAACAAATTATATCATGCATTTTCATCCAAGTTAATTCAACTTGTCGTTCAATTCTTTCAAACATTAAAATCAGCTTCCTGTAATCTTGTCTTTTTAAATCTTTCAATTTTTGATCAAAAATCTCTGTTTCATGATGGACTCATTTGGCTTTTAGTCGCTTAAAAATCTTTTTTTTTTATTTTTTATCCCTTTTTTCTTCTTTGTCTTCAGTAATCAATCAATTTTATTTCATTCTTTCTGCTCTCATATTACTATTTTTTCTCATTCTTATATTGCATTCTTTTTTTGAGTGGTGCATTGATTTATTATGAACTTTATCAATCACTATCTTAATTCTAAATGACAAATGCAATGATTTCAGGTTTAAAATTAGGTGTGAAACAAAGTCAGTAATGAGGTATTTTTGGGTTTAGGAAGATAAGGATAAGCCTTTTGGGACACAAATAACAGTTAACTCAAAAATATTTCAAGAACCAAATTATCAATTCTCTAGATAATGAACATTTGAATGACCTTAGCCTACTCAGACCAAGTCTTTTCCAAAAACTTGTTACATTTACGATCTTGTCGCCTGTGATTTCATATGACCAATCCTTACCTCACATCTGTGACTAATGAGAACTCGTCCCCTAAAAGTGATCTTTTTTAATTCTGGTGACAATTTGTCCATTCGATGCCATTCTTTCATTCTCTAAAAAATTTTCTCCGAGCTCCACCTTCATTCAAGTTGCCTTTTCAGATTTTCAACTTAAATGATCATTCTTTGATTCAAATCACCCTTTTTCGGGTTTTTAAATTAAATCACTTCTTTTTTTTTATTTTTTTTGTTTTATATTTTTTTATTTATTTTTTTAAGTAAAATATTTCTTGATAGTGTCCGAATTTATAGGGTTTGGTAATTCACCTCCGTCCATTTCTACAAGGATCAGAGCTCCACCAGAATAAGCCTTTTTTACCACATATGAACTTTCCAATTAGGGGTCCATTTTTTTCTATTGTCATGCTGACATGGTAAAATCTTTTTCAAAACCAATTCGCCCTCGCGAAAGCATCGAGCTCATATCTTTTTATCATGTGCTTGCATGACTTTTCTTTGATACATTTATCCATAACTGAGTGCTGAAAGCCTTTTCTCTTCAATAAGATTCAGTTTGCTCGAAACGATCCTGAACCCATTTTATCTCATCCAATTTTGTCTCCATCAACCCCTTCAGAGAAGGAATTTCTATCTCAATCGGTAATACAGCTTTCATCCTATACACCAGTGAAAATAAGGTGGCCCCTGTGGAGGTTCGGATTGATGTTCTATAGGCAAGCAAAGCAAAAGGTAACTTTTCATGCCAATCCTTATATGTGTCAGTTATTTTCTCCAATATTCTCTTGATGTTTCTATTCACAGCTTCTACTGCATTATTCATTTTTGAGCGATATGATGCTGAATGATGATGCTTGATCTTGAACTGTGCACATAATTTTTTCATCATTTTATTATTAAAATTGCTAGCATTATCTGAGATGATCCTTTTCAGGAGCCCATACTGACATATTATCTCTCTTTTTATAAATCTACACACCATTGATCACGTAATACCAGCATACGAAGCTGCTTCTAACCATTTTATAAAGTAATCAATTATCACAAAGATAAATCGATGTCCATTTGAAGCTTTTGGGGTTATGGGTCCGATCACATCCATTTTTCACATAGAGAAAGGCCATAGTGGTGCCAAGACATGCAACAAGACTGAAAGAAAATAAATTTTATTTACATAAATTTGACATTTGTGGCACTTTCTAGCATAATTCATGCAATCATTTTCTATTGTAGACCAATAGAAACCAGCTCTCATGATTTGTTTGGCCATCATATGCCCATTAGCATGTGTTTCACAAATTCCTTCGTGTACTTATTCAAGTATCATTCTCACTTTCACAACATCGACGCACCTTAGCAAAATCTGATTTTGACTCTTTTTATATAGGATTTCTTCATCAAGCATAAAACTTACTACTAATCTTTGAATGATCCTCTTATCATTTTTTGAAGCCTACTCTTGGTAGTTTTAACACTTGATATATTGTACAATGTCATAGTACCATGGTTGTTGATTTGTCTCTTTTTTCACGTTTGGGCAGTGGGCTGGTGAAATTTTTATTTGTACTTTAATGGGCTGAATTCTCGTACTATTATTTAACTTAAACATTGCTACCAAAGTAGCCAAAGCATCAACAATCTGGTTTTCTTCTCGGGAGACATGCTGAAATTGTATCTCTTTAAAATGTTTCATCAAGTCAGTTATGTATTTTTGATATAACACTAATTTCAAGTCTCTGATCTCCCATTCATCTTTTAGTTGATAAATCACTAAGGCTGAATCCTCATATACTTTTAATGTTCTAATCTTCTTTTTAATGGCATCTGTAACCCCATGACGCATGCTTCATATTCAGTAACATTGTTTGTGCAGTTGAAATCTAACGTTACGATACATGGGTAGTAGTTCTCTTTTGGGGATATTAGCACTTCTCCAGTGCCATGCCCCATTATATTGGATGCCCCGTCAAAAAATATTTTCCATACTTCTCTTATAGGTTATTTATCTTCATCCTGCAAGATTACAATCAAATCTTCATCTGAAAACTTAAACTTCATAGGTTCATAATCTTCTGTAGTTCGATCAGCAAGAAAATCAGTAATTATACTCTTTTTTATGAATTTTTATGTCACATACACAATATCATATTTTGAAAGCATGACCTGCCATCTCGCTATCCTGTCTGACAAAAATAGTTTCTCAAAAATGTACTTGAAGGGATCTAATTTTGAGATTAACCATGTTGTATGGTAAAGCATGTATTGTCTGAGTCTACGAGTAGTCCAAGCTATGGCACAACATATTTTTTCTATTTGGGGGTACTTGGCCTTGTACTCTATAAACTTTTTATCAAATAGTAGATAGCATGCTCTTTCTTGCTAGTTTCATCTTTTTACCCCAATACACATCGCATCAATTTTTCTTGAACTGTTAGATATAAAATCAATGGCCTTCCTACAACTGATGGAACCAATACCGGTAGGCTTATCAAATACTTTTTAATCTTTTCAAATGCATTTTGGCATTTTTCATCCCATTCACTAGGATTATTTTTATGAAGTAACCTGAAAATTAGATCACATTTCGAGGTAAGTTGAGATATGAAACGAGAAATATAATTCTATCACCCCAAAAAACCTCTCACCTCCCTTTACGTACGTGGTGCTAACAATTTTTGAATGGCTCAAATTTTATCAAGGTCTACTTTTATACCTCTTTCACTGACTATAAACCCTAATAATTTTTTAAATTTAACAGTAAATGTGCATTTGGCTGGATTCAACTTGAGCTAGTATCTCCGTAATCTTTCAAAAAGCTTTATGAGATTAACAACATGATCTTTCCCTTCTTGAGACTTAGCTATCATATCATTAATATATACCTTTATCTCCTTATGCATCATATCATGAAAAAGAGTGATCATCGTCCTTTGATATATGGCACTAGCATTTTTCAGCCCAAAAAGCATGACTTTAAAGCAAAATATCCCTCACATTGTCACAAATGTAGTTTTTTCTATATTTTCATGAGCTATTTTGATCTGATTATAACCAAAAAATCCATCTATGAAGGAAAAAGTGGAGTGTTTAGCAGTTTTATCCATAATGATGTCAATATGTGGCAATGAAAAATTATCCTTTGGGCTGGACTTATTTAAATCTCGATAGTTTACACACATTCTAACTTGTTTATCTTTCTTATAAACTGAGACTATATTGGCTATCCATTTAGGGTACTTGGCTACTTCTAAAAAGCCAATGTCAAATTATTTTTTTACTTCTTCTTTTATCTTTAGTAACATTTTTGACTTTATGCGTCTCAATTTTTGTTGTACTGATCGGTATTCTAGTTTTAAAGGTAACCTATGTTCAACCACCTCTGTGCTAAGTCTTGGTATATCTTGGTAAGATCATGCAAATACGTTCATGTACTTTTGTAGTAAATTCATCAACTTTTGCTTCTCAATTGGTGATAATGAAGTATTGATCCTAACTTCTTTCTTATTGTCACCATCTCTCAAATTTAATGGATCAGTTAATTTCTGATGGGGTTCTAGAATTTTCTTCTCTTATTCCATCCATTTCAACAGATTATGAGATAAATCATAGTCTTCTGAATCAACATCATTATCAAGCTCGCTAATGTGAGTTAAATTTTTCAAAATCAAACCCGGTGTTATTACATTGGTCATCCATAATGTTCATTATTAGAAAACCTGAAAATGGGTATAATCACAAAGAAATATATATCGATCTTGGCAAGGGCAAAGAGAATGGTAACGAAAAAAAGAAAAAAGAAAAATAGAGAACATGATATAAGTGAAATGCATTGCATTCATCATTTTATTAAGATAATAAAAATAAGCCCATACACTTAACCTCCGCATGCTCTTGGGTAGAAGTAATTGGAAATTTTGAGTTAAAGGGTTCAAGGATAACAAAAACGATACACCATTCTTCGAGTCTCTTAAAAAAGAAAAAAGATCTCTTTATTTTGCATGACTCATTCATCTACTTCAACTTGAAATTACCAGTCCCTCTTGTTCAACATCTGTCGACCCAGGATAGACATGTTTGACTGAAAAAAAAGTTTCATACAAATAAGGGAACACTATTTTTTCATCAATCGAATTTTACCTTTTGAGGCGTGCCATTCTCTTTTTTTTCTTCTCCAGCATTACATTCTTTTTATCAGTAGCCGTAGGCTTATAGCCTAACCCTCATCTTTTTTTATTTTTAATTGAGCATGGTGCTCTTGCGATTCCTTGTAGAGCTTTCTCTAAGCCTTGTCTGGCTCGTCAACCCTTGTCAGCAGTCTGTTTGATCACCATATTCGTAACTTTTGATAATTGAAGGATCGGTATCCTTAACCTTTCTTTTATGTAAATAGCGTTTGCTACTTTAAAAGCTCTGAAAGAACATTCAATTGCTTCTTCTGCTACCTCAATGTAGAGAATTGTTAAAGTCTTTGTTACCAATAAATCTTTCTCACCATCCACACAGACTTATTTTTCTTCCATGATGAATTTTATCTTTTAATGTAGAGATAAAGGTACAACTTTGATCGTGTGAATCCAAGGTCTTTCAAGTAGATAACTATACGCAAGAGTTATATCTATTACTTAAAATATGACATTAAAGGTATAAAGATCGATTTGTAATGGGATCTTTATATCATCAATTATCTCTTTTCGTGCCCTATCAAATGCTCTTATAATCATATGGCTATTCTGCATGTGAGAGAGATCCACTGGAAGCTTTGATAATGTCGTCAGAGGTATAACATTAATAGATGATCCATTGTCAATAAGTATTTTAGCCATAGTGTGGGACTTGCACTTGACAATAACATGTAAAGCCTTAACACTACCACGTCTTTTCGGAGGGATTTCATCATCATTGAAGGTGATAAAATTAGGGACTGTAATATTCCCAACCATGTGATCAACCTTCCCTATAGAAATATTATGCTTGACATAAGTTTGGTTGAGCACTTTCAGCAAAGTATTCCTATGTGACTCAAAATTTAACAGTAGCGACAGTAAAGAAATACGAGCTGACAGTTTATTTAGCTGGTCAACCACACTGTACTCACTGTATTTGATGATCTTTAGAAACTCATAAGCTTTTTTTTTTTTACACTGGTTTGTTAACTTGTACTTTCGAGCTTACCACTGGTTAAGAATCTTGGCTTTCTCTTGTGTCTTCTTCTCCTATCTTGCCTTTCCTTTTCCTAGCCCTTTCTGACATTTTAGGAGTGTAAATTTGACCACTTCGGCTCATTCTTCCTATTTTCGTTATGTTGGCGGTATTTTTCACGTTTGGATTATTCGAGGTCATATCAGGCTCTGGCATCACTACATCATAATCGTATCTCTATGGGACTACTTTGTCGATCTGATAAGGGAATGGACTAAGAACATAAATGGTCATTGGTGTCCTAAAAGAAGAGATGATTTTCTCAGTTAAGGGCTCTGATTTCTTATCATAGTAAACAATTAGGGGTTTGAGGATAAAAGACTTGCCAGGACACTCGTCACCCACTGTATTCACACTATTTCCATCACATTCATTATATAACTCAATAATGGCCTCATCCATTAAGCTCTGTAATATTCGCTTAAAGACCTCACAACTTTGGATCGAATGTCCAATTATTTTCCCATGGTATTTACAAAAATGGTCAAGGTTTTCATGACTTTTGTTATCTAAAAATAATGGTTGAATCATGGCCATCTCATACAAACAATCGTACACCCGTTCAAAAGGGTTTTCACTTCATCCGTGCATCTTTTGATCTTCTCATATTTTTCCTTACCCACCATATTGATTTTTCTTTCAATGTGATCCAGCAAAGAGTTTCTACTGACACTTGGCTTGAATTTGGTATCAAAAGATAAAAGCCCATCATTTATTAAACCTTGCACCTTGTGTTTAAGTGCTGTGTAATTTTTAATAGAGTGTCTTGTAACCCTGTAATAATAATCGCACTTGGCGTTAAGGTCATACCAACTCGGGTAAGATGATTTTAATGATTTCACATAAGTAGGAACGATAAGGTGGCCTCTCATTAATTGAAGGTACAAATTGATGTAAGACATGAGAATTGGGTCAAAATGAAGTTTTTCTTGATTGTTATTATTCTGTGAGTTTTTTTTATTGCTGTTTGAGTAGGTTGGTCTGGTAAATGGTCGAGCTGAAGGTACAAAGGTGTAATTGGATGGTTGAGGGCTAAAGCTTGGTCTAAGTAGCAATTATTGGGGTGTTCGGTAATGATATGATTGTTAAAAAATTTGGTTTATGGCAAGGTAGTAAGGGGGTATGGATTATATGGGACAAAAGGATGGTGTGAGGGATTTCTATGAGTGACAGCATGTGTCTCATGCTCTTTCTTCTTTAAAGTTACTGTCTTTTTTTTAAGCCTTTCAATTTTATAACTTTTGATAGCGTTCTCTATCATCTCTCTTGAGATTACCATGTCAGAGAAGTTTTTCGTGGTATTCCCTACCAATATATCATAATACGGGGCTTTCAGTGTGTTGACAAATAATACAACTATCTTTTCTTTGATCAGTGGTAGTTAGACTTGGACTGTTGTATCTTTCCACCGATGCACATATTTTTTGAAGGTTTTCATTGATTTTTTCTCTATATTTTGTAATGACAGCTTATCTGAGCTTGTATCCAAGATATGCTTATACTGAGCAAGAAAAATTTTGGCCAAGTCTTTTCACGAGTGAATCTTGCTTCGATCTAATTGCATGTACCATTTTATTGCTGAACCAGTCAAACTATCTTGAAAAAAGTGTATCAATAATTTATCATTATGAGTATGACCCGTCATCTTCCTACAAAACATGATAATATGAGCAGAAAGATACCTTATTTCATCGTATTTTTTAAAATTTGGGGTCTTAAATTTTTATGGGATAACTAAGTCAAGCACTAGGCTGAGCTCATTAGCGTCAATGACCCCATAAATGTCACTACCTTCAACCGTTTTGAGCCTCTCTTCAAGTTGGTCATACTTGTTTCAAAATTTTGAATTTATAATAGGTTCTGACATTTCGTGAGACTTCTCCTGTTCAACAGGGTCATCAAGATTTGGCACCATGATGGGATCAACTGGGATAGGTCTCAAGTTAACATTCAAGTGGGTCAGTTGTTGACTTACAGAATGATTGACATAGTGGTATGACTGTGCACTTGGTGGCTGTATGTATATACCCCGAGGGATTTGAACCTGAACCTGAAGTGGAGTGAATCACGAAGGGTATAATGGCTCTTCTATGTTGACCTCATCCCTTGTCCTTGACGTGCCAACAACTCTTTTTCTTTTTATTGAACCAAGCAACAGTTGTCTTAATTCAGCCATTTGTGCTTCGATGCTTTATTGTATTTCCATCACTCTTTCTCATATTTTCTCATGTGCCTTTTCAATCCTTTCAAATCTGGTTGTATTCTCTTCTTTCATGGCTCGAGTCTAAGAATGAGTATTATATCTATACGAAATTGATTGATTTTGATTCCTCGATTTTGCTATCCTTGAACCTTAGTTTATTAACCATGAATTAGATCGCATGATATAATGTCGTTGATATCGTTATTAGTATTTACAATTATGCTTGCATGAAATGAATAAAATACAAATTGGGGCATTATCTTGGATCGATCAAAGCAAAAAAAACCTTTCATTAACCATGGGAGTCTTTATACATCATCTGATCATTTTTGCATTAAAGTTATAAAAATATTTGATTTGAGCATATTGTTCTCTAACTTCATACAAAAAGTGTAATAATCTTTAACTGTGACCTTAGATTGGTACAATCTCTCGTTCCAGTACTTTTACCTTTTCAACTATGTTGCTTGCTTTTCTTACAACCTTATAGATTTGAGCAGTCAGATGTTCAATGTATTGCTGCCTTCCTAAATTTTTCACTCTTTACATCTCTCTAGCATCCACCTTCATATTGCAAGTGCGAGCCTAATAATCTTTCCTCTCTTACCACTCATTCAAAATCTTATCTATGTGACTCTGATTGCTTATCAATTGAAGCTCCAAGTTCATTAATTCCTGCTCTAAGACTTTTTTCTCACTTTGTAAATCGAAGTTCCTATTTTGTTTCCTCCTTAGTTCAGCTTTTAGCTTCTCACTTTCTCTTTGGTGCTTTGCTACCTTTTCAGAAGCTCTTAAAAATTTTTCTTTCCATTCATGTTGTTCTTTGATGAGTATGGAGATCATTTCTTTGTTCTCTCGAGCTCTGTTCTTTCAATATTCCATCATATCTTATAGTTCTTTCACATCTTTCTTGGATCCCTTCAAAGGTCTACTATCCAACCTTAGTTTTTTTTTTTTTATATATAGATTTTACATATCTTTTTTCAATACTTTTCATTTTTTGGTCAATTTTTATACTGCATCATCTTTTATCATTAAATCATATCTCAATTGGTTAACCTGATCCATCATAGCCATCTTCTCTTTCTCTAACCTTTTTTTTTCAATCTCAAACTCTCGTTGGGTGACCTAAAAAATTGACGATATCGATACTAAAATAGGAGCTGGTAACTTTTTTGAAACATCGGTTGGTAGAGGCCTAATTTCGTAACCATTTTCATCTTTCAAACAAGGTAACCTTTTGTAACATTATCTGTAAATCTAGTTGGACTCATTCGATTAACTTAATTCTATGCTTTGATGATTTCACGAACCCTTTTCACATAATCGGGTGTCTCATAATCGAACTCGAGTGAACTGAGTCCATGAGTCATAGGGATAAACTGTCGTGAGTCATATTGTCTTTGAACCATAAGGGGCGTATAACTCACTACCTCTCGTATTCCTAACAAAGATACCCATGACTCATCTCTACAACTACATAAAATGGCCATCGAAAGCATCCATGGTGCCCTCTATGTTACATCATCGCTAGTGAGCTTCAAAAAGAATGCCAACCACTGATTTTTTATCCAATCTTTTCTCTATTCTTTAGCAATAAACTCCTTAATAGGACTGAAATGAACGAAGAATGGCCAAAATGATGTCTTTTTTTTCCCAAAATTAAGTAATCTAATAGTCTCTGCCAAAATAATTGATGAAAGATTATTCTTTTATCTAATTGTTAAAAAAAGTCAATCACTGATACTTCTATGTGTCCTAACCCCTTAGGAAATATCATCAATCCATACACAACCAAAGTAAATACCTTCAATCCCTGATCAATTTCAATATACTTCTTTATATACGCAAGCAGAAAAACTGATGGAATAGTTTCAACTCTGTTCTTTTTCTTCTTGTGTTTGTCTATCTTTTCAACCTCTACTTGCATGATATTGGCTAACTTCTTTTTATATCCGATAGTCTTATACTCTTTCCAATAGATCTTATATTGATTGGTAGACTCTATCTGGAGTAAAGAAGAATATTCTTCGATTGTGGGGGCCAAGTCTTCTTGGTTGAATACAAAGCATCGATAAGATAGATCCTATAATTGTATTGCAGCTCTCATCAGCTATTCATCAACCTTCAATGACATAAGCAGTGTCACATCCTCATATTTTTTGAAAAAAGATTCATTTCTCTCTATTTTTCACTATTTCCAAATAGCTTCTAATTTTGATATATTATTATGGCTGAGATCCATATGTATTGACTGTGGTAGCACCGATATGTGACCATCTACTAAGCAATCTCTTTTTTTTCTCTTAAATGCTTTCTGAATGGCTCTTAACTTCTAAGTAGCTTTTACACACGGATGACATCTTTTAAGTTTTTTGAAAGTTTTTCTTACTGAAGATTGATCCAAAATAATACCCTCTAGAAATATGATACCTATATGATGCATGTAACAAAATTGAAGATAATAAAATAATTAAACAAATCAATAATGTAAATAAAACAAATAAATAAAAATGAGTAAATGAATGAACAAGTATAACATATGTCATAACAGAATATACATAATGTCTTAATTTAGGTAATTTTCTCATAAAAGGGACAGCATGGCTCTATCCTAAAGTTAGACCTTACAGCTCACTATATGTCAGGTTAAGATTTACATGTCTAAAGGTTCTCAGACTATTCCTTACATTATCATTTGTTATAGACTAGTAAGGCTCCCTGATCATCACCCATTACAGGCTACTAACGAAAATGGTTCAATCTGAATGAAAGTGTTTCGCTAGCAAATGTAGAAGTTATCACCTCACGAGAACGTAGCTACTTCACTTTCTCCTAAAAGGGATAGTGCCCGGGTCTAGAGCTCATGCATGAATATGTAAAGTGTGTGCAAAATAATATATTAATCAAAATATCATAAACGTAAAATTAAAATAAAACAACAACTAATATACAATTTATCTTATTCATTAACACATATTTTTTTGAAAAATCAAAATAAAGGAGATTAAAATAAATGTCAAATAAAACCAATTAAATCCAACAATTCTTAATATTGCGTAATTAAAAGTTTTGGCTTGACTCTTAAATTAAATTTTTTAGTGGAGTCGCCAAACTGTCGTAACGATTTTGGGACCGTCAAATATAAAAGAGTTTTAAAATCAAAGTAAATGAAAGGGGAGTCATCACCAATCCTTGTTAGGATGTGATTGGCCACCCAAAAGTTTATCTTTTTAATAAAACTATAAAAACGGGTTTAAAGTTTATCAAAAAGATAAATTTTGGTTTACAAAAAAAAATAGATTAGGTCCGGGAGTCGGTTACTCGTGGGAAATGATTAGTACCCCCACAACGCCCATAAATTGGTACCATTTAATTATGCACTATTTCGGTGTTGGATAAAAATGGTTTTGACTTGAAATTTAATACTAATTCACTTCATTTGAAAAAATAAAATTTTACTAAAGCTCTTTATTTAGGAATATCGAGAAAATCTTGAAGTTAAAGAATTATTTTAAAATTTTTCAACATCTAGACAGAATTTAAAATAACTCTTTTTGCTTAAGATTTAACACGATAATTCTTAAAATGAAATAACAATCTTTATAGAAGATAATTATTAGTGACTCTCTAACTTCTAGGTAGAGTACCAAGAATTATTTTCTTCGAAATGTTATTTTTATTTTATTTTATAATATCACAAAATTTTTTAAAAAATGTATTATTTTTTTTATTATAAAATATTTTATCATCAAACAGTAAATTAAAGAGAGAATAATGCCGACAATTATTGATGATAACACGCTAACGTATGTATGCTAATGGATGTCATGTAAAATAAAATGCAATTTAAAAGTTGGGTTCTTAAGTATAATGAAACCACCCCGACTCTCTAACATCTAGGCATAATTTAGGTGCGACTGTTTATATTTAAGATCCCAATTTATTATTATACTTTTTATTTATTAATCTTACTATTAATGTGAATTAAAAACTTGTATAAAAAACTTAATGAAATGGAGTTTCCTAAATACCCAATCATTTAGGCAGCGTTCGAGAATAAACCATTTTATGTGAGATTTTCACACGTATCCTTAAGGTTTTGAAATAGATTTAGGGTTTTGATTTTAGAGTTTGAAGATTTTAGGGTTTCGATCTTAAAAATTTGAGGTTTGGGGTTTTGATTTAAGGGTTTGAATTTTAGGAGGTTTGGATTTAAGAGTTTAAAGGTTTGGGATTTTGAATTTTGGGGGATTTTGGATTTTATGGGGGTTTCAGATTTTAGCGGTTTAGATTTAAGAGATTTTGAATTTTTAGGGGTTTCGAATTTTATGAGGGTTTCGGATTTTAGGGGTTGAGATTTAAGGGATTTTAGATTTTTAGGGGTTTCAAATTTTAGGATTTTGAAAATTAAGAATTAGTGTTTAAGATTTCGTTTTTAAGAAAATACGAACATCTCTAAAAATTTCCAACATCTAGGCGAATTTTCGAAGCAAGTTCGATTTTTATGATTTTTGAAAACCAATTAAAAATTTCTTATATTTGTTTTTTATGAAAATTTATTAATAATAATTTTTCAACACCTAGGCGAAATTATTTCTTTGAAAAAATATTTTTTATTCCCTCTAACATCTAGGCAGGAAAAATAATAATAATTATTCTATTATTATTATTATTATTATTATTATTATTATTATTATTATTATCTTTAGCATTTTTAATATATATTTTTAATTATTATCTTACTTACTTTCATTTTTATTATTATTAAAACAATAAAAAAAACTTATCATAACAAATTAAAACTTATCATGCATACATATATTAAAAAATACTTAAAATAACAAAAATAATAATATATAAAAAATTAGAAAATAAAAAAAAAAATTTTTTTTACCTAAACCGGATCGGTTAATGATGGTTCGATTGGATCGAAAAAGGTTCGGTTCAGCGCACGGTTCGGTTAAGCCGGTTGAGGAACGGTTCGGACCAGTTCGATCGGTTCACTGGCCGTTCGTCTGAACCGACTAGAGGTTGGCTAAGACGGGTCGACAGGTCAGTTTACGCGAATCTCGGGTCAGGTTCGATCCACGCGCGGATCCTCTTATGCTTGAAACGGCATCGTTTTGCTTCTAGGTTTTCTAGAAAAGTCAATTTTTTCAGCTATTTCGTCATTTTCACCAAAAAAAATTTTTTAGAATTTTCGGTTCTCTCTGTCCTCTGCTAGAATCTGGCGTCGTGTGCTACGCTGACAGCCATGTAGGTCATTACTGGCGGTGGTCGCCGATGATCGAAAATTTTGAAATCCTCTTGAAAGCTTCTTTCGAAGCGATCTTTCTAGATCTGATCTCCTCTTCGCTGGAAACGTCCCCAATCGATGTAGATCAGGATTCAAAGTTTTCTGTTCTTCTTTTTTAAAAAAAAAAACTCAAATTAATAACCTTTCTTTTTTGTTGCAAGTATCTCCTTTGCACTGGGTTTCTCACCGATTTGGCGAAGACTGTGGTTTATGTTTTATGATTTTTTTTGTTGATTTTCGTAGATCTGTTTGTTTTTTTGTTTGAGTATTTGGGGGGGTTGTTTGGCTTTTTTTTGTCTGAGAGGTTGTTGGTAGGAGTGCGTGTTTTTTGGTGTTATGGTAAAGGGATATCCGAGCGTTTTAGCCAACTCTGAAATGAAGGAGAATCGAGTGTCATATATGGTTAAAAATGGTGGTAATGTGTGCTGATGGAGTGAAGGGACTGGACGAGGGGATGATATGATGGCTGGGGTAGTGACAGGGCGTGGGTGGCTAATGGTGCCGTGCACGGTACCTACTGGCACCAGCCATTTCCATTTTATTTCTTTTGTTTGGATTTTTCATTTTTCTTTCTTTTTTTTATTTAAAATTTTAATTTTTTTAATTAATTAATTTTTTTAGATTATAAAAAATATAAATCCGAATAAAATTCAATATCTATAATATTTAATAGTAATATTATCAAAATTCTTCTAAACAACCAAAAAGAGAAAAAAGAAATACTAATAAGGTACCATAGCATCACACTTAAATGGATAACATTAATACGTGGTTTTTTGAGATTCGATAACCGGCTGCTTTGCCTCCAGCTACGCTAAGATATGAGCAAGATTGGTCTTTATTTAATTACTCTTGGCTTTTTATTTTGGTCAATCAATAATTGGACCATTGACACAACTACGGTCTTGTTGGGCAAACCCACTCTTAAATGCTTTGAAATTAATAGTGTGAATTATTAAAGATTCGTTTGGTATTATTCTATGTTTTATTTTTTATTTAATATTTTTAAAATTTTTATTTTTTTATTTATTAAATTTAAAAATATCTTTGGATAGAACATTTTTATTTAAAAAATATGAAAATAAAAATATGTCAAAAAAAGTGATTAAAGTTTTTAAACTCAATATATTAATAATAATATAATAATATTTATTAATATATTATTTATATAAAATTATTATTTTATTAATATAATAATTATAACATTACTTTAGAGATTTAGTTGTAATTTATGTGAACAGTATTCATGCAGTAATATTATCAAATTATTTTAAAAAATCTTAAAAAGTATTTTTTATTTTCAACAATTTCTAAAACTTTTTAAAATTTTATTTTTAATTTTCAAAAACAGAAAACAAAAACAACTTACCAAACATATTTTTATTTTTAATTTTCAAAAAAATTGAAAAAGAAAATAGAAAACAAAAAAAAAAACAAATGACCCTTAATTTATCATTTTTTTAATTGGATATTTAGATTCACTAGTAAAATTTCCTACATTTTAAAGCTAAATATATATATAAAAAAAAAAGTAAACACCAAGTCCTGTCAAGTAACCATGGACAACTTTATATTCGGTATGCTTCAAAATGTTATAATAATACCAACAGTGAAATATACAAGAAAATCGCATTAAAAAGAGTTAATATGACGCAACCAAATTAATAGATAGCGACTGTGATTTGATTTAGGAGTTCAATTTAAAACTTTAATCGCATTGAAAAAAATACTTTATGATTGGACAGGAAAATAAATAAAAAAATTATGTAAATATTTGATTAACAAATGCGTTTCTTTTTTATATATATAGTTCTTCATTTGACTCTTTCTCAATTCAAGAAACATAACAAAATTCCATGTTGTTTAACACGTGTTTGGCTTGATGATTCCTTGTGTATAGAACACGGAAAAAAGATAGAAAAAAAAAAAAAAAAAAAACAAGGAAAAAAAAATGAAGGAAATGAAAAAAAGACGTGAACTTTTGAATGGTCTCTGTTAACAGGACACTGGCACGCTGACCCACCACCATCGAACGCTTATCTAGTAAAGAACATCTTAACCGTTCACATGCTTGACAAACTCGCTAGAAGCCATTAGATCAGATACCAACTTACGTGTTTCCTTCCAACATAAAAAGTGATTCAATAAATTAAAATTCCTTATAAAAAAAAATATTGAATTTAAATTCTATGATAATTATAATTATTTATTTTAAATTATTAAATATAATATATTTTATTTTAATTTTAAATTTTAAAAATTTATTTATTTTATATTTCATCAAACAAACAAAAAAAAAATCATCTTAATTAAAAATTTGGGTATATTATAAAATATTGATAGTAAACGTAGATGTTAATACTTTTTAACTACTTAATAAATTGTTAAGTATTTGCTTTGCAATTGAACTATAATATTTTTTAAGGATGTCATTAAACCTTCATTATCTGCATAGACTCATATAGTCAATGATTTTGTTATTTTTTATATTTTTAATTGTACAAAAGTTTTTGAATAAAAAAGTGATTTATGTATATAAAAGAGAATTTTACTAATTTAAAAAAGAATGAATTATCATAATAGTATCGAAATCATATAATATAATATGTCATCTTTATAGCTACAATTATAATGCTATCCAGTCTAGGGGTGTAAATGATACATTAGTACTCGCAAGCTACTCGGGTTCGATTCGAAGAAAACTCGAATTCGGTTCGATTATTATCGAGTCGAGCTCGAGCTCGAGTAGCTCGACTTATCGATCGAGCCGAATTCGAGTATTCTTATATCCGGCTCGAGTAGCTCGCGAGCCTAATCGAGCTTTTCTATTATATATTTATTTTTATTATTTTATTTATAAAATTACTTTTTTACCCTTAACTTAAAAAACCCTAAAATTTTATTTTCTTTCTTTCTCTCTTCTCCTTCAGTTTTTCTCCCCGTCTCTCTCACTCACCAACAGCCCTACTTGCGGCGGCTTTTCTTCCCGAATCCCACTCCATCTTCCAAGCTTGTTCCACCCTTTCGAAAGCCCTTTCTCCTCTCTCTAAAAGGCTTGAACATAACCCGATCTTGAACAGAACCCATTCGACGTTTGCAGCAGCTTCAACAGTTTGCAGCAGCTTCAACAGAACCCATTCGACGTTTGCAGCTTGCAGCAGCTTCAACAGTTTACAGATCTTGAACAGAACCCATTCGACATTTGCAGCAGCTTCAACAGTTTGCAGCAGCTTCAACAGTTTACAGATCTTGAACAAAACCCATTCGACGTTTGCAGCTTGCAGCAGCTTCAACAGTTTGCAGATCTTGAACAGAACCCATTGGACGTTTGCAGCAGCTTCAACAGTTTGCAGCAGCTTCAACAGTTTGCAGCAGCTTCAACAGAACCCATTCGACGTTTGCAGCAGCTTCAACAGTTTGCAGATCTTGAACAAAACCCATTCGACGTTTGCAGCTTGCAGCAGCTTCAACAATTTGCAGATCTTGAACAAAACCCATTCGACGTTTGCAGCAGCTTCAACAGTTTACAGCAGCTTCAACAGTTTGCAGCAGCTTCAACAGTTTGCATATCTTGAACAGTTTGCAGTAGCTTCAATAGTTTACAGATCTTGAACAGAACCCATTGGACGTTTGCAGCAACTTCAACAGTTTGCAGCAGCTTCAACAGAACCCATTCGACGTTTGCAGCAGCTTCAACAGAACCCGATCCCTCAACGTAGCCCTTTTTCCTCTCTCTAAAAGGTAAGCTCGTTCCACCCATTCGACATTTGCAGTAGCTTGAACAGAACCCGATCCCTCAACGTAGCCTTTTCTCCATGACATACTTTTTGAGTGCCATTTTTTTATTAAATGTTTTTATGTTAGGCTTCCAATTCATGCTAAAAGGTGGTTTAAATAAGAATGCCTTAATTAAATACCTTTATGAATGCCTAAATTAAATACCCTTATGAATATTGTGGGGATGCAGATCGAGAACAACAATGAAATGGGGCAAGGTGTTATAGCTATTTGTTAGTATTGATATTCTCAATTCTGATTTGTTTGTCAAACACTATCATATTATATTTTTATTTTTGTTGCAAACTTGTGAAAAGCAGTATGTTCTTTGTGAAGTTGCATTTAAATACTGAATTTTGTAAACCAAAAGTCTCTATATTATTAGCAAGAAAGTAATTGAATTTGGGCCACTTCAAGACTTGCACAATACGCTTTATCAGTAGAAAAACTTTTGGATGGTTCATATTATTTAACAAAAAAAAAAGGTCATTGGCTCTATTGTTTTTAGTCATAATCATAATTTGAGCTTCCATATAGTTCATCACTAATTTATTGGGGACTGTTTAATGTGAATACTTTTCTTTTTTATGCATATTAGATTTGTTAGAATATAACCTGACACTTATTTCTAATGAGATTGAGTTAATGTTATATAAATATTAAATAGGCATGTATAATTGTAAAAATTAATAAGAAATATTCATTTTAAGAAATTGATTTTAGAAATTGAAATTATTATCGAAGTAGGTAATCTTAAATTTATTAAAATTCCTACAATATTAGTATATTTTTCCAAAGAATAAAATTTTATACTCTTCCAATAATTTGTTCTCGCAACTTGTTTAGCATGTTTCTGGCAATAAAATTTATCGCACATGTTTCTAACAACTTGTTTGCATTATTGTTTGATCCTAAAATTATATTATTGTTTTGATTTGTCTTTTTTGTTTTTTGTTATAGGAAACTAAACATGTCATCAACCACACCAGATATCTCTTCTATACCAGTTCAGCCGACAATAAATTCTTTTACTAGTCGAATTGTGTCAGATGATGGTAATGATTCAATGAATGAAGCTTTAGATGCCACTAATGGTAACACAGATAAAACACCAATCATTGATGCCAATGATAGAGAATGTGATAATGCTGACCTTGAAGAGTGTGAAGAAAGTAATGAGAAAAAGAGGCAAAAGACATCTGCTGTTTGGTTAGAATTCAAAGAAGTCACTCTTTCTGATGGTTCCAAAAAAGGAGAGTGTGTCCATTGCAAGAAGAAGCTAGCAATAAATACAAGTAAAAGTACAACTCAATTTAAGAGGCATTTGACAACTTGTGTTAAGAGAAAAATTTTTCAGAATCAACAACAAATGATCAACTTTCAGCCAGTAAACACATGTGGTGATGTACAGATATTACCTGCTCTCACAGATGGCAAGTTTGATATGGTAAAGATGAGAGAAGCAGCTGCACATTGGATACTTATGCACGAGCATCCTTTTTCGATTATAGAAGAGGAAGGTTTTAACATGATGCAAAAACGTGGGATGCCTGAATGGGAAAAGGTATCACGCAATACTATTAAAAAAGATTGCATGCAAGTTTATGAAGCAGAAAAGAAGAAATTAAAGGCATTGTTGAAGACTGTCAGCAAGATTAGTTTGACAACAGATTTATGGAAATCAAGTAATCAAAAGATTGAGTACATGGTTCTTACAGCACACTTTGTAGATTCTAATTGGAGATTGCAAAAGCGTGTTATTAGCTTTGTTCACATACCTCCTCCTCGTCGCGGTGTTGAGATTGCTGATTGTATTTTTAAGTGTCTAAAGGAATGGGGAATTGAAAACAAGGTGTTTACACTTTCTGTGGACAATGCTTCAAGCAATGATGTGGCGATTAGAATTCTTAAAGACACTTTTTCAAGAAATAGGATGTTGCTTTGTGGAGGAAAATTATTTCATGTTCGGTGTTGTGCACATATCTTAAATCTCATGGTTCAAGATGGCCTTTCTGAGATTAAGAATGTGATTGGTGATGTTCATGAAAGTGTCAGTTTTATTAATCAAAATGAGGCAAGACTTAACTCATTTTCTGATATAGTACAGCAGTTACAGTTACCTGATAGGAAACTCATTCTCGATTGTAAAACACGTTGGAATTCGACATTCGAGATGTTGTCGATTGCAATCAAATTCAAAGAAGTGTTTTCGAGACTCAAAGAGCGAGAATCTCATTATGAATGTTGTCCAAGTCATGAAGATTGGGAAAAGGTGGAGAAAGTTTGTGAGATTTTAGAAGTTTTTAATTCAGCCACTAAAATCATCTCTGGAAGTGATTATCCAACTTCAAACCTGTTTCTGAATGAAGTTTATCGTGTGAAAGTGTTGTTGGATAAAAGGATGAATGATGAAAATGAATTTGTTCAAGCAATGGTTCGTAAGATGAAGAGTAAATTTGATAAATATTGGGGAGAATGTAATTTGTTGATGTCTATAGCAGCAATCTTGGATCCAAGGTGCAAAATGAGGGTGATTGAGTTTTGCTTTCCTCGAATGTACCCTGATAGAGAAGCAAAAGAAAATATTGCTAAAGTTCGAGATGCCCTTTATGAGATTTATGATGAATATGCTCGTGAGTATCAATTTGGCAATGAGCATAGTGCTGAAACTCAAGTACATGATAATGGTATTAGTGGTATGAATATAGAAGCTTCTTCTTCTGGTTGGTTTGAATTTGCAAATTATGTAAAATCAGTTGAAACTGCTCAACCACAACAGTCTGATTTAGATGTCTACCTAGCTGAGGGCTGTTTTATCTGTGAAGGAGATTCCACTAAGTTTCATGCTTTGGAATGGTGGAAAGCGAGCACTTTGAAGTATCGTATTTTATCCAAGATGGCTCGGGATATACTTGCTATTCCTATCACTACAGTGGCTTCAGAAGCTACCTTTAGTGCAGGAGGTAGAGTTATTGATACTTATCGTGCTTCTTTATCTCCTGACACAGTGCAAGCATTACTTTGTGGAGGAGATTGGTGTCGGAATCTTCATGGAGTGAAGAAGAAGAACAAAGTGAGTTTTTTTTATTATTATTTTGTTATTAGGTGACTATCATTGGTTTAATCTAATTTTTAACTATTATTTTCCTTTACTTTATCTATGTAGAAAGAGAAGAAATCAATTGAGATTGCACTCAAAATTCCCTAAAGTGAGGATATCTAATGTCTTCTATACAGGTATGAAATATTATTATTAAATACTTTTAATTTGTCACAACATTACTAAAGAAAAATAGGTAGTAGCTAGTCTAGATTGAGCTTTTTGCATTATAATTTACGAACCATAGGTTAACTAATGATAGAAACTCATGTTAAGGTAATTGACAAGATATTGTTTATATTTTTTTGCTTTGATTATAAGACAACTGACAAGATAAAATCCATGTTGATGCTAATGTTAAAAATTTAAAGTTATTGATCATTGTAATAATATTACAATCTTTTTCTTGCATGGGTACTTTTATCGTTATTCTTATTGTTAATTATAATTTCTTTGTTTTGTAATTATTCTTTTGTATAGGTTTATTGAAAAGCAATATGAGCCCAATGTTCATTTGAAGACATAATATTGTGAAGGCAGCATATGTATTGTTGTTGGTTTGTTGTAACTTATTTGTGAACTTATTTGCTTGGATATTTACTATCTTTCAATTAGGATTTTAATTTCTAAGTTTCATTATGTCTTATATTTGTGTGTTGTATTTGAATCATTTAATGAGACTTTTATTTGCTTAAATTTGATTGTTGTGTAAGTTATTATTATTATTATTGTTGTTGTTGTTATTGTTGTTGTTATCTTGAAAATATAATATTTATTAGGTTTGATAAAAATTAGTTGTAAAAGATCTCGAGCTCGAGCTCGAGCTCGAATAATCGAGTTTTTTTTTCGAGTATAAAAATCGAGCTTTTTTTTATATATTAATCGAACTTAATCGAGCGAGCTCGAATAGCTCGAATTCGATCACGAATCGAGTTCGAGCTTGAAAAATGAAACTCGATCGAGCTCGAGCCGAGTATCGAGCCCCGAATTGTGAGTCGAGCTCGAGCTCGAGCTTCTCATTATTCGGCTCGGCTCGGCTCGTTTACAGCCCTAATCCAGTCTACATATTGGTACAAAATTTTTAAACCTTTATTTAATGATGAACTTAAAAATCATAAATTCTTCTGGACCCAACCCATTACCTCCTCGATCACCACAAGTTTCTTATTAGTACGGATTTTTGAACAAAATCACGTGTTAGTGGGAAAAGACAACACGTGTCAACATTACATTTGCTAATTGAAAAAACCGCACTCTCTCCGGTCGCAGAGAAAGCATCAAAGTTTCCACACAAAATTCCTTGAAAGACTCGGGTATATTCTTAGGCAACATGCTGGTTGACGTTCTTATTCAAGCGTGAAAAATGGCTCTTGTGACATTTCTTTCTTTCCTCCTCCTTCTACTCTTTCTTCAAAAACCAACGACTGCTCACACTTGTTCAACATCATGCGCGGGCCGTGAACCAGAAGTTAAATTTCCTTTCGGGCTGAACGCTAATGGCAGCCGCAATGGTCATTGCAGCTATCCGGGCTTTGGTCTTTCCTGCAGCAACAAAACAGGAGGACTAGTCCTTAATCTTCTGGAATCCGTAGAATTCACCGTCAAATACATCGATTACGAGGCCCAACAGATACTGATCGACGATCCTGATAACTGTCTCTCTAAACGGTTCTCGCGGTCTTTCGATGAATCGGGAACTCCCCTTCACTCAGAATCCAGTTATACCTTCACGTTCTTAAATTGCTCTGATAGCGAAGTAGCAGCTAGGTTGTGGACAATCCCATGCCTTAGCAATCAGAATTATTCGGTTGTGGCTTTACAGACAAACTCTTCAGTGGATTCTTTCAATAGTTTACCGTATTCATGTCACCTTATAAATACCGTCACAATTCCATTTGATTTGTATAGATGGACGGAGGGAGGCTGGTTAGAATGGTACAAACCGGATTGTAGGTCATGCGTTGAACGTCAAGGGGATTGTGGGTTCAAGAATAGAACTAGTCAGGAAATTGGGTGCTTTATTAATCTGCCAAGCCAAGGTATGCTAATACTAACCACAGCTATGATTAGCGTTTAAATCACTTAATTTGGGTTTCTATTAAGATTAACTTCATGAATTCTTAGTGATCTACAGTTAATTGTTATCGTGACTAGAAATCTAATAGTTCTTGAAATTAGAGTATCGCTTAAAACGTTTCAGAATCCTTAATTTGGATCCAAAGTCAAGAAATCAAGATGATTTTTTTGGTTTCTATTTTGTGTTGTATCGGAAGCTTTTGAGTGAAACTTACAATGGAAACGATGAACAGTGTATGATTGATCAAAGTCAAAGCGTTAATGGACTCAATTTCTATCATCTGGGAGACTGGAAGGGTCTTGGGTTCCCATTGTTGCCTCGACATCCATTGGATGGAGCATTTTTTTCAACTTATTGAGAAAGCGATGCGGGTCATTTATTTAGAGCCCCCATATATATTACAATTTTTGTGGCTGTAGTCATTTTGAAATGCATAAATGTCGCCAGTCATCACGTTATGAAAACTCCTCAGACTCAACTGAATTTATTTATTTTAATCTGTTGTCAAAATTCACGATCTCTTGGTCAATATTGTGACAACAGAGTGCTTGGAATTTGGTTTTCCTTTTCCCACTGAAATTAATTTCACATTGCAGGTGGTCTTCCAAGGGGTGCCAAGTATGGAATTACAATTGGCGTTGGAATTCCGGGTTTCCTGTGCCTAATTGGGCTCGTTTCGTTCGTTGGTAGCCGAGTGACAGCTTTGGTACGTCGACGCAACCTCCCCAGCTTCGAATTCTCCACATCAATCTCCCCTTCACCGGCTATTTTTGTGGCAGGACTCGACGGACCAACTATTGAATCCTACCCCAAGACTAAGCTCGGTGACAGCGGGCGTCCTCCTAAGCCTAACGATAGCACTTGCCCCATATGCTTATCAGAGTACCAGCCTAAGGAGACATTAAGAACTATACCGGAGTGTAACCATTACTTCCATGCCAATTGCATAGATGAGTGGCTAAAGATGAATGGTTCATGCCCTTTGTGTCGTAATTCACCCGGTGAATCTGCTGGAATGACCCCATCTATATCTTCCTCTTCATCATCAGCTTCTCTCTTACCATCATAGACAAATTCTATTACATGCCATTTATCAGCTCCTGTGTATAATGTATGTAGTTTTGGGAATTTCCTGCTGTGTGCTTGATGGATTTTTGTATTTTGTCAAACAAACAAATTTCTCGTTTCAGAACATTAATTGCAACAGTGTTTGTCAATTGTCTTTGATTTAACACAAATTTGAAATTTCATTATATTATAATCTTGCAATTAACCCATCATAGAAAAAATTATCTAAGGGTCCAGAGTATGGATCCTATAAAAACTTTTAATAAAGCATCAAAATATTGAATTTTAATTAATTAATTGCATTACAGTAATTTTAGGTGATATTTTATTATACCAACAGTATGAGATCAAGATTGCTGAATTAATTATCTACATAATTTCCAAGGTCAGTCTCTAATCTTTCTCTTTTTCATTGGATTATCTGGGTAAAAAAAATTAAAAAAAAATTACAGCTTTCCACTTCGTACGCGTTGCTTACCAAACAAAGCTAGCACATCACACCAGTACATAAAACAGAGAAATTTGTTGTTTGCTTTTGGATAAAGCGATTCTAATGGTGAGAGTTACAATAACAACAATATATGCCAACCTCTTCTAGAGCAAAGGTAAAAAATGACTTCTTTCAAACTCTACTTGTTCTTCTCCTTCCTCTTCTTCTTTCTTCAGCCATCAAAAGGCTATGAAATATGCCGAACCAGATGCGGACCGGTGCCGATTCGCTTCCCTTTTCAGATTATCAGTAGCCTACCTGAGAACCGCTGTGGCTATCCGGGCTTCACTGTCTTATGCGAAAACGAAACCCAAAACATCCTAACATTTCCATCCGGTGAATTCAGAATCGAATCCATCGACTATTTATGGCAACTTATTAGCATAAGTGATCCAAGTAACTGCACCGCCAAACGTCTTCTTCAGGGATTTGATTACTTGAACACTCCTTTTCAGCCACTTTACGCTCGAAACTTCACGTTTCTCAACTGCACATCCGATCCACTGATTTTCCTAATTACCGGAGTATCACCAATTCCTTGTCTTAGTAGCGAAAGTTATTCCGTCGTGGCTTTACCGAATGATCGTTACAATGTCTCCAATATATTGAGTTGTTCGGAGATAGCAACGTTTTTATACCCGAGTTTGCGGGCTGATGATTCTTCTGACTCTCTTGGTGATTTTATCACCTTAACATGGAAAAAACCAGATTGCCAATCGTGTGAAAGCGTTGCAGGGATTTGCCAGTTCAAGGCTACTATGAGTTTGGATATGGGATGCTTCGATCCTGTTGATCCTCGTAAGCTTTAATTCCATTTTTTTTATTGTTCACTGATAAATTTCAGGAATGAATTTTGAATAAAACAGGTCAATAGATGGTCATTATGAAAAAATAAAAAGAAATAAAAAGCATGTAAAGATCACTTCCCATGTTAATTATGAAGTTTGAGATCATTCATCACTTCAATTTAATCTGCTTTTTCAGGATTTCTATCAAATACTATATACGCCGCCATTTTTGTTGTGGCTTGTGTCTTGTGCATCTTTGGGCTTATAACTTGCGTCCAACGCAAGATAGAGCGTCGTGGCCAAAGCTAACCCAACGCCGCTGACATCTCCAACTCCACTTACACTCTACAAGGGGGAAATGTTTTCGCAAAGGGACTCGACAAGCCTACGATCGAAATGTATCCCACGACGTTGCTCGGTGAAAGCATGCAATTACCAAAACCCAGTGCCGATGTTTGTCCAATATGTCTATTAGAGTACCAAGCCAACGAGATTTTACGAACCATACCTAGTTGCATGCATTACTTTCACGCTGATTGCATCGATGAGTGGCTTAAACGAAATGCAACTTGTCCTTTGTGTCGCAATTAAAATATACTACAAAAATATGCTTTTTTTAGTCAGTAACAGAGACTGTTTTTGAAAGCCGCAAGCATTGGATTTTAGTATGCTTTCTAGAGGATATCAATGAGAAAAACGTCAGAGGTCAAGCCAAGCTGCATTGTCTTGGATTTTTCATCTCAATGTATATTTTATTTGCAATTATTCTATACCCAGGATTACCAATTAGAATTTACCGTGCATTAAGCGCTTTTCTTTCTGTTTTTGCTTTTTCTTATTTTTTGGTTCCATTTAAATGCATGGGTGGGTGACATTGAATATCAACCATGACAGCATACCCAACAGAGAAATTCAAGATGTAATTGACCTCTCAAAAGGAAGAATACAACAAAAATCATGCAAATGCAAGGCATACATATGAATCCTAGATGCCAGAATCATGATTAGTTTATGCATTTATTCCCTGTATATATCTTGTTATCTCATATTAATTAATATTTAATATGGAATAAAAACAAGGTGGCTAGTCGTTCAAAATAATGCTATGAACAAGATAGTGTGGATGATTTGTTCGTTTATGAGAAGAAACTGACAAACACGAATTCTCTTTTTTTTTTTAATTACATGACAAATTTCAAATTAATGTACAAAATCTAACCATTGAAATAATCTAAAAATTTAACCTCTTAGAGTCCTAATTGTTCTTTTAACCATTTACGCTCTAAAATAAGAATATTGTAGTAAATCAGTTGATGATTATTTGTTCATTTAATTTCTTGGAAACAAATACGGCACACGAAATTAAGTTTAGTCAGTACCTTTAATGTTAAAAAAGAAACATAAATTTGGACTTTGAAATTAGACCGACGACAAATATCAATTAACCATTTGTTTCTTTGTTTTAATTTGTGTTTTCCAAATTACAAAACGGTGAGCACAGAATCAAATTTACCATATTAGCTGCTGAAACGATCATCTCTACATATTCTAAAGGTCAGCCTCCAATTTGTCTCATTAAGTTCTCATTGGAATTAATTGTTTAATGTAAGTTTCCTACAACTTTTCTGTTTGTATATACCCAATGCTAAAGTAGAGTTGACATCAGGTCGGGTTTGAGGTGAGTTTTGTTCGTCCCGAATTTAATTTATCCAATTTTTTTTTGTTTTTTAAAATCTGAATCCAACTCCGACCTGATATTATATAAATCGTATTCGATTAGACTCAATTTGAAATTAATAAAATATTATTTTTTTAAAATATAAATATTTAAAAATATCATTATATAAATATATATATAAAAAAAATTAAATAATTAATTAAAAAATATTTTTTATATAATATCAGGTCAGGTCGAGTTTGTCTAAAATCTGAATCTGATTCGAGCCCAGTTATTTCATAATCTTACCCGATCCAACTTGATCCGAAATTTGAATTTTATAAAAAAAATTCGATCCCGTAAGATTAAGTCGAGCCGAAATCTGTCGAGAATGGATTAAATTACTAACTCTATGCTAGAGCTTATTAATTAAATACAGAATTTTATCGTAGTTTCTCACGTAAGCATGGAAATAGAACCGTTAATTGGTCTCAATTCGTTTACTATTGTTGTTGAAAGTAATTTTTACATTTCAAAGTTACTTTTGATCTAAATGTAATGTTAAATAATTAAAAAAATTTTGAACTTTCAATTTAAAAACTAATTTTTCAACTCAAATAAACAACTTTTCAAGAAGTGTTTTGGAAATAAAAAATTACTTTATTATCCCTATATTTATAATATTTTATTATTTTATACATATACTTTTAAATATTTCAATTACTCACGATATTTTTTAACAACAATACTAAACATTCAAAATTTTTAATCACATTTTTTTCATTTTACATTTTAAACATATTCTTTGAACTTAAAATTTTTTCAACCATAACAACAATATTAAATTAGAAGTGTAAAATTCGAGGTTGGAACTGTGATATTGATTATCTCCTCGTTGTACCAAGAAGTAACGGGGAAATATCTTCTTTTTTGTTTTTAATTATACGTACATACACGACCCCGTTTTAAGTCCCACAATCGTATTATTTTATCAATCAATTCATCAAATTAGAAGGGTACAAAAAAAATTGAACAATGAAAGGAATCTTGTTAATGTTTCTAATTTCTTATCTTAGTATTTAATGTGGATTGAAAGCAATAAGAACTTCTATAATTAGAAATATAATTGATTCATAACGTGAAGAAAATTGTCCTTGATGGCTTGGATAAGAACATGAATTCGTTTTTTTTTTCTTTTTCTAATTAAAATAAAAAACAATACTATATACAGAAAAAATTAAAATATACATAATATAATTTTTTTTAATAATATTTTAAAAAATAAAAAATAAGATTTTTTTATTAAATTAAAAAGAATAATATATAATCCGGCTCTTGAACTATATCATTATTTACGATTTAGAACTTATAAAAGAATTTACAATTTGATACATCAACTTTTATTATATCAAATCATTTGTTAAAAACATCAACTTCGTTAATAATATGTTGATATAATAAGAAATCAACGAATAAAATTATGACACGTGACATATTTTTATTGATTAATATCTACTATTTTAGAATATAAGATTAAATGAAATAATTACATTATGTTAACATATATTCTTTCTATTCAAATCATCAATCGTAATCACATTATTGAAAAATAATTATTTATTATAAAATAATTAATAAATATATTTAAATATATATTCATCATAATTATCACAAATTATGTGTAATAAATAATTGATTTTTTTCTTATAACATAACTATATCATATGATTTGAATGAAAAGAACATATGCTGATGTGATTTATCATTTAATTATCGTATGTGATGAATAATAAAGAGTAAACTTTTTTTAATAACATGATTATGTAGTATGATTTGAATATAATGGACATATACTAATGTGACGTAATTGTTTGGTACAATTCTTTCTCATCATTTTATCTAACACTACAAGTCAATTGTGCAAATTATTTGATGAAAACAAAATTAAGTTACCAAATCATGACAAATAATATACTTTGTGGCCAATTTCAAATTAACCCAATTAAAAAAGTTGATAGGACAATTGAGAAAGAATCAATTTGTTTGCATATATTTATGTTTTTATGTACATATAATAAATAATACATTCAAAAGCTCAACAACAACTACAGCAAAACTATGGGAAGCCTCCTAATTGACTTGTTTGATTGGATTATCTGTCTAAACTATTTATCCAACTTAAAATTATTCTTTGTTTCGTAGGCCTCGATTACGAGGGAAGAATTAACAAATTTCTTTGTTAAATGAGAAGCAAATACCTTCAAGGAAAATGGCTCACTCAAAACTCTTCTTCTTCCCCTTCTTCCTTTTGTTGCTTCTTCAACCATCTACAAACGGTGAAACATGCCAGCAGGTTTCCTGCCGTGATGTAATAGTTGACTTCCCTTTCCGGCTAAGAGACCAACCGGACTGCTGCGGCAATCCCAATTTCAATCTCTCATGCACAAAGAAATCCCGAACAACGATCACTTTTCCTTTTAGCGGTGAATTTATTGTCGACGCCATCGGTTACTTAGAGACAAATTTACTGATCAGCGACCCAGAGAATTGCATTGCAAAACATCTCCTTCAGGGTTTAGATCTCTATGGCACTCCTTTTGAGCCACAATACCCTGAAAGCTACATCTTTTTCAACTGTTCCTCCTTAGTATCAATAGACTATCCTGCAATATATATTTCATGCCTTAGCGATACAAACTTTATGGTTTTTGCAATCCCCACAATTGCTTACAATCAGTCGACCTCGTTGGGGTCATGTCTAGAAATAGCAACGATTTTCGTCCCCCTTCCGGTTCAAAATTGGCCATACTATCTTAGTGAGCTTCTGTTAACATGGGAAGAACCAGATTGCCAGTCGTCATGTAACTGTGAAAACCATTCGAGATATTGCGAATTCACCGGTGGATGCAATGATTTCAAAAAGAAAAGTGGTATGTTTGCAAATAAAACCATGTTCTTGGATGATTTCTCATATATTTTTTTCTCACAGCAAGATTGATTATGTGCTTTAGTTACCAATAAAAGACCAATATGAAAAATCAAATTAAGAATGAATTGAACTCTCGAATTCAGGAAACGAATTTAAGGTTATGAAAACTGTAAGATTTTAGATACGCTAGTTTAATTTCATTAACTATAGTTTTTATACATATCTTTTAAATATTTAGTAAGTTCGCCCATTAATTAAACTTGATTTGCAAATGTTTTAGGTCTTTCAAACGGTGCCAAATATGCCTTAATTTTTGCCCTGGGAACACCCCTCTTCTTCATTGTGGTGTTTATTATTCATCACAAGCTCATTGTCCATGGTAATGATCAGCGCCACCAATCCACTGTCGAAATATCCAGCTTGGCTGCAGAGCCGCAATTAGCCGCTCGTACTGTAAATGGCCTCGATGGATCAAGGATTGAAGCCTATCCAATTACTTTGCTTGATGAAAGCTGCCGGCTTCCAAGGCCTAATGATAATACTTGTTCAATATGTCTATCAGAATATCAAGCCAAAGAGACAATAAGAACAATACCTGATTGCGATCACTACTTTCATGCTGACTGCATAGATGAGTGGCTTAGACTAAATGCAGCATGCCCTGTCTGTCGCAAATCGCCAGATCAAGAGTCTGCTTTAATAATCCATTCTACAGTACCCTCTTCATCAGCACCACCACCACCACTATAGATGATTAATTCTACAAAAATGTTTGTAATTATTTTGGGGTACAGTATATGTTTGTATTATACGTAGTGTTAATCTCCAAAATATTCCAAATTAATTTGTTAAGTCCCTCATTTACCGGTCAGCCCTCTGTACGTACAAACTTTTATCCTTGCAGTGTTATACTTTGATCATACATGGCGGCTGGAACCTTAATTTTCTAGAAAATGATCCGGCCTTGCTGCCACCAACCACAATCTCCCTCACCTATTCCAACAGTTGAGCTCCGAGAAATTCTCAAAATACTATAAAAATTACCTACTCTTTTGACTCATTTCCATTGAACCATTATAAATGGACACCAGGAAAGTTTCGAAGAAAAACAAATCATACATCTCTTTTTGCCATACGAGTAAGCATAAAATGACATCTTTGAACTCTTCTTTATGTTCTCTCTCTCATTTTCTTTGGATCATACAATTTATTATAAAATTCTTTAATTTTTCTTTGTGTACTTACTAGTCATGAAAGTTTGAAAGGCAAACATAATTTTTGTAGCTTTCATTTAGCACCATATGGCTCTCTTTAAAACAACCTACCTATCCTTATCTTATCCTTTCTTTTACTCTCTCTTCAACCATCAACAAGCGTTGAAATTTTCCGTGTTTCATACGGGAACCAATGGATTCGCTTCCCTTTCCGTCTCAACAACCAACCTGATCGCTGTGGCTGTCCCCGCTTCAATCTCTCGTGCAGAAATCAAATTTTGTTGAAAAAGAATGAATTTTATTGGTGGCTAATTAAACAAAAAATCCATGGCGCTAATACTTGGCATACGTCTATATTTTGATGATTTATTAGTTTGATTATGCACTCAGATACTATATGCAAAAAAATCTTTTTCAAAATGAAAAAAATCAACGAACGTTAATTTGATTAAGAACTACATAATTAAAGTTGGTTTACCTTTTCAAGGGACTTAGCAGTTCTTCAATTCCAAAAATTATTGTGAGATGTTAAAAGGCCGGCAGGAGTCCATTGGCCATTGAGCTATGGCCTTTGCTCAAAACAAATCCATCACCCTTTCATGAAAATTGAAAGGTGAAAAAGAAAAAGAAAGCAATGGCAGTCGATGATTGGGCTAAGCTGGACCCAAAATTATCAAAGGAGGTCCATTCTATCGACGTCAAAAGGACGGGATTACCCTTGAAAGTTTCTATATGTTGAGGACAACAAAAGAAAAGTACAAGGAACTCAACTCAAAAGCGGGGAGTTAAACCCGGTTCTGTTCAAAATTCTGTTCGGAGAGCGCCTTGTTCGTTTGAGCACCTGATAGAACCTTCTATCTGTCGAACACAAGAGATAGAAACGTCGAATTTTTGCATCTTCTTTCCGGTATTATTTTAGTTGTTTACTCTGTTTTCGTGTCCAAGATTTTACCTTAGAAATCTTAGTGTACTGCTATTTTAGTTTTTTTTTTTTTCATTTTTAATATATTTTTTCTGCATTTATCTTCCTTTGATTACGGTTTAATTTGGTTATTCTTCTTCTTATTTTTCATTTTATTAGAGGAACTTCTATTCTTCGTTTCAATGGCGTTTAGGCGTAGCCTTTCCTGCAAGATAGTAAGAGTTATAATCTTGTAGCAGCTAGTAACAGCTCAACAATATCAAAGCTTCAATGATAATTTACGTTAAATTTACAAATGTTTCATTAGTCATTTTCTAACGCGTACACTTGAGTAAATCCTCCACAAACGTGTTGCTAAATGGTATTGGGTTTTGGTCTTGCAAGTTTAATGTTAGTTGACCTTCCGGTTAACGTGACAGGTTGAATGACGTTACTTAAAATGATAAAAACTTATGAAATAAATAGAATAGTGACAAGTAATGATGAAGGTGTGGCGTGCCAGTAATTCCAATTTAGACATCCAAGATTTAATTGTTAACCATTTTACTTGGACTCCTTCCGATCATGATGAATCAAATTGTTTGTCTTTTTCTTAGTACTGTCAAGTCAGTGTTGAGTGATACTTGGCCATTTTTTTTTTTATAATACCACTTGTCGAAGAAAATTGCCTTGGCCAATTTTTTATAAAATAGGATGTGGTTGGTTGGTTTCATCTCAAATCGGAATTTTGTTATGTTTTTTTTTTCTTCTAAAGAGAAAAGATGGGAAAGATTTGTCCTTCATCTTTATTTAAAAAGAGATGCATTTAAGATAATTTTAAACATGTTATCATTGATAAAATTTAAATTAAAAATTTTTTTATTAAAATAAATAAATTTTAATCAATTAAATTAATTAATTATTAATTAAATTATTTTATTTTCGTTAAAATATTTATTTATCAAGGGCAGAACTTAGATAGAGTTTTTTAATTATTTTTTCTGAAGTTATCCCATAAAAATTTAACACTTCATCTTCTATTCTCTTTTTTTTTTTTCTTTACTTCTAATTAACCCATTAACACTGAACCAAAACCTTAATTTTTTTTCTTTTGAATAATTAAAACTCACGGGCGCTATTGCTTAAAAAAAATTCATTATAGTTAATCCAGTCAAGAAAAATATGATTTACTTTGGAATTTTGATTAGATTTTTTCTTAAAAAAAAAAAGCATGTGATTGTGTATTATTTTAGTTTTGATTGGTTTTTACTTTGGAGTTTTGATTTTTGTAATTTGATTGGCTGTTAATGTTTGTTTCTTCTTTTTGGGCATTTGATTTTATTCATATGATTTTTTTGTGTGTTGATTTTCATTTTTAATTTTGATTTTTTAAAGGCTCTTAGAATATTATTGAATATTAATTTTTGGCCTCGAAAACGTTATTCAAGATTAGTTAATATATTTTTATTTATAATAACTTTGTGTTAAATATAATCATTAATAATTTCATTAATGACTTTCAATACAGTTAATATAATATTTTTATATAAGAATTTTAAAAAAATATTTAAAAATATTCATTAACAAAAATTCTTATAATTAAAAAATAAGTTTTGAAAATTTTTCTCGAAAATGCTATAATTGATAATTATACTTTCTGTCTCAAAATATTTATTATATATTAATTTTTACGGAGTTAAAAAAAATTTATTTTTAATATATTTAACATTAGAATTAATTTTTTTATAAAATTAAAGTTTCATAATTTTTAATGTCAAAAAGTTTAAAAAAATCATAAAAAATAGAATTTTTAAATACTGAAAAAAGACATAATTTTAAAATATTTAAAAAAATAGATAAAAGGAAATGAAAAAAAGAAGTACAAATTTTAATCTTTATCGAAATACTTGAAACTATACTTTGAATTTATCTATAGTTATATCTATTTATATATGAATGCCTTAAATCCAACGTCTCACCCATAATTTTTTAATTCAATGAGCCGCGTCTGGTTAACAGTTAAAGATTTTTATGAATCAATTTGACGAACAGTTAGCAGACAGTAAGGACCATAAAAGACAGCCAAAAGCAATTCGATCTCACTTTCCTCCCCCCTACCTTCCTCCTTTTGCCTCATTTATTTTGTTCATTTCTCCCTCGCTCGCCCTCCTTCAATCTCCATTTCCTCCTGCCCCCTAAGCCTTCCTACCAACCAACCAACCAACCACCCACATGCATAATTTGCTTTTCCGGTTAACATATAAATTGAATATTCGTTTGGATTTAGGTTGATCTGCTTTGGGCATTTATGAATTATTTTATGTTTGAACTTTGCTTAAATTGCTTATAGATGATTAAAATTTTGTTTATTTTCCATTGATTGCCTCAGAAAAAAAAAAAAAAAACCTTTTTATGAGTTTTAACAAAAAAAAAAAAGAATATAAATATCAAAGAAGTTAATCATTTATCATTAAAATCATTAATAAATTTACAAAAATAAATATTTATTATTTAATATGATATGTAATAAATAATTTATTTTTTAATAATAATTCTATGCTATAATTTAAATTAAATAAATATATATTGATGTAAAATAATTTTGTCATACAATTTTTTTCTTTTTTGTAATCAGCGACGGATTCACGTTGTTTCCAAAAAGTTTGAAAGCGTGATTCTCGGTCCAGTAATGCCTTTCTTTAGCATGGATCGAGTTTGAGGGAGAAAAAAAAAAGAATATTATGAATATAAAAATATCAATATGTTTTAATAGGTCATATAGATAATATAAAATATTGAGCTGTGATCTCAATTATTGTGTTATTTTATATGATTCTATATCTTGTAGGTTGAGATATGTTAATTGATCATCATTTTAATTTTTTATTCAACAGGGACAGCAAATAAAAAAATTTGACATTTAAGAAATGAAAATTTAGTTTATGTACAAATAAAATTAAAAAGCATAAATAATTATTTTTATACTTCAAGTAATGTTGATGATAAGAAGAAAATTATGTAATTAATATTTATTAATTTCTATTAAAGTTTACAAATTTTATTTTTTAAAATTTTATTATTTTATTACAATAATAGTCAAAATTAAGTTAATTTGACCACAACACTATAATTTTTTGTGATACAAAAGAAATAAGAAAAGGAGAAACCTAAAAAACAATTAACGAACCAGACATGAGATATCAAATTAAATGATATTATTTTATTATTTTCGTTACAAAATAGTTTCGTATTTATATATTATTCTTAAACAATATTAAAAAATATAATATCATTTTTTTTTTATTTTCCAATTACAAATTTTCTTTTATAAAAAAAGTACATGCGTTGTGATTCACAGCATTGACTTGCAAAATGGTAAAAGAAAATGTCATTTTGACGTGAACATTTACCGACCGGCTTTTGTGTCGTTAAGTGGATCAAAGCTAAAAAAAAAAAAAAGTACATCATTTGTTTGTGTTACTTATTTTTTGTAAAGTGAAATACAAAAACATTAAATAGAAAAGAAAAATATGTTAGGAAAAAAATAAAATTTTTAATATACGTAAAGCTTAAAAAAATAAAATAAAATAAAATTGTAATTACTTAATAGTATCTCAGTATATGACATTATAAAACCAATAACGTGTAATCTTTAAAGTAAATTTTTAATAAATTTTTGAAAATTTGAAATTTAATTTAAAGATTATGGTTAAATTAAAATGTAAATAACATATAAAATTTTGGATTTTATTAAAAATGCAAATAATTTTTTTAAGGTTATACATTTTTATTTTTTTGTAAGTATTTTTTATAAATTAAATCATGCAAATAAGAAAATTTTAATAAAATATTAAATGTTTATACCATCAAAATTCTATTTATACTAAAATAAAATTGATAATTGTAATTTCATATAATAAAAAAACATAAGTTTATTTTTTTTCCAAATAAAATTCAAAAGTTTATTTGACTTAAAAGTTATTTTATTTTCTCTTGTAACAAAATTTAACAAAAATAATAGATTAGTAAAAAAATTTCAAAGAAAAAAATTAGAATGAATTTCGATCTCGAGCTTATTTAAAGATGACAATGAGTAAGATCATAATAAATTTTTATTTATTTTAAATTTGATCTGATCAAATAATTTTTTTATTTTTTATATTTAAATTTGATCTAATATGATATTATATAAATTCGATTTAAATTTTATAAAAATATTATTTTTTTAAATATAAAATATTAATTTTAATGTAAACATAAAATTAAATAAATATTAAAATATATATCAATATAAAATAAAATAATTAATTAAAAAATAATTATATATATTAAATTAAATAAATTTATTTAAAATTTGACTCTAATTTTATTTTACAATTATTCAATCCAAAACTTAAGTTACAAAAAAATCAACCTTGTCGAAACGCGTTGAACACGAATTGGACTGCCATTTCTCTGTTAACCACAAATGCTGTCCGTCACACCGCAGATCCAGCCCGGTCCTCTCTCTTTCTCGAGTCTCTTTCACTCGAGACTTTGAACTTCTCTTCTTGTCCGCAAGTAGCTACAAAATTAATGCCTCAGCCTTGCACATAAAATAAGAATAAATAAATAAATGAATTTTAAAAAAGGGCGTTTTTCAGTTTGCCGGTTACCCACGGCCACTTAATTATTTTTGGCATTATAAACTCACAATTTTTCTTCTCCACATTCAGCCCTGAGATCCTTCCATTTATATTTATATATATTTGAAAGAAAGAATATATAACAAAGAAAGTCTCGCGAATCTGATTCCGACTCTTTTGATCAAATGGCTGAGAAGAGTTATATAGTAAAAGTAGAGGAAGGAAAGGCCGCCAGCGATGGAAAACCGTCGATCGGCCCTGTTTATCGCAGTTGCTTTGCGGAGAATGGATTCCCTGCTCCGGTTCCTGGAATGGAGAGTTGTTGGGACATTTTCTGGTTAAGTTTTAGCTTTTTCTCTTTTTTACGTTAAGCTTTTGCTTGGTTGCTTAAAAAATACGGAAAATAGGAGAAGGTTTGACTTTTTTTTTGGTTTGATTTCAGTTGAGTTTGGAAATAATTGCTAACTTTTGAATTTCCGCTTTTGTTTATTATTATTATTTTAAGTTCAGTAGTAGATTTGTTAAGTTTGATTATGTACTTTCATTTCAGATTCAAGAAACAGTACTTTTAGGGATCATAAGATTTAATTATATTAAGATGGAAACGCCTAATATTTGAAAATTTTGAACTTGAACGTTCTGAAAGGAGCAAGGTACTGAGATTTCCATGCTTCTGGTTGAAAGATCGATGACTTTCATTCATCTCTCAGTCTAAAACTGTAAAATTAAAATTTAAATACCTAATATCAGTAATTATTTCTATTTTTGGTGCTCATGGGATCTGGAGAATAGAAGTTTTTGCCAACTTATAACTTAGCCTAAGTCATGGATGCGGAATTTGAATTTACTATGCTACGAAAGGCTGATGTTCTAGTTGAAAGATACTGAGTTTTTCTTGCTTCTAGTTGAAATATCGATGACTTTCATTCAACTCATTCTAATCCTGTAAAATTAAAATTTAAATGTTTAATAGTAGTAATTATTTCTATTTTTGGTGCTTGTGGGATGCGGAGATTAGAACTTTTTGCTAACTTATAACTTAGCTTATGTCACGGATGCAGACTGATTGAACTTGTTAACTAACTATAAGACAGTGATAGCTCGTATTTATTATGCTGGGAAAGACTGATGTTCTATTTGGCGATAATGGCTTGTGTTTCATCTTCTCCTTGCAGCATGTCAGTTGAAAAATATCCTAACAACCCTATGCTTGGTCGCCGGCAGATTGTGAATGGGAAAGTATGTTGCCACTGGAGATTTTTTTCTTGTTTTGGTTGTTATTACTTGCGCATTCTGTTTGTACTGCTGCCTTTGACTTTTAGTTTGTTGATCTAAATTGCTATGCTTTGACTGTAGGCCGGAAAATATGTGTGGCAAACTTACAAAGAAGTTTATGACATTGTAATAAAAGTTGGAAATTCCATCCGAAGTTGTGGTGTTGAGGAAGTAATGTTCTAATTTTTTCATTGTAAAATCATTGTTAAAATTTTTATAACAAAAATACTATTTCTGTGATCATTGTCCAGAGCCACAATTTATGTACATTTTACAAATTTTATGCTTTTTATTCTTTCTTACAGGGAGGAAAATGTGGTATTTATGGCGCCAATTGCCCAGAGTGGATAATGAGCATGGAGGTATGGTTCTGGCATGTTTTTGTCTGATTTGCATGGTAGACATCTCCAGTTACTTGGATGTCACCGTAACTTGTTTCTGTTGAGCCTATACTTTTCTATCAAAACGCTTGTTGCCCAAAATGTTTACTAATGCAGCAACATTGATACAGGCATGCAATGCTCATGGACTTTATTGTGTTCCTTTATATGACACTTTAGGTAATTCTTCTTGAGAACAAACAAAAGCATGCTTTGAATTTTGTTAAATCACTCCTATCAGCAAACAATAATCATATCTGTGTTATGTAGGCTTCTTCATATTTGAATATGGTGATAGTCTGTTATTAATAACATATTTAAACTCTTTTAATTATGTGTGCATCTCAATGTAACGTGCATACCGTTTGTGAATGTTTGATCCTTTGTCATCGATGTTATAGGTGCTGGTGCTGTGGAGTTCATCATATGCCATGCTGAAGTTTCAATTGCTTTTGTAGAGGAAAAGAAGATTAATGAGGTAAGCATATTTACGTCTATATTTGGAATCATAGGATTGTTATGGGAACAATTGGGAAAGATATTTTTTTCTGGGTAAAATAAGTTATCTGTGTACCAAATTGATTTGTAGTTTTTTTATTATCAGTATTTGCTCCTATAGATGCTGCTCACTTTTGCATAGTTGGTTTTGATCAGAGAATTTGTACTTACATTGGTAGTTATTTTTCTCATGTAAGGTTTCTCTTTGCCCTTTCAGCTGTTTAAAACATTTCCGAACTCAACACAATACTTGAGAAGTAAGTTGTCAAAAATTTTTTTTTCTTTTGGGGGGGGGGGGGGGGGAACTATTCTTGTTCTACTGTTTTAGAAATAATTCATGCGTGTATGTTTCATATGCAGCAATTGTTAGCTTTGGGAAGGTAACACTTGAGCAGAAGGCGGAAGCTGAGAAGTATGATTTGGCAATATATGATTGGGAAGAGTTTTTGCAGTTGGTAGGCTACTTGCTCTGTTATTCTCCTCTTGAATTTATTGGTAAATAACTTTATACTGCAGAAGTTATTGTGTCTTTTTTGGCAGACTACCAGCCATGTTAGTTATGAGTTCAGAGAAAAACATCTTGCTGTAAAAAAACAAGTTTGTGGCTTTGCATTGCAAATCTTTAATATGAGCTAAGGATCTGTACATTTTCATGCATTGACCTCTATCTAATGTCCTCTGAGAATAATTTTTCATTTATTGCTGAATTTTAGATTTGCAAAAGCGATGATCCGTCTGCTTGATAATTTTACCATTTTGACCCTATAAAAATATATTAGTTGGCGTTTTCTTTGGATTCATTCTGATTGAGGATGCTCTAGCAATTTTCCAACACTGTTTTATAGATAGTATTTGATAAGCATGTCTCATGCTTATTTGATAGTTGTTTGGTTTGCTTCTTCATCTTTAGTTATTGTTGATTCTGATTTAAGTTCTAACACACTATTGATTCTGGTTTAAGTTCTTATCTGTTTCTTGCAGGGAGAAAATAAACAATTCAATCTTCCATTAAAGAAGAAAAGTGATATCTGCACGATAATGTATACTAGTGGAACAACTGGTGATCCCAAGGGAGTATTGATTTCAAATGATAGTATCGTTACTCTTATAGCTGGGGTGAAACGCCTACTAGAGCATGTAAATGAACAGGTGATCTTTTCATTTAATTTTCTGATTCCAAGACAAATTGTTTCCCTAGTCACTTCATTTGACCTGTCTTATTTTTCTCCACATTAAATTTTGACATATGATTTTTCTCTTTTTTGCTTTCACTCTCTCATTTGTTCGTTTCTTGTGAAATTTTACAGTTGACAACAAAGGATATATATATTTCTTATCTTCCTCTTGCGCATATCTTTGACCGGGTGATTGAGGAGTTATTTATTTCACATGGTGCCTCAATAGGATTCTGGCGTGGGGTGAGCATGATTATTTGATGTTGTCTCAACAAATAAGAGCTTATTCAAGTAAGTAATTGCTTATTTATTGCATCTGCAGGACGTGAAACTATTGGTTGAAGATATTGGGGAACTAAAGCCAAGTATCTTCTGTGCTGTTCCCCGTGTGTTAGATAGAATCTATTCAGGTAAACTTTCTTTTATCCCTGAATGTACTGAGGAGATTGATTTCCAGCATTTTTCTAAACACTATTAAGGTATTGAAGCGGTCTTTGAAATCTGGATTTGGCAATTTCATTTTGGCTTGTTTGTGAAGGTTATAGTAAGCAACCTGGAACATGCACTTGCTGGAAAACTCATCCTAATTTATTTATTTTTTCTATTGGGGTGGAAATCTCATAGTTAAATTCTGGTTCAAGTATATTTTTTATGCCCATTTTAGTATATATTTAAACAAATGCAATGAACTGAATTGATTCTATTTTATATTGTTTAATTAAATTTATATGAAGTTTTCTTTCAAAAGGACTCTGCAATGATTTATTAGCTGTGAGACTCATAAATTGTCACATTGTCAGGTTTACTACAGAAGATTTCTGGGGGAGGCTTATTGAAAAAGACATTGTTTGATGTTGCATACTCATAGTAAGTTACTTTCATTTTTTGGTTTGCTTATGTGAAGCAGTTCATTTTGTCTGCTGACTGCCAATAAATAATGAGTAAAAGAAGGGTTAAAGAAGGAAATTAGTTTCAGCACCACAGATCATTGGAATTAAGAACAAAGGATATTGCCTTTCCTTGTATCTTTTTCCTTGTAGATGAAACTAGAATTATTTCAATCCCTTTGGGCATTAAACTTTATCTTGAACTTTTGCATTAGTTCATATTTATTTGCACTCTGTCCTTGCATTTGTTGTTACTTTGTTTAGTGGGGTTACCTAATTAGGATTAGTGCTTATTGGCTTTTGTCTTATTTCTGTTGATTCCGGTTAATTTCCATATTTCTGCATTGCTGTTTGGTTCTGAGTTCTGACATCTATGATAACCCCTACAGCAAATTCTATAACATGAGGAACGGCTACGAACATGGAGAGGCATCTCCAATTTGTGACAAAGTTGTATTTAGTAAGGTGATGAAAGTCTTCATTGTTATATAATACACACAAGGCTCCTTGCATGCTGGTCAAAAGCCAATAATAAACCACATTACATGCACATAAATCCTGTTGACTACTTGAATCTCATTCGTATTTGCAATTTTTTCAGGTAAAGCAAGGATTGGGAGGGAATGTACGCCTTATTCTATCTGGAGCGGCACCTCTTTCTGCTCATGTGGAAGAGTTCCTGCGAGTGGTGGCATGTTGTCATGTTCTGCAAGGATATGGTATACTATATCTGAAAATAGCCTTTGTACATGTGATAATTCCTTTCTTTACTGATTGTGCACGCTTACCACAACATGAACATTGATCAATTTTATATGGATATGAATGTAGGTCTGACAGAGAGTTGCGCAGGGACTTTTGTCTCATTACCTAATGAATTGTCAATGCTTGGTACCGTGGGGCCTCCAGTACCAAATGTAGATGTACGCCTAGAATCTGTTCCTGAAATGGGATATGATGCCCTTGCAAGCACACCACGTGGGGAAATTTGTATCAAGGGAAGTACGCTATTCTCAGGGTACTACAAACGTGAAGACCTCACCAAAGAGGTATTGATTGATGGGTGGTTCCATACAGGTCTGCTAATTCATATCTCTTCTTAAATTAAGGTTCTACATATCATTAGTTTATCTCCAGGTCGATGTCATTTCATATTTGTTCATTAGGGGATGTTGGTGAGTGGCAACCAAATGGAAGCATGAAAATTATTGATCGAAAGAAGAACATTTTTAAGCTTTCACAAGGGGAATATGTTGCAGTTGAGAACCTGGAGAATATTTATGGTCTTGTGTCTGATATTGATTCGGTATACCTTTTTGCTCTCGTCAATATGTCAACATCCAGTGCTTGTCTCTATGTTTCTGTATTGCCATATACTGAATCTTCAAGTTAAATGTTTTGAAAATGATGGGCAATTGAACATTTTTATCCTGTACTCATCCTATGATTGCATTCCTTGGTTAGCTGTGCGTTTCAAGTCTTTATCACTCATACATCGTAGCAATATTTGGTGCAGAGGGTGTAGAAATTTCTGTTGTAGAAATTGATATGGTTGCTTTATTGTGTGTGTATATATATATATATATATATATGTATATATATTTCATGATTATAAGGATGCTTAATGTAAAATAAACTGTATAGTTTATTTCAGATTTATCTTACCTTTCTGGAGATTGGCATTCTTTTAAGCAGTTACCGTGTCTTTATCAATTTCAGATATGGATTTATGGGAACAGCTTTGAGTCCTTCCTTGTAGCTGTGGTTAACCCCAATAAGCAAGCACTCGAACGCTGGGCTGATGATAATGGTGTGAGTGGCGACTTCGATTCCATCTGTCAAAATCCCATGGCAAAAGAGTACATACTTGGGCAGCTCACAAAGATTGGCAAGGAGAAAAAGGTTAGTTATTCAAAACACATTTTCTTTATTGTACTTAGAAAAAGGAAAGAAAATGGAAATTGAACTTTTAATCGTTGGTGTTATTCTTACAGCTGAAAGGTTTTGAATTTATAAAAGCTATTCATCTTGACCCTGTACCATTTGACATGGAACACGACCTACTCACACCAACATATAAGAAGAAGAGGCCTCAATTACTTAAATATTATCAGGTAGCTATTTTTCTTCTTTCTTTTTGGTTTTTTCTATGCGTGAATGCATGCATGCATGTGGACGAGCACGACTACATGCCTGCGCCCGAGCACTGATAAAACAAAAAATACTTTGAATGCAGAGTGTTATTGACGACATGTACAAGCGTGCAAACAAGCCAAATGCTTGAAAATACAATACTTCCATTGGAAGTCCTAAGGGGGTTGGTTCTGCGATTTGGGTATCTGGCGTTACATTTCTTTTCTTTTCTTTTGGTAGTTTGGACTGTAAATAACTAAATATAGTCAAATTTGTTTACTTTTACCCAATTCAATGAACTGCGGAGAAAATTATCAAAAAAAAAAAAAAAAAGGGCCTGCGGATAAAACGTCAAACATACAGTAGTTTCTTGGTTCAAGGTTATGAACCCCAAATGTTGTTCGGTTCCTAATTTGGCATGATACTCTCGCAAATTAGATAAAATTTATTTTCCCAAATGGAGTATTAAAATAAAATCATTACAATTGTCATAAAAATATAAAATTAATTATTTAAAATTAACTCTTTTTTGTTTGCTTTACTATTAATTTTTTGGCCTCAATCTATAAGTAGAAAATGTATTTGGTGACACGACATTATTGCAATTTCTCTTATTATTTTTTTGCTCTAATTCACATCTTTCTTCCTTGAGAATAAATTTTTGCAGTTTTACCATCCTTCGCGCACACGAGAAAGGGTTGAAAGAGTGAGATTGAGAAGCGAAAACAGTTTTCATCAAAAGAATTCAAGATAATAAAGCAATTGTAAAATCTTCTTCTTTTGGTTATATCTATTGTCAGCTAATTGCCTTAAAATGTATATTCTCTCTCAATTTCAATTAGATTGAGTGTTACAATACCCGTATCAAAGGCGGAAACTATATGGCAAGTAATTTTCTAAGTAATTTTCTATGCTATACTTTAATCTTTGATAAGATTGTAAATGAATCGAGTCGGATATCAATTCATTCAAAATCAATTCGGCTAAATTTAAATGAACACAAATGAATTTTAGTTGAACTCAAACAAGCTTTTTAAATAAATCATTAAACATGACTTGAAATTTCAATTATCTAGAAAACATAAAAATGCTGCCCGAAATTGATAAGCCAACAATCTAAGCGAAAATGGGCAGTGGCAAACATAGAATCAACGTTTCCTTTTGTTTTGATTTCCTATCTATATGGAATTGCTTAAAGAGACTATGAAGAAAAGCTTCTCCTCGTTTTTTTTTTTTTTTTTTTTTCAAAATTTATCATAACTCCAATTTTAAGTACATAAAAGATTACTATAAAATGCGTACTTTACAATTGTACAAATCTTAAATCATGATTTGGATTATATTAAAAGATATTAAAGTTACAATGAACTTATTTAACAATGACAAAATATATCATTATCAAGTTTTTATCTAAGTTTATTCATAAACGAACTTAATAAACTTGTTCACAACATAAACCAACCTAAACATATTAATGTTTGAACTCTATTTATTTATTAAATGAACTTTAAAATTTTGTTCAAAATTATTTTTAACTTAATGAACAAATATAAATGAGTTGTAATCGAACAAGTTCACTAGTTCAACAGGTGTTTTATTTGTTTACATCCATAATTTTTTATTTATTTGAAAAAACAAACAAGAGAAAAAAAAAGGGAAATGTATTACTTATGTCTTTACAGCCATCTCTGCTATACTTCAATCTTGTTCTTCTACTTTTCTAGCTTAATTTGTCAGTTGCAATATATAATATATATAAAAGGTCAAAAAATGTTTTTTGTACAAGAAAAATGTATTTTTATTAAAAAGCTTGATATAGAAAAACATATTATAAATATCAAAATTTAAATTTATTAAACATCATTTTAAAAGTAATTACATGAATCAATTAAATTAATTTTCAAATTAAAAAATTTTTATTACTTATCTCTTTACAACTATATATCTTCAATTCATTCGGTGTTTCCTCTTGTGAAGTTCATATGACATAATAAACATGCAAAATTCTGCATAATCAATTAATTAAGCTAACGGAAACACAAATAACGAGCAAAAACCAGGTAAACTAAATAAAGAACAACTAACCCCCAGAAATCTAGTGCTGTGTATATATACATATAAGTATATAATTTAAAATTTTAAACAATTAAAATGGATTGGATAATTTCCAAGATTTTCTTGGGTAAGTTGATCGATATTTTCGGTCGGCTTGGAGTTTCTTGCACAGTTGTCAATAAGAGAAACGAATTGCGGCGCATGTATCAGATCATAAGCTACTGCCACTGCCAGCAGACCATATCCAAAGCAAACATCGGCCGTCAATTGCCATCAAAAGTGATCAACCAAAATCTTTCTGCTCTTTGTATCATGTCCTAAACGCAGACCATGTCCCTTGGAGCGCCAAAAAACAATGATCCCAATCCACGTTTTCTTTTCCAAGGAAATAACACTGGTCCGAAACTCCCAACATTGTCTCCCGCCAAAATTAACCAACTCTTGTCGGACAGATAATTGCCGCGTGTGAGTCCTTTAAACTACCGCGTCTTATTTTAGACCATCTTGTTTTACCTGTAAAAGAAACCGAATTTCGGAACTCGTGGCACTCATCTCATCAAGGGACCATTAATCCAATGGTCCACATCATTTCTCATGCCCACTCAAAACTCTCGATTCCTTGCCTACCTTCTCTGTCTCTGCATTAAAACTAAAATTCAAGGAAAAAAAAGAAGAAAAACCATTAAGAAAACTGATCATCAATGGTGAAATGAAGTTCAGTATGTAATTAAAGAAGGGATACAAAGCGAAAAGAGTGATGGGTTCCGAAGTGGTGATGGATGGCTACTTTAAAAGAAAAAGAGAGACATCAATGAGTTAAAATCAGGGGAGTTGACAGAAATGCCTGGAAACGATCAGAAGAAGAGAGAAGAAGATAAGGGAGAGAGTGTCACGTGCATGTCACATGGGTTTATATCGGTTATCGGACGGCGGAGAGTGATGGAAGACGCCGTGAAGGTGTCGGTTGGAGAGATACGAGGGTATGACTTTTTTGCTGTGTATGATGGGCATGGTGGGGCAGGGGTGGCTAACGCTTGCCGTGATAGGATGCACCGGTTGGTGGTGAAGGACGTAGAGGAGACGACACGTGGAGGTAAGGTATTGGAATGGGAGAAGGTGATGACAGCTTGTTTTGGGAAGATGGACGAGGAGGTGAGCGGTGATGAGGGTGGGGCAGAGAATGTGGTTCTGAAAACGATGGGATCTATGGCGGTAGTGGTGTTGGTCGGGAAGGAGGAGCTGGTGGTGGCCAACTGTGGTGACTCAAGAGCTGTTCTCTGCCGTGGCGGCACTGCGGTGGCTTTGTCCCGTGATCATAAGGTCAATTTTTTATGTCTTACAGTAGTTCTTTAAAAATTTTTGCTTGGAATTGAATCGAAAATTGAGATGACTTAGGATTATTCTGATGAAATGATTAGCAATTAGAAGCTAATCCAAGTGGCCGATTTTTTAAGAAAAAAAAAAAGAACACTATTGCATGAACAATGGTCTCTATTGCACGAACATCATGTGAAATGAACTACATTAATCTTCAGTTGAAGGGAAGTGGGGATTATATGAGTATTCATTGAAAGTATTGCGGGTAAGAATGTAACAAGAAACAACCTAGTTTTTGTTCAATTTCAAACCTAGATTTTTTAAGAAAAGGCTAAAGATTTTTCTTTCTATAGTAATTAGATGGGTGCAAGTATTTTAAAAGAAAAGACTAAATAAGAAAAAAATGAATGATAAAGTAAAGAATGTGATTGACAAGAGATTTTACATGAGAGATGCTTTGTATCATTTTAAAATTCATAATCTTAAATTGGTAGCAATGCACAACTCCAAATCGTCCTCTTCTAGTTCAAACTATTACTGTGAGACAAGAAGCAAACCAGGGTAATAGGGTTGATTCTGTGGTTGGATACCTGTAGTATAGTAGGAACTTAATCTTTTATTCATTTAATTTTACATGAGGCTTTTTGTGGGATTTTTTACACAGCCTGATAGACCTGATGAAAGGGAAAGAGTGGAAGCAGCTGGAGGAAGGGTCGTAAACTGGAATGGAAGTCGTGTCCTAGGAGTTCTTGCCACTTCGCGATCCATAGGTATTTGGAAAATCCTATCGATCGATATTTGAAAGTTAGATCCATTGGAGCTGTTCTTAATCTGATGCAGGGGATCAGTATTTGAAGCCATATGCGATCTCGAAACCAGAGGTCTCTGTGACTGAGCGAACTAAGTCTGACACCTTTGTTGTATTAGCAAGTGATGCTTTGTGGGATGTTGTTTCCAATGAAATTGTATGTGAAGTTGTCAAAAGATATCTTGATGGACAAATAATGATGAGATTTTCATATCTTCCCGAAGGATGCACCGGAGATCGTGCAGCAGAGGCTGCAGCCATGCTAGCTGGGTTAGCAATTGCTCGAGGGAGCACCGATAACATTAGTGTCATTGTAGTTGAGTTGACAAGTAAAGCTGCTGCATCTCCTATGCTCGAGTCTTAGGTCTTTCTTTTCCTTTTCTGATTGAAGTGTTCGTCTTTCACTCTTTCTTTTCACTTTGCTTTGAAGTTGTTATGTAATAGCAATAGAGACCATTGTTATCATCATGGTAGAGTAAACGAAAGCTCCAATTTGATAATAGGAAACTTCCATTAGAATGATAGCATGTCCATTAGTTCATAGGGAAATCTTTACAAAAGCAACAACTGAACTCCCATTGAATCTTGAACAAGAGAAGATTGACAAAACATTGTTGTGCAAACTGTATTCATATGGAAATTATAAAATGCTGCAAAGCTTGCAGCATTACAACAAACACAGAAAGAAAAAGGACATTAGCAGCTTTCAAGTACAAATAAGAAACAGACTCCTTGCAATCTATGGAGAAGTCATTCGTTTACTTCTCAATTCTCACTCTTTTTTCACTTTCTCTGAATCCTATCTATTAGATATATAACTAATGAAATGAAGGAGAAAGAGGATGAGCACTCCTTTTTAATTCGTCTCTTCACTCCTTTCTCCTCCCATCTTCAACGTTATTTAACCTAATATTAGCTAGATCCCTAATCAAATACCAAATCAACAAGTTAAAATTCCCAAACAAGAAAAAAAAGGAAAAAAAAAAATTCTGGACCACATTCTGTATAAATAGCTGCACAATTTTACACCACAACCCCATCAACCATGGGGACCTTATTCTGTTTTTTGCAATTTTTTCCTTTCTTAAGCCAAATTGTAGCTTGAAACTGAGACATCAGCAGGAGAAGCAGAATGGATGTATACAAACTCAAGACTCTTTCCAGCTGGTAGAGCACTGAGCCATGTTGGGAAACCATAAGAATTGCCAGACTTAGTGAGTCCCCATAGAGGACCATAAAGCTTTGATATAGAAAGCTTGAGATCCTTCACAGTCTTGTTAGACTTGTTGGTCACTACTATGGAATATCTGTAGTAAGTTTTTCCCTTGTCATTCCAGGAAGTTGTCATCTTCTGCTCTATGGTAATTGGACTAGAAGATGAGGCTGTAAAACAAAATTCCCGAGTCAGATCCTGACATTTAATAGCCTATTATAATGAGAAATAGAACCACACATCCATTAATCAATTAGGGAAATTGCGTGTCCTGACTCATAAGATAATGTTTACCAACTCCAATGTTTGAGGGAAATACCTGGAGTTGGAGTCAATTTGGGTTTTGACGCCGGTTTTGGTTTGACAACTACAGGATTAGGAGCTGGGACAACCACTGCAGGAAAAGCCAATATCATGATCATCCTGATTGATGGAATACGCGTGAAAGAAAAAGTTAAAACCATACGACTTAAATGGGTATACAGGCTATACATACCAGGAAGGAGCTGGTTATAACCACCATGTCCACCACCTAGTCTAGCCAATATGCCAAGAAGGGGAGCATTGTTATAGGTAGCAGGTTCTGTTTGTTCATAATTCTCCCTTTCATCAGCAAAATTATCGTATGCATCAGGCCCTCCAACCAAGGCACCAGTGAGGACATTAGGATCATTTGCTTTCCTTGAATACCAAGTGGCATAACCTTGCCGGCAGGCAACAAATTTAGGGTCAACCTTGATTGAAACAATTGAAGAACCCCGGTGGTGAACTTGTCGTGGGTAATTGTTCCCATAACCAACCATGTAACTTGTAGCTCTTGGATTGTCTCCAAGAAGGTAATCCACCTGAGAATTTAACATTGTAAAACATCAGAAAATTTGTTGAAGTCTGAAACTTGCTACCATTCACAAAAAAACATGAGTTAAATACACGAAGAGATAAGTACTCACCTGAGATTTTGCAAAAGAAAGAAGCTCGGATGTTGCAACATTGCCAGCAGCACACTTAAAGCTTCCGCTAGAGGACGTGAGATAGTCGGAGTACACAATGGCCAAGAACGAGGCACTAGTTACGAATTGCATGTTATTCCATCTCTGTCGGAAAATCAAACCACCAGGAGTCTTCTGGACATTACGTCTACCCTTTCCAATCAATGAACACATGAAGTACTCTGCCTTCTCATGGTACCTCTCAAATACTGGTGCATGGAGACCAGCTTTACCTTGCATTAAGAACTACAGTGCAAGCAAAACATTCCACTTAGTCAGCTAATCAAAGCAATTAATTACTTGTTGATGAGACATAGCCAACTATTGTTTTGATAATATATGGATTCGAACTAGCAGTTGAAAAACAATACCTTGGCGACAAGGGTCTGAACCCCAGCGTACTTGACGTCCCAACCAAACTCAGTCATGGCCCAGCCGGTTCCACCCATAGAGTCACCATTGTTTCCAAGATAGTTCAAGTAGTGCTGGTTGTTACTAGCTTGGTAAAGCCATGCAGCGGCCCACAACAACTCGTCCTATAAAATATCCAAATCCAAAATTGATTCATCAACCATACTAACATGACATGTTCTACCATTAATCAAATTTTTAAAAAAATGCAGAAACTTACGTTGTAGCCACTGACGGATCGGTAGTATTTTTGGGCAACTGTGATGCTGGTGTCATATTTGCCTCTGTATTTATCAGCAAATTCGAATAGCTGAAAACAGAAAAGAAAATTCAATATATTACTACAACATTATTAATTCTATGAAATTTTTTGTTAAGGGGCATGGATAGGTGATGTAAGGGTAATTGAGGTTTAATTGGAGCACCGACAAACTTGGCGCGTGAGAAACGAATAAGATCTGCTAGTACGATTTATCTGTACGGTCATAATTACAATTACCCGTGATGGACAGGTCAAAGTGATACCATGAATCAAATTATGCGCCGAACACTTTACCCCATATAATTTTCAATTTGAAAACCAGGAATAATCCACCAATGACACCCTTTTTCATTAGATGTAACTTAATGAAAGGCATAGTTTGAGTTAAATTGCAACGGCGGGTCCAATGGTCCACACCCAATATTGTGTCAGGAAACAGTTAGCTAAAGAGAGTGAGAAAAGAGACTTGTGTAAAATACCTGGTAGGCGTGGCGAAGAAGCTCACTGGAATATGCAGGGTTTGAGCGGCGGAAGACGATTGAGGCCGCAGCCATGGCTGCTGCGGTTTCACCGGCGAGATCCGACCCTGGGTTAGTTGGGTCAATCTTGTAAGCATGACGGTCGGTGGTCATATCCTCTGGCCTTTGCCAACAGTAGTGGTCACTGTTACCATCTCCCACCTAAAACACACCCACACCAAAATTTAGCAACACGTTAATTTGAAAGGATCTTTGCTTTAAAATTATTAATTCATAGTTCCAGCATAGTTCTTTGCCCTTTTTTAATTCAGTCCCTTGAGTTTAAAGAAATTATGGTACTAAATTCTAACTATTAAATTAATATTTTAGTAGACCAGTGTCGCGATCACGTTGTGAACTAAAAAAAATATGGACACATTAGTGTTAACAGTGGCAGGAGCAAAAGTTGATGAAGAGAAGGAGGGAAGGGTGGAAGAGTACCTCTCCATAAAGGACATAGGGTTCGGGGTGAGCTTTGATGAGGTAGTCAGTGCCCCACTTGACGGCTTCCAAGGCATGGCCGAGCTCTCCATTCGCAGCCATTTGTTTTCCGTACTCTATTATGCTCCAGGACATCATTGTTATGGTAAATGCCATGGGTAGTCCAAACTTCACATTGTCCCCTGCATCATAGTACCCTCCTACCAGATCCACCTGTAAAAAATTTCACAAACAATTTCAACAAATTAGAACCATAATTTTCAATGCAGAAAAGAAACCAAGAATACAGCAACATTTTTTATTCCAAATTGTTATTTTGGGGTAGAATTGCCTGAATAAGAAGGTCAACATTTAGGAAAATGAGAGAGGAACTTTAACTTACCCCACTGGCTTTGCCGTCATTCAAGCCCGAATTGGCTCGCCATGTGACTCTCTGGTTATGAGGAAGGTAACCAGATCTCTGAGCTTCAAAGAAGAGAATGCTCTTACTCAGAGCTTGGTTATAGTCATGTCCAGCAAATGCAAAGGGAAGAGAAAGTAGCAGAAGCAGAGGAGCCATTGAAATGTGTCTCATTAACTTCTCCATGTATTCACAGTTATCAGAAAACACAAATCAAGTTTCAATTTCAACAAAAACAAAGGAAAGAAAAAACAGATCTGTTTCTGCGGCAGAATTTGTATACTTCAAAATGGGATTTCCTTAAACTTTCTAAAACTGATAAGAGAAACCCATTTTGGTTTAAACACAGAAAATGCAGTCTAATTAGAGAAAATAAAAGTAATGTGGGTATATTTTATCAGTTAAAACTCTGATAAACCCACCAAGAAGAGAAACTCTTAAGGAGAAAGAGAGCAGTGGGATTGGGAATTGGAAGAGGAGCCGGAGCCTCTATATATTGTGGATGGAAGGAAGCTACCCAGGGGCTGGAAATAGGTAGAGATCAATAAATGCAAAATATTTTATTAAAATTATTTTCCCCTTGGGATGAGAGGAAAAAGGTTGACGAAAGAAAAAAACAGAATCATGTGGGTGTCCCTGGCTCCTTAGTGGGAACGGTCGGTGGGGATTTAATGTACTTTTGGGAAGAAAGAAAGAAAGAGAAACTGCTGATAAGATGAAAATATAATCCGTACAAAGTTTAAATTTGATTTTTGATTAAATTAATTCCACTTTTTTTGCAATCTTTAATGGCCGTCTTGAGTATCAAGAATTACCCAAACATGTATGAGAAAAGCAGCATTGAGTTGAAAAGAAAAACCCAGAATCTGGCCCCCAAGCCAAGAGTTCCGAGCTTCAAAATGTCGATAATGCACCCTGAAATTTTCCTATGAAAGACACTTGGCAGTTACTAGGGAAACCTCCACTGCATACTCTTGCAGTTTAAACGTGCAAGGTGAAACCAGGATTCGCAGAACCCGACAAACAACACTCACCACCTAATTTCACTGTATTTATAAAATGCCCACCGACAGCATCCGGTAAAAGAGATTTTTCATATTTTAGTTTTTTTTTTTTTTGGCTTTTTGGTGTCATTAAAATTAATCCACGTAAAATCAACTGTTTAAGATGACCATTTTGGTTTTGATTATTTTGTTTTAGAAGAGGGAGAAAAAAAGAAAAGAAAATGACAATGACAATGACAATGGCAGCTGGGGTCAAAAAGAGCGTCCCCTGTCAGAGCGCTTTATTCCCAACCGCAATCAACGGTCTCCGCCGAAAATGAGATAAAATCTTAATTTATCTTTTTTTTTTTAAAGAAAATTTTGTCCTTTCGCCTTTTTTCTTTTTCCTTTTAGAAAAGCAAACTTTTACTATTGTAACATCACAAGGTTAAAAACAAAGAGATGTGGACACGTATTGTAAGTCAAAGCATCTAACGCCGGTTCTATCACGGCTTCGGCAGCACTTCCGATTCAATGCAGTCCAGCGGCTGTCGGGGTTGGTTAGGTTTCACCAGCCCAAGGAAGTACCGTCTGGAGACAACCCAACTAACCGGTAGATCTCCTTTTAAGCGTTAAGACTGAAATTAAAAATAATTATTATAATTATAATTAAAAAAATTTTAATAAAAAATTTATATTAAATAATTTTATAAAAATTAATATTTAAATTTAATTGATGATATGATAAATTTATTTATAATGCAATTAAATTCAAATATAAGTTAAATGTAAAAAAAAAAAAAAAAAAGTTAATGCAAATACGAAAATGAAGAAATTTATTTTAAAACAGTGTTGTTTGGTTTAAAGGTGGTGAAGAATGGAGATGCTGTTGGCGGGAGTCAAAGTCCTCCATTCTGATATGAAAGTCATCGCCTGCTGCTTTCCTAAGTGTCCCCCAAAATAATACCACTCACTTTGCTTTTGGTTAGTCTTTGAAAATTTGGACATTTTCCCACTACGTACATCTTTGAATCAAGTCCGAAAAATATGAAGTCATCACAGTTCACACTGTTTTTTTGCAACCTTCAGTGCCCTAGAGCCTACCAAAGAATTCAAATTTGAAATACTACAATTTTGCTTTACGATCTAACAAAAGTTGGTAAAGAAATGCCTAATTAAGTTAGTAACTTGTTGAACTCGATGTTTAAATTAATTATTTTAAATTATTATAGTTAATAAATGATATTAAAAAATTAAAATTAAAATTAAAATTTCAGGATTTATTATCATTCTCGTGTACTAACCTCTTTTATGAAAGAAAATGTAGAGTTATTTGTTCAATTCAAATAGATTAACATTGAAAAAATGTGTTGTTTGATTGGTTAGATTTATATTTTGATAAAAAAATAAAATGAGTTTGACCTGGAATTGGTAGCTTGGGATTGTGCATGGTTAACCATACCAATAGGATTTGTTCATTGATTATTCCAATTTGCTTGCAACTGGCCAAATTGGCAATTTTTTTTAAATCAAACTAAACCAGACAATCACTTCATGCTGTAGCCAGGCAACTTGCAGTGATGGCTAAACAGAATATTTTTTCATAAATGCATATATATTATCTGTTGGTATGAGCTTCAAGTTGAGGGTAAAAATCTTGAAATTACATAAGAGAAAGAGAGTAGTTAAGAGTAAACACAGAAGATTTTTCTTATGTTTGCATTATGATATTCAAATTAAAAATCAAGATAAGAAAAGTTGGAAGGAAAATAAAAAATATAAGAGTCGAAGAAGAAATCAAATGAATAGATAGCACATGGATGACTTTATTTATAGGTGAAAGGTGAGAGATTTATAAAATAAAATAGTAACATAATCGAGTTGATATGATACCGTATATATTATGTTAGTCCAAAAGTCGAAGATATTTTTAATTATTTGTTGATAATGTTTAATAAGAGAAAGGGTAAATTTATCATTTGGATCTAAAAAATATTCCTAACATTACCTTAAGCTGCAATCAACTAAAAATTTCAAATTTATTAGCTTAAGCTGCAATAAACTAGAAATTAATATTAGGGGTCAAAAGATGAGCGAAAGGAAAGGTCATTGGAGTGAGCTGCAGGGTAGGAGGGATGGGGCAATGGGGGGAATATAGAATTTTACAGACTCAATTATGAAGAACAAGTGAAGAAAGGGATATTTGAGAAGACAGCGCTTGGGACATGTGCTGCGAGATAAATGTGTTTCACATCTCCCAGTCAGGGTCTCTTTCTTGCATGCATCTAATTTGGAAGGACCAAATAAAGCTTTGGTGCTTGATGAATTCTTAAAGCGGATGCTTATAATTCACGAGGAGATAAGATAAAGAGCATGAAAAATGTCAAAAAGAGAATGTACCAAGCATCTTTTTATTCTTTCGTTCTTTGAATCCAGGGGAATCCGAAGGTCATGATGTCAAAGTTAATTGCTATTAACAAAGTAATTAATTAAAGTACTTAATTTGTTAATAGCAACCGTAAAAATTAAATGATAAATCCTTAAATGTTAACATTGAACAAATTTGTTATTCAAATTTCAATACTTATTAATTTTTTTAATCTTTTTATATCAAAAAATATTTTTCTTTATCCATATATTACATCTTTTTGTATAAAAAACAGTAAAAATAAATATGCTAGACTGCTTAATTAGAGTACTTAGTTATTTAATCATTTTTTTAGTACCTTAAACCTTGATCCCAAAAAATAATTGAAAGTAAAAAGGACTGAACCTAAGTAAAGTCGAAACAAGTCATTGTCATTTGATTTTGATCTTTGAACGGATAAAGGAACATTTTTTTTTGAAACGGATAACATTGTTCTTTTGGAAAGACTTAATTACTAGGGACAAAGTTTTACTACAAATGACAAATAAGATTAGAGTTTGAACAAAAAGTTTTACAGGATTTATTTATTAAGATTAGATTATCTTAATTTATTATCCCATTACAGAAAAAGATTTTAATTACAAAGTAATTATTAAACGAACAGAAAAGCAGCATGTAATTGAGAAAACTTTTTTGAACAAACCTCCAGAAGAGTGTTGAACAAGCAAGGAATAAAAAGCTGGGAGATATGAATCTTTTTTTTTTTTTTCATTATATTAAAAATGAAATTGACATGATTTTGTATTTACTTTTGAGGCATGAAAAAGCAAAGCACGTTTAATAAAAATATATGATCCTTCGGGATGATAGATGGTGACTTTGAAAGAGCTAGTAAGGGTGCAAATAGGGAACCTAGGCAAGGGCACCCATGAATTAATCCAACACGCATGCAACAGAACAAGAGAAAAAGTGCAGCTTCCTCTCGATCGTGGAAGAAGGCTAACGATTTGAGTTAAGGTTTTGGACCCACTTTCACACATGCAAAATAAACCCTTCCAAGAGACAAATGTCCATATACAGATCTGTGGTGATATATGCATGTCTCCTATTGAGAATGATGTGTGGGTTAATGCTTTAATGGAGGGGAGGGGTCCCTTGTCCCTTCTCCAATAGATCCAAGGAGAGAGCGTATTGGAGGATTTTTTGGCATTAACTTTTTCCAAGCCCCACTGTCACTTTAACGTTTTAAATCCACATTTGAAGAATTTAGAAGGAGCAATCACTAATCTTTATCTATCAAGTTATTATTTATTGGGAAATTTTTTAATTTTGTTTGTTTCTCCTTTTTTTTACTTACTACTCATTACGCAAAGCACAAGATTTGATGATTAATTATTTCTTAGATTATTTTTATAAAAAAAATATCTTGATTTAATAAAAATAAGAATTTTTTTTTCATAATTATCGTCGATAAAATTTTTAAATTTTATAAACAAAATAAAAAAATTATTTTTTATCAAATTAGAGTCGATTTAGATATTAACCTTTCTCATGCCTTTGGTGAAACTCTTTATGTGAGGATTCTTCAAGATTTTTATGATGTTTCCTAGACAGAGTGAAACTTCTATAATTAGAATTAGCGAAGTAAGCAAATTCTCAGTAGTCATCCTTCTCACTCTTTTTTTAATTAATAAATAAATTCTTAAAAATTAGTGTGGATCATAAAATGCTTCTGGTCGTTGAACCCACCCCCCCCCCCCCCCCCAAAAAAAAAAAAAAAGGAAGAAAATGAACCAGAATTTCATGAACCAAAGTGTCATAAAACCATTTGAAACCAATAGATGTCAAAGCTATTATGTAAAGTTGGTTGACCCAAACAAAAAAATAATTGAGCTTCAAGGTACTAAATTTCTCACAATTCTTTAGGGTGCTTGTTGGAAAGCGCAAATCAAGGCAGGTTCAGGTAAGGTACATGCAGGGCCACCGGGAGAAACCTGGTGCGAGCCAATCACGCAGAAACCTGGTGCGGTCAGGTCAAAGTTTTATGAGGTTAAGATGAATTTTGGGGAAAATTCCATGAACAAATTGATTTTGTTAATCAGAAGATTTTCCCAGCCGGGTCTGAAATATGCTTTAAATCAAAATTTGTTACTAATAAAGTTTAAAATCTTCATGAAATTAGTTGCATTACATTTTAAAGTTAACATTGATAGTAAGTCATAAGGATCAATGATATGAGGTTGATTTATGATTCAGCAGACCCGCATCTAGAGCCTCAGACTCATTACACATCACGCTGCTCTTTTTGACCTAATAGTTTGCAACACAATTAGACAGTGGGAATTTTCTTCAGGCCCCCAAAATATATAAAAGATTATGAAACAATATCAATTGTCCCAAACAAGAATAAATATAACAACTTTCAAAGTGACTCCATAAAAATATGTAGCCAACTCTTCCTTCTAAGGAATACTGCTTGCCAATCAAGCCAAAACTAAAGGTGAAAGTGTGTGTATATATATATATATATAATCAAACATTACAGTCACATAATAAATTATTATATCATTGAATAATTAATTAATAATTATAATTTAATTAAATAACTAAATTTATATAAAATAATATTTAAATTTAAGACTTTAAAATTACAAAATCTTCTCCTTACCATTAAACTAAGAGTTATTAGCAGGTCAATGTAGATATGTATCTAATGTTCCTGTTACCTTTTTTTTTTCCCTTCTTAGCAAGGTCAAAACTCAAAACTAATGTTATGATTGCAATATATTGGTAGAATAATTAAAATTTAATTTTTTTATAAATTTAAATATAAATATTATATTTTTATTTATTTTTATTTTGAGAAAGTAAATGTGAACTTTATTTTTGAGCGTGATATGACACATTAATCATTGATCGTAACATTGGAGTATGCTAATTCAATAATGTTACAAATTAATTAATCATGATTATAACCTCTTTCTAGCGAAAACGATTTCTTTTAACTTCATTTTCCCCACCAAAATTTGACACGATTTGATTGATTAATCCGCATCATAAACCACTTTTAAGAGTGAAAACTACCATTTGAATGAAACCTGAAAGGCAATTGATATTGTTAATTTTAATTCCTTTTTGGTCTTCAAAGTTCGTGCCTTTCCACACTCATCGGTTGTTAAAATTTTTCTTTTAATGAATTGAATTTTTAACTACTGAATATATTATAAAAAATGAAATTGAAACCATTGCCTTAACCTACACGTGTGTAGGATAAAGATTAAAAAAAAAAGAAGAAAATTTCACTTGTAACAAAGCATTATTTTTCAATGTGTCGCTTGCAATGAATTCATCTTCTTTAAAAAATGAGGATGTTCAAACTTAAAAAAATAACGGAGCATTTTTTTTCACATGCCTGCAGCAAATTAAAATTTCATATATCGTAACTAATTAAATAATAACAAAAAAAAATCAATTATTTTTAAAATTACAAATATAAAAAAAATTACAATTATAATTAAATATTACATTCATATATAATATATAATTGAATCAATTAACGGATTAAAACATATAAACTTAATAATTTAAATTCATAAATAAGGAGATTCGAACTTAAATCTTCTTTTTTTGTTAAAACAAAATTTTATTAATAAAAAATAATCAACTGTTCAATCTAAAGTTCATATGATAATGTTATGAAAAAACAATATGATATTATTTTATAATTGAACTTGAATGCTTTAAAATTTAATAATAAAACACAATTGTGACGCAATGAACTACAAAATCAAACTTAAAAAAAGAAATTGAGCTCCAAATTTACTGAAAAGGACAAGAAATATCCCACTCAAACTCCTCAAGTATAATTCTAGAGCCCCACAATAAAAGCACAATCTCCCATTTTCATTGTACATTTTTATATATTGTGAGTGCGGCCGTTGGAGGGTAAAGACATGAAAATATATGAGATACGCTGCAATGCTGCTCTGATTTTACTTTTTCATAAATTAACGATAAAAGTTTAAAAGCCGACACGGGGATCTCAGCTCCCTAACTTCCCAACTAAACTGCTGCAATAGATCTTCTGATCCCAATCTTTCTTGTTTCTATGCGCAATTTGCCTAAGTATCTGTTTGATGCAGTTGCCTGCAGGGTTCCTTCAAGCTTGTTACCAATTGTAATTTCTCTAAGTTTGGAATTCTCTTTTTAGGATAGGATAGGATAATGTAATTAATAATTCCTGTATTGTACGTTATTTTAATATGATATTTATATTTTAAAAATATTTAATGTCATATTTATTTTACCACATTTAAAAAATAACGTAACATGTTGGAATTAACATCATAAAAACTATCATTTAAGTGGTGCCAAAAAAAAAAAAGCTTTCTTAAGTTTATAATTTGACCATTTATGTTATTTTTTGTCTTATTTTGAGTTATTTTTTTTAAAAATAATCGGACAAAATCCTCGGCATTGTTATTCGATCAATAAAAGCGCCAGCTAAGCAAATTATTGCTATGCTTTGAACAAAAGAGGGGAAAAAAAATTAAATAAGCTCCAGCCAATTCTGTAAGCAAAAATCATTTAAAATTTTGGGACATTTTATTTTTTTTATTTAATGATCTACTACTGAGATGAAAATTTAAGAAACAATCACATCCGTACAAGAATGATAATTAAATTTATTTTTTTCTCCTTTTCCACGTGCAATGATAAATTAAAAGAACAACTGTATTCAATATTTTCGTTGGATGGCAATTTCAAAGTAAAATCCTTATAAATCTTAGTTGTTTTTTAGAAAAATATTGTAATTTGAAAATTAATTTCTTACATTATTGTACTTTAAATTTACTTTTAAATTTTTAGTATTTTTATCACATCATTATCATGTCATAAATTATATAAATATAAAAATAATAATTTTTATAAACATTTATTTTTTGTAATTAATTTAAACAATATATTGCTGGGATTTTATAATTCCTCATATTTAGGTCTTAATGGTATTCTTTGTTTTTAGTGTCGGCGGTTGGCTGTGAAAATTAGCAATTTAGCATAGGTTACCCCTTTTTTTTCCCCCAATGTAGATGGACATTGGAATTAAGACAAATTGAAGTCGGTTACACGATAAGCATCTGATGCACCACAGATCTGAGCCGTCAAACATTCGCAACCCACGTTGATCCGTGGGACCGATATCCAATAACACGCGTCCTTTTTCTAATCGCAATCAGCGTTGATATTGTGAACCTAAAAATCCGGGACTGGCGACACATGTTTTACTGGTAGGGGGCATTAAATCTCGTCATGTGTGTGCACGTGCAGTCTGACAAATTTCCCGCAGGCCCACCCACGTGCAGCCATTCTCCGACAATCCCTCGCCTGAAAAGGGCATCATCTCCACGTGCTCCATCAGCGTGGACGAATCCACTGCCAACACGCGGCACATGATGCTACGTCTCACATGCCAGTAACCACCATTTATCTTCTGTGACTTGTGGTTGTGGGCTCGAAAGCCTTGATTTAAAAAAAAAAAAAAACCTTACATATTTATTTAAGTTTTTTTTTTTTTTTTAATGTGAAGTAAATTATTAAATTTATTAGTGTAAGTTGGGGGGAAAAAAGACGATATTGAGGAATGGAAGAGTTCACGGAAACGTGATATAAGGATAACATGTTTTGTGCTATGTGAAGTGGCTGTTGCCTTATTTCAATATGAAAATGGAACTAATACTTTAATAAATGACGAAATGCGAAAGAGTTTCAGAAATCAGATAGCAGCCTCAGATGTACAGCAAATAAATACGACGATGCAAATTGCCTTTTTCAATGTTTCCCATCACAACAAATACTTAAGGCTCTAAGTTCTAAGGGGCACTTGTCCTTCAGGGATAATGCCTTAACGAATTATAACTGCAAAGTGATAGAACATGCGGTTCGGCTGGATGAGACCCAACCCAAACAAAGTCTTCTTTCCTTTTGTTGTTCTCCTTACGGGCTACGCTAGGAGCAGAAAGAATCCAGATTTACCCACGGGCCTCCTATGGGAGATCCTGCTGAATTCTATCATTAAAGGCCTCCGTCAGTATTACCCTAGCTTGCTATCCCATCCATCATAAACATCTACCTCTATCCTTTGAAAACATATATTTTGATAATATATATACAACAATATCCCTCTCGTATTACAAAAATATAAATGTATGCAACCTAAACGGAAAAATATAATTTGATTCTTAATATAGTGTATGTTTAAAGGTGATGAAAATTTGAATCTTTAGATTGAATAAGAGATATTTTATATTGATTCATGTATTTCTCTAAAAATAACGTATCAATAGTCGTTACGTGTTGGTGTACACTGCAAAAAAATTGCTCTATATTGACACTAAAAAACCCATTAGTAAAATTTAAAAATTCATTGGTTTAGCACAATAAATCTTATACTGATGATCAAATTATCTATTCTGACGAATTTATAATCATCAGTATATCCTTTATTGGTATAAACTTATAGTGATAACTTTTAAGCTGTCAGAATATGTAAAAGAGATATACTGATAATTTTAGTCTGTTATTATATGTATAGCTATTGGTATAGTAACTATTGTGTTTTTCGAATTATACTTGTTATCGATGGTTATTCTCGTCAGTATAGACTCTTATATTTTAATTTTTTCAACTTATATCGATGATATCTTCGTTAGTATATCTTTTACCAACGATCAATGCTAGTCAGTATAGCTTTATGTGTTTTAATTTTTATCGACGATCGGTGATGACTGTCAGTATAGCTTGAAATATTTTAATAGTAAAACATATTAGTATAAATTTTAAGGCGTTAGTAAAATTTTTTTTTGAATTATATTTTGAATTATTAATATTAATTTATTTATAATCATAATATGTTATAGTTTCATATAAAGTAAAAATACACAAAAAAGTAAAAATATTTAATAACACTTGAAATAAAACAACAATCAAATTGTTTTAGAATCCATAAATTTAAAATAAATTAAGAACTATCATCATTGTATCAAATCCAAAAAAAAAAAAAAAACATTAATATCTATGATTGAATGCCTATAAACATGGTGCTTGAAATAAATAAATAACTCCTCAAAGTAAGATGATGCCATCCCAAGTTAGTCCAAATACCTATTTAATTAGTAAAACTCAATAAAGTATTTCATGTAAAATTAAGCTTTTATCAGTCAATTAACATAAGAAATGTTCCCAAGGTTATGTCAAGCATACCAGAAACTATAAATAAATGAATTGCTGACAAGATTTTATCCACTGTTATAGGCTTCCCTTACTTCATCAACCTAAGCAACTACTGAAATTGTTGAATTCTTCAAAATTGTTTGAAGATCTCTAAAAGGTTATTGCCCACTATCTAGATAAGATTGATTTAGGATTTTGTTTATAAACTGATTATCATTACCTACATACAGAGAAAATATGTAATTTAATAATTGAATTCCAAAAATATTTTTTAAACAGTGTAATTTACTATTTTGTTGTACATGCACCAATGTTGTAAATGTGTTAAGTAACTACTTACAGAGATTTGGTGTTTTTTGTACAAATTGTGTAAACATCAAACATTCAATTGTCCTAAGTAATTACTTCTTCACAAAACATTCAATCATCAAAGCTAGTACCAGTAAAAGGATAAAAAAAAAAGGCATGTTCGATGACACCAAATTGAAATACAAAAAATGAAAAATACTTTTGAGAAATGACGAGAGTTTTGATGCTTTAACTTTGATTCAGCTCTAAAACAAAATGGGTGTCGATGGATTTAAGTTTGTAGAGTCAGTGAGAGGTGGAGAGAGTTGGTGGGAGACGGAGATTAGGTTATGAGTACCGACAGGTGAAAATAGTTGGTGAGAGGTGGAGATTAAGTATGTGGAGTCCGCAGGAGGTGAAGGGAAATAAAATGATTTAAACATTTTGGGGATAAAAGCCAATAGTTTTTTTTATTTTGAGCCTATACTGACGGTTACATTAATAACCGTCAATATATAACATATTTATACTGACGGATAGTCATATACTATCAAAAAAATTTATTTATATTGATCGTTAAATAAAGTGTTGATATAAGTATGGTATATTTTGATGGTATTAAAAATTTATCAGTAAAACTCTCTTTTACTAATGTAATTTGACCGTTAATATAACCATTAATAACCATCAATATATAACATATTTATACTGACGGATAGTCATATACTATCAAAAAAATTTTATTTATATTGATCGTTAAATAAAGTGTTGATATAAGTATGATATATTTTGATGGTATTAAAAATTTATTAGTAAAACTCTCTTTTACTAATGTAATTTGACCGTTAATATAACCAAACATCAGTATATGAAAATTTTTTTGTAGTGGTAATAACATAAAAGTTCCTACAACACTTTTTACTCAAATATTAAAGCATGAGATTACACAAGAAAAGAAACGGTAAGAAAAAGATAGCTTAAGATTACTTGAAATAGAAACATCATAATTAACAGCCTAATTATATGAAAAAGTTAAATAATATGCTTCACAGTTAAATTTAAATTGCTCCACATTGCCCCACCTAGGATTGGTGGGGCACGTCGGCCACATGATATAAGTCAACTTACCTTGAATCTCAGGTTCATCCTTGGTAGATGGTGTTTTTTTGGATGTTTAGCTATAGTAGAATTTATTAGAGGTCGAGTGAAGGCAATTTGAATCTGTAGTTAAAAAATATGGTTAAAGAATGTCGAAGTTAGTTTTTGGGAAGCATTTTAATGTTCAAATCAGTGAAAGTGTCTAAAGTTTTGGTGAGGATAGTATTTGGGAAGCATTTTAATGTTCAAATCAATGAAAGTGTTTAAAGGTTTGGTGAGGAAGAAAGTAAGTAAAGAATATCTAGGACGCTTAAAAAAGAGGAATGCTTAAGTCTTGCGTACTTAGGATCTTTCTTTTTAACCTTATATATGATAAGAAAGAGGAGCCACGTGGGTGAGTGCTAATTGCATTTAATAACCCTAAACAAGTATGAGTCATATTTAATGATTTTAAGTAAATTGAAGGTTAAATGTACAATTTTAAACTGATACCTTGATAGGACGTTAATGGAGACATCAGACGAACCTTCTTTTGATGAGAGGCAAGCCAATTCTATGGCAAGAGATTTGGATGTTGACATTTACTAGTGATAACGTGACAATCGGACATGTATTCATTGAGTAAATAGGTATCTTAGATCATGTAAAGTAGCCAAATTAAAGTCTAAATCTGTTTCAGCATGGACAAGAATTTTTATTTCAAAATCAGTAATGAGTTAAATAATTAAGAAACTTCATGATGATTGAACTTCGAAGTGTTGAGAAATGGTAATTTTTGGTCTTTATAGAAAAGAGCAATTTGTCAAACCGACCTGGTCCAGCCTCTGTGCAATAATGTTTGAACACTAATGAAGAAAATTTCAAAATATTTGGCATACCAGACCAAGACAGCTCACTGAAGTGAACCAAAGAGGACCCAGATTAGACAAATGTCGCCACTGTTAGCCAGCTTGTTTCTACACTCTAACTCTACGCTTGAACTTGTCTTGACGAAGGGCTAGTTTGGAATTTGTGGCACTCTGATTGAAAAAAATAAAGAAAAAGGTTCTTTTAAACTATTGGTTTTGTAAGCAAGATTGATCAAAGTCGCAACCCATCCAATATTATTGCTTGAATTTGCAAAGACGAGAAATGATCGTATCATTCGTGTGAGACAAAACCGCATGTTATTATATTTCATGGCTCTCAGTGTATCAAGCACAAGCAGTACCATAATGGTATAAAATTGTATGCCTTATGCCAAAGAAAAGGAAGATTACGATAAGGCTAGACCAAATACATAAAGCAAAGATAATGACAACATTTCCTGCTGGAACAATTTCTCTCTTTTGTATTATTCAATCAATAATTTAGCGCAGTTGAAGGAAAACACACGTCTCATCTTTCGAAACAAGCCAAACCCTCTCTTCCTTCATGTAGCAAATATAGACAACTTCGGTCAAAATGGCGGTGGCCACGCTTTGCAAAAGCCCGATATGTGCTTTCCTGTGCACATTGGCTGATTCACATCTAAGCTAGCTATTTTCATCTATTTAAGCTTAAAACTTTCATGTGTGAACTCACTTGCTATAGCTCTTATCTAGGTGAAATATATTCAACAAAATGCTGTAAATTTTCTATTACAAAATGTGAGAAAAAAACCAATCATGAGTCATCCAATTAATAATGCAATGTTGTTTTGAAATTATGAAATGGTACATTTTTTACGTGTGAAATAACGAAATTTAAAACTTAATTCAATTGATTTATATAATTATTTTTAAAAAATAATATTCAATAAATTTGATGTTCAAATCCTATTTTTAAATTACGATCTTTATTATAAATAAAAGAACTTTGAAATAAGTGACAATAAAAAAAATTAAAATAAGATGAAATATATTATAAATAAGTACATATATCAAGGTCAAAGTCTCCATATCCTATTATTAGTGTGGTATTATCTTATATTTAATAAATATATAGTTTTTTATAATATTATATTTAAGTTAAGTCTATTTATTTACTGTCAATTAATTTACAGTTAAATACTTAACATGATATCAGAATAAAATTTTTTTATGTTGACTTTTTAAAATTTGTCACGTAATAAGTTTTTTCATCTCTCTTACATATGATAGATGAAGATCTATTCGTGTGATGTTATCTTACATCTAATAAATATCTAAATTTTTATAATTTTATATTTAAATTGAATTCTTCTACTTACTATAAATTAATTTTAAATTAAATACTAAACACTTCTTATCATTTTCCAAAAAATTAAAAGAGTGTAGTTTTTTAACTTTACATAAAATCAACATCAATGATTTGATGATCAAACAAATTTCACGCTTAAGTGGATACTCTTAAGTGATTCCACTATACCTTTCTATTTTCCATGTATATATGTCAGGGTTTTGATATGGCTTGTAAAAAAAGATAAAAACTTTCCTACTTCGTTTTTTTTTTGTCAAATGGCTAGGATATTTGCATTTCCATGCAACATAATGAGATCGATAGTTGATCAGCTGTCGTTTTTCTTTCTTGACATGATCGTTTAAATATGATGAAGCTATACTTGGCCTTAGAAGCTGAAGGTAACACCAAAAATTATTAATGAGTATATTGTTTCATCATGGACATATATACATCTAGTCTTTTTTTTTACAGTTAGGCTTTGTTTAAATAAGATGGATTAATAAAAAAAAAAATGAAAATTTTGAAGAAAAAAATAGGATGGAAAGTATATTTTTTCTTATGAACATTCTTTCTATTCGTTACTTGATAAATTAAAAAACAAAATTAAACTATTATTTTTTCATTATATCATTTATAAATTAAAGTGAAAATATAAAATCTAAATACATACTATGATACCTTATTGAAGTAAAATCACGAGATTTTGGAAAATTTTTTAATTTCTCTCTTTCGGGCCGACGACTGAATGGGAAAACGATACGTGTTGGTCAAAAAACCATGAATTTGACGTGTCGGGCTGAGGAGACTGGACCACGGGCTTAGTCGGCGTCGCCCTGCTGTGTAAGTGCGACCAAGTCTATGTACTGCCAAAACTCAACTTTTTCAAGCCTCCTTCATCATTTGCCCTCCCATTTCTCACTATATTACATTCAGCTTTCTTTAGCTACAGCTTTTACCGACATTTTACATACACCTAGAAATTTTGATTTTAAAATTACTTTAATACCATTTTTTAGAAAATTGATGATAATTTAATTAGTAATGAGAATAAGTTTCAAATATTTTATATTAGCTTGCAAGATTCTAATATAAGTTTTCAGTTTCCAAATTCTTATTATAAATTAATTTTAAATTAAATATTTAACAAAATATCAGAGTCAATATTTTTTTTTATTATTTTTTTTAAATTTATCACATGATAATTTTTTTTATTTTCACTTACATATAATGAGAGCATTTTAAAATAAAATTATGTCACATCTAATAATTTTTTATAATTTTATATTCAAATTAAATCTTTTCACCTACTATTAATTAATTTTAAATTAAATGTTTGACAAATAATTTAAAAGATTTGCTTCCACAAATTTGTGCAAATGCATGATCTATTGGGGTGATAAAGAATTACCCATAACATATAGTTCTTTGGAACAGGTTAAGACGTGTTAGAACTAGAAGTGGGGTGGAGAAACAGTGTTTGCCAGAAAATAGTATGAAGAACTGTAGACTGTTTGACATTCAACTCCTTTGCATCTTGAAATATGTTTATTACTATGTATGTTAATGCTCCACAAACTCAGCCACCCGTTTGCCTGGATGTTTCCTTCCCCTCAAGTATGCCTAACTTTTATGTTAAAAGCCTTATATATATTTTGATGCATAAAATTCAAGAATTTATTGTATAAATTATCTAAATTTTTAAATTAGAACATAGATATGTAATTTAATTAAAATTTATATTTTGAATCGTATCAACAAGAAATTAGATATATATAAATTCAAAATTTTTAATCATTGGAGCTTAATGAATTAATCAATTAAATTAATTTTTCGTTGGTTAAAACTTCTAAAAATTTGATAGTTGATACTATGAATCAATTTTAACTCGTGAATTTGGTTCTTTAAAGAAGTAACTTGTACTTAAACAGGAGCAAAATCTCAATTAAAGACCTTGTAATCTTTAGTAACAAAGGTTGGATTTCGTCACTGTTTAGCAAAGAAAGGAATGCACATTTTCCTGCCAAACCATAGGGAAATTCATTAATGGGAACGAAAGCTACAGGATAAAAAAGGAACGAAAGAAAGGTTTGTAAGCAAAAGCTTGAGGCTGTAATCTGCTCAGGACATTGGACTTTCTGAGCTGCAGCTTTAATGGCGTTTGGATTTTTCTGCAGAAAACGAAAAAGATAGAGATTGAATACAAAAGTTAAAAAAAAAAACTAATATGATTAAAATTTTAAAAGTTTAATTATAAAATGCAATTGTAATTCAATAAACCTTTGATGCATTAAAAAAAATCAAAATAGATAAAATCATCCTTTATATTTTTGATAAAATTTTTTAAAGGAAATAAGCAAATTTTGGTCAAAAGAAAATAAAAATTGAAATCTTTTTTAGCTTTTAAAAATAATAATAATTCCTGTCATACATATATTTTAAAAAAATATATATGATATATCAATGAAACGTTACTAATATTTGTTGATAAAAAATATTAAATATTTTAAAAAATAAAAAATAAGAAATAAATGCAATCATTCTTTATTTTATTTTTTATTTTAAATTACGATATTTTTATATAAAAAATGTACTAATCGAAACCTTTTTTTTAATCAAAACTTTGCCAAAAGAAAGAAAAAAATGGTACGAATAGAATGTATGGCTGTGGTTACAGAGCAGTCCCAGTAGCTTGGACTGTGATTCAAACTTCCAAGCTTGAAAAATTCCGTGAGAAATCAGGCAAGCTTTTGCTTTACTGTGCAGCTATAAATATACCAAGCTGGAGCCAGACTCTGGCCTTAGCATAATAGTAATTCAAGTCTCTTACTTTCAAACCCAACCGCCACAAAAAACTTTGTTCTTTTGATCTTTTCCTCTCCAAAAATCTGGGTTTCTCATTTGCTTTGCCTCCCATTTTTAAAATTGAACCCAACATTTCTTCATTGTTGAAATAGTAATTTCCTTTATCTCTGTTCTAAACCAAGAATCACATCATACCTTTCTTGGAACCTTTCCTCTTTTAGTTTTTCAGGTTTCTCTCTCTGTCTTTTTTTTTTAATCATAATTTCACTGTCATTTACCTTTTTATTTTGTTTTACAAGGAAAAGGGACAGTTTTTAGCGCCCTGTTTCCTTCCTCTGTTTTGAGTTAGAATACAACGAATCTAGAAAGAAATGCAAGAAATCAATCATCTTTTTGGATTCAACAACGGTGCCGATATTGGGTCTTCGATATCACAGCTCATATTATCAGGAGGCTCAATTACCTTAGATGCAATCTTCTCTCGTTGCCCCCCATCAACGGCCATCACCACCAACTCTGTTTATGAGCCATTAGGCTCTTCAGTCTATCTCCGCCAGAGAGATCTTCTTCAAAAATTCTGCCAAGAAAACAAAGGAAACGCTTCATTTTCACGAAACTCGCTGACGAATCAGCTTCAAAACTGCCAAAATCCTTCGTCGACGAGAAACTACTTGACCTTGAGTCCTCAAAAGAAGAAGCTATACAGGGGCGTGAGGGAGAGACAGTGGGGCAAATGGGTAGCGGAAATCAGACTCCCACAAAACAGAATGCGAGTCTGGTTAGGCACTTACGAAACAGCTGAAGCTGCAGCTTATGCCTATGATCGTGCTGCTTTTAAGCTTAGAGGGCAGTATGCAAGGTTGAATTTCCCAAATCTGAAGGATCCAAGTAAGTTGGGGTTTGTAGATTGTGCTAGGTTGAATGCTGTGAAGAACACGGTGGATGCTAAGATTCAAGCCGTTTGTCAAAAGGTAAAAAGAGAGAGAGCTAAAAAGAATGCCAAGAAGGGCAACTCTGATCGTCCTGCTGCTTCTCCTGAAGCTGAAAAAGAAGTGGAAGTAACAGAATCATGTTCATCGTCTTCATCGTTATCGCCTGCGGTTTTTAGTGACAATTTAAGCAATGAATTGCTGTCACCAACCGTGTCTGAAGATGGGTTTTGGAGATGTGAAAACTCACCGTCCTCTGTTTCGAATGATTATCCAATGATGATGGCAGAGGAACCACCATTTGAGGACTGTTCGCTTCCAAGAATGCCATCTTTTGATGCTGAATTGTTATGGAAAATTCTAGCTAATTAGGATAACAATTCTCGTTCATTTTTCACAAAATGAAAATTTCCAGCAGATGGCTTTCTAAAAAAAAAAGAAAAGACGAGAGAGAGATCTTTCCTCTCTTTTTAGTTAAAAATGCAAATGGTAGTTTCTTTTGAGGTTCTACTTCTTAGCAAAAGGTGTCCTGTTTTTTAATGTTGTCTGGTTTAGGTTTTTATTGGTATTTTTTGAGATATTTTCAGCTTTAAATCAAGCAGGTGAATTTGATTAAGTAAAACCCTCCATTTGGTTCGGTCCAAATCATAGAGGAGAAAGAAAAAACAAAAACAATACATGTTCTTTCCAGATTGCAGTGCTATAAATAACACAAGTTATAGGACTTCAGATCACTCCTTACTCTCGCAGCTTATCTGCCATGCTCTTCTTCAATGGTGAGAAAGCCATGGGAAAAAATGTTGTGGTCCTCGTCCGCTTCTATCAACAATTCTACATGTATAAATAAAATATCGAAAGACGACTGTGTACGGATTAGCATGGCTTTATTAAACCTGTCAAGATTTCAATTGGCAGGACGATGTATGACGTTTATCAAACCACTTCTGCAGTTCGATTTTCAGGGACTCTGATAAATGAATAAATTCTGGTCGGTTTAGAAGCACTTTCAATCAAATATGACTTCTGACAATGATTAAATATTTTAATGGATCATGTTTTAGAATATCAGAGAAATCGGAAGCCAACACTAAAGCATACAAACAACCAAATATAAATTCGTATACTCTCCGGACAAGATAAAATAATTGGAATAATTTATATTTACGATCGTAGTTAAGTTGCAGTCCTAGCCGGGGATAGTACCAAGAATATAACTTCATATCAAGGACAAGGCCATCAGAAAATATTACTCATCAACAATGTCTATTGTACATCGCAATCAAAAGATAGACCAGATCTTTCCATGATATCGTTTAGAAAACACTACCAGCTGAGAGCATTCTTGGACTGCTGCAGCTTTGCATTGTGAGAACTTTCTATCTCCTCCTTGCAAGATTTTAGCAGAGGCAGTAAAAACGATGATCTGAAAAATGTGACGGACTCTCCAAGTGAGGTTCTATCCCATTCTGCCATCAACCGAAGACAATAGTATCAGAAATACAGAAATACCAATTGCAGGTAGCATAATAGCTTTAATAGGCCAAGTCGTGCAAGAAAGATGACACTACAGCAGCACATCGTAATACAAAATTGACCAATCACGTAATTAGGTGACTTTATTTGACTATCAAATATTTTAATCCCTGACAAGATCAACCCTGAATGAAAGATGTATCCTTGTATGTCAAAGGGATAACAGAAAATTAGAACATGTTTATACAAGTTCAATTTCCCGAGAAACTCAGTAACAATCTTCTAGTATTTGCAACTGACGAACTAAAATTCTCGGACACTGTACCTAATAATCAGAAGAACAAAAAACTTTGCATAAAATAAATTTACCACTCTCAGCATCTTGTCTTAGTCCTCCCTTGTTTAGTTCTTCCAAAAGCTGCAGGATAAACAAAATCACAAGAATTATAGGCAGACCCTTCTACAAAGGGGCAACAGCTCATGCAATGCAGTGCATCAAGAAGAACTACCTAGCTAGAATTCATAATTTACAAAGTTGAAATACAATGTAATTCTTATTCTTGCTTAAAGTCCTCAAAAACTATTAAAATTGGAATTGAAAATCTTGACAAGAAAAATCTCATAGAAAAATAAGAAAACTGAAAATTGCTAGCATACATACCTGAGATAGGGTGGGAACTGTAGTTGGATCAAATTCATCACAATTATTTGGGTCAATCGGAACACAAACACGACCTAGAGGACAAGTAAAATGTTAAAAACACTTGAGACTACTAAAATTCATTTGAGGGGGCGATAAAATGAAGTTTCTTCCCCTCCTACATTTTTGGAGGACATGAAGATGAGGATAGTACCTATCATGAGGTGTTAGATGTATGTATGTCAAGACCCAAATAGCAATTATGTTAAGGAAAGAAATTCAATAACAGCACATATTCAAGGTTTCATAACATAAACACAACTATTGATAACACTATTGGTTTTGGAAGCTGCCACCGTTAGTGCTTTAGCCTTTAGGTTTAAATGTCTTAGTTCTTAAAACAAAATTAACAACACACTTTTAGGCACCACACCAATGATTTCTGGTCAATCTTCACATTCATAACAACTGATATCCAAACAGACATTCCAAAACTAACCTGTTTTTGGATGTACGCAGAATGGTGCCTTCAATAAATGGTTCATGTGCTTCGAAACCTGATATACAAACAAGTAGTAGCGTGTGAAGGGTTACGCATAGATATATTTACATATCAGAGATTCTTGATTCTTGCTTTTATAAAAGTAATTTATATACACTGGTGTATGAACTGGAGGTGGATGTACGTCTAAAATCATTACCATATTTGCTGTAAGTGAAAGGAAAAAATGAACCTTAAAGGAAAACCAAAACAAGCAAAAGTGTTGTAGACCTCCATATCAAGCCTAGGATATGTGAAGGAAAAGACGATCTCTTCAACACATCTGCGTAGTCCTTGTGACTGGAAAAGGTGAATCATGCAAAGTAATTAAAAGAATGAATAATACAGTACAATGTACATGAGAAAAATTCTCCAGGTAAAACAGAGCACATCTGGGTCAAAACATATATTTGATAAATGTGTGTCTAATGAGGTAGAAGTTGTCCAAGAAAACAATCAAACTGTACTTGAATTTTGAGAGCAAGGACTAATAACTTGATCCAACTCATTATTTATTGCTGATTTTTCTCAGAAATGCACTTTGATTGTGGAGAAGAAAATGAAAATGTTGAGGGAGGGAGAATCCAACCTGTGACACATGTAAAACTGATTGCAAGTCAGGCCAGAGTAGTGGACTCACACCCTTTATTATAAAGGCTTTAACATTTCATGGAGCTCTCACTCCATTATCTGTTTATGGAGCTTTAATATCCATCTAAGTCCCAAAATTCTATGATCTGTTTTTAGGCCCTAATCGATTTATGACAGTAACACATCTTTTACACATCGCAAACTTATTCTAAGATTATATTTTAGTATCACCATAGAGTATCTAAAAACAAATTCAAATTATGACTGACAAAGTGCATTAACTGTTCAATATCTCTGGCACCTATTCAAACAGAGTGGCCTATGCCATTGTTCATCCCAAACATTCCAAACAAAGGTTTCCACTGCCCATAATGTATTTAATCCCTAAGGATTTTGAGCATACCAATTCATACCTTTTGTTTTCCTGATTGTAGGATATGTTTGACTTGCTCCCATCTAGCATTATTAATGTCTTCTTTTGACATGGAAAGTCGCTTATTCTCCTGCCACCTCCCCCGAAGCTCAGAAGCAACAGCTGCAAAGATAGCATGTACATACATGAGCAACTGCTAAGGTAAATGACAGAGCTATCCAGTATCCATCGAAGAGAATAAATTTTACATGCATCAGTAATCATTTCTAGGATCTTCTCATATCTCTCCTCAGATGCGAGTAAATTTTGCTTTGAAAGCAGTTTTGCCTCAAAAAATCCCTTCAGAACTTCAGTATAGGATCTCCTGGAAAGTCAGAATATGTCTTAGTGAAGGAGAAAGTAGGTCCAGGATAAGTAACTAAAAGACGATATACAGTAACACTTACGCCAGGAAAGGGTGTAGAACAGGACCTGGTAAAGATATCTTTTTGTTACTATTTTCATTGCCCTGCACAAAGTACAAGTCAATGTTTTCTTGGTATTAAAAAATTAAGCATAACCCAGTTGTATTTCAGAGCACTAGTTAAACACCTTGTATAGACGGAAATAATCAGCAATAGATGCCCTCTGTTCATTAGTCAACCTGCAGAAGTGATAACAGTAAAATTCAGATCTTCATGTAATAATACAGTAAAGGAAATACCAGAAATTATGTGACGACTTCAACTATTTACTGTATTACCTTCTAGCTTTTCCATCACAAACCCAGCAGTGCACACCACGTCGACCACTATATACCCAGAGAATGTGATTAAAGCCAAAGTCATCTACAATACTAGAAGTTAATTGATGATGTAATAAGAAGAAGACATTATACATGTCGCACTCAAGAAAAAATATGTGCCTACATTGTAATGCAAACAATGTTAAGTAGGACAGCTAAGGACTCAAATTTCCTATTACAATAGTCGGGGATCTAGGCCAGCTAAGAACTCAATGCGTGATTAACAAACTAATGTAGAGTATTTTACCTCTGAGAGCTGTATCAATCACTTTAATTGCAACTGTCATTAGAGGCCAGCATTCCAAGCAAACATCAGCTCCTGTGCAGCAATATCTAACATCGTCATAATCTGTTATATCCTGGTGCGAGAAAAAACGCAACTCCAACAAGTCAAACAACATAGCCATTACAGACTTGTACCCAGTATGAAAAGTAGACTAAGATGCTCAATTTTCTATTAGCCCAGTTGCTTACAATATCAAAAACCAGTTCCCTTTCAACTGGAGTGAAAACATTGTCGCCACTTTGTGCATAGGCATGCCTCTTAGCAGGCTGCATTGCAAAAAAATACATCAATAACAACTAATAAAACAGGTAACATTTATACTTCAACAGAAAACTCAAGAAGAAATATCATCAGTTTCAACTCATATCTCATCAAAAGTTGATTCAAAGACTGCATAATAAGAAGAAAATTGCACGAAATCTTGCATCAACACTGTAGACAGGCCCAATATCTATCTTGAATGGACACTTTTCTTTGATGGAATTTTCAAGTTCAGAAACACTGTTGAAAGACTGGAATCGAATATAAATGTCATTTTCTAGCGTGAAAGAAAATTCCCTTCTTCCGAAGTAGGACTTGTCACAAGCAGGATGCTTGCCATCTGCAGATAGAGCAATTACCATAAACATGGACACATAGAACAACATGAACGCATAGAAACAAGTGCGCGTGCATACACACGATAAGGAAGAATTGATTTGGATTACCATTTCCGTAAGACATCCACTTAAAGATATCGGCATGAGGAAATAACTTTCCTGACACAAAATTAGTTTCCAATTTCAATAACAAAAAATCCATGATTCAAACGATAAGTTTCTTAAAAAAAAAAAACTTTATATGAAAAAATGAAAACTCTTACCATAGTAGATTCTGAGATAGGTAGCGTTGAATCCATCGGGAACGGTGTTTGCTTGCTCAGGTCCCTCAATCAACATGTCATCTCTTCCGTTCTCAGCTTCCTCTTTCGTCATCTCTGCTTCAAAATCTTTCTCTCTATCAATGGAAATCCTTTTTTCCATTTAATAGCTTAAAATCGGAGAGAGGGGATGGAAAGAGACGAGGATGGCGGGAAAGAAAAGGGGTCAGGGCAAACGGGTAGATCATTTGGAGGGAAAATGTGGGGCCTGATGACATTGGCCCATTAAACATAATTCAGCCCAAGCAGAAGCCTTGTTTTGTGAACGGAGCCGTTTTGACTTTCGCTACGTTCGTCCAAAATCCTATGAGCTATAAAAATTCAGCCTGGGCAACCAAAATTCCTGTCGCTAATTACCAATGGAAAGTACGAATAAAACAATAATACCCAAATTTCTTTATTTCTTTATTCTTTAATTTCTTTTTAATTAATAATTTATAAATTCCAGGCGATGAGATGAGAAAGTAGTCTGGACCTTTCGCTATAGGACCTGGCCGATGGCGTTTTGTTTTGGACCTATCTAGGACTCCCCGATAACTGCACCTGGATCCGCTAATACCTCCATCGGCTTTTTGACCGGTTTTCCCACTTCTTACCCGGTCTAGGGTTTCTGCTAGGGTTACCTCGATGGTGACCAATGATTATACCACCGTGAACGGGAACGGGATTATTAAGATGGAAGAAGAGTTCATCAAGAGGCACCACAAACATGACGTCAAGGAAAATCGGTGCAGCTCATCGCTCGTTAAACACATCAAAGCTCCTGTTCATCTCGTAATTTTTTTCTTTTTGTTTTAAAATTTCAAAAAGATTTACTTTTGTTTTAATAGAATCGATTGGGTTCCTATTTGGTGTTAGATCCGTTCATATCTGGGAGGCTTTTTGTTTATTTTAGTTTTTTTTTTTTTCCTTTTAGACGCCTATTTTATGTAGTTTAGCTTGATTTTCCGGTTACTTTCTATTTTTAGAAAAAGTCCCTTTCTTTTGTTACTTTTCGTTGCATGTGAAGTGAATATATGAGGAGATCGAAATTAAAGTGGCGATTGATTAGAATTGTGAAGTTATCACTGAAATTTTAAGCTAGATTATTGGCTCGTTTGAAATGTTATCTGATGTTAAACATTCTGTGAATCAATTGAAGTTATTGGTAATCAATGTTAGAGCATCCAGTGACGACCTTCAGTAATTTGTAGCGTTTAATATTAAGAGGGTGCAATATAATACATCGACAACTTTTGATTGATGATTGATTAGTAAAAATTTCCTGCCAAAGTTTTTGTTGTCTTGGGTGATTGCTTGGTATTTGCTTTGTTTGATAGAAATGGACCTTAACATTTTCTTTAAACTTGCATGTTGCTGCAGTGAGGAAAGGTTAGCCACGGGTACTTATGTCCCAACTTCAAATACCGAAATACCTCTCATCGAATGAGATTAATCTGATTTCACATACCCAATCTAAAAGTTGTGTAGTTACAAATAAAATTACTTTGAAGTGTTTCAGGTTTTAGTTTGTTTGACTGAAGGCTAACTTGGCAGTGTTTTCTGCCTTAATGAGTGATTGTTAGTTTTTGATCAATCAGGTTTGGTCTTTGGTGAGGAGATTCGATCAACCTCAGAAGTACAAACCATTTGTTAGCAGGTGTGTCGTGCAGGGTGACCTTCAGATTGGAAGCGTTAGAGAAGTCAATGTTAGGTCAGGTTTGCCAGCCACCACTAGCACTGAAAGGTTAGAGTATCTAGATGACGATGAACATATTTTGAGCATGACGATTGTTGGTGGAGATCACAGGTTGAAGGTATGAATTTTCTACTTGATTGAATTAGTTACACACCAATCATGTAACTATAAATGCATGCCCGTCGAGTTCCAATAAGTTTTAAGTTTTTGTACATGTAATCCTGACTAAAACATAAGAATTCATCTCAAAGTAATTGTTTTTTTGTCTCTTATTAAAGGATATTTTTCTTTCAGATCATGTAATGCATAAATTGCCTGAAAATGTAATAAGGTTTTGAATATGATCGCTTGAAACTTGCAAGTGGAGGACTGAATATGCCAACTTTTGTTACCGGTCATTTGGATTTGAGTATGAATTGTCAAAATCATTGTTTAAATTGTCGAATCTATTAAGTTTTTTAGAAGATTTTTTCGTGTTTGAGATGGAGCATATCTTTATGATTGCACTCTGTATGGAGCAATTTATATGCCTTATGTGGCCTTTTCCTCTATCCAAATTATTCATGTTTTCTTGTGCTACTAGACATTTGACCTGGAACCCATCATGTTGCAAATGGCTATGACTTTGTGGTTTGTATGATTGTAAGTGATCTGTTATAATAGAATATTTTTAGTTAATACACATGGGCAAGCAATGTTGTTTATCATGTTTTTGAAGATGTGTTAGTTTTCAGTTCTGAGATGCATTATCCTGCCTCCATTTCTTTTTATATTTAAATTTATGTAAATGCTATTGTACCCATTCTGGATTGACCTCTCATTTGGGGGTTGAATTTTGATTTTTATAATATGTCCTGTACTTTCGTGGCGATCTAATTGGCTGAAATTGCAAAATTGTCCTTTTGCTTTGCAAATTTGCAGAACTACTCTTCCATTGTTACAGTCCATCCCGAGGTCATTGATGGCAGACCAGGAACGTTGGTGATTGAGTCATTTGTGGTGGATGTACCAGATGGGAACACCAAGGATGAAACATGCTACTTTGTTGAGGCACTGATCAAGTGCAACCTCAAGTCATTGGCTGATGTTTCAGAGCGTTTGGCTGTTCAGGATAGGACTGAGCCGATTGAAAGAATGTGAATAATCTGGGTCCCTGTTAACTGCATCAAGGTTCTTGTTCTGGGTGATAAGTGAGTTACTCTTGTTATTAGAAACTGAGTGGACGGTTTGGGCTTCCTACAGGCAGAATCGACTTCCTTTTTCTTATACTTTATGTTCTTCTTCATTTTACTATAACTAGATCTTTAGGTATCTTGTGTTGATAGTAGCTGACAATTAAGTTGATCATCGGCCTACAGATTTCCTAGATGGAGAAACATAAAAAAATTCTTTGTGGTTTTTCTATGTTGAATAATGGGGTGTTGTATTGGTATTTGGTTGTAAATAACTGCGCACTATAAAAATTTTATGTTAATATCTTAGGTTTTGCATGTTCCTGTTAGAAAAGCCATTCAGTGTTTGGTAAATATATGGAATGTTGGTATTGGTACATGATGTGAATTTACTCATCCAGCAAGTAATTTGTATTGTAATTTGAAGAGGGGTTGAAGAAATATCTAGATTAGGGCCTTTCAAGCACTTCCCCATTGCTAAAACTCCAGATTTGGATCCTATCCTGTTTAATGGAAAAGAGGTTTTCAACAAGTTTTTTTTTTTAATGAAATGAAACTAAAGTTATGGAGTTCAAGGAAAAAGTCCCATGATGAGTGTTGTGCATCATGTCGGGTTTCAAGCTTTTGGATTGTCGCATTCAGTTCTAGGCAGGTTCAGTCAAATGCAATGAACGCTCCATTTTCAGGGACTGTCATTCAATAAAGGACGTATGGCGTGTATTTCATGTGAACTTAGTTATCCTTTTTCTATTACTCCATTCCTGTAAAAACCAGAAAAAAAAAAAAAAAAGATCATATTGCTGTATCTGTTAAGATTTCTTTGGTGTACAAATCGATTTCTTTCTTTGTTTCCAGGTTAGATTCATGGCAAGACGGTGGTGCTCTAGACTAATCCAATTTTCATCAGTCCATAAGCAAAGGAAGATAAGTAAGCATTTGCACCGTTTATGCGTAGAAAACGTAGTGTAATTTTCAATCATTTAGGAGGCGAAAATACTATTGTACCATTTGGGCCATTATTAAAAGTCAAAAAGAAAATCATGTAATAAATATTTTCAGGTAGGGGATTTCAACAGAAAGAACGGAAATGTAAATAAAATAATAAAAGCTTCAGTCTTTAATCAATGGACCATGCATTACTTCTGAACTCCACCTTCCATTTCGTGTTAATTACAGCAAGCTTGGAATCTATGAACACATTGTCCATAGTCTCTACTCTTTGTTCTTCGCTTTCCTTTTCCTGATTAAAATAACCATAATCCTTTGGAGCCTTCTCCTTGTATGAATCTCCAGGTCTACTCCTAATTCATTCAACACAATAAAAGCCCATTTTGTTCCTTTGCTCTCTGTCGCTTTGCAAATAATAAACTGCCTTTTTATTTTTTTTTTCTCAAACAGAATGTTTCGAGCATTGGCTTCGATTTTGCTTTGTTGCTTCTTCCTTCAAACCTTTTTTTGGTTTTACATTTCTAATGGGAATTTGATAACTTGTTCGGGGATAGTACCGATGAGGTTCAGAAACGATAAAATATCGATAACGGACTTTGGTGGGGTTGGGGACGGGAAGACGCTCAATACGAAGGCTTTCCGGGAAGCTATATATCGGATTCAGCATCTGGGAAGGAGAGGTGGTACGCTGCTTTATGTGCCTCCTGGGGTGTACTTAACCGACAGCTTTAACCTTACGAGCCATTTGACTCTGTATTTGGCTAGAGGTGCTGTTATCAAAGCCACTCAGGTAACTCAATTCTTTTCACTTCTTACTCTATTCCCTTTGTAATTCTTCTCGTCAGTGGCAGTGTCCTATGGTAAATGAATACACAATCAAAAGTAACTAATTTTTCCTTTTGACATTGTAAAACACTGCGGTCTCGAACTATCTTTTTCGTTTTCCCATCACATCATTAGTATCTTTTTCGTTTTCCCATCACATCATTACATGACAAAAACTAGTGTTTTTTTTACTCAAAATATGGGTAATACTTATGATAGAAAATGGAATCGAGTTAAACAAAAGTACTATTCCACTATCTTCTAAAATGGTAATGAAAGCTGGAATCTGGGTTTTAATTTCCTATAATTCATGATATAATTGCAAGGATGGTTCTTTTTAAGAATGCTGTTTTGCTTTTGTTTTTGTTGAAAGATTTGGATTTTGGTTGCATATAGTCACAAGTGATTATTGTAATTTGTACGATATGGTTGAATGTCAATTTTAATATGACATCGTTTGGCTCCGCCAGTGTGGTGGTGTAGAAAGTTTGGGGTGAAGATGTCTCTCCCTATGAACCATGGGGTCCAGGCAGCGTTATAAAGAGAAGAGAAAAACGTTGTGGGTCTCCGTAGTATAGTCCCATGTGCATGACATTTATGAGGTTTTTCAAGTCAACAATTTGGACAAGACAGATAGCTGGCAAGCATTGTTGTCCAACTTGGTGCTATATCTAGATTAACGCAATGCTGTCCTGTTACAGTGTTGGAGTTATTAATTAAATACATAATCTGAATGCATGATGTTGCAATAACTATTAGTAATTTAAATACTGTTGGAAGTTAATAAAGTGGTTATTATCATACTTACTGGTTTTTGACTGTTATCTTCTGATCAGTAGAGAACCATGTTTCCTGTTTAGTTGTTTGAAATCCTTTTCTACTTCAAGTCGACTGAATGTAATTATCATGTACTTCTACTTGAGTTATATCTTACTGAAAACCAGTAGTGATAGATAAATTTTACTCAATGTTTGGATCATCCTCCACTAGATGTTCTTCAGTTGACGCAATTGAACTTGATTTTCTAAAGACTACATTGTTCTATGATTAACTTGTGCCCTAGTTTATGGGCGAAAAGATTGTTATTGTGACTGGTTCTGCTTGACTTTTGGTAAATCACCATTTGCTTTTCACAAAAAAATGAAAAAAGAAATAAAGATCAATGTCTTATTTGTTTGAGATTTGTGAAGCTAACCATTTAGGAATAAAGAATTAAGCTTTTAGTAATTTAATTGAGTTAAGCATATATAACCCATGTCTAGTTTTTAATTCCCTTATCATATGTGAACGTTCTGTATCTTTTGAAATAACATAATTTTATTTCTTATTGACTCCCTTGGTTGTGAAGGTGTTATAGATAAAATATTCTAGGTTTCTGGCATTTGTTTATGTCTGTTTGAAGCCCTATTGAAGCATTTCTCCAAATTTATTAGTTTCCCCAATCTAGCGAAATCTGTTATTGCACACCTACTCTCTTAATATGATGTGATTTGTTGGACACACCTCTTATAATGTTCTTCCTGGATTATCTCAGGACACTTGGAATTGGCCTTTAATTTCTCCCTTGCCATCTTATGGAAGAGGAAGGGAGCGCCCAGGAGGAAGATATATGAGCTTTATTCATGGAGATGGTCTCCAAGATGTGGTGATCACTGGTAGGTCTGGATAGCATTGTGGTTAATTACTCTGATAGCTTGCATATATTTGTTTTATCTACCATTAATCGTCTTTAATCACTTAAACCTAATGAACCTACTAGTTGACATAACATGCAATATGCTAGAAAAGCCTAATTTAAACTGTCAAACGAGAATGGCATGATTGATTGTCATGGATCTTTATGTTATTGTTATCTTATTAGGGTGAATGGCAGTTAATTCAGACTTTTATAATTGTGCTGAACAATAATAGCACTTACCTCTAAGATGTCTGTTTTATTGACATGATTTATGTAATTTCAACTTGAATCACCATGTTTTCATTTATTTTCAACCATAACAGGTGAGAATGGCACAATTGATGGTCAAGGAGCTATCTGGTGGAACATGTGGAGGCAGGGGACACTACAGTTTACAAGACCAAATCTCGTTGAGTTTGTGAATTCCAGAGACATTATTATTTCCAATGTGATTTTTCAAAATTCCCCCTTCTGGAACATTCACCCTGTTTATTGCAGGTAATTTTTATATCTGAAGTTTTACTTTCCTAATCGTGTAATATACAAAAGCCATGCAATTATTTGAGAGCAGAATCTGTTATTTGACCATGCTGTAGGTTGGTATCACTGTAGAATGCTTAATTCAGTGAGGGCCTTCTTTACAATTTGGTCATATAGTATTATAAGTTTATAATCCTTCATTAATTAAATCAATTTTGAAGTCTGCAAGAAATTCACATATTTGTCCAATGAAAATCAAAAGAATTCTAACTTGAATCTTTATCATCTTTAAACCATTTTGTTATTTCCCACTTTCTTTACGGTGATTCCGAGTTTGGACCTTGTCACATTTAGCAACAAAGGGACTGTATGGAAGCAGGTAGAGCCCGATGGAGGGTGCTCCAAAAGTGTTTCTGTAGCACAGTTTGCACCAGAGTTGATGAGTTTATAATGGATTTGCTATTATAACCACTTGAGTTTGTTGTAACTCTGTTGGACATTCTTGTATTTTAGTACCATGTAAGAATTGCATGTTTAAAATCATAACTTAATGTACTTTTTTTTTTTACAGCGATGTTGTTATTCAATACGTTACCATCCTAGCTCCATCTGACTCACCAAATACTGATGGGATCGATCCAGGTAACAAAATGAAAGCAATTTTATTTGTTGATTGGATTCATCTTGCTTAGGGTTTCATTTACACACACAAAAATGCACTCAATTAGGCTTGACTATGTAGGAGTGCATGTCATCTTGTAAAACTCAAACACAAGTAAATGCTGCTTGGTTCCAATGAATGTCTTAAAACTCTGACTTCACACAAATGCGAGAGAAGAAACTGAACAAAGGAATTGTTGTTCCTTGATTAGGTGTAGATTTAAAATCTGGATGAAATCTAGTCGGGTGCCTTCATCTTATTCTCCCTGCCCAGGGTACATCAAGAAAGCTATTGAATATGCTTGCATCTAAAACTTCTTGAAAAATGGCTATGCTCATTAATTGGTTCCTGTGATGTAATAAAGTGGGCTGTGTTAAATGAATGTTATTGTTTTCCCTCTTTATGAGTTAGGATGGAGAGCAGTTTATCCCACGTTCTTTTGATTTTTTCGAAACAGATAAATCTCTAGGAATCATTAACTTCTTTTACTTTCTCGATTCATTGATACAGATTCAAGCTCCAATGTATGCATAGAAGACTCATTCATTTCTACCGGAGATGATCTCGTGGCTGTGAAGAGTGGATGGGATGAATATGGCATCGCTTATGGACGCCCTAGCTCTTACATCACTATTCGGCGAGTAACAGGGACATCCCCATTTGCTGGAATTGCAGTGGGAAGTGAAACCTCTGGTGGAGTGGAGAATGTCTTGGCTGAGAACATAGTTCTTTACAACACTGGAACTGGTTTTAACATGAAGACTAACATTGGCAGGGGAGGGTTTATAAAGAACATCACGGTGTCTGAAGTGTTCATGGAAAACGTGAGAACAGGTATAAAAATAGCAGGTGACACCGGTGACCACCCTGATAACAATTTTAACCCAAACGCTCTTCCATATGTCAAGGGCATTACATTAAAGAACATTTGGGGCGTGAAAGTCCAGCGAGCAGGTTTGATACAAGGCCTCAAGAACGCCCCTTTCACCGACATCTGTCTTTCAAAGGTTAACCTCCACGGCATTACTGGACCAAGATCTCCTCCATGGAAGTGCTCTGACGTAAGTGGGGCTGCAATCGAGGTAAGCCCTTGGCCATGCACCGAACTTACCAGCCCACAACAGAGTGGTTCATGCGACAGCCAATTCTAAGATTCATTCATGCATAAATATAGTTATCTACTCTGTTTTCAACCCTTAAATAACAATATTTCTGAGCCTCTATGAGTCTTTAATTTTCACATCAAACAGTTCATTTCCTTTTAACTCAAATATGTCCTCCATTTACCCTCAGCACACAGGTGGCATTAAATTAACAACCCAATCACCCAAATTCTGCAACCAAAATGAATGAATTTGGGAGAGCGTTAATTTATTTGGGAGGTCCTTAATGTCCAGCAAGCCTGACGGCTCGTTGTGTTCGCCGGGATTTACTTTTGGGCCTAAGTGTCAGAGACCAGATATTGATTGAATGATCAGACCAGGTACCCTTGAATCTAACTTCACTCACTAGACGTTCATACAATTACAAAACAAAAGAAAGCTAAGGCTGTTTCGAAGCATGCGTCAGCCAATCACAATCACAGAATTTTCTTGGTTTACACAAACTCTAGAAAACGCCAAACCAAAGTATCCTGGATTCGATGTTTTTCATGAAAGGAAAAGACTTCCATAAATAAAACTAGATTTTAACCCGCGCTATGTCGCGGAAGTTCTTTAAAAATGTATGAAAAATATATTTTATCATGAATCTAATATTATTAAAGAAAGTGAATGTAAAAAAAAAAAAATTTAGTAATTCATTATACAATCACAATTTATCGTTAATTCATAGATTTATATATTTAATTCTAAATGCATAAAAAGTAAATGTCCTCACAATCTAAAGAAAAAAGTTTCATAAAAATATCAATTGATTAAAAGAATTTCGTATAATAAACATCTTATCTTCTTTTACAAAGTTTGACACCAAAAACTTCATTACTGATTTTGATTTGAGAACTCCCAATCTTATATCAGAATGTAATGTGGCCCAACCAAGTCCAGAAAAGAAAATAGAGAGGATAAAGAGAAACCAAATTCGAAAGAAAACAGGAAGAATAGAAAAGTAAAGATCGAACCTGCAAACAGAAGCTGAAAACCCAAAAAATATGCTCACCTGAGAAAAAATGAAAAAATGGAGAAAGATTTAGACTATAAATTACCCAAAGCTGCAAAAAGAAAATGAACTCGTCTTATCTTTATCAGAAACCACATTCTAGTCATAAACTTCTAAAAACACAATTAAGAAAGAAAAATCAAGAGCAAAAGTAAGCGAAATTATTTATCAATCTTGATAGCCTAATAATATCTAATAACACTATCTTGCATTAGACGTATTGTGCATTTCCCTTTTAATGACAATGGAGTCATCTAAAGGAAAGATAACCATCACTCTTTGATAGTTGATATACAAAAATAAAGTCAAGAAAAGGAAAATCCTTTTAAAATACAAACATTTTTTGCATCAAACATATCCCAAGGTTTAATACTTTTGATATTGAAATTAACTCGAAAGCATTCATAGTTGTTGATTGTTCTTCTTTCTTTTCTGTCACATGGTGCTCCTATTACAGAAAAAACAATGAAAGCTTAGTAAGAAAAAATGTTAAGAAGCACCAAATATAACAGCACTCATCCAATATACGGATGCAATTGTTCTATAACTTTGGGAAAGACCTCATTCACTACTGCAAAATCCTTAAAAATAGCTTCTACATCATCTAAGTTTGTATCATTTTTCTCTTCAAACACAGAAGGTTTGTAAACATTTTTAAACCACTCATCTTGCAAAATTTTAAGAATGGCAAAGCACTGCGACCAAAGAAAAAGATATGTACACATTAATATTGTGCAAGTTAATAAATTGTGAAGGCAAACAATTTCGTAACATTAGAGGCCAATATAAATATGCATGGCTAGATGTGTGCGAGCCCAACTTGCTACTCAAAGATTAAATAAGGGAGCAGTTATGCATAGTTGCTTCAACCATCAAGAATCAAGATGCTGCAGTAGTCTAAATGCCCTACATCAATCAAGGATCAAGATGCTGCAATATCTCTAATATCTCTAACTCAAGAATCCACTGTTTATGTGAGGTTCCATTGAATCTAAATGCCTATGACATATGAACCCATTTCCTGAAGCCACTGTGATGACTGATGAGATACACACGGCAGCATATTAACGAAAACTAAAGACATAAACTTAATCACTCCTGAATTTAATATTCCTTAAATCAAATATGGATAGAAGATGAAATAGTCAATATTGCAATATGTTTTCAAATAAAGAGATAGACATTTGTTATGGAGCAAATACCAATGTATATTCAACACACAATTACTACTGTAATTTGTAGAAATCGCTCATAAATATGAGCAATAGCATCAATAAGAAGTAAAATCTCCTCCGTTTGTCATTTAAAATCCAAAGATATTCAACCAAAACAGTCAACAACAAAAGAATTGATGAATCTCATAATCATATGGAAAATAACTTGAACCACCAAAACTTAATTAAAACATCACCAGGGGAGCAGCTTTCTGAAAGACGTTTATCCCTCTTCTTAAAAAAAAAACCAATCAATTTAAATTTTTCATTAAAAATTTTATTGATTTATTTTTAATAAGTAACATCGAAATTCAGTAATGTAAGTTTTATCCTCCCATGAAAAGCCCACACGTTAAACAAATCTAAACCAGCCAAAAACTGGATCCAAAGTCCAAACTCCCCTCCTCCCAACCTGTTTCCTAGAACCTCCATTTCCCTTTACCCCAAACTCTTCATCTTTCACAGGAAAAGAATACGACAAGGGCCTTTACATAACCCAAAAAGAGTTTTAAAGACCCATGGTGAACACAGCAGGTCACGGTCCTTCTCTAGATATGATAGCATAGTAGGATTGATGGATGATCTACCGTTGATTTCCTGTGAAAATCATGGGCAATCGCTGTCCTTGAAGGAGATTTTGAGGACGTCCGTTGGTGTGATGGGACAGAACAATAGGGGATTGGCAGAAAAAGTGGTATAATCCAAGGTTAGATTGTGCTTTCTAAAGAGGTTTGGGAAGGTGATAGTAGGGAAGAGAGAGTTCGATAGGAGAGTTGAGAGGTTGGCTCAGGTTTGCAAGAAGTGCGAGTACCTCGTCCCAATTACTGGTTACTTGTATGCCAAGAGGATCAAGCTTGTTCTTTGCGACTACTACCCCATGGGAAGCTTAGCTGACTTGCTTGCAGGTGAGTTTTTTGATTCATAGATTTTGAATATAGAAATTGCCTTTGATTTTGTTACCCTAATTATTAATTAATTATTAGTCGAATTCAGGGATTTAAACCAGATTGATGATTTTTTTTTTGTTTATTATAAACATTTATACATTGTTCCTTCTGATTAATCAAGGTGGGAGGCGCGGCCGAACTGCCTTAAGTTGGAATGAGCGGCTGATGATAACAGTTCACGTTGCACGAGCAATCGCTTTCATCCATGCACAATCCCCTCCAAGTGAAAAGAACATGAAAATGAACGTTCATGGAAACATAAAACCCTCCAACGTGATGATAAACATCGACCTGACGGCTCGATTATCAGATTATTGCTTCATCCAGTTGGCTGCCTGCGCCGAATGTCCTGATAAAGATCGGCCAGGAACTGGTTACTGTGAGAATTTGAGTCAAAAGAGTGAAATATTCAATTTTGGGCCAGTTTTACTAGGTATGCTAGCGGGAGTGAGGGAGCCTGGTTATATAAAGTACATACTTGACACAATGGAAAGTATAAAACAGGGTACAAGCATATTTTTCGAGTTTCATGTGCAAGGGAAAGAACGGAAGCAAGCTTTGAAGGTTTTGGACATTGTTTTGGCTTGTACAAACAGGTTGCTAGAAGCCAGGCCTTCAATAGAGCAAATTTTGTTGAATCTGAGTGATATTGTCAATAGTACTAATAAATAAGCTGTTGGTCTGTGTTAAGACAATGATTGTATTCGTATCTGAGTGATATTCTCAACAGAACTTAATTTAAGTAGTTCAAGAAACCTATTTTAAGAGGTGACATTCCGGATTTGGTTTAAATCTAGTAATTTACGATGATATTCCGCTATAATCATGTTGGTTATTAACTTTTTTAAAACTAGAGTTAGGAACCCTAGGTGGGTGAAACTTCAACCTTCTTATGGATCATTGATCCTGAAACCTCGCTCCTTCTTTGGTTTGCTGAAGAACATACTTAGGCATTAATCAACAGGAGAAAAAGACAAATATTCCAAGGTATATTTATAGGGCTAATTCTATAAGTTAAGAGAATTTCCCTACGATTGACTGCAACTATATATAAGCTAACAAAATACTTGAAACACACACACACACACACACACACACACACACATATATATATATATATATATATATAAATGCCTCTCATTTATTTATTGATTATTCATTGCTTTATAGATTTAATTTGGGTTCCATATTTGAAATGTATAAGGTCTGTTGTGATGCTGGTGAATTTCAGTTATATACTGCTGTTCATGTGTAAATGCCTACCCCATGTGGAGCTGAAAATGCATGCTACCAACCCAAACTTGACGAAAATTATAAAAAAAAAAAAAAAAAAAAAGCTAAGAGTGGCAACGGGAAGCACAAAAACTGAGTTATACTTTGTTTTCATGAATTATGATCCTGAATACCAGCGTCTTCGAGCTGATCGGTCAGTTCTCTATGTCATTAGTAGATCATAATGCAAGACTCATCTCGATGCTATTTCTCATGCCATTGTCTTGTTCTCTCTCCTCTCTTTTTCTACCTTTTTTTTTTTCCTTTCGGGTGTGTGTCTCATAGAACTGAGAAAGGGGCGTATAAGCTTGATTTATATCTGAGTAGGAAGCACGATGAGCTGTTGGCAAGAACCCTTAAGCTGGAAGCTATAAGAAGACCTTATCTTCGGTCATTGTTGATGGTTCTGCAGTCGAAATCACAGAAGCTCAGGTGATCTTTATAATGTCATCTGCAGTTTGTTTAGTATAATTGATTATCTCTCAAGTTAACTATATATGTTTCATTTTTTTTTCCTTTTGGGATTTTCTGTTTATGTAAAGTTGTTTAATGAAATCTGGCCAATGAGCTTAGATCTGCCAATGGGGTAAGAGTTGTGGAGAAGAATCAAGAGCTTGCTTAGTGCAGCAGCTAGCAATAGAATTAAATACAAAAAGCTTGAAGTTTGCGGAAGAGAAGAGGATAATAGGTTTGCTGAAGATTTGTACTTGTAGGTTTAAGTGGTCTCTGTTAGACAAAAGGTTGAAGTCTGACGATTTCTTGGGTGATCTAAGTCAGGAAATCTCTATTTTACTACCATCATATTGCCACTTTTTCTATTAGGTGATCTTGGAGATTAATTACTATTTTTCTATCTCTCAATTATCAGTCAGTTAAGACTTAACTCTTTTAAGAAAAGGAAAGAACTTGAAGTACTTAAAAATCACCAATCAGAAGTGATAAAATGACTGATAACAGTGAAATATGATCAAAGAATAAGATAATGCTTAGGCCTTAGAGATCACGATGAGATCAGCTAGCTAGGGGGAACAATGCATTGTGATCCAACAGCATGCCAAAGTCCATAAAAGCTCGTCCCCACTGAGTGGCATAACAACTCAAATGAAGATAGATTCCTTTCCTTTAATTTACGTTGGCTGGTGGGGGTGGGACAGGTGATTTGAAACAATTCATACGTGTCGTCTCCCACCACTTTATCCAGTTAAGTTTATAATGAAAGGAAGCAGGAAAACATACTTGAAACGGTTCTAATTATCAACAAAGTTTGAGAGAGTGCCTGACTTGTGGGTCATCCTCACATGCAACACGTTTCGGTAGCATTCACCACATCGTTATTTTGTCCCTTCTGATCAGTGACCCATGCCATTTCTGCTTAATTAAATAACTCAAATTCATTTTCTTAATGGAAACTTGACCGCGCCGGTAAAATCATAGATGCATGCCTTCAGGCTTCATGATCATTTCTAATTGTTACCAAAGAATTAACCTGTATGAAATGTTCGAGAGTACTGAAAGCAAGGTAAAAAAATGTGGAGCTATATATTAATGTACTTTTTTCAGCTGATAATCATTCAACTTAAATGCACCGGCCTAGTTCCACTACTCCAAGTCAAGTGGTTTAGATGCGATTTTCCCAGCAGGTGCATTTGTATTTGCCTAAAACAATTTTTCTTTTTCAGGATAACAAAAACAAAGATTAGTACATTAAGAAAATCAAAAGAATGGAAAATTTTGGTAAGAAGATGTACTTAACATCGTTGCAAGCGCCCAATGTAGTAAGTTAACAAACTACAAAAGGGACAAATCACAACTTTGAGAGAGCTGGGTTCCAAACTTCAAACTTCTGCTGACAATATTATTGTCTGCTTCTTCTGTTACCCGCTTCTACTACTTTTTCTTTTTTTTTATGTCAGTTTGATAATTACACAAAGAGACTAGAAACCAGAGTTTCTTTGGCCTTTAATCCGCGATAAGACAGGACAAAATGTTTAAAACGTGGAGCATATATTTTGGACCATCTGGTGGTGCTATGACCCCATCAACTGATCACTGGCATCCAATTTGCACCAATTATATTTCAATCCATATATGTCTGCTAACTAAAATTTTCCAACCGAGAGAAACGAAAAGGAATTAACCCTTGTCCTTATTCCTTGTTATGGTTCAAAATGAAAATTACTGCTAAAATATGTGGCCTACACTACAAAGAAAGATAACAGATTCTAAGAATCAAGATTGGTGATCGTTTACCTCATATAGATGCATGTGGCCTCCCAAAAATATGTACCCAGATCATAGAATGGTGAGCATTATCCACCCTCTCCCCAAGCGCTTCAGTTTAAGCCCTTACCTTAAACAGGCTAATTCAGAAGCCCTTGAGGGAGAGTGAGCGATGAATTCCATTGGAAATTCCCACGAGTACTGTTAATTAATTACTAGTATGGCCCACATGTACGTATATATCATCAAGGCACGTTTTGGTCACTCTCCCCAAAGACTTCAAGCATTGCTGGGGTACCGTCCAGCTCCAGCATTACTGGAAGCCCTTGAGGGAGAGTGAGCAACCAATACCTTGTAAGATTCAACCCTTTTGTTTTTCTGATTGGTCTTGCTGGTTCACCCTGAAGAGGATTAGCTATAAGAAGACCATTTTATAGGACCTGAAAAAGTAATAGCGCATATCAAAATTGTGGTGAAAAAAATTTTTAGTTTATAATCTGATGGGCCCCTCCATATCTTGGCACTTGATATCTTGTGACTAAATTAGATCCTCTCAAATGACTTCCCAGTCAATGATCAGAAAAGCTCATGCGTTCGATGAGCTTGCCATTTCTAAAAGCAAATCACTAGAGAATCAATAGAGAATTTGTAGTTTTTTAGACTAAATGTGTCATGGACGTGCTGATAAACCGATGAATTTTGAATGATTTTAGGAGCTCATGTGAGCTTGAAACCATACAAGAATTACCCAAAAATGAGAATTGGTCCTTAAGAACGTTGACAAGGTAATGCAATATTTCTCTTTTAAGATAAAAGAATAATTAAAGCAGCTATTTAGGGGCTGAGGCATCTCATATCCTTATCTATTCATGAATGATTGTATCTTCAAGGTAAAGGCTAAGACAATTCCTCCATTATCCACCTTCCCATGTCCTTGCTTTTAATCTCTAAAAACAGTTGCATATCTTGCAAATTCGATAACAAGCCAGTCCCGAAACCTGTTGCTCTTAACTTTTTCTATAGCTATTGACACTTGTCATCAGAAATGACGTGAATAAACAATTCCATGACCATCCAGCCCCATGAATTTAGCTTCATATTATCACTATAAGGGTTCATTAAAAACAGGGTTGGATGTACATAGTAGCCAGAGGGGGCAACTTTATTAAAATAAAATCTCAAAAGTTTTGAAAATTTAAAATTCTACCCCTATAAAAATATTATTATCAAATTTGCCCCCACTAAATTAAAGTTCATACAAAAAAATATTTTATTATTTATCTAGCAATTGAACATTGATTCTTTGAGTGCTAAACAATTTCGTTATAATATATATTTATATATATAAGTTTGTAAAAAAAAAATAAAAGTGAAATACTTTTAGAGAGTTTGTAATTATTAAATTTCAAATTTCTTCTAATAATTTATTTAGATTGATGTGAGGTGATTTTATAAGGGTAACGAAACCTAGAGCTTGTACTACTTATATGGTTTAAACAACTTATTTAACATAAAAAAAAAAAGTAACATATAAAATGTGAAGTAATAAAAATTTTAAAAAATCATTTAGATTTAAATCTTCATTTTTTTTCATTGTATATGAGAAAAGAGACATTTTTATTCTTCAAATTATAATGAATAAGAAATAAAATACATTTACTTATTTGAATTAAATGATAAAACTAGACATATTAAAAGTGAATAATAAAACTAGATGTATTAATTTTTATATTATTCTTTCACATATTATATCTATTTTTAAGAATTTTATAAGTAAAATTTTACTAAATTAATATGTGTTTCTATATTGAAAATTGATTTATCTAAATACTGTTTCGACTATATTTATTAAGAATCATATAATTAATTTTAATTATACAAAAATTATTTTTATGGTAAAAAAATTTTTTTCGTGTACAAAATATATGTTATACATCTTGATTTTATTTATAAATTTTTATATTAATTTTTGTTTTAATAAAAAAATTTTAAATTAATTTAAAATATTTACTTCCACTAGCCGTAATTTTTGAATCGGTACTTGATTAAAAAAGCTAGCTGGGACTTTCTATACTCTTTATAGGATGTGCTATTTGCCCTCAAAATATGAAAACAAAGCAATTTAAAACTAATAAGTGATTAATTCAATTAGTTAAAATTTGTTATATTTGATAAAAAAGTTTTGAATTTAAGTTTTATCGATGGTCAGTTATTGAAATCATCTCGAATGTATGATTTATAGTCACTTATTTTAGATTGTTAAATATGATATATTTTGCTTGAACTTATAAGACTAAACAATTTATCTATTCTTAAATTTTTTTTACCAAAAAAAAAAAAAAGCTTTTTAAAAAATGCTATGAGAAATCAAATTTGGTTGCAGTGGAATGCGTTGACTGCTCTCTATCGATCCACTAGTCCAATTGCCCCAAAGCAAATTGACTTGGTTAAGGATTTCAGTAAAACCAAAGTTGGCGTCGGCCCATTAGAAGCCCAAAGTTGCCTTTTTAATAAAATTAAATAATTAATTTTTAATTATTTATTAAAAACTATTATTTAAAATAAAATAATTAATATAATACTTTTAATTATTTATTAATTTTATAAATATTAAATAATTTAATTTTTTTTTTTATGTAATTTTTAATATAATATCTTTTAAAATTTCTATTGAAGAAAAACATAATGATGATGAAATCCCGTACAATAAATTGGCTTTTATTGAACCTTGTACACGCATAGACTTGGTCGGTGGTCCTGTTTGTTTGCGTGGGTGGCACTTTTTTTAGATTAACATCTTCTTTAACAAAAATACAAGAGATTGCTCGTAGAAGTCAGAATCTAGTTCACAATGAAGTTAATTTTTAATTATCTTTCATTATATTTACAAGAATTTTTAAATTCATTCAATCAATGACATTTGAAATTTATTTAATAACGATATTTTTAATATTTATATATTTAAATAAATTAATTATATCATACGATTATTCTTTTGATCGTGTTGCTCACACCAAAAAAAATTACTAGTCAAAGAACATAGAAATTTTACCAACCATGGTGAAAGTGAAATTCATAATCTTATGTGCTAGAAGATCAAGACATATTCTAATTTGTTGAATAAGTAGCAAATATTTTGATGTATAATATAAGAGAAAAATATATCTCCTAAAAAATAATAATAATAAGAGAAGAAAGGGTTAATAGTTGTGGTCCAAGTCCACCATAAAAATAATCAAAGGATGTATGGTAAAGGATTTGGTTTGGTATACTAATCTAGTTGATTCAACAAACTGAACCTTTCAAATTCTAGTTGATATTTAAAACTCAAAAAGCAAAGTCAGATAATTTTTTATTATTAATTGTAAATATATATATATATATAAATATATGTATATATATACTACTCTGTTCTACCAAGGCAGGAAGTAATTAGTGAGGGTGCCAACTGCCAAAGGAAAAGACAAGATTGGTCAAGGGAATACAAAGAGTCAATATATGAAGGTTTTGCCCATGGTTTTTGGTGGTTGTTTCTTTAAGCTGTAAAGGGTTTTTGGACTTTGTTCAGTTTTTTTTTTTTTTTTAATTTAAAACAAGTAAGTTTGTCTGTCGAATGTTGTTTTTAAGAAGCAATTAATGTTTTTTTTAAGCTGCAATTTAGTTTATTTATCGAATCTAGTAAATTTATAAAATATTAGTTTCTCATTATTTAAAAAAAATTCGAATTTAGATAATTAAAAAATAAGTATTTTTTTTATTATTATTTGAACTAAATATTCGTTGATCATGATTTTGGTTGTTGAATGCTGCGAAGTTTAGAGGAATTTGTCTTTCGAAAAAAGTACAAAAAAAAAAAAAAACTTTTGGATCATTTTAACGTCATTTTCAACTCCATTACCTTCTAAAACAGAGCAACGGTTACTATAATTATTAGAGGAGAGACGAATATATTGAAATTGAGTTTTTTTTTTTTTTCAATAAAATGGAGGTTTATGTGTTTTCTTTTTTAAGGAATTTGTAAATTTTTAAATGGAAATTTAAGAAAACTTTTGCTTTTAAATACTTGTACTAATAATTTATGACCATCGACTCAAAATTTGATTGTTCAACTAATTCTTTTAAGAATCCCATTTCATTTCCTTTCATAAAAAATCTCATTTTATTTTTCCAAAATGATGGGAAAGAAACTTATATAAACTAATAAAACTATAAAGGCATTATTTTTCTAAAAAATCTCATTATCTCGTTATTTTTTTTTAATTGTATGAAATGAGTGATAAATTAGGTAAAAACAAAATAAAGTATTTGCTTTATATATATATATATATATATATATTATCAAATTAACAGTCAAAATATGATTATATATAAAACAAGTTATTTTTTTTGCATCATCTAAAATCTTTGTCACATTTTTTTTGTTAATAACTTCAAGGTACAAATCCAAATAATTAGTTGAACATGCTGTATAATACAAATATTTTTTTCTTTTTAATTAGTTTTTTTCTTGCGACATTAAGTGTTGCATCATTATCAATAACTATTTGAACAATGATTTTTTCTCAATTTCTTCCACAGTTTCATCAATAATATGTAGCAAAAATTTTTATATCTATTACGAACACTTGAAACATCTATAGATTTTCAAAAAATGATCCATTTACTATAATAAATAAAAAAATTAATGATATATATTTGATTCAAACTGTTGATCCAACCATCACACGTCAAAGTAACACCCAATTCATTACAATGAACTTTTAATCTATTAACTCATTCATGAATTTATTAATATTCAAACTCTAAATACACATCTAAAACCTCATAAAGTATTGAAAGTTTTATATGTTAGCCAACTTTTATTGTCATAGAAATCAAATTATGCAATCATTGAGAGTTTGCTAACAGAAAAAAGAAGTTAATCATATATCAAAAATTTTGATACTAATTAACCCATCTTCTTTCTTAATGTCTTTAAAAATGAATAACTTATTTTTTGTTATTTTGAACTCTTACTTCTAATCAATTCAGGTATAGCTCTCATTAATGAAAATTTAAACTCATTTAGAGTTAATTTCCTTATTCTTTTTTCAAAATATTCAGCAATTGAGCCATAAGAGCTTTGTCCTTATCATATATGTTACTCCAACCACTAATTCTTTGTCTAAACTATTATCTTTTGTACCACTTATATTGTGATTAGATACTATCTCGCATGCTTTGTTTAGTAACGATGTCTTCATCAATAAATCTTTCATATTCATCTTCCCTTCTTAATTGTGATTAAAATTCATTTTTTCTCCTTTTGTTGTTAACTTTTTTTTATTTGCTTTCTTGAAAGAGTTTCATCATACTTTCTTTTACTATACTTATTAATAATATAGTTAAAAAAAAAAAAAAAAAGTTGTACATGCTTATGTAATTTTATAATTTTTATTGAGAAATTAACAATAATATTTTTAAAAGAATTACAAAAACATAACATAATAGTACATTGGAGCATGGTGCAATATTGTCAAATTTATGAGCAATGTATTTCTTGAAACGTGTTATTTCTCATTTTACAACTTTACTACAAAATTTGCATGAAATATTTCTTTTTGTATTTGGCACAGGTATTCGAAAATGACAACCTATATCATCATTTGGTACGCTCTTTACTCCTTTACTCAGAAACTCTTCATATGGTGGCATGCTTGGTATTTTGTATAAAAATAAAATAAACTTATATTTAGAAATATTAATGTTACTTATTTCATTATTAAAAATTGATTGAATTTAAATTTTTTAATTTTTAGTTTTTAATCTAAAGAGTAATAGGTCATAAAATGTTAAATTTATTAAGTAATTTAATCTTTTTGATACACTAATTGATATAAATTTTTTTATCACAAATTACTTTCAATAATTATATAATAAATAAAATCTTCAATAATTACACAAAAATAATAAAAATTAATATAATATCACAAGAAATGACAACAATATAAATACCAAAACAACAAAAAAATTATTAAATTTCAAATATAAAATCATAACTTAATAAATAACAAAATCAAAACATAATATTTAATTTGAATTATTTTTCATCAAACTTATAAAAAAATTTATCAAAATTTCTCATATAAAATCCTATATATATCATATTAAATTATTAATCCTTTAATTTTTTAAGTATAAATCCTTAATCCCTCTAATTAAATTTTATCTAAAAAAATTTCAAAAATAAAAAAATTTTAAACTTATATTTTAATAAAATTAATTACAAAATTAAATAAAAAACCTACCACCCCACCCCTCCCTACCCTACCCTACCCCTCCCCTCTTGTCTCACTCCACTCACATGTCGTCAAATATCCCCAAATTTTGGCTACCTAATACCCTTTTCAAATTTTCTTTTGTTTTTCTTCTTCATGCCTTAGGTGTCTTCTTTTTTACTCTTTTTTCTTTGCATCTCTTATTCTTTCTTCTATACTCTCATCACTATCACTTTGCTTAGTGCCTATAGAGTGCCTCATTCGTCTTTCTCAAATTCTCACAAAGATAGATATTATTTTACAAAAATTTTACCAAAAAAAAATTAACTTTCTCTTCTTACCTTTTTTTATCTTGATTGTTGATTGATGATTGCAAACTTGAGACTGATTTAAATTTGGGTAATTTACGGATTGAGCTAAGGTTGTTGCTGATTAAATGGTTGATAAATGATTTGATATTATTTTTTTAATTTTTTTTAGATTAATTTTGAAACTAAGGCTCTGAGTTTTTTTTTTTGCTTTTACTTTTATTTTTGTGGTCTTGTTACTTTATTCTAATTATTGGTAATGTTAAAAAATTTTTTTATAACTTGGGCTAGTGAAAAGGAAAACGAAGATAGCGGTAATAATGGACTGTGATTATCGTTATTTTCCTTTACACCGTTTTCTTGTGGTTGCTACGCACCATTTTGAGTGTGAATGAATTTTTCAACTGTATTTTTTTTAATAACAGTGGTAGGTGATGATGTTACTGTAATTTTATGGTTGTTATTCTGTTATAGAACCGCTATTTGATTCCTAAGGCTTTATTAAAAAATGGCATGTTTCTAAAAATAAAGTTTGAATTTCTTTTTTTTTTTGGGTACTTAACTAACGAAAAGATATACAATTTTTTTTTTATTTTGTTAAGTAAAAAAATTGTCAATTGATTGTCAAAAGATATATAAATTTGCAATTAATTTTTGAATTAATTGATATAGAATTAAAATTGATGTTTAAAAATTATAAATTTTAAAAAATTTATAAGTGTAATATTTTAGCCAAATAAATATATAAGCAAAGAATTTTAAAAAAGAGAACAAATTAAATCCTTAAATTCTACTAGAACTTCAAAATCAATTTCAAAAAGTATTTGTAACTCTTTATGGATATTCCATTAGTTTACTTTATTTTTATTTTACTATCTATTAGTAAAACTAGAAAGTAAAAAAATTCAAGAGTTAATTTAATTGGTTAATATATTTACTTTTAAAAGATTACATTTAACCAATTTAATTTTTAAATTTTAATATTTGTAATTTTTTTTAATTTTTAAACTGCAATCTCCTTTATATAAATGAATATCCAAAAAAAAAATTCCAATAATTGTAAAAGAAAAACCATAATTTAAACAGAGAAAAACTGTTCGTTGAAATATTTTGCTAATCATATGTATGCACTATAATATCAGATTCAATTAATTATTTCTTTTAAAGACCATAAAGTTTCACCTTAATCCCACTTTTAAGATAAATAAATTTATTTGTAGATTAAAAAAATCTTTTACATCAAAATTTTTTTTTTTTACATGAGGCTTAGCTAAAGGGTTTCTAGAATCCCTCGTTGATTTGTTTGACTCAACAAGTTTCACGTTGAAGATCCAACAAACAAAACATTGTCTCTCCTTAAATTTATGACGTGAAGATTTATCCGTTCCAATTTTATTGGATGCCTCTCAGTCCGAGGGGACACTGCCAACTCCATTGGTCTTGCTCATGTCCATCTCATGGCATTTACAAATAAAATAAAATAAAAGCTCAACAAATCCAATAAAAAATTATATACACATGTTTTTTTCTCACATCATTTTTTTTAATTTTATAAAAAATCATTTAATTTTTTTACTTTTAAAAATTTTATCATACAACATTTATATGTATATATGTTTCTTATTCGATCATAATATTATCCTAAATAAAATATAGAAAGAACCCTAGAAGACAATTAAGTCAAACCTCTATCCAATAATGGGGTTTATAATCACATTGAAAGCTGCAGTTTAGTCACTTTAAATATATATTTTTTAGGTTTATTAAATGTTTTTTTCTTAATTAGAGAAGGGTTGTTGGGTTAGGTTGGGAATTCAATATATATAAAATGAAATTATGAATTGGGTGATGCCTTGAGGGCTACAATACGGTGAAATTTCTGCCTCTGATGAAACTTTCAACCACGATCTCCGAATGGAACAAGAGTTCGGTTGTTTTGAAAATTGCCCATTAGTAAAACAAAAAGAATTGTGCGGTTTCCAAAGTAACAAGAATCGTGTTGAATTTGTTTGATCATGGAAACAGGGCAATCCCTCTAGAAAAAATTAGAAAGAATTCAGGTCCGGTTGGCTCAAGGATTGTCAATGGCTGGACCGAGTTCATCGTAAAAAATTGATATTGAAAATCCCTTCATCCCCCCCCCCCCCCCCCCCCAATTAAAAAATAATAAAACTTAAAGGCACGTGAGGAATCTAACATCGATTAGCAGATGAATAAGTGGGTTCGAAAGCTCACTTTTCCCCACATGGAAATTCGTAAGAGCAGAGTAATGACGCGGAACATGGTTTGAAATTTCTTGGTCCGCCCTTCTATTGAGCTTCAACTCTGATTTTCTTGATTTTTTTTTTCTATTACTCTATGGTTTCTTTTTTTAATCTTTACCATTCGCGTCACAAAAGGGCAAATGATGAAAGAGGGGGTCCCATTTGGAGAAGTAATTTGAAGGAAGAATTGGTCAGAATTTGGAGTTTGGACACACTCCCACTCTTTACTTCTAAATTATCATATGACCAAAGACTGGTCTATGCTGAAAAACTCGGTTTCTGTCAGTCAAACTTCAAACTTTCTACATTCCCTCAACCTGCCCTTTAAAAGCCCAGACCTTCATTTTCTTTTTCAAAACCAAAAGCTTTCACTCTCCTACTCTCCCTTGGCTTGCTCAAGCTCAACAAAAACAAGTTTCAACAGTTCAACCTTTGGTTACATAATCAACTTTCATTCAGGCCAAGTTCCATGGTTGTTGCTTCTTGCTCTTCACTATTCAGGTTGTTTCAATCCCTTTGGCTGCTTCTGATCGTGTTCCTTAGGGGAAAGCTTTTGCTTCTTGATAACCAAATTTTCCCCGTCTAGCATATTCGGAAGCGGTAGTGTTATGAATTAGCACTTCCAAGTTTCAGACAAGAAATCCCTCTCAATTTCCTGTAAAATCTTACCGTGAGAACTGTAAAAAGAAGAAAAAAATGGAGCCAAGATGGAACGGGGAGCAGGGGACACTGATCAGTGAGCTGATTCAAGGAATGGAATTAGCAAACCAGTTAAGGATGCATTTGGGTGCAGCATCTTCTGTTGAATCCAGGGATTTGTTAGTACAGGAGATTTTGTCTTCCTATGAGAGAGCTCTTCTGATTTTGAAATTGAGTGGGCCAATAGGACAGCCTCAACAGAATGTGGGAACAACATCTGGCGTCCCTGAGTCTCCTCTATCCATCAACGGCAGCCCGCGGAGTGATGATTTAGATAACCAGGATGTCCGAGATGTGTCAAAGAAGAGGTGAATTGCAAGCTACAAGTTGCTATATTCGTGTATGTTGTTGCAAATTTATGAGTTAATTTGATGCTAATGATTCGTGGAACATGTTTTTGGAATTGGTTTTGCAGAAAGATGTTGCCTAGATGGACGAATCAGGTGAAAGTTAGTTCTGAAAGCCTGCTGGAGGGACATCAGGATGATGGCTTCAACTGGAGAAAATATGGGCAAAAAGATATCCTCGGAGCCAAATATCCTAGGTGATAAGTCTTTTCTCTTATCCTGCTTGAGTCATCTACTCATCTATTAAGCATACAAAAAGCCTTTTTTTTTATCCTTTTATATCTCTTCACTTCTATTTAGTGATGGAGTGATTGTTTGCTTTTGCAGAAGCTATTACAGATGCACCTACCGTAACACTAAGAACTGCTTGGCTACAAAGCAAGTCCAGAGATCAGATGAAGATCCCTCCATCTTTGAGGTTACTTACAGAGGAACTCACACATGTGCCCATGGCAACCAGGCAGTTCCACCACCAGCATCACCCGAAAAACAAGAACATAAACCATACAACCTTGATAATAACAACCAACATTTTCAATCACAAGATATCCTCTTAACTATTCGAAAAGGCCTAATGGTCAATACTGAGGGCTTAGACAATAAAGAGATGGCACCATCCTTCTCTTTTCCTTCAGCATCATTTGGGTGCCTTAAGAGCCAAAACTATTGTTTTTCACCTTCAGGAGTGCTTGAGAACAACGATATATTAGGCAGCTTCTCTTCCCCTTTCATGTCTTCTGCTACACCTGAATTTAACTACTTTTCAGCTTCTCATTCTCAGATGAACAACTTCGGAGGGATTCTTAATACACAACATTCTGAATCTGATCCCACGGAGTTGATTTCAGCCAAAACTTCAGCCACCAATTCTCCAATTATGGACTTGGATTTCTCACTTGATCAAGTAGAGTTGGATCCAAATTTCCCTTTCGACACCCCGGGATTTTTCTCCTAATTCTTTTTCACAATCCAAATAAGAGTAATGCTAGATGTTAAATTCCCGTTCCACTTAGCGGATTAGCTGGTTGAATCTGTTCATCCTATCTTTGTGTTACGCCAAGAGCTTTTGTAGAATAGATAAGTCTCTTTCAATTTAATGTTGGTTGCAATAAATTTCCTTGGATAACAAGTTTTGACATTTGTTCTAATCGCAGTTGCAATAATATTAGTACGTAGATTATTACCAAAACGAATAATGTTGCATATAGAAACCTTCTGGTGAAACACATAAATAATGCAAATGTCCTTCAACACTTGCTGCAACTTCATTGCAATTTGCAAATGAGTGTTAAGCAATGGCCATTTAAAAAAAAAATTGTTCACAACATCGTATTGTGTAAATGTAACAAATCCCGGATTCGAGAAGAGAAAAATCTGTATATACAGGGGAAAAAGAATTTACATTGCAATGATCCCTTTAGTAGACACAACATTGCTTGTCTTGACGCTTAACGGATGGAATACAAACACAAATAAAACCCAGTAGTGGTGCCTAAAAGAGATATTTATAAAATGAGGACAAGGTGAAACCTCTGTAGCATCAATAATTCTAGATTGGAAACTTACAACTAAGAGCTTTTCTCAACCCCAAGACAATGAACAAGTTGGTTAAAGTGAGAAGTGATTCATCCCCTCCACGTAACTATCCACGTTAAACGAGGAAGTACCATAACCTTTGCTGCTTCAACTGCATGGATAGAGTCACAATTTGGCATTCATGTGTAAAAATCAATGTGTCAAAGTAATTCTTGTTTATTGATGAGAACTTACCATATATTCTAGCTGGGACTGCTTATTAAACATGAAGTCAAAAAGACCAATATAAAGGAAATTAGTAGAGATGAAACAAAGCCACCAATAGCGAAATCAAATTGCAGAAGAAAAGCATCCAAAGTAAGAAAATTTGTACAACACTAAATTGAATGAAGCCACATTTTGTACCTACTCTCATTTCTTTTCTGTTTGCTTTGGGCTTAATTGTGTACTTCATGCTGCCCATCTCTACTGATAAAGTAGCCAAGGAACTGGATAATATTGGCATGGATTAAATATGCTTAAAGCTTGGAAAAATGAAGCAAAAACAAAAATGAATAGCAGCTTAAAAAGATAAATCTATGAGAAGAGCTACTCCAATGATTCGTGCTGATAAAACATGAATAGTATTTCATAGTATTCTCCAGCCTCACAACTAAGAAGAAATCACATGGTAGAATATATAGATGGCTTGGATTGGAAACAAGCAGCTGATGCCTGCCCCCGGTTTTTAAATAAGCAAAAGCAAACACCAAATTTTCTACCATTCTAACAGAAATGTTACAGCTTGCATATGCCTCAGTCACATTATTCATCTCTGCCCTAAGCTGTGAAAAGCCATCAATTCAGAGTCTCAAAATGTAGTATATAATTATCCTAAAAATAAAAGGTAGCATGAACATATTAAATTCAAATATCTAACATGTCAATTATACAATCTGATAAAACCAGGAGATATATGCTAAAAGGATGGTATCTCAACATTGATGGCTTTATCAACAAAGTGGGTTTCTTGTAAAATCATCAACAAAGGGCAACTAATAATCTTATCACTTCGTCTACATCCTGCTAATATGAGTAATTTCATCCTACTTTTTGCCCAAAAGCTAATTTCTTTATTTCATGGCAAAGAGGATCGATCCCTTACTCACAAGTCAAAATTCACCTCATTTCTGAAGTTTAGAACAAAAGATAGAGCACAAAGTAACCTCATAGTAGCAGTTATTACAATTAAAGGATCTGAGAAAGAATTACATATATCCCAGAAAACTCACTGGTGGCACACACTAAGGCAAGCAAGAAGTGGAAGCCAAAAAGGATAAGCTTTGGAGAAGACTTGGACTTGGTGATAAAGTACAAGAACCAAATGTATGGGAACAAAAAAACTGAAAAAAGCTGTGAAGCAATGTTTTCTGAGTCAATGTTTGGTGCCCATGGATCCATAGGCAGTAACTACCCACGTAAAATTCCTCCTTTCCTCTAAACAACTTTTCCATCTCTGTAACTGCTGAAATCTCCGCTTGATTTACTTGGGATTGCTTGGTGATTGTGGAAAAAAAAAAAAAAAAGAACACGGACATGTTACAGTGACAAGATAATTGGGTAGTTTAGACAAAGATTCTACACAACTGAAATTTATCTTTAGTTCTAATTTCTTGCTTTGGAGTTCGGACTTTGGGTTTGAGAACACTGTCGAAAAGAGAAAGGGGTAAATATAAAAATAGCTTATCTATTATGTATTTTTTGTCAATTTAATATTTAAAAAATTACAATTATTACTTTAATTTATCATCTGTTTTGATATTTCAAATTAGTTGTATTAATCAATTTATTAACATGGCATGAAAAATTAATATAATATTAATGTGTTAAAATTTTAATCAAAATCATATTAGCAATTATCACGTTAATATTAATAAAAAAATTGTAATTATCTTTTTAACATATGAAATATTTTTAAAAATTATAAAAAAATTAAAAAATATGAAATATTTTTAAAAATTATAAATATTAAAAAAATTATTAAAACTTAAAAAATTCAAAAAAATTCTTGAAAAGTTCAAAAAAATGAAAATATTAATAAAAATAAAAAGTTCTTAAAATTAAATAAAACTTAAAAATTTTAAATAAAAAATCTTCATTTAAACAAATTTAAAATTAAAAAAAACCTAAAATTTTTTAAAAATTTTAAAAAAATTAAAAAATTGTTTAAAAAATTAAAAATTTTCAAAAAAATCAAATATGCAAAAACTAAAAAAATTTTGAATAATAAAAATAATAAAAAATAAAATTTATATTAAAAATCCAATAATATTCACAAAAATCTAAAAAATTCATAAATATATAAAAATTTAAAATTGTAGCAGTAAAAAAATGAAAATTTTTCATAAATTTAAAAATTTTTTTACAATTTTGTAAAAATTTTTAGATTTTTTCAAAAATTTTTAGATTTTTGTTATTTTCAATTTTTTAGTTTTGTGATTTTTTTTGTATTTTAAGAAAATTTTATTTTTTTAATTTTAATTTTTTGAAAAAATTTGGATTTTTATTAAAATTTTGAGATTTTTTAAAATTTTTAAGTTTTCATAATTTTTTTTTAAATTTTTAAGTATTTTAATTTTTAAAACATTTAAGATTTTTTTTTTAATTTTTAGAATTTTTTTTTGGATTTTTTGTGAATCTTTGAAATTTTTTTAATATTGATGTGACAATTGATATTGTGGTGCTAATTAAACTTTTTGATATTTGTCAAAATCCTATTAAATATTTATGTCATATTAATAAGTTAGATTAATGATATTAATTTTATATATCAAAATAGATGATAAAATAAAAATTAAAAAATCAACTTAAAAATTTTATTTTTTTAGATACCAACTTTAAAATATATATATATATATATAAAATATAGAGACTTTTTTATATTTAACCCTTAGAAAAGTTTGATATGTTAGATTTTGGATTTTAAATTCTTAATCTCCCATCAATCAGGCCCATTTATTTATGAGCTGGGCATATTAAACTGGGCGAGGCCTGTATATAGGTATAGCCGTAAGGAAATAAAGAATGTATATTTAATCAGGAAGGCCCATTTTTGGATTTTTGTAGGAGCTTGTGGGACTTCAGTTGCTGCTGTTATATTAGCTAGCTTAGTTGCTGTATTATGTTAACGGATTGAGCCCTTCCCGTCTGCTAATTGTTTCCTCAAAGGATAATATAATTTTATTCTGCTTTGTCGCTTAAACGAATGAACTTGGCACGGACTTCTCAACATTCAAATAACAAGAAGAATAGAAATGGGAGAGGCCATGGAAGTCCAAACAAGCGAACAAGTGGTTGAAGCAAACCAACATTTATTGGCGAGGGATGGTGACTGAAGCCAAGATTCAGACAGCAAATCTTACCAGAAAGTACCTGACCGTTTGTCCGAAGGAAAATTTTTAAATTTTATAATAATTCATAAAGATTTTAATATTTTTCACTTAAGTTCCTATATATATATATATGAATGTACCATTTGATAGCAATATTTTAATGTATTTACCACAGTCTTGTATATATTTTCTATTTCGAGGCAAAACAATATATCAAGAGTCATAATCCGCTAACAAATTAAGAGGCAATAACCTGGTGACAATTAGGAATTAAAACCAATATATCACTAGCTCGTAACAATTAATGCCATTTGTTGTATTTGCCATTTACTTAATTATACACACTACAACAGTTTTTTACTAGTACCAAATCAAATCCTAGTGATGGCTTGATCACGATGTCATCACTAATTGAGAAATACAGCTCACAGTCGCCTTCCACATTTGACGCTATCATCTAATATTTTCTTGATGTCGTATTTTTACTAAAGACACATCTTCACCAATTTGCTGGAGTCACATGCAATGCCTTTCTTTACTTCCCCCAAGAGCCTGTGCATTGAATCAATCAAATAATATATGGACTATAATTATTTATATATGCAAATATATAGAGTGAGAGAGAACCATATTTCTATAAAATTTTTTCCTGATTCCTAAGAATTATAAATAGAATTTGGGTGTTAAGATTTTATTTATTTATTATGTACTCTTCTGTTGTGTCATAGTGTGGATAATTTTCTCGAAAATACGTTGCAATTTCTCTGATGGTTGGATTAGCTGCTGCACAAAGGAATCTGCCTCTCAAGGATGGTTTCTCCAAGCAAATGATATGTGCATCGCAAATATCATCGATGTGTACAAGTGGAACTGATCCACGAATTTCTAGCATAAGTCTCAATCCCTCCACAGAAAACAATTTCCCTGTTAGGCGTGCTAAAGTTACTTCCACACTTAAGGGCACGTAGGAAAGAAGAGTCTCTTTTGCTTACGACTTCTAACTTGCCATTATTTTTTTAGTTGTAGCTCAATGCCTCTTTCTCTGCTAACGTTTTTGATCTTGTGTATGCCTAATTAAGAGTCAATAGTTGCAGCCAAGAAAGAAAGAAAAGAGAATTTCAAACTCGTAAAATGAATTAATCTGAGACATTACTTATTGATATATATCAGAAAATTCAAAGAGAAGAAACAAATTATATATACCAGAAATTATATATACCAGCGTAACTGCATTCCAGTAAGTAAATAACATATCAACAGGTGTCTTGCGAAAGATTTCAATTTAAGTCTGTCTTCAGTTAGTGGTGAGGATGCCATCACAGAAGCAGTTTAGATGCGTCGTTTAACTGTTTGGGACCGGATGCAAGAGTCAGCAATGGCTCTCACACCGGAAACAGCTGCTTCAGTTGTATCTTTAACTATTACAAATACACAAAAAGTTATCACCAGAACTTTATAATGCATCTACAATTAGGTAAGACAAATTGGAAATAACTTTGATGATGAGCTAATTATTTGATTAAGTAACTAACCATTGAGCTTTGGGTGTCATGAACCATTGGACTAACTATATGAAAGTCAAATTCACAGCCTTGAATGTCTCTTTCAAACTGATCGGGGTTGTATATGTCAGCTTGAAACAACACTAGATTGGTCTCTGCACCAGGGAGGGACTTAAGAATGCCAACTTTTGATTTGTTCTCTGCAATTTTATTGAAATTAAAGTCTATGAGATAGCTGCAAGAGCACGACATAAAGAAAAAGAGAAACAGCGATGGATAGGGAAAAGAAAGGGAAACCCAAGTTTCTGAGGGTGGCAAGGATAATGTAGCTGTAGCCTTTCTATAGGAGCTTCTTAATAAGCCAAGAAGCAATATATCCAGCACCTCCGGTAACACAGACCTTGATATTAGCTTTCTACTCCATTCCGATACTTTCTTTTGGCTGTTTTTCTTTTTCTTTTTTGAGAGTAGTTGATGAGGTAAGCAAGTATAACCAGTGTATACCTTACCCCAAGCAAAGGGCAGGAGCTTTTAAGGTGTCATTTGCCTGAGCTGTGCAGGAAATCAGGTTAAAGTAGACGCATTAAAAATTCGAGCTTAAGGCCGGCCAAACCAATCGATGCACAAATTGTCATTTAGCATTGGGTTTTTGTTATTATTAGAAGAAAATGAAAGTTGACCAATTGACTGACCTATGGTGGACGGCAAATTGCAATCAATATTCATGCTTTGGGTTCAACAACATTTCGTTCCTGATAGTAATCTATGGTATGTCCTTTACCCGAGAGGAAGAAAGTTTTTGTCCAATTGTACCATCAACCCATTATTTTAATCTTATATATATATTACCGTTTTTCTTAGAGATCTGCGATGGATGGTTTTTCCATGCAGAAGATATGTGCATCACAAACACCAGTGGAATTGATCCCAGAAGTTCTTGCAACCATCCTAATGCCTTGAGATTTGAGAGTAGCTAGTTTTCCTGAAAGCTGTGAAATAATAGATTTCACACCTGAAGGCACGCAAGGCAGAGTAGTCTCACCTCCCACAGCACCGCAGATAAGCGTTACAACTTCTAACTTGCTATCAGGATTATCGTCATAGCTCAATGCCTCTTTCACTGCCAAGGTTTTTGATATAGTATATTAGATTTGGCCAAAATAACGTTAACAATGCAGTCATATTCATCTCAAAGCAAGGGTCACATAATTGTTTAGAGCAAGTCTAATCATGACAAAGTAAGAATTATTTCAAAATCATACAGAATTTTTAGGTAAAAGATATGCAGCTATGTTCATTAACGTCTATTAAAAAAAAATCATTATGGAAAGTGGAGATTTAAACTCTACTAATAAAGTTAGTAAGGTGATATATATCTTTTAAAATATAAAAAATATATATTAATTAAAAAATAAATGAAATGTGTGTTGAAGATGTAATCTAACTCCACTTATAAAATTAAAAAAAAAAAATTATATTGACAATCTATAAAAAAACAAATTCTAAAAAAGCAAAATTTTGTTTTTTTAATCAAGTTTTTTATTGATAAAGTGAAAAATGATACCACTAAAACTCAACATTTTTTTATTAAAAATATTTATTAAATAATATTTAAAGTGAGTAGAAAGCACAATAAAAAGAACTATATCATTAAAATTTAAATATTTCTTCTTTTTTTCTTGAAAAGAAAATTTTGAAAACATCTAATAATTTATTAAACAGAGCTCAAAAACTAAACGAGTGTTCACTTTTAACATGAGATATCTTGTACAAGAGAAACAGCTACCAGAGTTCAGAGTTCTGGTATTTGAAAATGACAAGAACGAACATGTAAACGTGAATATGAAAAGTTGGTAGTGGATTTTTTTTTGTTCATGATAATGTGTTTGTGTACGACTCTGATTTCAAGATATTCCTGAAAAGATAAAAGAAAAATATGGTTACAGATAAAGGTAGAGAGTATTTTTTATATTTATACTCTAATACATAAGTCAAAATGAATGAAGTAAAAAAGAAAGTAGTAAAAGGAATCGGAGTAGATTGAACTTGCCTTAATAATATCTAGACATTTATATATATAGATGAAAGATAAGATACCATCAGGGGACAAAAGAACATGGTCAGCTGATATGGCATTGAATATGTCAGGTTGACCTGATGACCTGGCATGTCAGGTTGGCATAAATATCGAAATTATCTATGATTGTTTGTTGAAGGCTTTTAATAAGGAAATAAACCACTATACCCTTTTAACCATCAAATGCTCCCAATATTCTATCCTCCCCTTAAGTAGTCTAAATATTAGACTATTGGGTTTGTGATCGATACACTATGTGTGTGCCAATAAGCAAAGGAAGATGAAGTGGAATTGATTTTTTGCAATCAATGTCACAGTCAAGGTCAGCATTGGGAAACAATTAACGTTAAGTCATGATCTAACCTTGTGGCAATCTGATCTTGCGTGTATGTTTTGGGTTAAGTGCATAATATGCTTGAGGGTCATCGCGGTGTTAATTGTTCAAGGTGATTCCAGATTAGTGTTGGAGTTCGTCTAGTCGACATGAGACTTTGTGTTTTATTTTAAGAGTTTGGATTCAAGTCTCTATTTTGAACTCTAACGATGAATGGGCATCCGGTATATCTTAAGGAGTTGTCTGGTCTGGTTATTCTAGTTTGATTGGTCTAATGGCATTAAATGAGGAGAAAGGTAATTTGAGCGAAAAAATTAAAAAAAAAGATGAAAAGACATATTTCCATATTTGCTCTAGCATGTGGCATAATCTATGCCATTCATTTGATATGCAAAGTGGCTATATAAAGGGCCATTAGGGCTTTCATTTTCCACATTTCTTTTTTCTTTGCTATCCGTTCAATCTAAATTTTTTGACCTCAAAAGCTTTCCAACCTTAAAGTTGTTTTTCTTATTGCTCTTTTTTTTTTTTTTTTTGCTTTTTTCAATATGTACTTTTAATTATGTTTTCTAGTTTTAATTTTAGGGAAGTTAGGAGTTTAGGGTAGAACCTAGAGAGGTCAGCTTGGGTAAGACGATGATGACTTGATTCCATCAACAATTAGAGGTCATGATTATTAGAGGGTGGCCTTTTGGTTCAACTCAATGTCTAAAGAAGGGCAGCAACAAAATGTGAATAATGCTCGAATAAGAGGAGAATGGGTTTTGAGTATAGAAGAACTATGTGCTTAGATAGATTTTGACCTATAGTATCCATAGATAGATTTTAACTTATAAATTCCACTTTTTCCCCATATTTCAGGTCGATATTTCTTCTATGGTTAACTTTATTTCATATTCAGCTATTCCCCCTTTTGGGGTCTAATCTCATTAGTTTTTTTTACTTCTATTCTTTTACCTATAGATGCTCTTGTTATCACTTTTTTTCCTTCTTAGTCAATTCTTGTTGAGACTACTTCTTTTACTAAAGGGTCTCCGCCTTGTCATTCTTCCCCTAGAGTCATGTTGCTCTTAGTCGTGATTCAATCTTGACATTTTTCTCTTGCTTAAGAGTTAGAGTTTTCTGGTGTGATGATTCTGACAATGAAAAGGGTTTCGAGAAGGAACAAAAGGAAGGGAATACCTCAGCTGAAGAAAGTGATAGCGAGGAGAAAAATCTTACAGAGTAAGATGAATTGGCTAAGGTTCCTATATATACTCTTTGTGATCTCGATATGATCTCTAAGGATGTGATGAGGGAAATAAAGGGTAGAACTAATCCTAAAGTTGTCTTAACATGTATTCAACTTATTATATCCAAGCTCTGAATATGACCTTTCTTTTTTTTTAGAGAGGGGTATAGCATATTAATACCAAACTCCTCAAATTGAGTTACAGATAAATTGCAGCCACATCGACTCTATGTATATTGGATTCATTCATGATTGGTCTAATGTTTTTATTTCATTCTTTGTTTATTTTAATTTTTAATTCTTATAATTTAACTATCATTCAACTAACTCCTAACTCTATACGGTATATAGTAGGTTTTATCATTCTTTGTCAATATCTAGATATTCTTTCTGAGTCTCTCTCTATTTAAAGAAATTTTTTATCAAAAAGTACTTTAGCAATATGAGGTGGTATTACATAACAACTTGACCTAATAAAAAATTATTCACTAATTGCCTGAGCTCTATAAAAAATTAAAAACTATTCTTTTTTTGACTTCAAAAGCAAAAAATGAATAAATATGGTGAGATCGAGGTCGGGGTCATTATTGAGGTTATGGCATGAGAGATAGTAAATGAGTTTGATATATTTATGGATACACCAGTAGCTCTTTCTATCATAGATTTATTAGATCTAGATAAAAAAATGTAGTACACCTGTTGAGAGAGCTCCTCATTGATCCCCATGAGCTGATTTCCCTTGAAATAATAAATAAGATGAAGTATTAGGGTAGATGTAAGGTAACCTCGTAAGATTTTATTTTAACCTAGTTCTTATCTAATTATTAACTCAATTTTATAGAAATGCCCATTAATGAAGACTTCAACTTCTCCTTGTTTCAGCACTTACCTAGGTCTAAAAAGGCCCAGAGTAAAAAAATTTAACTTAAGGCACCCTTTTGAAAAGGGGATAAAGTCATTAAGCCCTTGACCCAACACTCTTTCGTAGTCTGAAAGATGAAGTTCATAGATCATTAAGAGCTCTCCACAACACCATCTTTTACCAAAAAATTAAGGGTCGATGTCTTCTTTTCCATATTGAAGAATCCTGAAGTAAGGGTGTTAAGACCTAACTCAAAAAAATTTTTCACAATGTTGGAGTATACTTCCATCAATGACCCTATCGAGAACCTCAACATGATGAGAAAGTTCTGCAAGGTCATAATCTTTCTCCTTGGCAAGTACTACCTACATTCAACTCAACTTTTTTATGATTCTTCATTTTACTAAGCTTAGGTTCATTTTATATAGTCTGATAGTAGTTCTTACCTCAGCCTTTAGAGAACACCAACTAGGCCTCTACCACACCTATCTTACTATGGCTCACCCGCTTAAGGCTGAAAAAGATATCGTTGCCCTGATTGAGGAGTACAAAATGAGCTCAAACTCTCTGATTAATGTTAGGTCCAGTCTCAGTGCATCCTATAAGAAAGAGGCTGAGCAAAGAAAGAGAAATAACAAGTTGATAACAAAGTTGAAAGCCATCATAATTGAGAAAGCCTCGATCGATTTTATAAGAGAGTAGGCTAAGCTCAAACTTAATGATACTCAAGCTGAGATAGTAAAGTTGAAGTCTGAGTTAGAGGCCAAGAAAAAAGAGAAAAAAGATATGAAAAAAAAGTTATTGAAGACTTCAAGGCTTCCAATAAATTCCTCTAGCTCTAAGTGGAGTTCTCTAAGGTCAACATCTTAGTGCCTTTGATCTGACCAATGATGATATACAATTCAAATTTATTGACCTCAACTTCAATCTCTTTGATATTGATATAAATAATATTAGATCGAGGCCTCTTTCATGTCAACCTAATAAGAAAGAAGAGAAAGAGGAAGGGAATGATGATGAGGCCATAGATGCTAAACTCAAGGTAACTTTAGGGGCTAAGCACTAGATGAATGAGGCTAAAAAGGTTAAAGCCATTGTTATTGCTCTTATTAATGAAAGTGCTATTGCTACTGCTGCTACTGATGTTGCTGACACATAATTTTCTTTCTTTTTTTAGTTTTTTGTAATTTATTTTGTTTTAGAAATGTTGATGTATGAGGTTGGTTTTTGTGGTGACCTCAAATAGGAATCTTTTGTTAACAACCTTTTAGTTGATAATTTTTGTATTAGTTATACTAATAAAGAATACATATCTTGTTCGTTTTGTTCAAGTTTCAGTTTAGTTCTATTATTATTTTCCTTTATTTGTAGTAGTTTAAACTCAATTAATTATGGTAACACGAGTTTTATGGATTTATGGTAATAAGTTTAAGCTTAGTGTTGATTTGATTGAAGTTAATTCGATCAAGCCCAATTAAGTGGGTAGAAGATTTATCTGGTCACTTAAGAATATCTCAAATTATTTAACTTAAGAATTCATCTAAGTTTTAGGTTAGATTTTGTTAGGTTAATTGGGGTATATGCTTAGTGTAAGCGTAAGCGTCATTGAATGAGTGTAATTTAATTTCTATATTCAAGTACAAAGTACAAGTGTGAGCTATTGGTAATAAGCTTTTAAATTATTCACATTCCATATCCTTAGAATGATGTTACCATTCATATCTTATACCTTATATGTCATATCATGGATGATCTCATTGATTATATATGGGGGCTAGTTTGCCACGTTTATCTATTCTTGATGTTTCAATTTTTTTAAGCACTAAGTCACTTTTTCTAATATGCTTACATCGGACCCTTTTATTTTAATAGCTAGACAACTTTTGTTAATAAGCTGTTATCTATGTTAGGGCTACGTTTTTTTATTTTTTGATGAGGTCTAAGTTAATCCTTAGCGTTTTCACATTTTTTCTTCTGACCTTAATTTAACTTTTAAGCTTAGAAAGTCAATCTTAATAGGTATTATGGCCTCTATTCCAAATGCTATATGGAATGAAGTTTCATCTATTGGTACTTTAATGGTCGTCTTTAAAGCCTATAATACCCCCGGTAGTTCGTCAACCTACTTTTCTTTCACTTCATCTAGTTTTTTTCAGGGCTTTTGATATTGTCTTATTCGTCGTTTTGACCTGTCCATCGAACTGAAGGTGGGTAATTGATGTAAATCTTAGATCGATGTGAAGGTTTGAACACAATTCCTTAAACTTCAAGTTTTTGAATTGTTTGCCATTATTCATTATTATGGACAAAGGTAAGTCAAATCTACAAACTATATTTTTTTATACAAATTTTGAGACTTAGACCTTTATCATAGTGGCCAAGGCTTCAGTTTCAAGATATTTAATGAAGTAGTCTATTGCTACTACGATAATTTTTTTTGACTCATGGCTGGGGTAAAGGTCTAAAGACATCCATTTTCCATTATATGAAAGGCTACAGGCTGATGATAAGAGTGAGTTTGATCATGAAAAGATGTTGTACGTGAGCTCAATCATGGAAAGATGTTGTATGTGAGTAAACCTCTTACATTTATCTCATTTCTTGACCAGTTCAATTACATCATTTCTGATGGTAGGCAATAATAACCCTACCTAAGTACTTTGTAAGCTAATAATTGAAGTCCGAGATGATTTTAACATATTCCTTTATGGATGTCTTACACGACATAATATCTTTTTCCCTATCAATACATCTTAGATAAAATAGACTAAAAGATCTTTTGTATAATTTTTCTTTGCTCATTATGCACCAAAGATTCTTCTTCATCAATATTTTAGGTCGGATCTTATCTTTAGGTAGCGTTCCCATAGTCAAATATGTTTTGATTAGAGTCATCCAAGTTTTTTTTTTGTGATTTACCCTAAGAATTCTTCTTCTATGCTTTTGTATGCTAGTTCTTTTACCAGAGCTTAATCTAAGCTTTCTATCATCATTCCTGAAGCCAACTTAAATAAAAAATCTGTCAGTGGATTTTTTTAGACCTCGATATCTTTTTTATCTCGACTCTGTAAAATTACCACCAGGGCCAATACTTTATCTAGATATTTTTAAATTTTTTTTTTAAGCTCTGAATTCTCTATTTATTTAACCAACCACTAATTGACAGTCATTATACACAGTTATATATTAAATATTCAACTCGATTGCCAATCTTAAACCAACTATTAATGCCTCATATTTCACCTCATTATTAGATGTCTTGAACTTAAATTTCAAGGTGTGTGGATATGGCAATCCTTTCGGATTGATTAGAATGAGGTCGGCTCTTTCATTATGATTCGTGGTCGATCTATCAATAAAAAACTTTCAACTTATATATGGTTCGCTTCTTTTCTTTAGGTTATCTTTTAAGGTGAATTGAGGTGAGCTATAACAAAATTCGCTAGCACATGAGATTTTAAGACCTACCTAGGTAATATGTGCAGGTTAAGCTTTCTAAGCTCTACTACCTACTGGATTAACCTCATTGACATTTCTAGCTTCTCTAAAACTTGTCTCAGTGGTTTATCAATCAATACGTGGATCACATGAGCTTGAAAATATGGCTTGAATTTTTTAGCCTAAGTGACAACCTTGTAAACTAATTTTTCTATATTGCTATAGTTAATTTCTAGTCATGTCAATACTTTACTCATAAAATAAATCGATCTTTACTTTCTCTTTTTTTTTCAGACCAAGATTGAGCTGATGACCTGATCGATGATGGTCATGTATAAGTATAAGATTTTGTTAGGTCATGGTTTAGACATGATAAGTGAAGAGGATAAGAACTCTTTGAGTTTTTAAAAAACGTTTTGGCAATAAGAGGTCTACTTGAAGTAAAAAATATTTTTGAAAATTTTAAAAAATGATAGATATTGTTCTATCGACCTAGACATAAATCAGATTAGGGCAGTTATTCTTTCAGTTAGCCTCTGTATTTTTTTTTATCGAGGTTAGTGCTTTTATGTTTAAGATTACCTGAACTTTTTTTAAGTTTACCTCTATATTTCTCTTATTAATAATGTAATCGAGAAACTTACCCAACGTGACTCTAAAAGCACATTTGCTCAGGTTAAGTCTCATATTATACTTTCTCATGGTGTTAAAGCTCTTTTTAAGGTTTTTCAAGTACTCGATCAAGCTTTTACTTTTGACTATCATGTTATTCACATATATTTTCATACTATGATCAATCTAGTTTTTAAACATCTTATGACCAGCATTTGATAGGTTATCCCTAAGTTTTTCAATCTGAAGGGCATTATCTTGTAATAGTAAAAGTCTTTCTTGGTAATAAAAGTCTTTTTTTTCTCATTGTCTTTTAGCATTTTGATTTGATTGTAACAAAAATAAGCATTCATAAAGCTAAGAAGGTTATGTTGGGCACTATCATCCATTAATCTATCTGTGTTAGAGAGGAAAAAGCTATCTTTTAGGCATGTTTTATTCAAATCGATAAAGTTAACATAAATTATTTATTTTTCACTATGCTCTTTTACCACGACTACATTGGCTATTCATTTCAGGTAATAGAACTCCCTCATAAAGCCTGCTTGTAATAATCTATCGATATCTTCCTCAATAGCCCTTTGTCTTTCTAAGGCAAAGGTTTTTTTCTTTTATTGAACTAATTTTACCTTGGGATTAGTATGTAGCTTATGAACCATCACCTTGGTATCAATTTCAATCATATTAGATGGCGTCTAGATGAATAGGTCGACATTATTTCTCAGAAGTTAAATTAACTAATCCTTGTGCTAAAATTTATTTTTGATTTGCATGTGTTTTTTAGGGATGCTATCCCAAAATGGTAGAGCTACAAGATCTTCAGCCGACTTAAATCAATTTTCATTCGAGTCTTATCTTTGGTCAATTATCTCTTTTTGTTCGATTAGGTCAAGATCATTTTTTACGAAGATAAATCCCAACTTTATGATTAGTATGTTATTGGTGACTTGTTAAAATGCATGGTTGAATATGTATGTATTTTTCATTTTAAGCTATATTTTGATTGATGTTTTAGCTCGGTCCAAATGACATGTATTTGTCTACGCCGACTTAAAAACTCGATCATCTTTAAAGTTACTTTAAAAATTCAAGAATAAAATAAAAGATATTTTTTGTTAGAGCTTAAGAGTGTGCTTCTGTCAGGTTAGTCTTACGTTGTATGTTTTGCTTATGGTTTTTTGCTATTTCTCTGTTTTCATTGTTTGCTCTTCCTTAATGCTCTCAATTTTGATTAAACTACTAGTTTGCTTCTTAGTCTTTTATTTTATTATTATGATATAATACTGTTGTGCCATGAATTGGTCTCCCCTAACCTCTTTGACCTTGTTGGGTATTGAAAATTTTACTTTTAGATGAAAAGTTGAGCCTATAAGCTGCATAATAGATTGACTAAGTCGACTTAATATCATATTATAGGTAAATAAGACGTGCACAATCATAAATTCTATGATCGAGGTGACAATCTTCGATTCTATCCCTAAAAAGATTAGTAGCTTAATTGTTCTTTTCATTGGTACTTATTCATTCTCAAATCTTACTAGTGTTGTAATGATCAGTTGTAGCTGGTTTTCACTGATTCTCATTTTTTTCATGGTGCCATAGTACATAATGTCAATCAAGCTCATGTTATCTAACAAGATTTTTTTAACTACATAGTTATATACTATAGCTATGATTACTATGACATCATCATATGAATGCTAGATTCTTTTTAAGTCTTTCAAGCTAAACGAGATCAGTTTATCTTTTCAATTTTTTTTGTTGAGGTACCTATAGTCATGATCATGTTTAGATTGAACTTTCTTTTAACCGAGGTTAAGCTACTTCCTATAATGACATTGATCACTCTAACAATTGGCTTGTTGTTATTAGTTTAGCCTTCTTCTTATCTTGGTTCATTTTTTCAAATTTTTTTTCTTTTATTTTTTACCCTTCTTTTCTCATCCTGGGTAAGCTCTTTTCAGTCTAGTTTATAAATCGTTATGGGTTGACCTCATCTTTATTACTTTATAAACTTCATCAGTTGACTTTTCCTAATTAGAGCTTCGATCTCATTTTTTTTGTTGACACAGTCTTTAGTATTATGGCTTGTGTCCCTATGAAAAGCACACTTTTCTTCAGATCACTTCTTGTGTTCTGTTTTAGAGGTTTTGATCATCTGAGGTTAGGATTTCTTTCAATTTATATCAAAATCTTATCTCGAGAGGTATTTAGTGTAGTGTAGTTCTTTTTTCCATTAGGACTTTCAGCTTTATGGAGTCTCCCTCTTAGGGGAGGATCGTAAAAATTCTTGCTTTTCTTAAAATCAATGAAGAGATATGAGCCTATCTCACCTTGGTTTTTTCTTATTATAACTTTAGCATTTATATATTTTTCAACTATTAGTAAGATATTAGCCAGAGTTTTAGGTGGTTCTAGTGACAATGTTAACTTCAGGTGGTACTCTCTGTCATTGAGTTTACTTGATAGGGTAACTACAATGGCTGTTTGTTCTAGATTTTTTACTTGTAGAGCTTTCACGTTAAAACACGTAACATAGCTTTTCAAAAATTCATTGTGACCTTGGTGGATCGATATCAAACTCAAAATTATCTTTTCCATTCTTTAGCTACTTACAAATTGAGATAAAAAAGAAAGGCTAAGTTCTTTGAACATTGTAACTGACCTCAGTTCTATGTTGTTGTACCAAAACTAAGCTGTGCCTTTTAGAGTATTAGTAAGGCCCTTTCATATCAAGTTTCATCTGTATCCTGCATCATCATATTAGTCCTATAAAATTTTAAATGATCAAAATGGTTAGAAGTACTATTATAGGTTTCAAAGGTTAATATTTTAAACCCTTTGGGAGGCATGACTTTATTGATCATTTTAGTAAAAGATAAAGTCTTAAGAAATTTAACCTTATCCTCGAATGCCATTGCCTTTGTTTTCAGTTCTTTCTCAATGGTCTGCATTCGAGCTTTCAGGTTCTTATTTGGTTGGGGTTTGAAGTTTGTTTGTTTAGATTTTAGGTTGTAGCATGTGTTGAATTGTGACTAGGGTAGTGCTAGACTAGGGTATTGTGCTCCTCTTTTTTAGAGGCCGAAGAGGTTTTCACCTTTTCATAACTTGGCTATTTTACTACGACTCCTCGGCTATGGGTGATTAGGTCAAGTACTTTCGAAACTTCTGGTAGGGTTATGGTTTGCAGCATCTGTTTGAGGGCTTGTATTTGCTTGATCAAAACCTGAAATTGTTTCATGGTTGGGCTAATTTATGGTAGGGCAAATTGGTTTGAGTGTTGGCTATTGTGCTTTTCTGTCCCAATCAAGATGGTGGTCTCTCTTTTCTTTAAAGTTCTTTCCTAACTCGCATTATTTTATGCTTAGCTAATGAGTGAAAAAGGCCCTTACCTAGCGCGTCAAATATTTGTATCGAGCTCCAATCTCAAGGTATTCTTGTAAAGATAAAAGAAAATAACGATTAGAGACAAAGGTAAAAAGTGTTCTCTGTGTTTGCACTCCAACATGCAAGTCAAAATGAGTAAGATCAGAATGTGAGTAATAAAAGAAATTAAGAGTAGATTAAACTTACTTTAATGATGCCTAGACATTCGTACTTATAAGTGAGAGATAAAAAATCATTAGAGAATAATAAAAACATGATCGAATTGATGTAACATTGAATATATTTAGTTCAGATCAACATAAATATTAAAATTACTCCTAATACTAAAAGCTTTTAATAATAATAAAAAAAAATCATTATATCTTTTTAATTATCAAATCTCTCCAATATAATGAAATCCTTCTTCTTAGTATTTATAGAAAAAAAAAATCAGAAACTGAGTTCTAGTACGTGAATCTTAAACGTTGATAGTGGATTTTTTTTTTTTTTCATGGAAATCATATAATGAAAAGACAAAAGCCATATGAAGTAGTTGACTTCTGGTTTTATGCTTATGCGCCTAACAAAAAGTTATCGGTTTACTTGTGTGGTTAAAAAAGAAGCAAGAAAATTGGAGCAATACATCACATTTCCACAGGGGCCAATCACTTTAAAATCAGAACAAAAAAGATTGCAAAAGGCTAATCAACCATCAACACATACCAAATGTACTACTAGTTATTGCTCCAGAACTGACAAGCTACATCAAATGTACTACTACATTATTTCTGCAGAACTGACAAGCTGACACGGCCTTACAATCGCAGGACTGTTCCATTATTACTGATTCTTCCATATTTCTGCTACCTTGGCCAGTGATTTTGTGGATGAGCCATCTGGGCTCAGAACCCTTTTGGCTGCATCCTTTAGTTGTCTCGTCTTGATTCTGAGCGCTTTCCCTTCTTCCCCCTCAATCAGTCCTTTCACAAAATTTGCAATGTCTTCTCGCCCAACCACCCTATTTTCATTCTCTTTTACCCTCCAAGCAACCTTCAAATCATCTGCTAAAAGCACTGCATTCATCTTTTGTTCTGCATAGAGTGGCCATGCAATTAATGGCACGCCGTTCGAAATGGCCTCCAGGGTTGAATTCCACCCACAATGGGTTAAGAACCCTCCGGTTGAGCCATGTCTCAAGACCTCAATCTGAGGAGCCCAAGACGGCACCAGCAGGCCAACCCCTTTGGTCCTTTCCAAGAAACCATCCGGCAAAAACTCGAGAGGGTCTTCGACACTTTCTACACCAAAGTAAGTGGCGTTTCTTGCCTTTTCAGCCGGACTCTTGACAACCCACAGAAATCTTTGTCCACTCATTTCCAGCCCAAGTGCCAATTCATTTAGCTGCTCAAGAGAGAAAGTCCCACCACTTCCAAAACAGACATAAATCACTGATCCATTAGGCTGCTCATCTAACCACCTTAAACAATTAGACCCATCAACTCCATTATTTGAACTAATTGAACTTGTTTGTATTAGTGGTCCAACCGGGTAAACCGCTGGTAGACCAAGTTCGCCCTCCATCAAAGCCTTAAAGGCTTCCTCTTCCAAGTCCATAAAGCTATTAACCATAATCCCAGCTGCCAGTGGGTAAAGTCTGCATAGCTGAATCATCCCTTGGTAGGCCACGTTGTTCTTGTCTTGAACAGGGTCTGCTATATCTCTCCCGTGAAGCGGCACGCACCCTGGTAACTTGATCGGCTCAGGCAAATCTCTGTACTCACAAGAAAACATGTGATCAAACTTGGGCAAATGAAATGCCAATTGTAACATCATAGCAGTTGTCGGAAAGAAAATGTAGGGCTTATGGCCAAATTCTTTAAACACATCAATTGCGTCTATGCCAAACAGGTCAACAACCAAGGCCACAAGTCGAGTTGACTCAACTAAGACTTTGAGCGAGGTTTTTAGAGCAGGAAGTGACCGAACCAAGCTGAGTGCGATCCTGGTCTCGATCTTGACATCCTCAGGCAAATCGTCAAAACTCACAGGAGGGAGCGAAATGGATGAAATTGATTTGGGTAAAGCTTGAAGGAGTTGTCTTTGGTGTTTCATAGGTGAGCCATCGTTGGGGACAATGAAGGTTACTTCAAAGTTTGGGTACTGGTGAACCAGTACCTTGGCGAATTCAACGAGTGGGATTAGATGACCCATGCCAGGGGTGGGCACGATGGCTACATGTAGTGATGTTTCCTCTGTGTTTTCCATCGTGGCTAACTGGCTTTAATTTGTTTGTGATGTGGGATATCAAGGGAATGCCGAAAGGGATTTAATTTATAGGAAGAGAGATAAAGGAGTGTTGGTTGTTTGATTACAAATGCAGACGAATGAGTTTCGTATGATTCATGATGTCAGTCCTGCTTTTGTATGATCAAACAGCACAAGAAGTCAGGAATGGTTTACTTTGCAGGACTTGTCTTAAAAATTGACTTGATCATTGAACTTTTCTTACATGATGCCATGTAAATGCAAGAGAAATTTCACAATATATAATCAAGTTCGAGCCTTGCTCATCAATCACCATTATCTTATATCTTACCAATTTATAATTTATATAAGAAGAAACAATTTTGACAACAATCGATTTCTTCTGTTGATGAATTGAATTTCATTTAAAAAGGTCATTACCAATAATAAGAATGCAAATTCTATCTACATTATTAGATTTTCTTACTGAAGATAAATTTCTAGGATCATATAGGATACAATAATATGCCTAAAGGTTTTAATGGTGTCGGTTTAATTTGAAGGTAAAAGAAGGTCAATTTAAAGTTTATCTCGTCAGGCCGAGACAAATGCAACAGGAAAAACGCAAAGACAACAACCCTCGTGCATCACGTTGAGGTTGTACGAATCAAAGAAGACAAGGCAAAGCCTAATGTTGATACGACAAAAAAAAAAATGAACAATCAAAACAGAGAGAAATAGAAAGACAGGGAACATATGGCAAGTAGCAGTCAAGCAAACTAGTAGTTGGAATTGGAGGAAATTATTTTAAATAAGGTAAATTGCGAAAAACTTCATCAAAAGGGAAAATGAAATAGAGGTACAATCATTTTTAAGGGGACGTTACCATATTATCATGGTATGAAAACAGATCAGACCACAATAACAAAATGCGGAGTGACAAAATTTAGTATGGTTCAAATACTATATCTCAAAACATTCGTTAATATCTTGGATGACGATTTTGAATAGGCTTTCAATAAAAGATAGATTGTAATCTTATGAAATAAAAATTAATATTAGATGTAACTTATGTCATAATGAAGATGAAACAAGAAATCATATTTACTTTGAGTATGTCTATACAAAAAAAAAGTTTGGCTAAAGATTCTTCAACTATGCAAGATTGATAGAAAAGTAGGAAGTTGATACGCAAAACTGAGCTAAATAGAAAACAAATTAAAAGAAAAAGCCTTGATCTAAATTTTATTGAAAATTGCTTGGAATGTATGTATATATTTCATATGGGAGAAAAGGAATCACAAGATATTCAAGCAAGGAAAGATGACAACAACACAAATGGTGGACAAAGTCAAGGAAATTGTAAGATATAGGCTTTATGGATTGAAACAAATTGTAAGAGATATGATAAATAAAAAACTTAGTGAAGATTGAAATTTAAATGTAGATTTTTTAGAATAAATTAGTTATGAACTGTCTTCTTTTGTTTGTTAAATTATAAAAAAATTGTATTATAACAGATTTTTGCTGTCTTTGGATAAATAAAAATTCAACTTATCTAAAAAAAGAAATAAAAAGACAGAAACCAAACAAGACAATAGCAGGAAGACAACGACGACGACGTACTTTTTTCTTTTTTTTTGACGTTAATTCGGGCACAAGACCCCTTGTGGAGGCTGGGTTAAAACTCAAGCCCTTCTAATACTCTTGAGACAGAGACTGATCCATACCTACTGAAGCCCATGGTTACTGATGGGAGCCCAACCCAGTAATGTGATTGAATTGTACTGGACCCGTGAACCTCAGTGGAAAGTCCAAAAACTAAAAACTACGAACATGACATGACAGAGACTCAAACCTGAGCCTTACAAACAAATAAATAAATAAAACCAATTAACAACAGTGTATTGTTGCGATCGTACAGACATGACAGAGACTCGAACCTGAGCCTTACAAATAAATAAATAAATAAAACCAAACAATTAACAACATTCTATTATTGACTTAAACCTGAGCCTTACAAACAAATAGATAAATAAATAAATAAAACCAAACAAAAGCCTTCTTAATCTTTCGTGATGACCAGCGTTGGTTTGTAGTATTTAGGAACTACCAATTGTTGAGCATAAAAATTAACAACATTGTATTGTTGTGATCGTACATGACATGACAGAGATTCAAACCTGAGCCTTACAAACAAACAAATAAATAAATAAAACCAAGCAAAAGCTTTCTTAATCTTTCGTGATGACCAGCATTGGTTTGTACTATTTAGGAACTACCAATATTTTACCAAAAGATTGAAATTTGCCAGCAAATATAACCAGAAGAAAGTGAAGAAGGCAAATTATATCACTTATAGTTCTTAACTAAAAACAAAGATGTTTCCTATGTTCTTGCATTTGAGAAAAAATATCCAGTTTTTAGGATGTTTGAATAAAGTCTAGGTTTAAATCATGACAAAGAATATGAATGTTTTTAGGATGTTTTCTTTGTGCCATTATAAAATGTACGTGAAAAACAAAGACAAACATCTTGGTTCATTAATCACAGAAGAATTTCTTTACAAAGAATCACATCATATATTCATATTAAAATAGCTAGTTTATTGAAACATCCTCGTATAAGCATTAACTATTAATTTGTTATTTTTCTATGTTGCTCTAGCATCCTTTGCTTTTTCAACCTATTTTATATGAAGGATAGGTAAACTTTCTTTGTACATTAACTTAATCCATACTTTATTTTATTTTTTTAATTAATAAATAGGTAGTAATAATCACCTCCTTTTTTTTTTTTTTTTGATATTTGAGATTGAATCATAATTACAGTAATAATTGATATTAATAATCAATTTTTTTTAATATTCAAGATTATCAAATTAAATCATGATATGAAATTAAAAATATAATATTTTGTCAACCAATCATGTTCTTATTTCATCAGGTTAGTTTTATGTTGTATGCTTTGCTCATGGTTTCTTGTTTTTTCTCTGTTTTCGTTGTTTGCCCATCTTCAGTGTTCTCAGTTTCGATCGAAGTACTAGTTTGCTTCCCAGTCTTTTCTTTTATTATTGTGACATAACATTGTTATACCGTAGACTGGTCTCTCTTAATCTCTCCAACCCTGTTGGGTATTGGAAATTTTACTTTCAAATGGGGAGTTAAACCTGTAAGTCGTATAACAGATTGATTAGGTCGACTTAATATCATGTTGTAGGTAGATGAGACATACGCAACCATAAATTCTAGGACCGAGGTGATAGTCCTTGATTTTGTCCTATAAAAGATTGGTAGCTTAATTGTTTCTTTCACTAGTACTTGTTCATTCTCAAATCTCACTAGTGTTGTAGTGATCGATTGTAATTGATTTTCACTAATTCTTATTTTTTTCATGGTACCATAGTACATGACGTCGATCAAACTTTCGTTATCTAATAGGATTTTCTTAACTACATAGTTATATACTATAGTTGTGATTACTATAGCATCATCATATGGATGCTGGATTCATTCCAAGTCTTTCAAGCTAAACGAGATCGGTTCATCTTTTCAATCTTTTTTTTCTTTATCGAGGTGCCCATGGTTATGATCATGCCCGGATTAAACTTTCTTTTAGCTAAGGTTAAGTTGCCTTTTATAATGACATTTATCACTCAAACATTTGGCTTGTTGTTATCAGTTCAACCTTCTTCTCATCTCGACTCATCTTCTCGAACTTCTCTTCTTTTATTTTTTGGCCTTTTTTCTCGTCCTAGGTAGGCTCTTTTTGGTCTAGTCTGTAAATCGTTCTGGGTTGACCTTGTTTTCGTTGCTTTACAAACCAGTTCAATTGGCCTCTTCTAATTAGAGTTTTAATCTCATTTTTTATGTTAACACAATCTTTAGAATTATAGCCTGTGTCCTTATTATCATAACACATAAATCTGTAAACATATAGCTAGACTTAACAAAATGAGTCACCACCAATCTTTTTTATCTAGGTGTGTTTAGCCACTTAAGAAATCTATCATTTTAAGGAACTCCTAAACTTGATTAAAGGTTTTTTAAAAAATAAGTTCGGATTTACTAATCAAAACGAGGTTCTAGAGTTCAATTATATGTAGGGAAGGTTATAGCACTCCCACATGCCCATTAGAAGAATGATACCATTTTATTTCAAATTTATCATAAGGTCTTGATTCTAATTTTTTTTAAATTTTATGTTCAAATATTGGAAATAATTCTTAAGATTTCTCCATCAATCTGGTATAATTTTTAAAAATATTTTTTCACCTTAAAAGTATTCAAGAATCTCATTTGTTTTCTTGAAGAGGCTCTGTCGCAGAAGGTTTAATTATTTTTTTATTTTTATTTTTTTATTGAAAATATATTTAATATTCCTCCATTTGGGTCAAATTAGAAGTATTTTTTCTTTTAAATTTTTAAATTCGTCACCGTTTCGACCTATTTAGAAATTTTTTTTTAAGAAAATAGTGTGACAATTATTTTTCTTGAAATTTCATTTAAATTCTTCCATCATTTAGAATAAATTTAAAAAAATTTCTCATCTTGAGATTTCTTAGGAATTTACCATTTAAAATTTTTAAAAATTTCATCATTGAGTAATTATTAAATATTTTTAACCAAATTTTTTTATTGAAAATAAATATTAATTATTGTTATTGAAATTTTATATAAATTATTCCACAATTTGGGATAAATTTAGAGAAAATTTATCTCATAGGAATTTTATAAAAATTTATCATTTGAAATTTTTAAAAATTTCATCATTGGATAATTAGTATTTATTCTCACAATTTTTATTTTATTAAGTTTTACATTTTTTATTTTTCCTAAATTTAATAATGCAAAAATACTATGAAAATAAATAAAATAAATTAATAAAAATAATAAAAAAAGCCAAACAGGAAAATAGCTTAGCTTAGCAGCTAGAAGGCTCGGCTCGGCTCGACTATAGGAAGAAAAGCTGAAACAGCTCAAAAAGTGGCTTGACTTGGCTCAGCTTGAGACAAAGACTGGTAAAAGTCATCGAAATTTGAAAAAATTTTAGAATTTTTTCAAAAAAAATCTTTTTTTAAAAAATCCCAAAAAATCTTTTAAAAAATTTTTTGACTGTTTTTTTTTCTAATTTTTACCTCTCTCCCTGATTTTTTTTGTATGTTTTTGTATGATCTGTATGGGTATGTATTATAGGGTTCTGAATCTGAGAACTCCAATCCAGAAAAAAATCCCAATTCCTTTGAATTTCAACCTTAAACCTAACTTTAACTTTACAAATCAATTCCAACAATTTCACACAAACTCAACTTTTTATTTTTATATATTTTTTTATTTTTTATTAACAAAAATCAAAAGTAGACCCTGGACAAATTGGAGTGTCTACAGCTACCCCTCTTTGCACATTTTTTGTAAAATAAGAGTTGTGCAAAGATGTAGACAACCCTATTAAAATTAATTCGATGCCCCCTTTTTTTTTAAACATACTCACACTTCCTAAAAATTCCTCTAAACAAAGGCTCCATAACTTTCAAAAAATAAATACTTTTCTAAACAGAGGCTTAACAACTTTGAAAAATAAAAGCTCATTTAAGCATAGGCTCAACAACTTTGAAAAATAAAATAAAGCTCATCTAAACAAAGGCTCAACGACTTTGAAAAATAAAGGCTCCTTTAAACAAAGGCTCAACAATTTTAAAAAATAAAAGGCTCCTCTAAATAGAGGCTCAATGACTTTTGAAAAATAAAAAGCTCATCTAAACAGAGGCTCAATGACTTTTGAAAAATAAAAGACTTTTTTAAATAGAGGTTCAACGACTTTGAAAAATAAAAAGCTTCTCTAAATAGAGGCACAACGACTTTGAAAAATAAAAAGCTCATTTAAGTAGAGGCACAACAACTTTAAAAAATAAAAAGCTCTGTTAAATAGAGGCATAACAACTTTGAAAAATAAAAACTATTTTAAATAGAGGCACAATAATTTTGAAAAATAAAATGCTCCTCTAAATAGAGGCACAATAATTTTGAAAAATAAAAGGCCCTTCTAAGCAGAGGTACAATAACTTTGAAAAATAAATGGCTCATCTAAACAAAGACATAACAACTTTAAAAAATAAAAGCTTTTTGACAACCAAGTCTAGAAGAGTCATAGATCATGTCTGATGGAAACTCAAAGTTTCACAATTTGAGTTCAAAATTCAAAAGTTTAGATTCGCAAGAACTTTTCAACTTTGCAAGAATTAACTAAAATTTGATTCTCAAAATTTCAGTTTCATAACAATTTGATTCATAAAATTTTAGATATGTAAGAATTTAGATTTGCAAGATTTTAAGATCCACATTTGTGAGATCCTTATCTAAAGTTTTAATTCAAGGATTCACACGCAAATTACAAGGCTCACACAAACATTTAAAGATTCTCATTTGAATTTTGAAGATTCACATCCAAAAATTTAAAGCTTTTCATTCGAGTTTAAAGGTTCACATTCAATAAATCTTAGAGTTTCACATCTAACATCTCAAAAGTTCTCATTTGAGTTCTTCTTAAAGATTTTCATTTGAATTTGAAGATTCATATCCGAAAAATTTCAAGATTTCACATCTCAAAGATTCTCATTTAAAACTTAAAGATTTTCATTTGAAAACTTAATATTCTCCTTTGAAATTCAAAAATTTTCATTTGAAATTCAAATATTTTCATCAAACGATTCATAATTTCTTTTTTTGATGACTCAAAATTTTGTATATAATGAATGTCATGATCAATGATGTAAATGCAACAATCTAGATTCTCACAATATCATATTCTCAACCATGATTCAAATGTTTATTGCATAATGCAAGTGCATGGCCAAACCAAAGTTTCAAATATTCTCCAAACAACAATGCAAATGTAATGCATGTAATGTGGATGTCCATGTCATTAAATTCTAATTAATTATGGTAATATAGTTCTCAAGACTCCCACCATCTCACATTTTCGCCTCTTTAGCTTCTTAACACTAGCCATCTCATCAACTGATCCACATTATTTTCATCATTTGATCACCATTCATAAGCTTCTCAACACTAATAATTCCAAAATAAGTTTCATCCATTGTCTCATATCATTTAATCACAACTCATAAGCTTCTCAGCACTAACCATTTCAGAATGAATTTCATCCACTGATCCTTATCATTTAATCACATCTCACAAATTATGTCAACCAATCCATCACCACATTCATTACTTTGTCACACTATGTGTCCTTTCAAATCATTTTTTCAAGTTTTTACTTTTTTTACCGTCTATCCTTCTGAATTTCTTTCTAAAAGAATGTAAGAATCTTTGAAGCATATATTCATTCATTCATTATCATTTTAAATCATAAATACAATGCAATCATACATTTCTTCAATTTATTTTGGGAATGCAATAATAAGGGAGCACAAGGTGAATTGAAAGAAAGGTAATAAATAAGGAATAAGTTTGGTATAAAAACAAATGAAAAAAAATACAAGTTGGATGCATGTCATTGGGATGAATGGTATATCCAAACAATAAATATACAGATAATTTTGAACATTATTCTAGGATTTTTTTTCAAAAACTCATTTCATTGATTGACGAAATCATTTTGAGCTCATTGAACTTTACCCCAGCTTTGAGAGATCTTCAGATGCTTTGGCCTTCTATCTATGTGAACTATTTATCCAACTTTTAACTTAGAGATTTTTTCACCCAAATCTCTCTTTCGGGTTTTCAATTTGAGTCTTTCTTTTCTCTTACAGTACATTTTTTTATTTTTCCTTTTTTTTTCTTTTTTTTATATTTTTTACCCATTATTGATCAATCTATAAAATAACATAGCATGATTTCATCACAAGCATGCCTTGGCCTAACATATGATCATTCAATTTAAGCATTCACATTTGATTCAAATAAACTTTTAAAATGTTGTAATAGGCTCAAAATATGTGTTTAAAGGGTTCAAAACTTAATGATCATTTGATGTAATTTGGCATTTACCCTATTTCACATTATTTTACTATTTTTTTTCCTTTTCATGACTCTTATTACTTCACCCTAATTCATTTGTGGCATTCTTTTCTCTTTTCTCTCTTTTCTTCATTTTTTTTTCTTTTTTGCTTTCTATCTTTGAGATTTTTATGATCTTTTACCTTTTTTTTTTCAAAAATTATCTCCTAATGTAGAAGGTGATCCTTGGTCAACGTTCTTTAAAAAAAAATCATAATAAGCTCAAAGGGGTAGTAATGAATAATTTTTAAAATAGTAAAAGAAAGATGATCATTTTTCATTTCAAATATGAATGCTTTCTTTAAAGATCATCTATTGAACAAAAATAGGCTCATAGATCTTTATAAAAGATTACATATCTTCAAGACATGTCTATTCTACATTGTCAGCAGCTAGTTTCTTTTGCTCAAATGGTCTCCATAGATCAATGCGAATAAGTTTTCAAAATTAAATCCTAGAATTATTGTTATCATTGTTTAAATATTCATCATCTAAAATTTAAGAATGGAACGAAAAGTTATGAAAGGTAACAAAGCATGAAACAATGGTTGAATGAAAAAGAAAATATAATAAAATACGTTATCCTTGTCTTTTATTAAAATAATAATAAATAAAATTCTATCACATAAAAGAAATTCTAACATTACTCTAAAAGAAATCCTAAAATAATAAACAACTTCCAATCAGCTTTAACATCTTTCTTAAAAATTATGCCCTTGTGCAATTAGGTGAAGGATATTTGTTGACATCTTACCATCTTGATTCATCAAAGCTGATCAAGCCTTTTCAAATCACACTCGTTCTTGATCTTCACTTGAAACATTGACATTGTGATTGGGTAATAGATTGCCACTAATATTAGGTGTTGTTGCCCCTCATTGATCAAAGTTTATCATTCCATCCTTGATCAATCATTGCATCTTATGCTTTAGGATAATGCAATTCTCTGTGAAATGATCGATAATTTCATAATGTTAGTCACAGTAGGCTGTAAGATCATACCACTTAAGATAGAGTAACTTGAATGGCTTCAAACGACTAGAGATAATCAAGTGGTTGTTATAGAGCCTTCGATATAATTCTGTATAAGTCATGAGAATTAAATTAAATACAAATTTTTCTCTAGTAGTTTGTAACTCTTGTGAACCACTTATTTGGTTAGTAAGACGAATCTGAGGTTTTGTGGGCGGTTGAATGTTAAGGCTATATATAAGAGTTTGAAGGCTAAAAATAGGCTGATATGTTGATGGATAAGATGGCAATGGAGTTGGTTGATATGGGTAGGATAATGTATTATTCACAGCAGGACTGTATAAGAAATAATCCTGCGGTGGATAAGATTGATAACCTTTAAACTATTTGTCAAAACTTATGGCTTAAACTTTGATATCTTTTTTCTCTGATGCCTTCTTGATTTTTTCTCCTTTCAACTTACCATTTTTAATGATATTTTCAATGATTTTGCCTAAGATCACCATTTCGATAAAATTTTTTGTGGCATTCTCTATCATTTTTTCATAATAGAGAGATTTTAAAGTGTTGACAAATAATACCATAATTTTTTTTCAATTAAAAAATACTGTACCTAAGTAACCATGTCCTTTCATTTATAGACATACTCTTTAAATAATTTAGTCACCTTCTTTTTCATATTCTATAAAGATAGGTGATCAATAATTAAGTTTATAATATACCGATACTGACTAATGAAATCATAGGTCATATCACTCTAAGAATAATATGAGTCTTGTCCAACTGGACGTATCATCTAATAGCAGAGCCAGTAAGGTTATCTTGAAATATATGCATTAATAGTTTTTCATTATTAGCATGCGCAGTCATTTTTAAATAGTACATGGTAATGTGAGTATTTGGACACTTTGTACCATCATACTTCTTTAACTCTGGTACCTTAAACTTCGAAGGATTAACCACATCTAAGATTAAATAAAGCCCAGCAGCATCCACTGAGCCATAAAAACCAGTTTTTTCCATAGCTTGTAACCTCTCTTCCAATATACTAATCTTTGAGTCTTCTAAAGATTCAACCACTTTTGCTTTCTCTTTTTTTTTTTCATTTTAGTCATCCAAATCAAGAACTAGGATCTTTTTTTCATTAAAAACAGGATTCACATAGCTATGATAATGTCCTAGGTTTGAAGCTAATGGTATTTCAGAATTTGTTAGGTATGTGAATTATTGTGATGGTACTTATTGTGTAGACTAAGCTTGAGGTGGACTAAAACTAGGAGAATATAGAGGGTCAGCCACCTTTTGTGATGGATGATCCTATTGGCTAGTATTTTTTTTTTTACATTTTTCCCTTTGTTTAACTTATTCAAAACTTCTAGAATCTTGTTCAATTCCCCTTCAAGCTTTTTTTGGGCTTTCTCTATCCTCTCGAGATAGTTAAAATTTTCTTGTTCCATCTATCTAGCTCGAGCCCTTGTATTATATTGGTGAGTGAAGTTTTTATTTGATAGAGCTATCCTTAAACTTTGAGCACTACAATTATGTTATTAGAAATGCTATGCTTTATGCATGATATGTTTATACATAAATGGAATGTGTATTTTCATAAATGAAATATAATATGAAAATGATGCAGATGCACAATGTTATATATGACAATGAAAATGATGCATGACATGATAATGCAAATACACAAAGTCAAACAGAATGGTTAGATAAGCAATATATCACAGAAATTATTTTTTCTTGTGTCTTAACTTTGGGTTACATCTATCAACGGGTACAATGGGCTCTATCCTAAGGCTAGTCCTCTTAAGGGTTGATTATATACAGGGTTTGGTGACTTTGATCACTAAAAGTTCTTAAATTATTCCTTACATCATAGTCCATTGCAGACTAGTAAAGCATTTCAATCCTGATTAATTACAAGTTACCAACGAAAAAATTCAATTTGAGTGAGAATATTTCATTAGTCATTGCGAATATTATCATCTCACGAGAGTGTAGGTATTTTACTCTCTCTTAAAAGAGACAAAGCCTGAGTATAGAGCTCATGTAATACAATTGCATGTGATAGTGTGTGTGTGTGTGTGTGAAGGAACATATAGATTTTATGCCTCAAAAAATAAAAGACAAGAAAAAGACAAAAATGTTAGTGAACAAGTAACACAAATCATTACACTTTAAAATCATTAGACAAAGAATATGATAAATTTAAAAGTTTATGGCTTGACTCTCTATAACATTTCCAGTGAAGTCGTCAAACTATCATAACATATAGATCTGTAAACTTATAGCTAGACTTAGCAAAAGGAGTCACCACTAATTTTTTTTATCTAAGTATGATATGTCACCTAAGGAATCTATATTTTTAAAAAGCTTTTAAGTTTGACTAAAGGTCTTTAAAAAAATAAGTTCGAGTCTACTAACCAGAACGGAGTTCGAAAGTTTGGTTACATGTGAGAAAGGTTATAGCACCCCCCACATGCCTATCAAATGAATGGTATTATTTTATTTCAAATTTATCTTAAGGTCTTGATTCTAATGGTTTTAAATTTTATGTTCAAATATTGGAAATAATTTTTAATATTTCTCCATCAATCTGGTAGAATTCTTAAAAATGTTTTATCACCTTAAGAGTATTCAAGAATTTCATTTGTTTTCTTGAAAAGGCTCTGTCGTCGAAAAAAAGATTTAATTATTTTTTTATTTTTATTTTTTTTATTAAAAATATATCTAATTATTCCTCCATTTGAGTCAAATTAGACATTTTTTCTTTTGAATTTCTAAATTCTTTACAATTTAGGCCTATTTAGAAATTTTTTTATTTCATTTTTCTAAAGAAAATAGTGTGATAATTATTTTTCTTGAAATTTCATTTAAATTTTTTCACAATTTATGATGAATTTAAAGAAAATTTTCACCTAAAGATTTCTTAAAAATTTATCATTTAAAATTTTTAAAAATCTCATCATAAGGTAATAATCAAATATTTTTAACCAATTTTTTTTCTTTTTTATTTTTTACTGAAAATAAATACTAATTATTGTTATTGAAATTTTATCTAAATTATTCCACCATTTGGGACAAATTTAGAGAAAAATTTTCACTTAAAAATTTTATAAAAATTTACCATTTGAAATTTTTAAAATTTTCATAATTTGATAATTGGTATTTATTTTCACAATTTTATTTTATTAAGTTTTACATTTTTTATTTTTATAAATTTAATAATGCAAAAATACTATGAAAATAAATAAAATAAATTAATAAAAAAAAACTACACAATTGTAGGAAGGCTCGACTCAGTTGTGGAAGAAAAGCTGAAACGGTTTAAAAAATGACTTGGCTTGGCTCGACTTGAGACAAAGACTGGTAAAAGTCATTTGAATCTACAAAATTTTTAGATTTTTTTCAAATTTTTTTTTTAAAACCCTAAAAAATCTTTAAAAATTTTTCTTCACTGCTCTCCTTGATTTTTTTTATGTGTGTATGTGTGATCTGTATAGGCATGTATTTATAGGATTTTGAATATAAGAACTCAAATCCATACAGAAATCCCAATTTCCTTTAAATTCCAACCTTAAACCTAACTCTAACTTTACAAACCAATTCCAATAATTTCACACAAACTCAACTACCTATTGTTTTTCATTTTTTTATTAGCAAAAATCAAAAGTAGACCCCTGGATAGATTGGGGCGTCTACACTTATGAAAACCATATTTTTTTGTCAGATTCTTTCTTGGGATCTGTTTTAGTGGTTTCAACCATCTGAGGTTGAGATTTCTTTCAATTTATATCAGAATCCTATCTCGAGAGGTATTTAGCGTAATGTAATTTTTTTCTCCACTAGGGCTTCTAACCCTATGTAGTCTCCCTCTTGGGAAAAGATCGTCAAAATTCTTACATTTTTTAAGACCAAGAAGGAGAGAAAAACCTCTCTTTCCTTGGTTGTTTCTTATTGTAGCTTCAGCATTTATATATTTTTCAACTATTAGTTGGACATTAGCTAGAGTTTTATATGGTTTTAGTGACAAGGTTAACTTTAGATGATACTTTCTGTCATTGAATTCACTTGTTAAGGCGGCTACAATGGCCATTTGATCTAGATCTTTTACCTGCGAGCTTTCGTGTTAAAACGCGTGACCCAGCTTTTCAAAAATTCATTGTGACCTTGGTGGATCGACATCAAACTCAAAATTGTCTTCTTTGTTCTTAGGCTACTTACAAATCGAAACAGAATAGAGTGGTTGAGTTTTTTTAACGTTGTAATTAATCATGATTTTAGGCTTCTGTACCAATAGCAAGCTATGTCCTTTAGAATGATAGCAAAATCTTTTCACATCAGAGCTTTATTTGCACCCTGCATCATCATGTTAGTCCTATAAAGTTTCAAATGATCGAAATGGTCAGAAATATTGTTATAGGTTTCTAAAGTCAACATTTTGAATTTTTTGGGAGGCATGACTCTATCGATCTCTTCAGTAAAATGCAAAGTCTCAAGAAATTTAAGTTTATCCTTGAACGTCATGCCTTTGTTTTTAGCTCTTTCTCTATGGCCTGTATTCGAACTTTCTAGTCCTTATTTGGTTGGGATTTGAAGTTTATCTATTTGGATTTTGGTTCATAACATGTGTCAAATTATGACTAAGGTAGTGCCAAACTGAGGTATTGTGCTCCTCTTCTTAGAGGCTGAAGATATTTCCATCTCTTCATAACTTGTCAAAGTAGAAAGTGTTCCCTGTATTTATACTTCAACGCGCAAATTAAAATAAGTGAGATTAGAAAGAAAGTAATAAAAGGAATTATGAGTAGATTGAATTTATCTTAATGATGCTTAGACATTAATATTTATAGGTGAAAGATAAAAGACTATTAAAGAATAATAAAAATATGATTGAGTTGATGTGACATTGAATATATCTAGTTCAAGTCGATATAAATTTTAAAATTATCTAAAAAATTTTAATAAAAAAAAACTATTATATTTTTTTGTCGATCAAATACTCTAAACATAATGAAATCCTTTTTCTTAGTATTTAGTTAAAAAAAAAAATAGAATCTGAGTTCTAGTATGTGAATCTTAAACGTTGGTAATGGATTTTTTTTTAATTTTTATCACGGAAATTATATAATGAAAAGACAAAAGCTACATGAAGTAGTTGATTTCTCGTTATATGCTTACGGGCCTAACAAAAAACTTATCGGTTTACTTGTGTGGTTAAAAAAGAAGCAAGAAAAATGGGCCAGTACATCACATTTCCACGGAGGGACCAATCAGTTTAATGAAAAGACAAAAGCTATATGAAGTAGTTGATTTCTCGTTATATGCTTATGGGCTTAAAAAAAACTTATCGGTTTACTTGTGTGGTTAAAAAAGAAGCAAGAAAAATGGGGCAATACATCACATTTCCACGGAGGGACCAATCAGTTTAATGAAAAGACAAAAGCTATATGAAGTCGTTGATTTCTCGTTATATGCTTATGGGCCTAACAAAAAACTTATCGGTTTACTTGTGTGGTTAAAAAAGAAGCAAGAAAAATGGGGCAATACATCACATTTCCACGGAGGGACCAATCAATTTAATATTAATACAAAAAAGGTTGCAAAAGGCTAATCAGCCATCACCACATATCAAATGTACTACTAATTTTTGCTGCAGAACTGACAAGCCACGTCAAATGTACTACAAATCATTTCTCCAGAACTGACAAGCTGACACCGCCCTACAATCGTAGGGCTGTTCTATTATGCCTGATTCTTCCATATTTCTGCTACCTTGGCCAGTGATTTTGTGGATGAGCCATCTGGGCTCAGAACCCTTTCGGCGGCATCCTTTAGTTGTCTCATCTTGTTTCTGAGCACTTTCCCTTCTTCCCCCTCAATCAGTCCTTTAACAAAATTTGCAATGTCTTCTCGCCCAACCACCCTATTTTCATTCTCTTTTACCCTCCATGCAACCTTCAAATCATCTGCTAAAAGCACTGCATTCATCTTTTGTTCTGCATAGAGCGGCCATGCAATTAATGGCACGCCGTGCGCAATGGCCTCCAAGGTTGAATTCCACCCACAATGGGTTAAGAACCCTCCGGTTGAGCCATGTCTCAAGACCTCAATCTGAGGAGCCCAAGACGGCACCAGCAGGCCAACCCCTTTGGTCCTTTCCAAGAACCCATCCGGCAAAAAATCGAGGGGGTCTTCGACACTTTCTACACCAAAGTAAGTGGCGTTTCTTGCCTTTTCAGCCGGACTCTTGACAACCCACAGAAATCTTTGTCCACTCATTTCCAGCCCAAGTGCCAATTCATTTAGCTGCTCAAGAGAGAAAGTCCCACCGCTTCCAAAACAGACATAAATCACTGATCCATTAGGCTGCTCATCTAACCACCTTAAACAATTAGACCCATCAACTCCATTGTTTGAACTAATTGAACTTGCTTGTATTAGTGGTCCAACCGGGTAAACCGCTGGTAGACCAAGTTCGCCCTCCATCAAAGCCTTAAAGGCTTCCTCTTCCAAGTCCATAAAGCTATTAACCATAATCCCAGCTGCCAATGGGTAAAGTCTGCATAGCTGAATCATCACTTGGTAGGCCACGTTGTTCTTGTCTTGAACAGCGTCTACCATATCTCTCCCGTGAAACGGCACGCACCCTGGTAACTTGATCGGTTCAGGCAAATCTCTGTACTCACAAGAAAACATGTGATCAAACTTGGGTAAATTAAACGCCATTTGTAAATTCATAGCAGTTGTAGGAAAGAAAATGTAGGGCTTAAGGTCAAATTCTTTAAACACATCAATTGCGTCGATGCCAAACAGGTCAACAACCAAGGCCACAAGTCGAGTTGACTCAACTAAGACTTTGAGCGAGGTTTTTAGAGCAGGAAGTGACCGAACCAAGCAGAGTGCGATCCTGGTCTCCATCTTGACATCCTCAGGCAAATCTTCAAAACTCACAGGAGGGAGCGAAATGGATGAAATTGATTTGGGTAAAGCTTGAAGGAGTTGTCTTTGGTGTTTCATAGGTGAGCCAACGTTGGGGACAATGAAGGTTACTTCAAAGTTTGGGTACCGGTGAACCAGTACCTTGGCGAATTCAAGGAGTGGGATTAGATGACCCACGCCAGGGGTGGGCACTATGGCTACATGTAGTGATGTTTCCTCTGTGTTTTCCATTGTGGCTAACTGGCTTTAATTTGTTTGTGATGTGGGATATCAAGGGAATGCCGAAGGTGATATAATTTATAGGAAGAGAGATGAAGGACTCTTGGTGGTTTGATTACGAATGCTGACTAATGAGTTTCGTATGATTATGATGTCAGTCTTGCTTTTGCATGATCAAACAGCACAAGAAGTCAGGAATGGTTTACTTTGCAGGACTCGACTTAAAAATTGACTTGATCATTGAACTTTTCTTACATAATGCCATGTAAATGCAAGAGAAATTTCACAATATATAATCAAGTTCGAGCCTTTTTCATCAATCACCATTATCTTTATCTCTTACCAATTTATAATTTATGTAAGAAGAAACAATTTTGACAACAATCAATTTCTTCTGTTGATGAATTGAATTTCATTTAAAAAGTTCATTACCAATAATAAGAATGCAAATTGTATCTACGTTGTTAGATTTTCTTAATGAAGATGAATTTCTAGGATCATATAGGATACAATAGTATGTCTAAAGGTTTAAATGGAGTTAGCATAATTTGAAGGTAAAAGAAAGGTCAATTTAAAGTTCGAACCCAGCCTTCCCCCTCGCTTTTTATGTAGGGCTCAGCCCCCTTGAATGACCAAAAAAAAAAAAATTTTAAGTTTATTTTGTCAGGCCGAGAGAAATGCAACGGGAAAAAATCAAAGACAACAACTCTAGTGCATCATGTTGGAGGTTGTACCAATCAAGGAATACAAGGCAAAGCCTAATGTTGATACGACAAAAAAAATGAACAATCAAAACAGAGAGAAATAAAAAGGCAGAAACCAAACAAGACAATAGCAGGAAGACAACGACGACGACGTACTAGTTTTTTTTTTTTTTGAAGATAATTCGGGCACAAGACCCCTTGTGGAGGCTGGGCTAAAACTCAAGCCGACAGAGTGATCCATACCTACTGAAGCCCATTATTGGCCCAACCAAGGAATTTGATTGAATCGTACTGGACCCGTGAACTTAAGCGGAAAGTCCAATCACTATAAACTTCGAAACAACAAGCATAACAATTAACAACATTGTATTGCTGTGATCGTACATGACATGACGGAGACTCAAACCTGGGCCTTACAAACAACTAAATAAATAAATAAATAAAACAACACAAAAGGTTTCTTAATCTTTCGTGATGACCAGCACGGTACAATTGCCAGTGGCAATATATAATATATTAATACTACCTTTGTGTTTTTGGGCAAATGACTAATAATATATTAAACGTGGAGCATGGTATTATTTTTCTGGCCCATGGAAAGTAATCTTGCCAGCCTTTTACATTTTCCCTTTTGCTCTTGAGTGATATCGGTTTAAATTAGGGGGAATTTGATTTAATTTTTTAAATAATATATAATATTATAAAATTTTAAATTTTAATTTAATTTAATTTTTTTAAAAAAATTGATCTGATTTGAATCAAATTTTAAGTTTAATTTATCAGTTTTTAATTTTTTATATATTATTTTATTATAATTTTTAATATATTTAAATAAATTTATATATAAAATAATTATTTTATTTTATAAAAATTTAAAATATATATAAAAACTAATAAATATATATAATTAGGTTCTATTCATTTTTTTTAATTTTTCATATCCAAATTTAAAATTTAATTTAAATTTAATATATTCATTTAATATTTAAATTTAATTCAAATCGAATAAAAAAAATCGATTCAAACAAAATCATAAACTACAATTTTAAATGATCTTCAATTTTTTCATTTTTTCTCTCCCTCCTACTTCGTCCCCCATTAGTCCCTCCCTACTTCTCTGCCTCCTTAAATAACCATTGGCTCTGGTATTTAATAGACACCATTGAAAAAGGTTGAATCTAAGACTATACAAATCATACGACTTTTACCCAATTTAACCATATTTTAGCTTTGGGCCACAAATACAAATTTGGACATTTCGTCCATTACACGTTCATCCATATAAATGAATATTTGACTTTTTTTTTTTTGTTTAATATCTAAATCTATATACTAGGCTAAGCTGGCTTCAACAAAAAATTAAATTTTTATAACGTGATCAGCTATAATGCAAACAAATATCTTGGGTAATTCTTTTTGTTTTAAGCGTTAACTGTCAATTTTCAGATGCAGATGGAAAATGGCTAAGGCCAAAAATTTTCGGTAGTGGGTTGTACACATCCACTCCTAATTCTTACCTACCAAGACAACAGAAGGAACCCTTAACTTTGCTTCTTCAAATAGTTCCCTTTCCCACAAGGTATACAATTTAAAAGATAAAACCCACGGAAAAGCAAAATCAAGCAGCTGATTGACAATGAACTACCATTAAAACAACAGCTCAAATTGTTAATGTAAAAATTAAGTATGGGTTATCAACAACTGTATAAAAAATAAATAAAGATTATTTATTTTGCTTTTTGAACCAAAAAGCTGGCTGCTTTTATGATAACTAATCAACAAGTAAAGATGTAATATTGGCCACTTAAAGAGATAAAGAATTTGATTGACACATCGCTGCTGGTTAGCTTCTAACTTTGTTTGCCATTAAGCAAAGCAATTCCTTCAGCTGTCTTGTATAATTAAAGAAACAGCTTTGTGTTAATCATGCTAGCGGGTGTAATAAGGGCCATGGGCGGAATAGATACACCTACATGCATTTTTTTTATAAAGAAAATTGCAATCTAAGGATAAGGGGAAGAACAGGTAAATATAAAATCATTTGATTACTAAAGTAACAAGTGACGTTTCTATAAAAAAAAAAAAACGATGTAACAAGTGACAATTGTTCATTTATTTGAGAAATTACCAAGTACTGATCCTAAATAGAAAAGCAAATTATTATACTCCAGAAAAGGCCAAAGAGAAAATTTTCTAGCTCTTCTTAGGTCATAGGTTCATAAATTAAGAAAAAAAATCTTGAAATTCCATGCATAGTGACCCCATACATAAGGCAAATGAATAACCCTTCCATATAAAAGGCTTGTATAAATGATTTCTTTCTGGCTTTTCAGCAACAAAAACATGTTTCAATTGGGCAAAACTTGGGATCCATGCTTGAGCACTACCCCATTAACTAAAGGTCACTTCATAACCAGAGAAAATGGCTTGAGGAATTGCAGTCACTGGAGTAGGTAGAAAATTTTTCATCCCTTAAACCCATGTGGGATTAATTAACTAATAATCCAAGAGGCTAATCATGAAGTTTAACCAAACAAAGGGAAGAAAACAAATAAAGAAATTAAATGACCCTATTGATCTATTGATTAAACAGATACAGCTGATGATCATAGTTTAGATCACAAGAAAGGGTCAAAGTTCAAAACTTCAAGTAACGTAGCCTTAAGGAGAAAACTTCCTAAAAAAACTTAGAGATACGATCAAAATATACACAAACTATTTGATCACATCTTCGTTATTCAGATATATATTCTGTATAATTAGCTTCTTTAAATTTTGTATATTAAGCACATGAAATACCGACAGTCGAGGCTGCAGTGAACCTTTCTGATTCAGTTCTCTTAACAACCAATGAGTTAATCTCTGGTGAAAGCCCTCCAAAATCAATCTCGGGCACCTCAGGGATCGTTGTCAGTGAACCTGTCTTGTCGTAAACCACGTAGTACTCCTCGTGCGATCTTTGTTTCAACCACAAAACGGAAGAACTCGAAGTTTGTTTGAACTTGAACATGGATTTGAAGAGTTTCTGAATCGAGCGAGAGAACTTCGAAGGCTGCTTCTTGGAAACTGGAGGCGGAAGAGTAGAGTAATGTGGGGTAGGAGGAAACGGAGATCGAGCATCATCGATTAAATGAGGCATGGACATGGTTCTTGAATGGATTGCGGTGTCGAGTTGACGCTTGAAAGAGTTGAGTTCAAACGAGTCATAAAGAGTGCTACCACAATCCCATACAAGATGCTTGCCCTCTTGGGTCTTCTGTATTTTTCGTTTGGCCTCTTGGGTTTGGCTTTGCTTCTGTTGTTGAGGTTTTTCCTTCTTCTGTTTGGGGTCTTGGGTTTGGTTCTGCTTCTGTGCTTGGGATTTCTCCATCTGTTTTGGTAAGATATGAATGAGAGGGAACAACACAAAAACAAAGGTACCAGAGAAAAGAAACGTTTCTATGTAAGTGGGAAGATCTGAGAGAAAAAGTGAGAAAAAAATTTAAAAAATTGATTTTCTAATTGACGGTCTAATCAAACGCGTTAGTGCTGGCAAAAAATGAAAAAAAAGTGAGTTGCTGCCTTCACGGTCTCTTCATATGGACCATTAAGAACTTTCCATGAGGTGAAGATTGCATTTATCGAAGGAGAGAGATTAGATTAGATATTTTTCAATTGTATCTAATCTCATTGCATACTAAATTTTCAGATTAATTTAAAATCTTTGAAAGTTTGAGAACTTCCTAATCGTTCATTCTTTTTTCTGAACAATTATCCCTAATTAATCGCTTTTCTTTCAGATAAATTATATGCATGACCAAATACAATTATATGTATGACAAAATTAACAACTAGTTTATATCTGATGCATCAATGAATTTCACACTTGGCTGCCAATGTTTTCTATTTGATTGTTTTTATGATTGGAAAACTTAGGCCATTTTAATGGGTTTTGTTACATTTAATGTTCAGTCAATAAAATCAATCTTTATACTTTTGTTAAATCAACACACATTTAATTATTTCATCGTTGTTAAAAAATATCAATGTTCAGACTCCTCACCCAAATACGAGTTCTCTTTGAAAATTTACTCACTCCAAAAACAGCTTATTCAATTATTTTCACTAACATTTTATTAATAAGTTACTTCATAATAAATTAAATACCTTTTAATTTGATTAAAATTATTAAATATAATTCATACTCACTCGCGTAGACTGTTTTAAAATTTTACATAAATTTTTTATCAATTATTATTAACTTTACTCGTTTCAACACTCATCATCTCTTATATAAGATAAAAAGATGATCTAAATATATATTCTAAATCTTTTATCTTTAAGTTTTTTTTTCATATTCTCTACAATTTATCTTTTTCCTCTTAAAAATCTTAAAAGATTTTATCGATTTGAGCATGAAAACACATTCTAAATAACAAACTCTAAAATTTCTTAATCGTATTTTTTTTATAGTAGATTCACATCAACCCAACCCACCTTCCAGCTCACCTCTACACCATCACATGTTTTTAAACAAAACTATAGACGAGCCTGAAAATTTTTAAAGATAATTGAACTAGAAATTGAAATGTTTTTTTTTTTATTCAATATTTTCAATCCTTAGTAAAAAAATGTGAAACTTGATGAGTCATATCTGATATTTAGATTGTTGAATAACACTCCCTTCTGGTCTCTTTTAGTCTCCTTTGACCCTACGTACACGGATTGAACAGTTGTTTACTTTGTTCAATGTTTTCTTTTTAATTCGTCAATGACATCATTGAGATATTGATCATGCTAGTGATTGGTGTGAATAATATAAAACTGCTGACATATTTTTCAGTTCAAGAGATAACAGTTTGATTAAAAAATTATAAATATTAAAATTTATATAATATTTTAATGTAAATATTTATATAGCATATTTATATTAAAATTATAAATATTTATATAATGTAAGGTTTCTAGAATCCTTACATTGGTTTTGGACTTTTTCTACCTTTTTTTTTCTTTTTACCAGTTATTGTGTAAACAGGGAATTAGCTTCAGAATTGGTTAGAATTGTCTATCTTCTTACATTGTTTTTATTCAGAAGTTGGATTTTACAATGACAAAAAAAAAAGAAAGTATATGCTATATAGCTTGAGAATTGATGTAATTTCAATGTAAAAATATTATACATAATTGTTAAATTATATAATAGTATATCATAAAATTAATTTTAAATATATTTTTTAAGAAAAAATATATTTATTTTGTAAATATATGTCATAAAAAATTAAACATTTATATTTTAAAATTAAATTTTACTAAATGTCTAATTTAATGCGACTATTCTTTAAAAAATGTATCAAATATTTATCCAAATTGCCAAAGAATAAAAAAGAACAAGTATTCACGCAAAATTTTATCTTTGTTGATGTGTAATTTTAATAAAGAAGTTTTCAATTTTACAAAAAAAAAAAAAAGAAAAACAAAAAGGTTGATGAACTTGATCGTGAACCTGACAGAAACATTGTATCTAAACATGTCTTTTCCAACAATGTTTTTGTTGTCAACAACTATCAGTGACATTTTTTTTTATATTTTTTTCTTTTCTTTTATATAGTAGTAGTATATAGGTAAAACTAAGCGACAATAACCGACGGAGTGACTCTTAGTGGGAGGATGTTTATGGATTTTTTAAAATCGAAAATTATAAAATTTTAAAAATTAATTGGATATTTTAAAATGTTTTTTAAGGATAATCTCAATGATAATTTTTTTGTTTTTGTTATCATAAAATTAATAAATTTATTAACAATTTTAATATATCTATTATAAACAAACACTTTAGAAAAATTTTAGATCCATCACCAAAAATAAAGATATATAATATAAAAATAAAATTTTTATTAAAAATCATGATGGATAACCTTGCATTTTTTTTATTTATAATTTGTATAAAATAAATATTTCATATTTACTATGAAATTAAATTTATAAAGATTAATTTGTTGTTTATTATGCTGTTTTTGTAAAAAAGAATCTTATCTAATTCACTACTTCATAAGAAAATATTAAATTTTTGTAGTTAAAATTATTTTAGGAGGAATCTCTTAAGTAGATAGTGGTTGATAGAGTAATCTTTAATTGTAATTTTCAGTGTGAGTAGTAGGTGCAAGGCAAAATTTATGATTGGTAATAAAACACTGATCACCTGCTGAGATCTAATTTGATTTCATAAATTCATGAGATATTTTTTTTACAAAGTTTTGTTATGACATTTATAACTGCCTCGAGTTTGGGGGACAACGTGACAAATAGATATCATAGAAATTAGCTTATTGATTTTCGCAATAGAGTTTAGGGGGACAACCTGACAAATAGATATCACAGAAATTAGCTTATTGATTTTCGAAATAGTACTAAATCAGTACTAATGAATAATGATGTGAATAGAATAATTAATTTTTGTCGATTCAAGTGAAAAAAAAAATAATTTTTTTAAGCAAAATTTCGATTTAAAATATTATAAATAAAAAAATAAATGTTTAAAAATTTTATTTTTTTATAAACTATAATCGAAAATCAAAATAACTATCGACGTCAAAAGTACCAACAAAAAAAAAATGATGTAAACAAAATGTTAACAATTTTTTTGATAAATACTACTACTAAACTTCTTTGGCAAAAACCCCATGATTATGGGAGTTACAAAGAACATGATCCATGATTTTTAAACTTTGGAATTTGACCACTAACCTAATACAGGTCTGGTTGGTAAGGAGGAAAGAGAGAGAGAGAAAGTGGATGGTAAATTTTTACTTTGAGAAAGAGAAAATTAGTTGAAGAAATTAAAGATGGTAATTAAAATTACCATTTTCTATTTTAATTGTTGTTTAAAAACCAATCTTTCAAATTAATTAAGAATCATAACAATAATATTGTAGGAGAAAAATCAAGAAAAAATGAGTGACAAAAATTTATTTTAACCTCTTTCACTAATTTTTTTTCTTACCATATTAATGCTAGCATGGATTAGAAGTTTCTATTGATAATGAAGAAACTTTTTCGTTGATTAAATATTCTCCGTAAGAATAATTTTGTACCAAGGTTTCCCCCATTATGACTGCAAAACATGTCCTTAAAACGTGGTTGCACCTGGAGAGATAATATCTGTAGACAGGATATAAATAACTTAAGTTCATCATAACTCTTGCAGTCTTGCTGACCTGAAGAAAGGGAGCAGAAATATATATATATATATATATATTATAAATCAGGACATGCTTCTTTCACTTCCGGAGTTCCATCTAAAATAGAGACAGAAACAAGTTTTAGAATTCGGATTGCTGCTAATAATAGATTAAAAATTCTAATCTTCTCACATGGAACAGAGTTTTAAAGCTATTTACAATATCATACCACCAGCACAACATATCTTCTGAAGGTGCATTCTGCAAGTTTCAGGTTTCAGAGGCTTAACTTTCTAAAGAGAATATGCCCTTCTGTCATGAAACGTTGCTTCCTTTGATGCAAATAAAAAACCAGCAGGACTGAATTGGGACGTTGTTGGTTCTATTGGTAACTCTGCCAGTTAGTTCATTCTTGCAATTTTGAATAACTATTCAACTTGTTTTACTGCAGTGTGGCATCTCCAACCTTGATCTGGTTCGGAATAGGGAACTTAAGGCTGACTTGTAACAAGGTTTTATGTACTATTTGCGTTTCCTCTATTGACTTTAACCCAACAAAAGTTACAATAATCTGGGTTGTTCATACACACTCAAATCAATTAAGGCAAATAACTATGCCTCATCTAAGCTTTATGTGAAGAAAAATTGAGAGACAAAGGGTTTCTTGAGATATGAATGGGCTAGTTGAGAGGAAGAGCGGGGGGTGAGGGGGCGGCGCAACGGTCTGATTTTTCGAATTCATAAGAGAGGCGGTGTGTCCAGGTTTAAAATATTTTGACCATTGAAAGGGATTGTTTGGCTTATTATGAACAATCCCCAGAAAGAGCCTCCATTAAGGAAGTAATAAGAGACCACCTAATCCCTGGTTTGTGAAATGCAGATTTGAGGTTGAAAATGTAGAATTCTGGGACAAAAAATTAGCCAAAGTTTTTGGACAATTTGATTCGTTTTCAATGAACGTGGAGATTGTCCAGGCTAATGCAACGAGTACAAGTTCTCAAATTATGTATACAGCAACAGTCAATCATTGAATTTTAAGAATCGAAAGTTACTATTGCTAATGCATGGATTACAAACAAGTATTACTATTTCTATTCATGAATTCTGTTCCTATCTATTAATCCTTGTATGATCCAGAGAAAGGTGAAAGAATCAGCGGACGAAAACAGAGGAACCACTAACATTCAATAAGGTAAAATGCCATGGTTCATCTAATAGCTATGAAAAAGCATCACCTCAGGTTCGCAATTTGTCAAAATCGCTAAGACAAACCAACCTCCAACAAATCTCAGGAGATTTTTTTTTTTAATCAACCATTAACCACCATCTCCATGATCACATCATTCCAAAAGTCCATCGGTCCAGGTAAACACCAATGTAGACAGTCATTCTGAACGACTGCTGTTTTGTTCTCTGCAAACGGCTGAAACTGACGGTATGGACCTGGGTGTCCATCAGGCCTCGATAATAAGAGATTTGTGAAGTCAAGAAGCTTAAGATTCACCTCATTATCAGCAGCTTTTGCTGATGCTTTCTCAAACTCTTCCAATTCAATGTTACGTAGAATTTTGTTCAAGTCCTTTAATTCAATCTCTCCTTCTTTAGCTGGTGTTATCTTCGGACAAGTCCCTCCATTATGCCATTCCCCATTCTCAAAGTGATCTGGCGTGGACGTCCTAAAAAAGATCAAACCCTTATGCTTTGATGCAGCAATGAAGTCCATAACATAGTGGAGGGTTTTGTTGTAAGCATAGACAAATCCTAATTCTGTCAGGTTTTTTCCTGGACATATATGGCAGCCAACTAAGGTGTCATTCTCATGGTAGATTGCAGCCTTGAGAAACCATTTTCCAGTCGAGATTATCATGTAATCTAAGCTCTGGTAGACATCTGTCCATGTCTTATCAAGTTTGTCCAGATGCAGCTGAACTTCAGCTGTAGAAACACCGTTGTTATCTTCAAAAATAGCAGCCTTTACAAGAAAAGGAGACCAAATATTTGATATTGTGAAATTGTATGACGGGAAGTGCCATCTCTTTGATTTGTACTCCTCATCATGGTAAACTTCAACAGGTCGTTCAACCTGAATGTTTTACGGATAAACATCATTAATAACCCAACAATAAAACAACACGTTATGAACAAGAGAGATAGTTTTACTGACCACCATAGACAATATACAATTGTTCGATGACAGGTAAGAATAGCAGAATAATTCTCTGTTCACTGTTAAATATAGAATAAATTGCTAGGCCACTAAAGTCATAAACATCACAAAACAAATCAGAAAGTAATACAGCATAAGATTTCAGGTGCTTATTCAGGAAAGATAATAGATATAGAAGTTAAGTCGAAACAACGGCCATGTGGACTGCACTTTTCCTATAAAACTCATTATAATGACAAAATGAATCTTTTTTTCTTTTATATATAAGTATCGATGAAAAGCTTCTTGCTTTAGCAACTCCACAACTATTGGGAGTCGATAATAGATCTTAAAACATATGCTGATGTAATCAAAACCTCAGGTAAAAGATTGCAAACTAAGGCCCAATAAATCAGCCATTTTATCAACCCCCAAAGTGATTTCCGTATTCCCGCAATCAGGTCTTTGCCTTTATATGCTTACTTGATCCAGCATTTTTCTAGATGACCATCCCATTTGACTCAACAAACTTACAGAACATAGCAAAGCAACTAAAAGAGCAAGAAATATGACAGGGTTATCAGCTACCAAGTACCAAGAACAGCACTAGTGAAGCTCAATCCTTTAAAAAAAAGGATACATAAGTGAGAAAATATCAAGGTCTTGCTTAGTGACAATGTTTTTCGCAGAATGTTTTGTGCTAGTGTCTTGTGTATCAGCTATCTGAGCATAATAGAATGCTGATGTTTATCAGCACGAGTGATTCAGTAATATCAGATACAATCAACAACAAAAAAAGCACATAAGCATGTTGATGCACAGTATTTGCGAAATCTTTAACATGCAACCCTTAGAAAATGCAGAGCAAACACTTCACAGGATTCAACAAAATCCCCAAATTTCCCGATCTTTCTAATTTAACATCAAAGTGCAAGAGTCATCATTCATACAAGCCTAGCATTTAAGTTCGTTACATTAGTTACCAAGCCAGCATATCAACTATTGAGGAAATGATAACCAAAAAACTACATAGGATTACAGATGCAGTTAACACAAGAGCAACGACGAACTGAATTAGCTTAGCCACAAAATCAAATGATAATCCTGTCAAATTAAAATAGGTTGTAGAGGGAAAAGTGTTACAAACACTAGCAAACGCTAAATAGTTTCTACACTAAGATAAACTCCTCATTATTTAGCTGAACTAGTTAGAAATGTTTGTCACTATAAAACCAACAGATCAGAGTGGCCAGCATAAGCATGGTCAGCCAATAAGGACAGGTCCCATGATCAAAACCTGGCTTTGATAACAAAGTAGCTTTGCTAGCCAATATTCTCTTTTCCCTTCATGAAACCTAACATAACTGGTTTCATCTATTTCCTTCTGAGAGGGAAAAAGAGGACTAATCTTGATCTTATCCATCTACTTGTGGAAGAAATCTACTAGCATAACAAGCATGCAGATAACCATATCACCCAAAGACAGTGTTAAAAATTGCTATTACTATCGAAACACATACTGTTGAAAGCATGCAAAGCAATGACTGCACATGGTTGCGAGATATGGAATCACCAATCAAAGCCCATGCTTTATTTCTCATCAACTTAAGAAATCTCTTTGCATTAAATTGAGATAACTGACAGTCATGCGGCTTCCACTTCCAGTATAGATATCCAGAATCAGGGCGGCCATTCCTCATACAATTTTGATGACCTTCTATCAAGGGGCAGCTCTTGTTGGTGTAAGTCGGCCCTGAGGGATTGGGAATCCAATCCCCTGTAAAGAGATCACACTTTTCTGTAACAATATCTGGTGCAACCATAAGTTTAAACGGTTAAGCCAAAACATTAAAACCAAAAGAATCAACAAAATCTTGTATGTGAGATATCAATAACAAAAGCAATAGTGGCAATTTAATTATGTATGGCAATATCAATCAACTAAAGAAATGCAGTATCACAATACTAACAAGAAGCTCCATCAATCAATCCCACAAAAAGGACAGTTTCATCAACAATCAGCACCAGTTATTCACAAATTATAGACACTAAAATTGTGGAAACAAAGTAGGTAAAAGCATCAATCAATTAATGTAAAATTACAGTTAGTCAATAATCAGAACAAGTCCACCAAAATCCCAGCATTCTACACGAACATAAATCAACTTAGAAGATACCCATAAAAAATTTTCAATCTTTGTAATCAAAAACAATATTTTAAATAGTAGATCAGCAAATCTCAGAATACCAACTCTACATACAGCTGATTCTATGTCAATGAAAAGAAAGAATACAAAAAAAAAAAAAAAAAACCAACACAGGGAAGATCCATATTGAGTTACCTAGAGGTACCTGATCTTCATTGTCAGGTATTTCAACAGGGGGAGGTTTCAAGTCTGGCTTTTGAACATGCTCTTCCTCTAACACAGGGGATTCTGAATCAGATGCAAATCCTTTAGAACGAGCAACGAAGAGCCTAAAAGCAAGACCCACTAAGAATATGGCAACTGCAAACTTTACAAGCAAGTGATGATGCTTGTTCAGAGACCATGACTTCCATTTCATTCTCATTTTTTTTTTCCCCCTTTTCCCGCTTTGTTTTGTTTCGGGAAACTGAAATGGCCGGCACTTCTTTGGGTGCTTCTCTAAATTTGGGTAGTGAATCAAAATCCAATTATCGAGCAGGGAATACAGGTTACCGACATTGGATTTTCTCCTTTATTACATGGTTATATTACGGATATTAAAGTTTTTTTATTTGGTAGATTGGTTTTCTTTTTGCTTTGTTTTCAATTATTAAGTAATTATTAATCTTTGTTAACTTTGTTTTATCTTATTTATATTTGGCAGGTGGCCGCTAGGACAGTTGGATTACTGGTCAATGATATATTTTTAAGGGCAAATAAGAACATGATGGGTTGATAAAATATTATATTTTTAATTTCATATTATGATTTAATTTGATAATCTTGAATATTAAAAAAATTGATTATTACTATTAATTATTACTGTAATTATGATTCAATCTCAAATATCCAAACAAAAAAGGAAGTGATTATTACTACCTATGTATTAATTAAAAAATAAAATGAAGTATGGATTAAGTTAATGTTCAAAGAAAGTTAACCTACCCTTCATAAAAGATAGGTTAAAAAAGCAAAGGCTAATAGAGCAACATAGAAAAATAACAGGTTGATAGTTAATGCTTATACGAGGATGTTTCAATAAACTAGCTATTTTAATATGAATATATGATGTCATTCTTTAGAAAGAAATTCTTCTGTGATTAATGAACAAGGATGTTTGTCTTTGTTTTTTGCATACATTTTATAATGGCACAACGAAAACATCCTAAAAACATTCATGTTCTTTGACATGATTTAAACCTAGACTTTATTCAAACATCCTAAGAACTGGATCCTTTTTGTCAAATGCAAGAACACGGGGAACAAAAATCTTTGTTTTTGGTTAAGAACTTTAAGTTATTGAATTTGCCTTTTTCACTTTCTTCTGGTTATATTTGCTGGCAAATTTCAATCTTTTGGTAAAATCTTAGTAGTTCCTGGATAGAACAAACCAATATTTTAGCAAAAAGAACAGTGTTTTCTATTTTCTATTCATTAAAAAAAAAAAGGAAGTGTTTTGATCTGTCGGCAAACATTGTTTACAAAAGTGGTAATTCTCTCTTCCTTTTTATTTATTTATTTGTAGCATTGAGATCCAACAAGAGACCTTAACAGCAGATTGTTGTACACATTTGCAGTAATATTCCCTGGTTTACCAATTTTGCGGTAATGGCCAGGCTAGTTCTCGTGGCTGATAGCGAGAATTTCAATACCTACCCTGAAAGTTAGATGAGTTATATCCATAAAAAAGCTTGTAGCAGTTGCGAATAGGTGTCAGAGAATAGAATACAATAAAGAAGAGGTCGCTTCAAGGTTCCACCCCATCTGTCATACTATCTTTTTTTCATTTATTTTTGACATTGACCTCTTCCCTTCCTATCTTTTGAATGAATCAATAAATTCATTTAATCTGTGGGATGCATGCAAGAAAACAACTGAGAATCTTGTTCTGCTCTAAGCCATTACCATTGAAGGGCAAGTTTGATGTGAAAAACCTTTCCTACAAGTTTTACCTAACATTTAAAAGGAAATGGACAATTCATCCTTTTACTATCTTAGCCAAAACTTGTATGCCCAAAGGCAAAATCCAAACATTCTACCATATTAGTAACACTACGGTTCTGATTGTAAACAAGCTGCCAAGAGCTCAAAATGTCCTGAATGAGTAACTATGATTCATTTACTACATGAAATATCACTGGGGCCTCACCAGATCATTTATGATGGTTGAGAGGCAATTTTACCAAAAAAAAAAAATCAAATTCTAACTTGGAGGTTCATTTTAAGCCTTGAGCATGGAGTATGGATCGATTTCAGCCATGGTGGTCTAGTTGTGAGAAGCTTTGAATGAGATGATAGTGATGATTGATGAATCAACAACAAGAACCCAGGGCTCGCCTCCCAGGCCAGGACATCCGTGCTCTCAACAGTCCAACTCCAAACTCTGGCTAATTCCTACAGCTTAACGTGGGAACTGGGGTGGGGTAGACTATTCCTTTTAATTCTACGACTAGCTCACCTTATAAAATTATTAATTGACACTAATCGGCCTGTTTTTCTTTCTTTTCCTTTCTTTCTCTGTGTTAGTTTTATGCATCTTGTTCACTTTAAAATCATTTTCAAATCAAATCTTAAAAAAGTCTAACCTAGAGAAAACTTTGTTTCCAGCTGTTTTCTCAAATCAAATTATGTAAGATGGCTGCCAATGACCTGGTCTATTTTATAGAAAATATATATATATATATATATGTGGTGGTCTCAAGCCCAATTAACTGGTTCAGTTTGAGTTGGAGTCTAATGGATTATGAAATGGGTTATTTAAGGTTAAAGTTTCAGGGTTTAGATTTCAAGCCCGCTTCAAGACATAGCCCAGAAGAATCCTACGCCATGAAGATTGAATATATAACCCAGAGGCCAGAAGAATGAGGCTCAATGGATTCTTATGCCTGCTTCAAGAAATAGCCCACTTTGCTTCATTCATGTTTCCTATACGAGAATTCTTTGAGATTCATGTTTTGCAGAAGATGTATGTTTAGGATTTCGCCTGAAGAAAGATTTGCCGAAGCAAAATTGATCTTCACTTCAAAGTATATATAGTATGAAGAGATTGAAGAAAGAAAAAAGACCCTTACCCTTGAGTATGTATATCTCATTGCTTAGATAAGCCAGCATTGCTACGAACAAAAGCAATAGAGCTGAAAACTCGCCTCCATTGTTATATTTCTTCAATTCTACAGCTTCTAGCTTGCATAAAGTACTAACCCTATTACACAGTTTAGCGAATCTCATTTCGCTTCTCGTTTAATCCTCATCTTCCAGAGTATCCACCTCACAAAATTCCTGAACAATCCTACTCCATGAAGATTGGCCATTTCCCCCTCAAATCTTCCTTCTTCTTTGGGCTTGTTTGATATGATTCTGAACTGCATCGACGGCCTGCAAGGATATGGAAAGGCCATGGTGTGCCTCTCCAGAACATGACCAAATGAAGCCAATTCATATGAATCATAGAGAGGACTCCCAGAGTCCCATATGCAATCACTTTCCTTTTGCTCTGATGATGTTAATGATCTTTTCTTCTCCATGAAAAAACTCTAAATTGGGATTCTGGACACCCACGGCTAGCTCTTATTAATTGTTCTTAAACTTCTCAAACGTTTTGGTTTAGATCATGACATGATGTCACCTCGGCTTGTCTTGTTAAAGACAATATAACCAGTCAAATTCCAACGCTTGGAGCACCGTTATTGGGGCTTTCAGCTTGTTAGTAGTTGGAGTTGTTGCATTAAGTATGCCATTAGTACATGCTCATTTACTCATCTTATGAATCATATTAAATCAAAGGACGGTGGCAACCTAACATTTTTTGATTGATCGGATGGGCAAATGAGAAAAAGGCTAAACGAAAAACTTAAATGCCCTTGTTGAGCGTTGAACTTGTTCAGTTTAATTATTCAATCAAGTCACACACCATAGGAAAGTATGCAGATAGACCAAAAATGGTCACGCATGGGCCTGGTACAGCACCGAATTAATAAATTTGCAGTTCTGCAAGTGCAGTTTCTGATAAGAATTGGGTTTGTGAATCTTCTTGCAAAAGGCCAAGAACAAGAGAGAAGGAAAGTATCTTTATCAAGCGAGCCATGGATAAAGTGGGAAGGTTGAGAATCATTCAGCACAAAAATCTAAAAAATCTGAAATGTACCCATCCATATATAGATTAGTTCTGCCCTTAGACAGTTCGTTCGAATTTAAAAATTCATTTAAAATTTTAAAAAATTTAGATATGAGTATTAAATTCATTAAATGAATTTAAACATATAACTAAAATTTGATAAAAATAAAATTGATTTAAATTTTATTATTTAAAATGTGAGTTCGATCCTATTTGATTCAAAAATTAAAATATATTTTTTTATCATTATAACATAAAATTCATTTATTTTATTTTTTATAATAAATAAAACATACTTATTTTATCATTTATAATGTGATAAAACATATATTTTTTATTTAAATTAATAATTTAATTTTAAATTATATTTAATAAAATTAAATTAAATTCAAATTCAAATGACTCATAAATTTAATTAAAATTAATTAAATTAATGATTTACAAAAAAAATACTCTTTTCTAATTTAAATTTTATTATTATATATAAAATTAAATTTAAATAAAAAATGAAACCTAAAAAATTAAATCGAATCAAACTTACTCTTATTCAAAATATTAAAATATCATATCAGATTCGACTCGATCGCGCCCGGCGTTGCCCGTACATCAGCAGCAATACCCATCGCATTCCACTACACGTTTTTTTTTCAGTTACGAATAATTCCCTTTCCTTTTCTCTGTATAAACGGCTGGAAAATCACAGCTCCAACTTGCAGCAAAAGAAAAGAAAAGGCTAGGTTCTGTATTCCTTCCAATTTTTCACTCTGCTTTCTTTTCCCACCATTAAAAATTTTACTACAGGTAGTTATTTTATAATCGTCATTTGATCATTATTCATTAAGTTCCCATTTTTTGGTGTATGCTATTAGGTTATAGTCCAATGCTCGTTTCACCTTTTGTCTCCTAGAGTATCTGTATTATAGTATTAGTTTCTTTCTTTTACAGAGTGTAGACTGCTGGGATTTCCTTTTCGAACCTGAAGGTTCAGAATCCACATAATATAAAATACAATGGAACAATCCAGGGTTTGAAATATATATGGAAAACTGAGGGTTTCAGGGGAATGTCTAAAGGCAATGGTACTAACTGTACTCGCATGATTCCTAACTCAGTAGTAGAGTTTTTTAGCTATGAGGAAGCATCTAAGTAAGCCTTTCTGGTTCCTGTCTTCACTATTAACCTTCACTTGTTGTTATCACAATTTTGTTTCACATTAGTTAAAGGATGCATTTGTTAATGTTCAAAATGTGAATATATAACCATGAATAATTGTATACAAAGTATAAACTAATCTCTTCCTTTGTACTTCTTTTTTAACATAGGGGGATTTTATACTTCTACCGGCAGCAATCAGGAAATGGTACGCCTGTTTCCTTTTGCCTTTGTGATTGCTGTTTTTTATTTATCTCTCAACTACACTTGTAAACGTTCTTGAGATTTGAAGCTGATTGGTATGATTTAATTTCATTGACTATACAATTATTGAGGCAAATGTGTACTGCTTGTGAACTTAGTGTTTTGAATATCCAATTTTGTGTCCAAAGAAAAAAGTGCACTGGATTGTGTTGACAAAGGCTGTGCATGTGCATTGCTTTCTGTCTGCATTTAGCCTGTGAAATATGTGAATGAATCTTTTGTTGGTTCCTGTAGTGGCATTCTATTCCTTCAACTAATTCATGTTTCATTCTGTATAGAATAGTGCTGAGAGGGGAAAAATGGAATCTGTTATATGGCCCTGATTAGTAGAAGATGAGTTTGCATTCTGTACTAATTATTGATATTGTGGTTAGCATATTTACTTATTACTTTCTTCATCTAATTTTGTCTTGCAGAGGATGCTCAACTCACTCCACTTCTACGCCTTGGAGCTGGTTCATGTGCTGGAATTATCGTCATGTCTGCCACTTATCCAATGGATATCGTATGAGGTCATCTAACTGTCCAGGTAATGTTTTGAGTTTCTTTCTGGGACCTTAATTTATTTGACTTATATTGGATCAACTCTGTTTTGCCTTTAGGGACAGGCTTGCCTCTTGTGATCACTTTGATGACTAATGTCCACATGCTATATTTGCAGACTGAGAAGTCGCCTCACCAGTATAAAGGAATCTTCCATGCTCTTTCAACAGTATTATGGGAAGAAGGTCTCCATGCTTTGTACAAAGGTTGGTTACCATCTGTAATAGGTGCTGTAAGTAAAACTTTTGTGGCCTGAATGCCTGCATGGTTTACTGTCAATTGCACTATAGGAATCTGCATTCAGATGGATGTAGACTTATGCTAGGAAGATGAGTTGCATTTCTGGTTTGCTTGAGCTAGTGTTTGTTTGTTGGTTTTTATATGGCATATATCTGTTCATTGCCAAACAATTGAAGTCCAATGTCTGATCCTTTTTGCTTTCTATTTGTTTTGACTTTTAGTAATGAAAGAATCTTTCTCCTTCTGTTTGAATGCAAAGCCCTAAATTATTTTTATGATGTTTATAGGTACCCCACGTGGGTCTTAACTTTGTGGTTTATGAATCTTTGAAAGACTGGTTGCTCAAAAGCAACCATTTGGGCTAGTTGAGGAGGTGCCACGACAAGGCTTGCTTGTGGGGCTGCTGCTGGAACTGTTGGCCAGACAGTTGCGGGCTGGAAATATGCTGCTTAAGTTGTCACTGGTGAAGGGAAGAACAAGGCCCCCCTTGAATATGCCGGTATGGTTGATGCATTCAGGTAAACAGTTCGGTATGAGGGTTTTGGAGCATTATACAAGGGTTTGGTTCCCAATTCAGTGAAGGTTAGTGTAACGTCTTTATCTCCACATGCAATCAACTTCTCTGATGCACCAATTGCTTTTTCTTTATTCATTAATCGCACTTTTACAGGAGCATTAGCTCCTTGCATTCTACTAATACTTCTTACCTTTTTTCTTTAAATTTAAATAATAAATGCTCTTTGCCATTTTCTTCAGGTGGTTCCAGCAATAGCAATCGCATTTGTCACATACGAAGTGTATCTGATTGAAGGAACTCCAAAATCTTTGGTCAATCTTGTGTGTTCATTTTGGTGAGCAGAAGGGAAGGAGTATAGTATGAGGAATTACTTTGCTTTCAGCTTTGTTGATATTTCTTCCTCAAAGCCATCTTCTTCAGTCTTTAGGTTTTTAGCTTTCATATTCCTATATACTGTGCCAATAAGTATGTGAAAACCAGAGAAAATCCTAATCGAACGGTTTTTTACAAGGTTTATTTATCGACAGTCCAATTGGTTGAGATAAAAAAATGGAATGAAAAATGTCTTGGAATTCCTCTAGGTTGCCCTCTGGAATCTGACAGTTTTCAAGAGTATTTCCTTAAGATCATCGCAGCGGCTGCGGTGATAATCAATCCACAAGCACAGCTGCCTAATGGCCTCTCTCTTCTCCTCTCCTAGACCCAGTATACCTTGATCCTTCTCTTTCATTACCGTCTGCAAGGATTCCACCTTCTTCTCCAGATGATTCACGGCTTTCAGCAGATTCTCCTTCTCACCTTCTTCCTTGTTTGCCTTAATCTGTAGCTTCTCCACTCTTTCTCGCATCATAGATTCTTGTTCTTTCTGATCTTTCAGTTGCTCAATCAAATTGGTAACTTCATTTGTTAGCCGCTTCTTTTCACTTTTTGTCTCTTCAGCCCAATGTTTTGCAATTCTTAGCTCTTTCAATGTTTCTTTAATGCAGAGCTCATAGTTTCTATAGCCCTCTTCAAGTTTCTGGATGACAGCTTCAAATCCAGTCAAGTTACTATTAACATTCTCTGAGATATCAGTGATCATCCTGCAATAGGCTTCATCATTCGCAGCAATTATTCCAGACAATGTTGTGATCCTTTGTTCGAGCACACTTTGTTCTTCCAGGAACTTTGCTTCTGCTTTTTTGAAGCTCTCTTCGTTCTCAGTTAGTAACTGTTCCGTGATTCGAAGTTTTTGGTTTGACAAGCGGAGCTTAACTTCAATTGTGCGGACATTCTCAACCAAAATACTGAGCTCATCTCCTTTCATTTCTAAATCTCTTTTCAAGTCTTCAATAATTTGCTCCAAATCAGCAGCTATTTGATTCTTAGACTGAACATTCTTATTGTGCTCTCCTGCCATTTCTTGCATCTTCCTTTCTGTGACTTCAATAATTGCCTTGCAGTCCTGAAATGAAGTTTCAAGTTGTTTGTATTCCTTGCTTAGCTTGTTAAATGCATCTTCTTGTTCTTTTAGCATTCTCTGATGATCTGTAATCTGGTTTATGAAGTCATTTTTCTCATCTCCCTTTGCTTCCAAATCCCTTTGAAGGTCCTCAACCATTTGCTCCAGATCAGCTGCCATCTGACTTTTTGATTCAAAGTTTCTGTGGAATTCTTCCGACATTTCTTCCTTCTTCCTTTCTGCAACTTCAAGGTTTGCCTTGCACTCTTGGTACAAGCATTCAGCGTCTTTGTATTCCTCAGCCAACTTCTTATATGCCTCCCCCTGTTCTTCTAGCATTCTCTGCTGATTGCTAATTTGGCTTACTAGCTCGGATTTCTGGTTCTCCATGTCAGTCAATCTTTCCGATGCTTCTTGTTTCTCTCTCTCAAGCTGCAACTCCAGTTCATTTCTCTGGATCTGTAAGGAATCCAACTCTTGCTGCAAATTGTTGACCTGTACCACTAGGGCTGTTAACTGAGAAGATGTTTCATTCTCTGCGCTTGTATGTTTTTCCTGGAGAGCAGTGAACTCAAGCCCTCTTTCTGCCAATGTTTTCTCTAATTCAAAGATTTGACCCTGCAAACCTACCTTTTCCTCCCTCAACTGACTATTCTCTTCAATTTTAGTTCTTAAGTCCTCTTCCAGTTCACCTTTCAGATTCTTTAGAGAATTGATCTCAAATTCTAGATCCTTCACTTGTGCCAGCAAACCTTCTTTCTCCTGCAGATCTTTCTGTTGATCCTTGATCTTCCTTACTATCTCTTCTTTTGCCTTTTCTATCTCAATCACATGATCTGAAATAGATTGAGTTTTTCTCTCAAGCTGCACTACCAGTTCTGCTTTCTGCCCATGCAGGGACTCCAGCTCCTGCTGCAATGTATTTATCTGACCCATTAAGCTCTTGATTTCGGTCGATGCTTCATCACCTTTCAATACAATAAGTTCTTCCAACTGAGCTTTCTGGGTGCGTAGTGACTCCATGTTCACTAACAGATTGTTGATCTGCACTGTCAAATTCTCCACTCTAGACAATGATTCTTTCTCATTATCCTCAAATTTCTTTGTGAGAGATAAGAGTTCTTCTTCTCTCTTTTTTGACATCACCTCAAGTTCAGAAATTTGGGATTGCAGTCCCATGTTTTGCTCTCCAAGCTGTTTTGCTTCACTTGCTTTGTTCTCTATCTGCAGCTCCATATCTCTGTTTGTTGCCTGCAATGATTCCAACTCGAGTTCCAAGCTTGTCACTTGTGCCTCTACTTCTTTTATCTGAACCTGTAAACCCACATTTTCCTCCCTCCGCTGACCATTCTCTTCCATTTTAGTTCTCAAGTCCTCTTCCAGTTCACCTTTCAGATTCTTTAGAGAACTGACCTCAAATTCCAGACCCTTCACTTGTGCCAGCAAGCCTTCTTTCTCCTGCAGATCTCTCTGCTGATCCTTGGTCTTGCTTACTATCTCTTCTTTTGCCTTTTCTATGTCAATCTCATAATCTGAAATAGCTTGAGTTTTTCTCTCAAGCTGCACTTCCAGTTCTGCTTTCTGCCCGTGCAAGGACTCCAGCTCCTGCTGCAATGTATTTATCTGACCCATTAAGCTCTTGATTTCAGTCGATGCTTCATCACCTTTAAATACAATATGTTCTTCCAACTGAGCTTTCTGGGTACGTAGTGACTCCATGTCCACTAACAGATTGTTGATCTGCACTGTCAAATTCTCCGCTCTAGACAATGATTCTTTCTCATTATCCTCCAATTTCTTTGTGAGAGATAAGAGTTCTTCTTCTCTGTTTTTTGACATCACCTCAAGTTTGGAAATTTGGAATTGCAGTCCCATGTTTTGCTCTCCCAGCTGTTTTGCTTCACTTGCTTTGTTCTCTATCTGCAGCTCCATATCTCTGTTTGTTGCCTGCAATGATTCCGACTCGAGTTCCAAGCTTGTCACTTGTGCCTCTAATTCTTTTATCTGAACCTCTAAACCCATCTTTTCCTCCCTCCACTGGCCATTCTCTTCCATTTTAGTTCTTAAGTCCTCTTCCAATTCACCTTTCAGATTCTTTAGAGAACTAACCTCGAATTCCAGATCCTTCACTTGTGCCAGCAAACCTTCTCTCTCCCGCAGATCTCTCTGTTGATCCTTGATCTTGCTTACCATCTCTTCTTTTGCCTTTTCTATGTCAATCTCATAATCTGAAATAGCTTGAGTTTTTCTCTCAAGCTGCACTTCCAGTTCTGCTTTCTGCCTGTGCAGGGACTCCAGCTCCTGCTGCAATGTATTTATCTGACCCATTAAGCTCTTGATTTCAGTCGATGCTTCATCACCTTTAAATACAATATGTTCTTCCAACTGAGCTTTCTGGGTGCGTAGTGACTCCATGTCCACTAACAGATTGGTGATCTGCACTGTCAAATTCTCCACTCTTGACAACGATTCCTTCTCACTATCCTCAAATTTCTTTGTGACAGATAAGAGTTCTTCTTCTCTCTTTTTTGACATCACCTCAAGTTCAGAAATTTGGGATTGCAGTCCCATGTTTTGCTTTCCAAGCTGTTTTGCTTCACTTGCTTTGTTCTCTATCTGCAGCTCCATATCTCTGTTTGTTGCCTGCAATGATTCCAACTCGAGTTCCAAGCTTGTCACTTGTGCCTCTAATTCTTTTATCTGAACCTGTAAACCCACCTTTTCCTCCCTCAACTGACCATTGTCTTCCATTTTAGTTCTTAAGTCCTCTTCCAGTTCACCTTTCAGATTCTTTAGAGAACTGACCTCAAATTCCAGATCCTTCACTTGTGCCAGCAAGCCTTCTTTCTCCTGCAGATCTCTCTGTTGATCCTTGGTCTTGCTTACTATCTCTTCTTTTGCCTTTTCTATGTCAATCTCATAATCTGAAATAGCTTGAGTTTTTCTCTCAAGCTGCACTTCCAGTTCTGCTTTCTGCCCGTGCAGGGACTCCAGCTCCTGCTGCAATGTATTTATCTGACCCATTAAGCTCTTGATTTCAGTCGATGCTTCATCACCTTTAAATACAATATGTTCTTCCAACTGAGCTTTCTGGGTACGTAGTGACTCCATGTCCACTAACAGATTGTTGATCTGCACTGTCAAATTCTCCGCTCTAGACAATGATTCCTTCTCATTATCCTCGAATTTCTTTGTGAGAGATAAGAGTTCTTCTTCTCTCTTTTTTGACATCACCTCAAGTTTGGAAATTTGGAATTGCAGTTCCATGTTTTGCTCTCCCAGCTGTTTTGCTTCACTTGCTTTGTTCTCTATCTGCAGCTCCATATCTCTGTTTGTTGTCTGCAATGATTCTGACTCGAGTTCCAAGCTTGTCACTTGTGCCTCTAATTCTTTTATCTGAGCCTGTAAACCCATCTTTTCCTCCCTCCACTGGCCATTCTCTTCCATTTTAGTTCTTAAGTCCTCTTCCAGTTCACCTTTCAGATTCTTTAGAGAACTAACCTCGAATTCCAGATCCTTCACTTGTGCCAGCAAACCTTCTTTCTCCTGCAGATCTCTCTGTTGATCCTTGATCTTGCTTACCATCTCTTCTTTTGCCTTTTCTATGTCAATCTCATAATCTGAAATAGCTTGAGTTTTTCTCTCAAGCTGCACTTCCAGTTCTGCTTTCTGCCTGTGCAGGGACTCCAGCTCCTGCTGCAATGTATTTATCTGACCCATTAAGCTCTTGATTTCAGTCGATGCTTCATCACCTTTAAATACAATATGTTCTTCCAACTGAGCTTTCTGGGTGCGTAGTGACTCCATGTCCACTAACAGATTGGTGATCTGCACTGTCAAATTCTCCACTCTTGACAACGATTCCTTCTCACTATCCTCAAATTTCTTTGTGACAGATAAGAGTTCTTCTTCTCTCTTTTTTGACATCAACTCAAGTTCAGAAATTTGGGATTGCAGTCCTATGTTTTGCTCTCCCAGCTGTTTTGCTTCACTTGCTTTGTTCTCTATCTGCAGTTCCATATCTCTGTTTGTTTCCTGCAATGACTCCAACTCGAGTTCCAAGCTTGTCACTTGTGCCTCTAATTCTTTTTTCTGAACCTGTAAACCCACCTTTTCCTCCCTCAACTGACCATTGTCTTCCATTTTAGTTCTTAAGTCCTCTTCCAGTTCACCTTTCAGATTCTTTAGAGAACTGACCTCAAATTCCAGATCCTTCACTTGTGCCAGCAAACCTTCTTTCTCCTGCAGATCTCTCTGTTGATCCTTGATCTTGCTTACCATCTCTTCTTTTGCCTTTTCTATGTCAATCTCATAATCTGAAATAGCTTGAGTTTTTCTCTCAAGCTGCACTTCCAGTTCTGCTTTCTGCCCGTGCAGGGACTCCAGCTCCTGCTGCAATGTATTTATCTGACCCATTAAGCTCTTGATTTCAGTCGATGCTTCATCACCTTTAAATACAATATGTTCTTCCAACTGAGCTTTCTGGGTGCGTAGTGACTCCATTTCCACCAACAGATTGGTGATCTTCACTGTCAAATTCTCCACTCTTGACAACGATTCCTTCTCACTATCCTCAAATTTCTTTGTGAGAGATAAGAGTTCTTCTTCTCTCTTTTTTGACATCAACTCAAGTTCAGAAATTTGGGATTGCAGTCCTACGTTTTGCTCTCCCAGCTGTTTTGCTTCACTTGCTTTGTTCTCTATCCGCAGCTCCATATCTCTGTTTGTTGCCTTCAACGATTCCAACTCAAGTTCCAAGCTTGTCACTTGTGCCTCTAATTCTTTTATCTGAACCAGTAAACCCACCTTTTCCTCCCTCAACTGACCATTGTCTTCCATTTTAGTTCTTAAGTCCTCTTCCAGTTCACCTTTCAGATTCTTTAGAGAACTGACCTCAAATTCCAGATCCTTCACTTGTGCCAGCAAACCTTCTTTCTCCTGCAGATCTCTCTGTTGATCCTTGATCTTGCTGACTATCTCTTCTTTTGCCTTTTCTATGTCAATCTCATAATCTGAAATAGCTTGAGTTTTTCTCTCAAGCTGCACTTCCAGTTCTGCTTTCTGCCCGTGCAGGGACTCCAGCTCCTGCTGCAATGTATTTATCTGACCCATTAAGCTCTTGATTTCAGTCGATGCTTCATCACCTCCAAATACAATATGTTCTTCCAACTGAGCTTTCTGGGTGCGTAGTGACTCCATGTCCACTAACAGATTGGTGATCTGCACTGTCAAATTCTCCACTCTTGACAACAATTCCTTCTCACTATCCTCAAATTTCTTTGTGAGAGATAAGAGTTCTTCTTCTCTCTTTTTTGACATCAACACAAGTTCAGAAATTTGGGATTGCAGTCCCATGTTTTGCTCTCCCAGCTGTTTTGCTTCACTTGCTTTGTTCTCTATCTGCAGTTCCATATCTCTGTTTGTTGCCTGCAATGACTCCAACTCGAGTTCCAAGCTTGTCACTTGTGCCTCTAATTCTTTTATCTGAACCTGTAAACCCACCTTTTCCTCCCTCAACTGACCATTGTCTTCCATTTTAGTTCTTAAGTCCTCTTCCAGTTCACCTTTCAGATTCTTTAGAGAACTGACCTCAAATTCCAGATCCTTCACTTGTGCCAGCAAACCTTCTTTCTCCTGCAGATCTCTCTGTTGATCCTTGATCTTGCTGACTATCTCTTCTTTTGCCTTTTCTATGTCAATCTCATAATCTGAAATAGCTTGAGTTTTTCTCTCAAGCTGCGCTTCCAGTTCTGCTTTCTGCCCGTGCAGGGACTCCAGCTCCTGCTGCAATGTATTTATCTGACCCATTAAGCTCTTGATTTCAGTCGATGCTTCATCACCTTTAAATACAATATGTTCTTCCAACTGAGCTTTCTGGGTGTGTAGTGACTCCATGTCCACTAACAGATTGGTGATCTGCACTGTCAAATTCTCCACTCTTGACAACGATTCCTTCTCACTATCCTCAAATTTCTTTGTGAGAGATAAGAGTTCTTCTTCTCTCTTTTTTGACATCAACTCAAGTTCAGAAATTTGGGATTGCAGTCCTATGTTTTGCTCTCCCAGCTGTTTTGCTTCACTTGCTTTGTTCTCTATCTGCAGTTCCATATCTCTGTTTGTTGCCTGCAATGACTCCAACTCGAGTTCCAAGCTTGTCACTTGTGCCTCTAATTCTTTTATCTGAACCTGTAAACCCACCTTTTCCTCCCTCAACTGACCATTGTCTTCCATTTTAGTTCTTAAGTCCTCTTCCAGTTCACCTTTCAGATTCTTTAGAGAACTGACCTCAAATTCCAGATCCTTCACTTGTGCCAGCAAACCTTTTTTCTCCTGCAGATCTCTCTGTTGATCCTTGATCTTGCTGACTATCTCTTCTTTTGCCTTTTCTATGTCAATCTCATAATCTGAAATAGCTTGAGTTTTTCTCTCAAGCTGCACTTCCAGTTCTGCTCTCTGCCCGTGCAGGGACTCCAGCTCCTGCTGCAATGTATTTATCTGACCCATTAAGCTCTTGATTTCAGTCGATGCTTCATCACCTTTAAATACAATATGTTCTTCCAACTGAGCTTTCTGGGTGCGTAGTGACTCCATTTCCACTAACAGATTGGTGATCTGCACTGTCAAATTCTCCCCTCTTGACAACGATTCCTTCTCACTATCCTCAAATTTCTTTGTGAGAGATAAGAGTTCTTCTTCTCTCTTTTTTGACATCAACTCAAGTTCAGAAATTTGGGATTGCAGTCCTATGTTTTGCTCTCCCAGCTGTTTTGCTTCACTTGCTTTGTTCTCTATCTGCAGTTCCATATCTCTGTTTGTTGCCTGCAATGACTCCAACTCGAGTTCCAAGCTTGTCACTTGTGCCTCTAATTCTTTTTTCTGAACCTGTAAACCCACCTTTTCCTCCCTCAACTGACCATTGTCTTCCATTGTTGTTCTTAAGTCCTCTTCCAGTTCACCTTTCAGATTCTTTAGAGAACTGACCTCAAATTCCAGATCCTTCACTTGTGCCAGCAAACCTTCTTTCTCCTGCAGATCTCTCTGTTGATCCTTGATCTTGCTGACTATCTCTTCTTTTGCCTTTTCTATGTCAATCTCATAATCTGAAATAGCTTGAGTTTTTCTCTCAAGCTGCACTTCCAGTTCTGCTTTCTGCCTGTGCAGGGACTCCAGCTCCTGCTGCAATGTATATATCTGACCCATTAAGCTCTTGATTTCAGTCGATGCTTCATCACCTTTAAATACAATATGTTCTTCCAACTGAGCTTTCTGGGTGTGCAGTGACTCCACGTCCACTAACAGATTGTTGATCTGCACTGTCAAATTCTCTGCTCTAGACGACAATTCTTTCTCACTATCCTCAAATTTCTTTGTGAGAGATAAGAATTCTTCTTCTCTCTTTTTTGACATCACCTCAAGTTCAGAAATTTGGGATTGCAGTCCTATGTTTTGCTCTCCCAGCTTTTTTGTTTCACTTGCTTTGTTCTCTATCTGCAGCTCCATATCTCTGTTTGTTGCCTGCAATGATTCCAACTTGAGTTCCAAGCTTGTCACTTGTGCCTCTAATTCTTTTATCTGAACCTGTAAACCCACCTTTTCCTCCCTCCACTGACCATTGTCTTCCATTTTAGCTCTTAAGTTCTCTTCCAGTTCACCTTTCAGATTCTTTAGAGAACTGACCTCAAATTCCAGATCCTTTACTTGTGCCAGCAAACCGTCTTTCTCCTGCAGATCTCGTTGTTGATCCTTGATCTTGCTTACTATCTCTTCTTTTGCCTTTTCTATGTCAATCACATAATCTGAAATAGCTTGAGTTTTTCTCTCAAGCTGCACTTCCATTTCTGCTTGCTGCCTGTGCAGGGACTCCAGCTCCTGCTGCAATGTATTTATCTGACCCATTAAGCTCTTGATTTCAGTGGATGCCTCATCACCTTTAAATACAATATGTTCTTCCAACTGAGCTTTCTGGGTGCGTAGTGACTCCATGTCCACTAACAGATTGTTGATCTGCACTGTCAAATTCTCCGTTTTAGACAATGATTCTTTCTCACTATCCTCAAATTTCTTTGTGAGAGATAAGAGTTCTTCTGCTCTCTTTTTTGACATCACCTCAAGTTCAGAAATTTGGGATTGCAGTCCTATATTTTGCTCTCCCAGCTGTTTTGCTTCACTTGCTTTGTTCTCTACCTGAAGCTCCATATCTCTGTTTGTTACTCGCAATGATTCAAACTTGAGTTCCATGCTTGTCATTTGTGCCTCTAATTCTTTTATCTGAGCAGATGATTGATTCCCGTACACCTCATGCAACTCTTTGAGCATCAAAAGTTCCGTTTCTTTCTCACCCAGTTCCTTCTTTGACTGACTTATTTCAGCCATGAGTTGTTGTATTGTGCCCTGTGCCAGCTGACTCTCATTTGAAACCTCAGAAAGTTTCGAGTTCAGGGATTTATTCTCTTCCACTGTAGCATTAAGACTGTGGCTCAATTCTGAAACTTGCTGTTCAGTAGATTCCAGCTGTTGTTGCATATTGGAAAATTCCCCCCCTGCACTTTTTAGCTCTTGCTTTAGAGTTATATTTTCCTCTTTCAGCCGATCAACTTCTCTTCTAAGCTCCTCTGTAAACTTCTCACCATCTTCAATTCTTTTAGCAGCAGCCTCTTTCTCTAGAATTAAGTTATTGTTCTCTCTATTCAGATCTTCCAATCTTTGCTTCACCTCAGCTTCTATCTTAGCAGCAGTGTCCAGTTTACACCTCAGCTCTTCATTCTCAACTACAAGTTTTGATTTTTCACTCTCTGATCTCTCAGATTCAAGCTTCAGATTCGTGATGATTTCCTCCGCATCTTGCAACTTGCTTAAAGAAGCTAGATAATCAGAATTTAAAGCATCTTTTTCTTCACTTGTATCTGTCAGTTTACTCTTAAGGTCAGCAATTTCCAGATTTTCTGTTTCAAGTTCTTGCTTAATACCTTCTGCTATTTTCTGAAATTTGTTTTCCGATGGTCCATCTTTACTGCCTCCATCTTTTGAAGAATAATCGGAGTCTGAATCTGAACTCGACGATGAGGAGGCAACATTTTCTCGTTTGCCATGAACTTTTTTCCTCAGCTTCCCCGTGAGATGATCATATTGTGCATAGAGATTTTGGTAGTGTTTGTAGAAATCCTCAATTAACTGGACAAGCAGTTCCTTCTTGGGGTTAGCTATTGAGATCCCATCATTTTCTTCAACTTCTTCATTGTTGATGAGCTTCAATATTTTTGTCACTTTGTCATCAATTTCTGCAGTGAAGGGAATTTATGCTTGAGATTAAAAAAAAAAAAGAAGTAAATCATATGACGAAAATCATGTTAAGCTGATTGTGGAATTTCAGTACACCCATGAATCAACGTTATCAGTTAAGATTGAAAATTGCACCGAAACGAAATCAGTAAATTTGGAAAATTACCTATTTTACTTCCTTTAAGCTGTTCATCCTTTTCTGGATCAACATGATGCCTAAAGAAGAACTTTATAGACTTCCTAAAGCGATGCTTGGTCATCTCTTGGTAAGTTTACCAACTAATTTTGCTCAGCAAGTGTGCGTGAAGACAAGGCAATCCCCATCTCGAGCATAAAAGCTGAAATGCAGAATTAAGGAAACCTTGTAATTAGTTTCAAACCATGTCAAACAGAAACTATACAGCAAACTCTTAACACAAGCGGATTGATTGCAAAAGTTGTAAACATAAAATGTCATAAGAACCCTAAACTACTGAGCATCCAATTAGATACTCAATTAATATAATTTAACCAAAGTATTCTGGTATTATAACAACTGGCAAACTGATGGCCTATTCAGAAGCAAATTTTCTACCAGTAACAATGGTGTTGTACGGATGGAGGCCCCTCTTTGTTGCTAGAGAAAACACTCAAATGCTACAAACTCTTAATGACTATAGGAAATCCGTTGCAGGCTTGCTTAACCGGCAGTTTGGTGGACCAGTTTTAAATATCACCAATTTCTATTATATCAATTTGTTTTAAAATGAAAATGAAAGTGGTGGCCAGTCAATTCATCATGTTGTTCTAAACAGGACGTCCCCTTTAAAAAACAGTTGCATATCTTGTAACCATTTGAAACAGGATTTAAATTACTAAATCCCAAGTATTGCATCAAGTCAACTCAACTATCCATCATATACGTTCCAATTGAATTCCAAACAATCGAGAAAGATCAGCATCAAGAATCCACCAATTTTTTGTTCCCATGATCTCAATTGTTCAATACCTAACATCTCTCTTTTTTCACCCACTCGAAATCAAGTTTCAATAAATGTTCTGATTCATGAACCTCTCCAACAAAGCCATAACCGTTAAACCTATAGATTAATGGCCCCAAACCCAGTACCCTATATTCAAAAACTATTGGCCCTTACCACGACACCAACAGAAAATCTTACTTTTTGATAAATATGTACTTTCTAATCACAAAAGAAACAAATCAAATCCAAACCTTTCTTTTTTACAATCCATCTCAAAATGACAAAATCTAAAAGCAACAATATTTATTTAATTTAAGTGGTTAAGTTAGGAACTTGGTATCTAATCTAAGCATTTACAGGATTTATCAAATAATAGAATACAAATGAGCATGATTCTAAGAACATGGGCCCACATAATCAATGCATGCATCAGCATTAGTATTTACTACTACCATATTATTGTCAAGCATAATAAGCAAGATAAGATGAATGATTAAATTAGATTATAAAAAAAAAAAAAGGTAAATGGGCTTAAGAATTGGTTTTTAAGGAGCACAACGCCAGTAAAGTGGCAGATATGATTCTAATCTGGCGCCACCTTATCATCACATTCACTGGGGAACGGAATCACCCACACAGAAATAAAGAAAGCTGATTTGGAACGATAAAAGACGGCCATTATTTGGAAAACGGTGAGCTGTTCTTTTTGTTCTTTCCTTTTTTCCGTTCAGGCAACTTATAAAATTAAAATAAATAAATGATTAAATAAATAGTAAAGGAGTAGCAATAATAATTTGGCATTATTCACCTGAGACTTTCCTTCTCTTGCCTCTATCAATCTTGCATCGGAAGCTTTGCTAAGTTTCTGCAAAAACAAATAGATTTCTTTTTTGTTCAAATTAAAAGAGTAAAATATTGAATTTTAAGATAAATAATCGAATCAAAACCTATACAAGTAATAAGTTCAAAACGAAGAAAATCTGGAAAATTAAAAAGAAGAAGAAGAAGAAGAAGAATATCATTAACTTGAACTGAAAATCATGATCTTAATAAAAATTTGATCTTAAATCATTTTCAATTCTGGAGTTAGCAAGGATTTCTATTTGTAAAAATTCAAAACCACATGGACTTTTGCAAATCCACATAAAATCAAACGTTCAAGGAAAAAAAAAGATCTAAGAATTTTATGTTAATGAAAACGAGTAAATCAAAGTTCAAACTATTTTACAAAATCATGAAAAAGAACAAGAAAAAATAAAAAGAACTCAACTATCAAAACTGAAGTTACTGAAGTGGATTCGGTTAAAGATCAAAGGTTTTGATTGAAACTGAAGTTTAAGTCATCAAACGAAGGAACTAAGTGACGATTAATCAGCTGATAATCAAAGATTACCTCCGAGTCAGAGCTCCAAAGTTTGATTAAGAAGAAGAAGAATCTGAATAACAGAGCACAAAAAACAAAAAGTCAGAGAGAGAGAGCGTGTGTTATTCGAATTCCTTTTGAGAAATGAAATGACCAGTGACTATAAATAGCACCTCGCTTTTCAGTTTGAGATGTGCTAAATGACTATATGATTTTCTTTTCGCACTTTAATTTTTTTTTTAATTTTTTTAAGTGAGATTTTTTTTCATATAAATTTTTAAAAATAAATTTACAAAAAATCATAAATTTTTTAAAAAATAAATTTTAAAAAACTATATAACTTTTTAAAAATAAAATTTTAAAATATTATAATTTTTTTAAAAAATAAATTTTTAAAAAATCAGATAATAAAAAATTTTAAAATATTTTAAATAAATTTTTATTATTTTTAAAAATTTATTTTTGAAAAATATTTATAATTTTTTAGAAATTTATTTTTAAAAAATTATAAAAAATAAAAAAATAATTTTATTTATAAAAAAATTTTTAAAAAAATTAAAGTGTGAAGAGAAAATAATGAATGCATTTAGCACCTCCCTTCAATTTTCAGGGGATGGAATCCATGGAGCATTATTATACTAATTACCGTTACCTTTGTTATTTTATTTAAGTTATGCCCTTTGGCAGCCGGGCCTTTCAATTTCTCGTTGGAAAAAAACGCGAGATGACCACTCATATTTGTTTTCCCGCGCTCTTGCCGTTTTCACGTTTATTTCGAACTTACTTGCTTCTAAGATTTGACATAGGGCACTCCAGCTGTTGTCGGGAATCATAATTATTGTGCTTCAACATAGTGATGTCAATGAGTAACGTAATGTATTTTTTTTTTTAATTTTTATATTATATTTATTTTTTATTTATATTTAATAAATATTTTAAATTTAACTTTATTTTTATTCTCGTGAAAATTTAATATATATGAATATTTTTCATATTTGTAACTGTTATAAAAAATAAAAACTAAAAAATATTTTTTTAATATTTTTTATTTTTATTTTATATATTTAGATAATTTTTTATTAATATATATTTTTCAATAAAATATAAATTTTAATTAATCTAAAATAATAATTTATATTATTTAATAAAAAATTTGGTTACTAAATATATATAAGGTAAGAATACTAGATTATTTATATCTATATAAGGTACAAAACAGATATTATATTATTCGCTCTTTATCTTCATATTTAGAAAAGACTTAAAATTATATACATCTTTGTTTTTATATCTATAATATAATATTTATCACTATTTCTGTTCAAATAAAAAATAAGACATCCCTAATTTAATATATAAAATTAAAATCTAATTTAAAAATTTTTTAATTTGATTTATTCATTGTTGAATCTAAATAATGAAATTCATTAAATTTTTAATTTTTGAATTTGATTCTAACTCCATAATTTATTGACTTGATTATACTTTTATTATAAAAAAAATGTGACTGAAAAATCTCACATAAAACACAAATTAGTAATTAATCATTCAATAAAAAAATAATCCTCAAATATAAAATCACATTTTAAACATAAAGAGAGGTAAATTATTGAATAGAGTTACATCACTTCTACTAATGTTTATGAACATAAGAATTCTTTTTTCTTTACAAAATTTAATGAATAAATTGAGATTTATGTGAAAAAAAAAATGTACTAGTATCAGTTCAGACAGTGTCATCTTCATCTAAGATGAGAAAAATTTCATGTCTTTTTCTTGGTTCTAACAGCTAACTTTGATATAAATTTCTTTAGATAGTCACAGCGGCTGCGATGGTAGTCAATCAACAGGCAGAGCTGCCTTATGGCTTCCCTCTTCTCTTCTTCCCTAACCAACAATGTTTCATCCTTTTCTTTCGTTATCTTCTCCAATTCTTCCACTCTATTCTCCAGGTCGGTCACGGCTTTCAACAGCTTCAGCTTTTCTTCTCCTTCCTCCCTCAACTTCGCTTCCAAAGTCAAAGCCTTCTCCCTCAAAAACGACTCCTCGTTTTCCTTGTCAATTTCTGATACCACTAAATCCACATTACTCTTCAGCTGTTCTATTTCATTTTCCCTTCCTGTGTTGCAGTCATTTGTAGAAACAAGCCCGTCTTCTACATTTGAAATGCGGGTCAGGGAATTTCCATCGTCTTCTAAATTATTCACTACTGAATTCAATGGAGTCGATGCATTTTTGCCTGGCTCCATTGAATCCCTCAACTTCCTGCACTCAGCTTCACAAGTGGCAAGCTTTTCTCCAAGTGCACCATTTTCTTGCTCTAGCCTTTCTTTTATTTTCTTGTAAGTATCTTTGCACTCAAAATGCATTTTTTCAGCAACCGTGATCCTCTGGTACAAAAGACGGATGTTATCTTCAACTTTCTTGTGGAACTCTTGTGCTAAATCCTTCATCTTTTTTTCTAGGACATGGAAATTTAAATTGGTTCCTGTTGATAAGCGTCTGGACAGCTTAGACTTAGACTCCATAGATTTGTTGGTACTTTCCTCTCTTTCTTTCATGATTCTCTGCTGATCAGCAATCTGCAACTTCAACTGGCTTTTCTCCATCTTCATGGGATCCACCTTCTGTTGCAGAAGTTCAACCACCGTATTTGAGGTCATAATCTGAGCAGTTTCTTTAATCCTTCTACTTTCGATGTCCTGAATAGCAGAAAGCTCATGGCCTCTCTTCCGAAATGGTGCTTCCAATTCTAGAATTCTAGCATTTAGGTGATCCCTTTCTTCTCTCAGTTGATTGATTTCACGAATATTACTCCTTTCTTCATCTTCTGATTTATTTTTCTGCTTGCGTAGAGCATCCACCTCTGATTCCAAGTCCATCACCTGCACCTGTAAGTCTTCTTTTTCTTCTACCATTATCTGCTCAACAGCACTCTTTCTTGCTAATTCCTTTTTCAGGGTTTCCACTTGAATCAGATACTGGGAGATTTCTTTAGATTTCCTCTCTAGCAGAATTTCTGACTCAGTTTTCTGGCTGCATAGGCAATCCAATTCCTGCTTCATTATATTTGCCGGATCAAATGATTCATTACTCTTGCAAGCTATACTTCCTCCGGCTTCACATTTTTGGGCACATAAATAGTCCACCTCCTTCTTCAGATTGCTGATCTGTGCCATTGAATTCTCAATTTTAGATGTTAAGTTGTTTTCAATGTCCTTGATTTGCTTCATGAGTTTAGTTACTTCATCTCCTTCCTCTGAAATCTGCCAATACAGTACCTTATTTGTCTCTCCTTGCTGTTTACTTTTAGCTGTCTTACCATCAAGCTGAGCTTCCAAATCTCTTTTCTGGTGGTGCTGAGATTCCAGTTCAGTTTTCAAGCCAATTAACTGCTCCTCTAGCTCCGTTACCCGTCCCTTGTGCACCTTTCCAGAAGCAGAAAGTCTCTTTTCTTTCTCATCCACTTCTTTCCTCAAATCTCTGTTGATGGTTTCTATTTCTTGTATTTTACTTAAAGCGGCCAGAAGGTTTGAAGCTAAAACTTCCTTCTCTTCAGTCTTGAGGGTCATTTGATGGTTCTGGTCAGCAACTTTTATGTATGCCCTTTCAAGTTCTTCCTGGATGTTTTCTGCCATCCTTCTTTCGGAACTTCCATCGTTATTAAATGCTATGTTGGTGTTAATTTCTACGTCCTCGGAGGAATAATATTCCGAATCTGAGCTGGAGGTGTCATAAGAACAACTTTCATTTCCTTTTCCATCAAGAGCTTTCTTACCTGACTCTGGTTTAAGATGATCATACTGGGCATGGAGAGATTGGTACTGTTTGTGAAAGTCCTCAACAAGTCCAACAATTTCTGGCTCCTTTTTCACTTCGTTTCTCCTCTTGATGAGTTTCAAGATTCTTTCCACTTTGTTTTCAACATCTGCAAAAAACAGGGAACTTCTGAATTTGATACATCAACATTAAATGAAGTGGCTATAGAATAAATGTTATAACTCTCATATTATCTTATTAGAAAGCACTTGAGACCTTAAAGCACAGAATTAAATACAACAAACACAAATAAGGAGAGTTGACAAAGCACTCAACACTAAACAATGACAGCTATCTAAGGTAATCAAAGAATTACTCTTAAAGCTGACGGTAGTAAACTATAAAATAGGAAATTATTACAATGCACTTTTAAGTTTTTCTCTATAGGGCAAAGTAAGGTTATAAACAGACCCTGGAACCTTGCTTTTGCAGAAACATAAACATGGTGACAACCTTTGCAACTCTCTAGTCACTATCGAAAGAATTTCAGAATTGGTGTATATCACGGTCCATTAATCTATACAGTATACGCATACTTGAGGATGATAACAGGGGGAAAATTTTTTCTTGCAAAAATATTATCACAGACTATTGTCTTCTCTTAGCCAAAAGGACACATAATAAAATGCACATAACTACGTAGACATGCATCCATTAAGATTTACATTAAGAAGCAAAACCATATAAAAAATTTTGGGAAGCTGTACTTTTCAAATGAAAAGCCTATGGGCCACTGTAAAACTGACTTAGATCATACATTAAAAGTTGCCATCCAATTGATAGCAGAACGTTAGATATGCTTAGTAAATTAGGGAGAAAGTTTTTGTAATGACAGTCATGTTATCTTTGATTCTCCATTAATATCAGAGGATGATAAAAGGAAGGTTTCCAGGGAAGATATCAGCAAGGTGCAAATTTTATTTTACACAAAATAATGTGCGAACATTTGGATTCCAGTAATTTTTACAGACCTGTTTTAGTCACTTCCACTTGCTCCATCTTTTTGAACTTTTGGGTATCAGGATAACCCTAAGAGGTCATTGTCTGGCTTTATTGCTTCTTCTCCAATATGAAATTTGCAGCAAATATAATGACTGAATCCCCAAGCAAAAAAATGCATTCTCCATCTCATACACATCAAACTAAATCTCTGAAAACAAAGTGACATAACATTAATAAATTATTTTGACATTGCCACATTCAAATATAGTAAAATCCTGAACTTATGCATGTCCTTGACAACAGTTTGGGCGGTCACTGCACTTTAGATGGTTTACCCTTTGTTTGTCCCTCTTGACTAACATAAAAAATGCTTACATCAAAGATAAAGTAGCAATAGTAGTAAATTACTTCATCTGCTGAGTGAAGAAAAAACATAGACCGTTATAAAACCCACACATCATACAGTGTACACAAGAATTGGTACATCCCATTTATCCAAACTTTGGTTTTGAAAACATGCAATGGGGCATGCTTGTCAAATTCTTAAATGTATATTCTTGACCTATCTACATTAAGAATTCATTAGTGACAGTACTACCTAGTCAAAATGTTAATAGCCTATCCAATTTAACTATCCAAAGCCTATCTGAACCCGATTATAAGGTTATCTTAATCCGACTTTGTCGAGTCCAATAATGCAAGACACCCATTTCAGCCCCTAAATTATATAGTACAATAATAGGTATATAACCTGCATAAAGTACTTCTAATTGGTTTATACATGTAGGAATCTTCTTTCAGCTAAGGGATCTAATCTAACCTGTATTATAACAATTATTCTATTAGATTTATATGATTTTGACGATAAGGCCTATCAAAAAAAGGGGTGGTCCATTAATACATCCGGATTTCCAAAGAGTGGGTGATGAATAATTGTGCATAAGGTTGGAGATGTCATCGTCAAAGGCAACAACAGTCCCCCACCCATTTCTTGACACCTTTGAATCTCAAAATTCAAACACCTTTTCCTTCTTGCCCTTTTGAAGAAAATAATCATAATAACAATAAGAGCAAACGTCTAGAAGTCTAGTCCATTGCATCCATGGCCTAGCAATCTTAATCAGGTGATTAAAGCGTTTTTTAATCACATTTTTTAAAATTAAATTATGGTAATACTGCATCGATCCATTTACACGTTGATTATATTACATAAAGAATGACATCCACTGAAAACTACATAAAATTTAATTTATAGAATCCAATTTGGAATTTAATCGAACGATAATTTTTTAAAAAAGATGAATCAAGAGATCAGAAACGTAAATAGAGGATTTTTTTAAATAGAAATATGATATTTTTATATTGAATGATTTTCTGTATTTTCTATTTCATTTTCGTTGACAATCAAACAAATATAAAGACCATTTTTAACAGAAAATTAGATTGAAAACAAATCTTACCTGGAAATTGAAGGCGCATCTTGTCTCCGCCGATCAAAATGCAATGACAAAGGGATAAAATAACTGCAAATTAGGAGAAATTTTTCAGGAAAAAAAAAAATAAGAAAAATAGTCAAAAAGGGTGGTTACAAAATTCGCTGTTCCTTTTTTTTTGCGTCTTGCCCGGGTCCATGCGAAGGAAATTTTGGCGCTTCTTTTGATACAATTGCCCTTCGATTTCGGTTTCTATTACATTCAAAAATCATTGAATGAGCTACTGTGGCAAATCTCATTTTCTCGGTTTGCGAAAAAATGCGATAATTTCATTTAAAAAAATTAATTCGATTAGCATATGCCTATAGACGGTTTAAGTTTGGCCAAAAAAATAGGCAGTTTAAGAGTAACTAAAATACTATTTTAAAAAATATTTTTAATATTTACTGTATTTTTTTATGAAATTAAAAAATATTAATTATATAAGTTAGTTTTTATACATTAATTATAAAATTTTTTATTTTGATAAATAAAATTATATGATTATCACATGTATTATTTTTATATTGTTATTATATTTTAAAGAATATGTTTCTTTCTGTTAAACCTAAAACTTCACTATAATTTATTTAATTATGTAGTTTTAAATATCATTTTAATCTGTAATTATTATGCATCTATTAACATAATTTTTTTTTGGCAAAAATTTCACGTGAGTAATGCCTATGGTTCGGAAGTTCCCTAAATCCTGCGTTACCCTTTTTGGCATCCTTTCAAAGCAATTAGCCGAGTAGGGCTGCAAAACAAGACGTAGCCTTAGATTGATTTTCACTACAGGGACAGTACGGTGTGATTGAAATTATGGTATTATCATTTAAATTTAATATTGATTTTAATAAAATTTATTTAATATAAATTTTTTATTATAATTATAGTAATTCTTTTTTTATTTATAATTAAAATAATTTTTTTTTAATTTCATTAAAATCAATTTGATCACCTATTCAAATAATGCAAAGAAGAAAATTGAAGTAAAATTCTATCAATAACCAATAGTCTGGAGACCACAATGGAAAGGTGGAGCCTAACTTTCTTCAATGACGTTTTTTCATGATTTGATTTTTCAATTTCCATACGCCATCCATGAATCTGATAGACATGTGCATGTGTTACGTGACTATTATTTTGTCTTTTCAAAATTGATTTATCAAAATATGTAATTTTTATATTCTAATGATTCTTTTTTCATATTTGATATAAGATTAAGATATTTTGTTTATTCATCTTTGGAGCATTGATGTAATTTTTTTTTTATCTAATCTTGTGATATTTTTATCACGGAAGTTGATCACTTTATTTATCTCTTTGAGACACTTGATATTGATTGAATAATCTAGAGTCTGTTTTGATATTATTTATCATATAATTATTTTTTTCTCTCTTAAAAATTGACTTTTCAAAATGTATAATATGAATATTTTTATACTTGAATAACCTCATTTCATATTCAATGTGATATTAGAATACTTTACTTACTTATCTTAAGTGTTTGACATGACATTTACCTATAAGTAAGGCTATATCAAAACTAAAGTCAAACTAAAAGAAAAAACTTAAAAGGGCAAATACTAATAGGAACCAAATTTGGCCTTGTTTGCTCAAAATAATTTGACTAATCTCCTTTTCCAGTTGTAAATCACTAAATTGAGCTGTAAATGAGAGTTTAGTGCAGTGTTTTCCATGTTAGAATTTGACTGGCCATTTGGTAAAGGCTTTCCCAGCCGCCCCAGGTCAGTTCCAAAGTTTTTCATTGACCAAGCCCAATTTCACTGCACAAAAATTTTTTAAAAAAAATGGTGAATCCAATTTCACTACATACTTGGCCAAAAAAATTTTCACTCTATAGTTCTGGCGATCAAAGTTAGATGAATCCAATCCACTTACAATAGAGTAACAGGCCAAGGAGTTACCCATTGGATCCACACATTAACCCAGAAGCCTTACTAAAATTGGGCTCGGGTTTGGATTTGAAGAAAAGTAGACAAAATTAAACAGAGGGCTTTGCTGGCTATGGGGTTCGAACCCATGCGTACTTATGTACAGAAGATCTTAAGTCTTCCCCCTTAACCTCTCGGGCAAACCAGCTACTACATTGGGTTAACAATCATGAAATATTAAACCAGCTTTATGTTTAAATTTACCATAACCTAATAAACGAACCAGCTTTTACTTTTAGTTAACCATCATGAAATCTTAAACCAGCTTTTATGTTTAAATTAACTATCATCAAATATAAATAGATTATTTGGACTTGGAGAGATAAAATGAATTGATAGTTGAGGATCATCATAAAGAAACTTGGTTTTTTCCTAAATTTTTAGAATTATTACATGCAAATTAGTTTTTTCTTGAATTTTCAGCATTATTACATGCAAGTTAGTTCTTGAGTTACATTTCGAGACTCCTGGACCAGACTGAAGAGATCCGACTTCATTTGCCTACAAAACAATAACAATCTAGGGATTGTCAAAGGAAACTATCCACCGGGTAAATAAACACTCGTTTCAAAGTAACAAGAATCTGCTAACCATACAAGGAATTTCTTAAACAATGCTAACTCTTTTCACATAATATAATGCTTGTCCTATAACAGGCTCCAGAGATTTCTTCCCTTAAAAAGCTTGTTTTCCAAAACACAGACACTGCACAACAAAATCCATATATATAGAATTACGCAGCTAAGCAGGCATGCTTGTATTTACATTTGAAAGTACAAAAAAAGTTACAATGCTGATATCCTCCTACTCCTCATCAGAAGAAATCTTCTGTTTTTTCCATTTATATGCAGCTTCTAAAATCTTGAGATTCGTTGCCTGGTTTTCTTCTGGGAATACATAATCAATGAATTCCTCGTACCTGCCAAACCGAATAATTCAACATTTAGTATCCAAGGGAAACACAGGTTAATATGCCAATGCTATAAATGCATCTGTTCATTGAAGACTACTTTTGTTTAAATGGGGTTTGACAAACAGTCTCTTTTCTTTTTTGGCAAGAGTTTGACACATGGTCTTCAAAATTGTGAAATCAAAAAAGAAAATAACCAATAAAGATGTGGAAACTAAACTGGACAATACTGCACACAAACAAACAGACCCTTTATGGTAGCAGACAAAACACCTTTATGGGGACTAAGGAACAACTAAGAAAAAGAGCCCCGCAATTTCGGGGGCTATGGAATATAGAGAAACTATGTTGACTTGCGTGGCCAGTGGCTTTAGCCCCACAGCTCCTAATTGCTTGATTCAAAAGAACAACCAAAGATGCCGCAAGAGTGCAAGACAGTAACATGATGGATCCAAGCAACTGACAGAAGTAAATTAAAAGGCTGAGTTACATACCCGACAACACCACCATCTTCACTTGTAATTTGCTTCCTCTTTTTGAGTTTCTTTGGCAACTTAGACTGGACTAGACTAATGTTGCCAAACTCACCAAAACTGCTTTCCATGTTAAGCCACTCTTCCAGAAGCATAGCACGTTCTTCTTTCAACTCTGGTGCTGATGTTCTGTAATAGTTAATAGCTCGCTCAAAGACTCCTGGTAAAAAAAGTAAAAGGTAAGAATTTATTCTACTAATAAATGATGAAAGTAGATGTAAAAAAGGCAGTAAATTTTGGACAAGTCTAAACTCACTTCTAGCATGCTGAATGCATTTCTTCTTTTCTTCATGATGATTTTCCTGGATTCCATCTTGTGGCAAGTTTGAACCCCCATCATTCTCCTCAACCGCAGATGCTTCAAACTTCGCATAACTAATCCACACCTTCAAGTGCTTTGTTCGATCCAAAAGTCTCTCATACAATCCTCTGGTTCGTTGATATTCACCTTCAGATATTTCAAAATCTATATAAGCCTGTCACCAACGAAGGAGAAGTATTACCACCATTTGCTCTAATGTCATTACATATGATGTTCTTCAAAAACCAACAGCTATCAGTCAAGAAGGAAAAAAAGGAAAAAAAATATGGAGAAATCACTCTTAAAGACCCCATACTGGTCCAAAATTTTGTACCATGTATATATCTCCTAGCAAACATGCAACTGTTTTTAAAGTGAAGTTCCACGAAAAAAAATCAATAGTCATGCCATTAGAAAACCTTAATCATGAGATGAGAAAACTTATTAAACATCATGGATGAAGCATAAGACATAATTATCAAGCATGACATACAGAAATGATAATTAAGTAATTGCTCCTCTCTTCCAGCACTTGTTTTAATTGTTTCTGCCTTGATTATAAAAAAGGCACAACTGTAAACATAAAGTCGAACAGCATAAAACAGTTGTTCATAGGGCAATACCTTCCAGAGCAACTCTGGCATGTCCAAAGCCGGTTGTGTAATGGCGAGCTCAAAAATAGCTCTCGCCCTCTCTGTTTCAGACAATGATCTTTCTAACTCAGCATATTTACTCCATGCATAGCAGTTCTCTGGTGCCCACTCTAGATATTTCTCATACAATTTTTGGCAACGGTCAATATTACCAAGTTGTAGCTCAATCTCAATGTACTTCTTAAAGATCTGAATGTTAAGAAAACAACATAATGAGAAAAGTTCATGTTAATGTAGTCAAATTATATAAAACTTTCAGCATCAGGTTGGAACCTACCTTATCCTTAGGTGCCTTTCCAATAGCATTTCCCAAAATTTGTCGAGCACCTTTGAGATTGAGTTGTCTTATCTCAAACTGCGCAGCAAGAAGCCATATCTTTGCAAAAGAAAACTTCTCATGGGGAATAAGTTTAAGGCACTCCCTGGAAATTTTAAATGAATGGGAACTGTTCAAAATCTATTATAACCACACATCTGAATGGTGGAAAAAAACAAAGCATGAGGAGTAATTCTTTAGAGTGCATCCTATCTATGCATGAGGATGAGAAGGGAGAAAACAATCAAAATAAAATTGTATATGTGTTATAAATTATTAATAATATCCATTACATACTAGGCACTGGCTATTATAAGGCCGGCAAATTCATCAATCACAAAAAAATAGATTAAACTCACGAGAAAGATAAACAATGAGCATTCTGAAATGTTCTATTTCCCTTTTAAAAAATGCATTTTCTCATAATGCCTTGGATATAAAGAGCTATTATAAATAAACCAGAAGAGAGGAATCTATGCAAGGAAAGGAAATAAAATAAAGAACCATAGAAAGACTGAAGATGCTGATGCAACAAAGAAACAGAACAGTGAATGAGAAAAAAGGAGTAATCAAAACAATGCAATCAATCTTAAGTAAGTTCCTCCGTAGTTAGTAGAAGGTTAAATCTGAGATTTTACTTTCTTTTTCATCAGCATGCCTCCTAGGCATAGCTAAGATTTCACCAGAAAGGCAATGATTTAAGCGAACATGTATGACGAGAAACCAATATATTCAAACATTCTAATAGTTGGCAAATTGCTTGCAGAGTTTAGTTGGCATGATTTATGAGTAAAGCGATGATTTCACTTGCAATTTAGCAACAATAGCAATCAACAGAACCATAAACCAATTCCAGGAAAACATAAGCATACCTATACACATCTCTAGTCCGATCTATATCTCCAGCATCAAGCTCCTCATACAAAGCATAATTAATCCTAATGTACAAGGAATTCATAAGTCAGTTACACGGTTCATAACAAAAAAATTATAAACATACCACCATTTGGCACACAAAAACTCACCACAAGTAAATATATCTCTGCCAATACCGCTTCTCCTCGGCCGGGGGAACATTAGCAATAGCCCTCTCATAAACCTCCCTAATCCTCTCCTTACTGCCCACACTCTCTTCCAACCTTATATAATCGAACCAAGCATTATAATTCAAGGGATTCTTCCTCACTTCATCCTCATATTGAAACCTCCTCTTCCCTACAATGGCATCCTCAATCCCTTCCTTATCTCCATATTGCTTCTCAAAAGCCACAAACTTTCTGTACAAATCCTCGGCCCTCCCTTTTGGAATATGATCGAGAGCAAACTTGTAAATACAACGAGCTCGTTCTGTTTCCTTACATCGTTCCTCAAACTCAGCAAAGGCAACGAATAACTGCTCCGCATCTTCTTCATCCGCCAGCTTCTCTACCGCACGTTCGTACACATTCCTTGCTCGTACAATCTCCCCGTTCTTCATCTCAAATTTGGCAAATTTAATCCAAGCACCGACTTTGGGATGGCACTGAACGAACCGTTCGTAAATTGCACGCGCACGATCGACTTCGTTGTAACGAAGCTCGAACTTAATGTAGGAAAGCCAGCCCTGTTGGTCCGGCATCCACGACATCCAGCGTTCGAAAATCTGGCGGGCTCCAGCGACGTTTCCTAACATCTCTTCCATGTGGATGTACTTGTACCAAAGCTGGTCCACGCGAGGGAGGAGCGTGACGGCACGGTCCCAAACATTCCTTGCGTGGTTGATGAACTTGTTCTTCATCTCCACTTCCGCGTATTTGAGCCATAAAGTGTGGTTCCGGTAATCGACTTCCAGAGCGCGCTCCCATACGCTCCGCGCTCGATTGAAGTCCTTTTGGGACTCTTCCCATTGGGCATACTTGATCCAGACGCTAACATTCCACCGTACACGGCGGATTAGGTCTTCGAATTCCTTGCGTTTGCGGAGGCGATAGTCGGCGAGTTCTGTAGTGTCGGTTATCTTCTGCTTAGGCGGTCGGATTTCCGCCTCTTGTCGTTCTCGAGCCTCTCGGAGTATTTGTTCGGCTGTAATCTGGATAGGAGCCGGAGTCTTGTTTTTGACTCGGGTAGCGCGGGGTAGCTTGACCTCTGTATCTTTACGGGTCAAGTATCCGAGTGAAGGATCCGCATCTCTGGATGCCATGACTAATTGATGATTTTCGATTCAAAGCGAACGAGTGAAACTAACGAGACGTAAACAATTTGGGGGAACGGGGTTTTCTGGTTGAAGAAAAAGAAGACAAACAAAAATCTCCAGAAAACTAGGCTGGATTAGGGATTTCCGTTGCTTTTATAAATTCTTGCCCAAAGCCCCAATAGCCGATAGGTTTTCCTATTTTCCAACCGATGTCAAAAGCGACGCCGTTGTAAGTATCTTATGGAGTTTTCATATTTGGGTTTGGACATTAAGAATTGGATACTAACAGCTAACCTTAACCCGAATTATTAATTCAGTTAAGGTTTTTTATTTTATTTTATTTACTAGATAGAAGCAGTGGTTCTTAGCAGAAGTATAATAAAAATATATTAAACGTATATAAAAGTTTAGATATTAAACATCAAAGAGAAGAAAAACAAATTTTTATTAATTTTTCCTGTTATATTACATAATATTTTTTATATTTTGATAAAAAAATTAAAATTCATATATAGTAATTATATTTTTTTGTTAATTTTTTATGCTACGTTATGAACATTATTTTTTATCAGTCATTGGATCATATATATGATTTTTTTAATTTATTGTAAAATATAAATTTTTATAGAAATATTTAAAACATAAAAAATAGCTTAATTTTATTTTTATTTTTATATTTTTTTAATTCTTTATTTCATTATAATTAAAGATCATAGCTAAAGGGTATTTTATTTTTAATTATATTTCATTAGTTAAAATACTAAAACAATTTTAAGTTTTCCCCAATATTATAATAAATTTTTTAAAAAATGATCTCATCTCAAAAGTATTAAAAAATCTATTTATTCCTTTAAAATGTTTCATTGTCAGGTTAATTTAATATTTTATGAAAATTTTTATTTAGATTTTACCAAATTTTATTTTTACTAGATAATTTATTAAAAATAACTATAAATTTTTATTATTTTTTTTTCAAAGTATTTCCAAAATCTTTCCAACTCTTTTGGTAATAATTTTGTTTTAATTTTATCATTGGAATAATTTTTATATTTTTTTAATTTTATAAAATTTACACGGTATAAATAAATGAAAATAATTATAAAAAACTATAAATTTATTTGCTAATCATATTTTTGTTTTTTTTATATTTTCAAAAAATTAAAATACGATCTTAATATAAGAATTTAAATATTTATGTAAATAAAAATAAACAAATAAATAAGAAAGTCAATAAATAACAAAAAATAAAACTAAAATCAAAGAAAAAAGTTTGAGTTGCCAACTTTTAATAAGTATTAGCCCCCAAAGTACCTCTTGAATAATTTTCAAGACAAAATTGATGTGTCTATATAAATTATAAGTAGTTGACAGATTTAATTATTTGTATAGATTTATATTTTTTAATATTGATATTGTTGTTTTCAAAATACTTTGAATAATAAAAGTTTACACATGTTGAATATTCGGCCGTGCCTAAACGTGGCATTTTAAAACTCATTATAATAAATAATTATTTTATCTGTTTGATACTTTATCATGATTTTTTTTTAATTTCACATGTGAAATTAAATAATTATAATATTTTAAAATAATAATAAATTTAATATGATAAAAATATAATTATAATAATATTAGAGGTGATAACAATTCGGATAAGATTGAATCCGGTTTGATTTTTGAATAATACCTAAAATTATGAACTTTTAAAATCTTACATGAATTTGAATCGAATTTTTATATAATTCAATTTAATTATAACCAAATATACCGATTTCGCTTAGTTAATCGATTTTTAAATTTTAATTTTTTTTACTTCTCGATATGAAATATGATTTGAATTTAATATATCTATTAAATATTTAAATTTAATCCGAATCAAATAAAAAATTAATTTAAACTGAATCGAACACTACAATTTTAAATCAATTTTTAATTCTCTCAAAATATTTCCCATTCCTAAATAATATTGTCTTGTTAATTTTATAAACTCTACCAATCATATATAACATAATAATACTTTAGTCAAATAAAAATGTTTTATTCTACTTGACTTAAAGTATATAATCCTTCTTATTTATTTTCTTTATCTATCTTTTTTGAAATATCCTAAAATTATATTTTCCCTTTTTAAATATCTAAAACTTTTTATATATTTTAAGATTTTGTTTACTTTTTTTATATTAAAAATCATGAAATTTTAATTTTTATAAAAAAATTAAATTTAGTATTAAATATATTAAAATAAAAATTTTTAATTCTGTAAAAATCAATAATATCAAAAAATTTAAGATAAAAGAAGTCTAACATATAAGTGTATGTGTGTGTATTATATAATTAATTTTTTTATGAGAATGTTTGAATTTCAAAGACTAAGCGGAATTCTACTCTTCTCTAAAATTTTTTTGAACTTTTGTTTCAGGCTGAGTTCATAAAATGATTATTGTATTTTAAGTTTTATTTTGACGGTCAATATTTTGATAGATCTTATATAATTTTAAAATATAATTTTTTTTTTGTTGTAAATGAGAGCTAATGTTTTTATAAAAAAAAAAGAGAAATGATGGAATTGAACTCACGTCTACGTAACTTTTAACTCATCTCTTAATCATTAAATCAATAAAAAAAATAATTGTAATATAATTATTTATGGGTGATATGCTCTTTAATTTTAATAGTATTAAACGGTATTAAAGCTTACGGATTTAAGTAATTTTAGGTGTCAATTTAAAAGAGTTTTTAATTTAAGTATCATCGTTAAAAAAAATCAATAATTAAAAGGCTATTTAAGATAATAAGCCCAAAAAATTAAACAGTTCCCCAACTATCATATTTAAAAAAAATGGACGATTTATCTTTCATGAAGCTTTTTTTAATATCCCTGCCTTTTCGTCTTTTTGTTCATTGATAGTAAAAGGGAAGATGAGATGGTTTCAATTGATATCTTGAAAGAAAGATGGGTTCTCATAAAACTAGTCACAGGCACGAGATTGCAACGGAAAAGAGAGAAGTGGAGTGGGGTTGTTTAGAGAAGAGAGAGAAAGAGAAACGGGAAATGGAGAGACAGTTGTCTGAGTTTTTCTAACATTATGTTTGAAGAACCAAATGTTGATTTGTAACCTTTGTACTCTGCTTTATATCTAACATGAATCAAGTATAATGCTTTTCTGCATTGAAAAGAAAATGGCTTCCGCGTTAAGTTGTTACTGAACGAACCGATATTATTCTTACCAGAAGTTGTTACTGATACGGTGATGGCAGAGGCAGCTCCTTCTGTAAATAAACAAGTCTTAAACCTTTTCATCAGGTCTTACTGTAGATAATCATATGCATTAGAAGACAAGCAGCATTGTGTTGTAGCTGCTATTCTGCTGGTATATCTACATGCCTTACCTTTTACATATCTTCAGTGTGAAATTAAGCAGGTCTTTGTAGTTTTGTGCATAAGAGTTACCCTTCACATTTCCCCTCCTAGATTCTGTCCTCTCAACTAGGACAAGAGGAGGTGGGTAGTTAGTCCCATCAATCGTAAGACACAAGAAAAAGATGGAGGGAGTATGACAGTATTGACATGATGCTTTGAATCTTGCAAAATCTTTCAGATGCTTAACATGTAGACATTAAAAATTATTCCTTCATGGATCTTGCTTTAGCTTGTATATATGTGATGTACAAATGCTTTGTGTAGTTTGTTAAAGCTTTTTAGTGATTGCTGACATCATGGGATGGAATAATATTTGATGAGACATAAGATCAGATGCCCTTTCCATGAGGGGTTGAGGATGGAAGATACCTTTGATGTGTAACTCATCCATTGGAAGTTGAAACCTCCACCAGAGAAGAATATGAAAGCTATTTGAACCAGCCTATTGCTGAGAAGGGGCATAAATCAGCCAAGTAGTAGTGGCTGTTGCAACAGGAGGAAAATTTAATCAATTTATTTTATTTATGGTTTAAATGCAGCTTTTTTTTTTTTCAATTCCTTTGATGCATTAAAGCTCAAAAGCATTTAATTTCTTAGATTTTATAAATTAAAATATAATATTAAATAAAAATAACATAATTTAAAATTTTAATAATAATTATATTTAAATATAATAAAATTAAAAATTAAAAATTAAAATTTTATATTAATATAAATTATAATATATTAATTATATTTAAATAAAATAAAATATTTTATATTTTTATATCAATATAAATTATAATATATAATTTTTATATAAAAATAATATAAATATAAAATTTTTAATATTTTATATAATACAAATTTATAAATAATCATATCTATTATTTTTACGGTACTATAGAGATTGAAAATGACCATAGAACTTGCAATGTACTGAACCCACTACGCGGCTTGATCAAATTGATAGAACGGTACTATGGACGCCGCTCCGGTGCCATGTCGGGCCACGTGTTGCCACATGATCACCTGCTCTTTTTTTTCCATACATCACTCCATGTTGGACCGACGTGGGCTGTCCATCGCCACCCTTTGCCTTTTGCTTCTGCTGGCAGCACCGCCAGCAAACGTGCTTCCCTTTTTTTTTTCGGAAATCATTAATGCTGCAATGAAAGTGCTTCTTTTTTTTTTATTTTCACCTATATTAAAAATAATGTAATGTCACTTGAAAAAACGACAAATGCCATCGACGTTAATACAATTATTATTATCTTTAAAGAAATAGTAATAATTATATAATAATAAAAATAATATTAAATTATTAATTAAGTTTACAGTTATGTACTTATTTAGAAATAATCACATTAATCTTAATTAATTAAATAATTAATTAATTAGTGTGATAAGACCCCACTTTGTTTTCTACTTTAATTCTGCTTTAAATTTCTCAAAAAAAAAAAAAATCTGCCTTAAATCATCAGAATCAAACGCCGATTTGAGAGCAACCGCTGACAATGGCGTTGCTGTAAATACCCCAAAACACGGCACTCTTTTAGTAGAATTATTACGAATATCAATTAATAAAATAATTTAATGTACGGAAATTTTTATGGCTGCCATTTTTTCCACGTTTCCAAAGCGTCATTAGATCTGTTCTGTTTTTTGGCTCTCAATACCGAAAGGTGTTTAAATTGACAGACGAAATAACTGACAAAAAAAAAATCTTGAATTATTATTTTATTAATATTACAACTATTACTGCCATTTTTCCGCAGAGAAAATTAAAAAAAAAAAAACTTAATAAAATTTTGCTTCTCCAGCTGAAGATATTTCTTTTCCATATCAGGGATGCACTTCATTTATCCACTATTTTTTTGTTAATTTCACCTTCATTTCTTCGAGGATTATAGTCCAGGGTTTTCACGATTATTGTTTTTTTTATTTCCAGTTTTACCCTTTCTCGTTTCTACTTCGTGGATTGTGAGCTTGCACTTGGTCCGAGTTTTCAGTTCTGACGCGGTATGTTCTTTTCTTTTTTTATTATTGATTTTTCTTTTATTGCATTTCGGTTTTGTTTTTTGTTTGGTTGGCGTGAAAATGGAGGAGAAAGAATAAAAGAAGTGATGATATGATCCATAGGTAATTTAGTCGGTGGTTTTGGAGCTGTTTGAGAATAAGGAAATAATAAAAACTTTGAAATTTTAATTTCATTTTCTGCATTTTATGTAGCTACTAAACGAAGCGTTATAGGTTTATTAGAAATTGGGATATTGGTCTGAAAAGTTAATTAGAAAAAATATGGAGGTCGTAGCTTTGCTTTATTGGAAGTTATGGGCTGTTTCTGTTGCCTTAGGTTTCAGAATTTCACGAATTGGATGATTCAATTATATCTGGCCTTTGTTTTTAGGAATGCTCAGACATTTTGGTTCACGTTTTTAAGAAATGACAAGTTAATTGCAAAATATGTGTATTTCGTATTGTTTGGTGACCTGCGTTTCAAGAAAACTGAGGAATTGCTTATCTTTTATAAGCCCATTTGGGCATTTTAAATCATATTATAAGCCCACTTGGGCATTTTTAAACCATATGGATATGCAATTGGCACTGCCCTCCTATTTGTTGGATTGATGATAACAGTTACAAGAGTGGTTATATTATAATGGTTTCTGACTAGGAATTCAATATGCGGTGAAAGAATATCATATCACTGAATGAAGTTTGTGCCTATAGTATGGATGAAGGACTAGCTGACGAAGTAGCTCCAATAGATGCCACTGAGGGGGCTCACCTCCAGGGCAAAGAGGTTGAGTATTTGGTGAAACCTGACTGCTGCAACATATTGGAGTCCCAAGAAATGGTGATACTGGGTGGGGTTAATGCTCTTGAGAACTCATTCCATGTTCTTGGAGATGTGTTGGAAGGTAAGAATGCATTGGAAAATGGGTGTACGGGCCCTCACATTATTGATGATGCAAATGACATGGTTGAAGAGTTAATAGTGAGAAATTACAATGGTTCTAACTTACCCATGGTTGGTACATCAAATAATAGAGAAAGAATTCAGGTGAGGCAGAACCATTGGCAACATTTTTATCAGTTGGTAGGTGGATCAGGAAGTGGGGGTTCATGTGGCAACAGGGAGAACAGTCAGGTAATGCCAAGTATGTCGCAGGATGTAGGGCATGCATCTTTTTCCGAGTTTTCGGGTCACAAACCTTTGAGTGATGGGCAGTATGAAGCAACAGAACAATTGATGAGTGGTGACAATAATGAGGTTTCAGGCAGTCGCCCATCTCATGGATGTATCAGGACAAAGATTCTATCAAAATCAGGATTTTCTGAATTTTTTGTTAAAACTACATTGAAAGGTAAGGGAATTATATGTAGAGGTCCATCTAATGATGCCACTAGAGTTGAGCCTAGACGTCAGAATAACGGAAACTCTACTGAGGGAACTATGGTGGCTCCTAATCCTCCATTGAAGGCTGCTGGAAGCCCTGTGGTGGCTTTTAATAATTCACTGATCTTGGGTAGCAGAACTGGTGTGACTTCTTCCTATGGGATTTTAGGGCCTAGAGCTGTTGAGTGTGATCATGATGGGATGAACTTGAGAAAATGGCTGAAATCTCAGTTTCATAAAGTAAACAATGTTGAGTGCTTGTATATATTCCGACAAATTGTGGATCAGGTTGATTATTCCCACTCTCAGGGAGTTATCTTGCATGATTTGCGGCCATCTTTCTTCAAGTTAATGCAAGCCAATCAGGTTAAATATATTGGTTCAGTTGTCCAAAAAGGACTTCTAGATACTGTCTTGGATAAAGATTTCCCCCCTTCAGAGAACTTTATGATTAGGAGAAGGCCAATGGAGCAGGGGATGATTTCCTCAGTTCGTCTTTGTGCTAAAAAGCAGAAGCTCAATGAGAACACAAACTTGACTTGGTGGCCTCTGGTTCATTCTAGAGCTGCCCTCAAAATTGAAAACATAAATAATTGCCAATTTTCTCACAATGAATCTAGTAAACGTTGTCTAAATACAGAAACTAGCAATTCTGGCAGCCCTCATATGTGTAATTCAGCTCAGCAGCAGTCAATCTCTGTGAATGAGCAGTTGGAAGTGAAGTGGTATGCTAGTCCAGAAGAACTTAATGAAGGTGTTTGCACAATTTTATCAAATATTTACAGCTTGGGTGTGCTGCTTTTTGAGGTACAAAAACCAATATGCTGAATATCTTATGTTTGTTCTCTTATCTATTTTTTGGTCTGCATAGAAGAGACTGGATAAATGGTGTTTATTCTGAGAAGCAGTTTGATTGTTTCTTTCAGTTGCTTTGTCACTTTGAATCTGAGAGAGCACGTGCTGCAGCAATGTTAGATCTACGTCATAGGATTTTTCCTCCAACTTTTCTGTCAGAAAATCTCAAGGAAGCTGGATTTTGTCTTCAGCTACTTCATCCAGAACCTTCATTACGCCCAACAACCAGGTAGTACAAATTGTTCATCAATGCTAAATGTCAAGCTCTAGAATCTTAAAATTGATGTTGGAATTTGGTTATGGAGAATGTGAAAAAAAAAACAGTAACTAATGTGAATGCGTGTGCTACAATTTGAATTGCATTAGTGATTAGACTATGATAATTATATAACTTGTTAAGAAATATCTATAAGATATCATGGGATATAAAGCAAAGAGCATCAGTAGGTCAGATGATGAACTAATTGGAGAATTACACTCCATCTATTGTCGGTGGAAAGAAAAAAATAGAAAATTAACAAACTATAGAAACAAAAATGTGGAAGCAGTTAAAATGCACCATGTAAGGCCCATTTTCTGCTTTATGTTGATGAAATTTTGAATTTTAAGTGTGAGTTGTCTTTGTTCTTTTCCATGCTCTTTTGACTGATGGCTAAGTTTTGAGTATTAATGCTTATGTTAGTGCAAACTTGCTACCTTTGTGCATGTATATGTAAATGGTCAGACCCTGGTGTTCATTTATAATTCAATGTAGGATTCTAAGTTTATGATCTTGATGTATAACAGGGATATCTTACAATCTGAAGTATTTAATGGATTCCAGGAAGTATTTGCAGAAGAAATATCATCATCCATTAACCAAGATGATACTGAATCACAGCTATTATTGCATTTCCTTAGTTTATTGGAAGAGCAAAAGAAGAAGCATGCCTCAAATTTAGTGGAAGATATTCAATGCCTAGAAGCAGACATTGAAGAGGTTGAGAGAAGGCACCGTTCTAGAAAACCTTTAACTTATTTTCCCATTAATGGGAGGGAAGATAGGCACCTTGGTAAAGAACCTCCAATTTCAAAGATGCATTCTAGTTTCCCATTTTCCAGTGTCAACAAAATGAGGTTAATGAGAAATATCAATCAGCTTGAATCTGCTTATTTCTCCATGAGATCAAGAGTCCAGTTTCGCAAGACTGATTCTATGACACGGCCAGATAAGGATTTACTAAAAAATCGTGAGCACTGGCATTTGGCACAAAATGATGAAGAAATACCAAATCCTACCGATAATGTTGGAGCCTTCTTTGATGGTTTGTGTAAGTATGCTCGATATGACAAGTTTGAAATCCGTGGGATACTGAGAAGTGGGGAGTTCAACGACTCTACAAATGTAATCTGTTCTTTGAGTTTTGACCGTGATGAGGATTATTTTGCTGCTGCTGGGGTCTCCAAGAAAATAAAGATATTCGAGTTTCATGCATTCTTTAATGACTCTGTTGATATCCATTTTCCAGTCATTGAGATGTCGAACAAATCAAAGCTTAGCTGTGTTTGCTGGAACAACTATATCAAGAACTATCTGGCTTCAACTGACTATGATGGTCTGGTGAAGGTTCGTATATCTCGCACTGTAGGGAGTTTTTTTGTTTGAGAACACTTTTCTATGAATTTTGTTGAGCTGAATGCGTGTGGCAACTTTGTCATATCTCTGGTATAATTGCAGGGCATGTACTAGAGTCCAAGTCGACAGGAGCTTCTTGTTTCTTACCTGTTCTTACCACAAAATTTCATCCCTGTTATTAGTTCTTATGACACTTCCATTGAATCTCTTTAAGCTTTAAGTTGGTTGAACTTCTAGTAAATTTGGATCCTTTTTTTCTGTTTCTTCTTAGCAAATTGGAAGCTAGTTGCTTTCTTTTATGTTGATCATAGCCGATAGGTGGTTATTGGTATCTTCCTGATTAGAATATAGTTGGATAAAAACCAGAATTCTAGCACTTGATGAATGAAGGTATTCTGGATTTAGAATCCAAGGAAGTGGCTTATAACTGTTTCTACTACAGTAATTTATAGAAAATCATAATAGCTTGCCTGCTGCCATCATCTTAATTTGTTTAACTTTCAATACTAAGTCAAATCCAAAGTACTCATTAGACAATTTTGAATTATAGACTTTACAGAGAATGGATATACCGTCTATAACCATGTTAAAAAGCTATTGTGTCCATGATGGTCTTGGAAGTTCCCGTGTTCAACCCCATGCTATACTGGGTTACTGCTAGTGAATTAATGTTTTGATCTAGAAGTCTTATCTGTTGAAATAATGTTGTGGAGATAGCTTATGGTATATTGGTTCCTTTATGGCATAATATAATTGCAAATGCGAAGCTCTTGGTTCCTGGAATAACTGTGATTCTTTTTAATGTGCTTTGAAAACAGTTCAGTTATTTCCTTATATGTCTTAAGCTTTATGCTGTTAAAATTACTTTTAATAGTTATGAAATTTCCTGCATTGCACATTGAGACTATTTGCTTGGATGGGATACAGTTATGGGATGCAAGCACTGGTCAAGCTATCTCTCATTACATTGAGCATGAAAAGAGAGCTTGGTCTGTTGACTTTTCTCAGGTGTATCCAACAAAATTAGCTAGTGGCAGTGATGATTGTTCTGTGAAACTATGGGGCATTAATGAGGTATGTTTTTCTGCAGTCTCTTATGGATCTCATGGCACAAGATAGTAACCACCTTATGAACATTTTTGTCTCTGTAAATGAATCAAATTTGGTAGAGGAAACAAACACGGTACAAATGGAGCAGTAGATCCCAAATCCAGGCTAAATGCCATAGAATTTGATGAGTGTAACTTTAGGCCTGGGAGGAGCTATAAAGATTGCAAGAAACTGTCCTTGTGTGTGTTTATGCATGTTGTGAAGGTGGGAAATGAATTGTAACTGTTTCTGCATAAATGTAATGAAGATCTTTTATCATTCAAGGTCTCTTGAAGGAACTAGTCTAATTTGCCTAACTTATGGATTAACCTTTGTTCCCCTTCTTTCTGAGTGTAGAAAAGCTGCTTAGGCACCATCCGGAACTTTGCAAATGTCTGCTGCGTTCAGTTTTCCGCACACTCCACTCATTTACTGGCATTTGGATCTGCGGATTACAAAACATATTGCTATGATCTTCGGAATGCCAGAGCCCCATGGTGTGTTTTAGGTGGCCATGATAAAGCTGTGAGCTATGTGAAATTCCTGGACTCTGAAACTGTAGTTACTGCTTCCACTGACAACACATTAAAACTTTGGGACCTCAATAAAACCAGTAGTGGTGGCCTGTCCTCCAATGCTTGCAGCTTAACCTTTCGTGGACATACTAATGAGAAGGTTGGATTTTGTCTACTGGAAAATAGTTTTTTGTTATTATATCTTGACTCTGACAAGCCATTTTGTCTTCATTTGTGTTTGTTTTGAAATTTCACCTGCTTCTCCAGAATTTTGTGGGATTGTCGGCTGCTGATGGTTATATAGCTTGTGGTTCAGAAACGAATGAGGTATTAACTTAAGCTTGGTTTTTTTCCTTTTTCTTGAGGCATGGGAAAATGGGGGATCTAAAGTCACTCAGTGAGCAAATGCATCATCTATTTCTTTTGGCTGCAAAGCATTAACTTAAGGAAATGTTGTGTTCTAGGTTTATGCTTTCTATAGATCTCTGCCTATGCCAATAACTTCCCATAAATTTGGGTCCATTGATCCTGTTTCTGGGAAAGAGACTGATGATGACAATGGGCTGTTTGTATCAAGTGTTTGCTGGAGAGGGAAATCAGACATGGTAGTTGCCGCAAATTCTAGTGGATGCATTAAAGTGTTGCAGATGGTTTGAAGAGAAGGTTAATTGCTGAGAACAATCAATTGCTGGCATTATTTTTAAACCTCAGAGTTGCCAAGGTTTCTTCTGGAGGCTTATCCTTAAGCGACGAAGTCATCTTAGGTTCAGGCAAATATGTCATACATGAGAGCACCCGAGTATGGTCGGTGATTCGTTATAAGGCTTTGATGTGTAGAACATACTATGCAGAGTAAAAGTCAGACAAAGTGGATCCAAGTTAGCCAGAATTAGATCCCAATGAAATTTTTACAGGCTCAAGAGTTGGGAATATCACGATGCCTCCAGGGTCCTGAGATAGAGAATGAAACTGTAAATATGGTAAAGCAAATTTGAAATGTAGAACTTTTGTATAAGAGGCTATCCATCTCGGTTTCTTGGAGCAAGGGTTGTTTGTTCATAATTTGCTGCTTTGAGGCATAATTGATACTTTAATCGATTCTAGGGAATTCTTTATTGGGTTGTAGCTAAGCAATCTATATAAATGTAACCAAGGTTATCTTTGTAAATCTACAAATTTTGGTGTATAAGATTAAAGGTGTTTATTCGATTGATTCGGTTAATTTCGAAATGAATTATTTAAAATTAAATTAATCGAATTATATTATTTTATATTCGTTAATTGAATCAAATTTATAAATTTTAAAAATTAATAAATTAAATTAAATTTGATAGGATTGATTAAATTTTTTGAGTAATTGAATAATAAATAATTTAAATTAAATTAAGGTTATCTTTGTAAATCTACAAATTTTGGTGTATAAGATTAAAGGTGTTTATTCGATTGATTCGGTTAATTTCGAAATGAATTATTTAAAATTAAATTAATCGAATTATATTATTTTATATTCGTTAATTGAATCAAATTTATAAATTTTAAAAATTAATAAATTAAATTAAATTTGATAGGATTGATTAAATTTTTTGAGTAATTGAATAATAAATAATTTAAATTAAATTATACTTTAAAATTTTAAATTTATATTTTAAATAAATTAAATAAAATTATTTAATAAAATATTCAAATATGAAAGTATTATATTAAAAATTTTAAGAAGTTATGAAATTAAATGATTTATTTTATATTTGAATTATATTATATTTTGATTAAAATTTTGATTAATTAGATTAATTCGGTTAAAGCCGAACTATGCACACCTCTATATACGATACTAACAACCTTCATAGCAGTTTGATGAAAAACAAAAGTAGATCAAAATTTGATTGATCTCCCTTTGGAATCTCATCGTGGACTGACCAAATAACTGAGTAAACTGACTGACTTGATATCCGAACAAACCGATTTTACTTCAGAAGCAACAGAATTTTTATCACTTGCTGCTATCAATGGACTGAAAGTCCCATTTGCTGTGAACTTTTCAAGGATCCATGCCATTTATCTCACAAATAATCTGCTACCGGAATCGCATTTCAGGCTGATCATGTTTAGGATTCATCACAAGGAACTTCTTGATGTAGCGTAAAATCCTACAAATGGATTCTTGGACGCTGATTTGGATCGTTACGCTGTGTATGGAAAGAGAGGCCTAATATTTCTACTCACCTTCTCTCCTTGAAGATGTCACTTCTTCGAAAGCAAAGCATCCGAAGACTGTAGAGTGTAGACATCTGCTTTCTCCGTCTACTTAGAAATGGAGGTATTCACCAACTAGGAAGATGATCTCTTGACTAGGGTCTACTAATTCTGTCCTTTTGGGTAAAAAAATGCAAGGAGATGTTAGGATTTGAAATCTTATTTATGTGTGATGACTCTCTTTCTTTCATGACACAGTATTTCTGTGAATTTCAAGCATTTTTGCACTGATCTGGCCAGAAACATTCTTCACATCACCAAACAAGTTCTCAAACCTTCCTCAGTGTTCCAACACCCTATTGAATGTGACAGAAAATAGAGACAAAGACCAGGACAACATATGCCTAAAGATTGTAAGGAATATAGAAATAGAGAATTAATAAACTCTCGTTTAACATATTATTTTATACTAATAAATTCGAACCTACATAATAATTATGGCAATTCTCTGGAGTCAAGTTGTAATTTTTCAGCTCTTGCAACTGGCTGTTTGAATGACATGACTTCTTTTTGTCCGAGCCACTTGATAAATATATAGTAATAAGAACTTTATTTCTTTTATGCACTAATCACAATGATTGAGTTCTACAATCTAAAGCTGTGCTGGGTTTTGTCAGCTTCATTTGGATTTCAAAATGACTTCAGCTTCGGGTATCTTCTTGAGTTGCAAAAATATAGAAATTGTGGTATGTAGGTCCATATTTCAAATACTTCACAATCAAGATATTAATGGACTAGATGTTTGCTGCCTGTTCTAGTACTCCGTCCACGGTTCTCTCTCCCTTATTCATCCTGATTCTCTCATTGCCTATAAAACTCCAACTTTGACATGATCATTTCTACGTGCTTCAACCAGAGTAGTTGTTCAAAGGTGCAGAAGATCATGAGTGGAACAAGCTTCCCCAATGCCTCTAATGCTATAGCTGGGTTAATACCTAGTGGGAACCATCACCAAACAAAGAGGAATGATACATGCTGCTACTTTCAGATGCCACTTCACTATCCGAGGTACAAGAAGAGTGACTACGAGAACATACCGGAGTCGCAGCTGGATTGCCTGCTCAAAGAGTATGGACTGCCCGCTGTTGGAGATGTCAACCAAAAGAGGAAGTTTGCAATTGGAGCCTTCCTCTGGCCTTCCCAGGATGAATAGAAGTTCCAACATCTTTGCCTCCATTTTTTTTGTTTCAGTATGAAAATTACCATGCCTACTTATATTTGTCAATCGTAAAGTATATATCATTCTATAACTGGTCAAAATATTTTGTAATCTTGAAGTGGCTTTCAGAGTATTCATTACTTATGCAACTTTGAATTATCATTAATTACAACTTTAATGTAATGGAAGATATTACTTAGTTTTGGTGCTTTATGAGTATTTTTGTTTTTTATAAAGAAAGCCGAAATTTGAGATCAAAGAAATAATTGTCTTCCACTCAAACTCTACTAAATTAAGCTTGGAATTCTAAGAGTATTTTCTTCTAATTGCCCAAAGCTTTGCTCCATGACAAATATCACAAACAAGAGTTTTACAATTCCTTTCAAGTCCTTATCCATTGCAAGTATTGTTAGAATAACTTGACGAGGAACATGTTTGTTTAGACTCCAATTAAGGAAAAAAGAAAAGTGGACAAGCAATTGCAATTTTTCTTCTTGTCCCCACCTCTTAAATCTTAACTAATGCAGGTCAACTAATACCAACATCTCCTGCAAAATGATAGAAACAGGACAAGCACATGACAACCTCCAATTCGACTACCATTATTGAAGCAGTTGACATCTTGATTTCTAATTACAAATTGTAGAGCCTTCTTAATGTAAAGAAGATTAAAAATGAAGAAGAACAATAAAGTCTAACAGAGCCATGATTGATACAATGAATATGGAGTGATAATATCAGCAGTTTTTTCGCTGTTATGTTTCCCATTAAATATGACAGTTACATTTACCCGTTGTAGTTCTTAGTGTTGCTGATACTGCAAGAACTTTCACAGAAGATTGCTTTCTGCATGGAGATTCTATTGCCCAAAGTCCAAACAGTGTAAAAATCTTTCTTTTTTCTTTTCGAGCCTGGTAAACCGGTACAGCCTTCTCTAGAATCCATGCAAGTTTGATGAAGCTTCATGATGAAGCATGTTTCTTAGCATCCCACTTGTTTGATGGGTCCAATGTCAGAAAAACATGTGGTTTTGAAGCGACCAGTCATAACATCAAGTATCTAGTTTGGGATTATGATAGCTGAAAGGCAGTAGCAATTGGATCGTGTTTTTAGTGACTGACTCAAGTCAAAGTGCTTGGGTGCCGTGAAATCATATCAAGTAACGTGAAATCAATAGGCTAACAAGTAACAACTACTAACAAACTGATGAGGATTGACTCCACTTTTAACAACAACAATTGATCAAGTTGCCATTGATCAAATTGTGCAAACGAGAAGTCACAGCATACATAAGCCAACAATCAGCCTATTTTCCTTGTCTATTTGCATTGGTTTTCTTTCCCAACATTAGAAATATGTATAAATGAAATTGATAAAGTAGATGGTGCTATTCCTTTCGCTTATATGAGAAAGCCCTTAAAAAATGAAAAGGGAAAAGAGAATATTCTGTCTTGATTTTCGTGTGGATGATTCAAGTGCATATAAATATATAACGATTAAGGAGAAGGGAAGCTTCAAACAAAGAATAATTGTTGGCATTTGCTGTGCGGTTATTCTGACAGAATTCCTCATTTTTAGGAATGCTTGTTGGCATTTGCTGGAGAACAGATTCTAAAGCACAGCCATGAGAGAAAATTCGTCAATTTCCAAATTAATTAGCATAAATTAGAAGAAAAAGTGAATGAAAAAAGGAAAGAGAAACCATAAACAGATTCACCTTTCCAACTTCAACCAACATCATCTTGTCTTTAATCCATTAATTAAGTTTGGTAATGAAAATTTCATTGCATGTTCCAATTTTTATTTATTTGAGGAAAATCTTGTTCTTCCCATAAATGACCATAAGAAAAAAGTTAGAAAAGGGAAACAACCCATGGGCAATTCAGAACCGAAGCAGATAGTGCCAACTAATGGTCAGTTGGTCAGCAAAGAACATAAAAAAGTTAAGAAAAAGCAAGCAGCAAGGGCAGAGACATGGGAAGGAATCCAAAATATCACATGGGGGCGACTCAGGACTCCCCACGCCCACCTGAAAGCACAGCCTAACCCTCCCTAACATGTGCATCGGATCCATCCCACAAATCCTCTCCAATTTTTTCCTTACCGGTTACCGATTCCACCGGTTTTGTCTCCCCACCTCTACCGCTCCATATAAAATCATGTCCATCCCCTCCTGGCCTTTCGTCGTCACTTCATAATAATATAAAAAAAAAGGAACTGTGTTTTTCTGTTTTCCAGAAATTTTGCTTCTTTCTCATCTCCAAGAGCTTTTTTTCCCCTCTCTTTCTCTCTCTGCGAGGCTCTCCTGAGCCATTCCTGTCTTTGAATAAAGCTAAATTTTGAGAGGCACCGCAGAGAGAGATCGAAGATTTTCCTTTTTTTTTTTTTTGGAACAAGAATGGCAGTTTCCGGGGTTTCTTTTGTGTCTGTTTTAGCAGCACTTGTTTTTGCTATGTTTGCCTTGCCTGCTGCTGTTCAGGCCCAGTCCTCTGCTCCCGCCCCTGCCCCCACAAGCGACGGTTTACTCTCTCTCTCTCTCTCTGTTTTTCTTTAGATCTGAGATAAAATGCTATAAAATTTAACTTCTTGATTGGGGAACAGGAACGTCGATTGACCAAGGGATTGCATACGTATTGATGCTGGTTGCACTGGTGCTGACATACCTCATTCACGCTGCTGATTTCTGCTTCAGCTTTTGAGCTTGCAAGTGGAAATGGGGTTGGAATGATTATGTTGGTTTTTTCTTTATGGGAGGGGAGGTAAATTTTGGACTTTAACGAGAGAGAACAAAGAAGATGGGATTTGTTAGATCTAATATTCTGGGGGTATGATGGATGATGAGTAACCATGGTTCCTCTGATTGTGAATGTTGAGAATGTCCTTTTTATGTTCGCTGTTGCTGTTCTCATTATCATTTGTTTGTCATTTCTCTTTTCTGCCTCAATTTTTCCAGCATTTTCCCCATGCACGCTTTGGTGGGCTTCTAATTCGTTTCATCATGCAACCTGCTCCATCTTTAGATAATTGACTCAAGAAATTCTGGAAAACTATATAATAATGCTGTTGTAAATTCTATACTAAGATGATCCTTTTACTTTGTCCACGTGAATTCTTTATTGCCTCTGCAAAAAATGCTAAAAAAGAAAAAAAGAAAAAAAGAAAAGGCTTCTACCATGCCCTGAGCCTACTTGCAATTGCAAGTCTTCAATGCAATTTTGGGTAGTTCTTATTGTGATGACTTTAATGGCAAAGATAGGATAACCAGGGAAGCTAATGAATTCTAAGCAATCCAACTTATACAAATTATACAACTACGAAAAGTAGGTAATGGGTTTTGGGGGAAGAATTGAAGAGTTAGGCATTTGTAGATTTCTTAACCGATGGTGAGGTACAAGGGCCAATTGATTATTGAAGATTTTCATAGTACAAAGCTTCTCAGGGCTAGAAAGTTCTATAGTTCTAAGCTCCAAAACGTGCACCCTGAACTGATTATTAAAGAATTTTTGGTTACTACATCATAGAGTTTGGTATTAGCCAAACAAACCATTTTAAATACTCCAAGCTGACCAACAGACCAAACTCTAGAGAATTGAAAACATAACCAAAAACAGGAAGATATCCTTCCAATAGAAATGGTTCTCCATGGACTGCAGAAAAACAATTTCCGAAAAGCAGTAAGAATCAAAGTTAAATCGTCATGTTCAAACTTATGCATTTCTTCCTTGCACCATATATATATATATAAAACACAAATCCATTCTGCTGTTATCCTTAATCTTAAGAGGTTCTAATATCAGGCAGATTGATCCTGGGGGCTCTAATATTAGATAGAGCGATCTAGCACAAAGGTTCTACAAACCAGGTCACAATTTAACTATCATCATACAAAAATCAACAACAAACTAAATCTTATCTCCCATAACTCAGGGTCGGCTGAGTGAAAGAACAAAAAAAGAAATCATGTTCAAAAAAAGAAATCATGTTCGGTCGTTGTTTTTAACCTTCTTGCGCCACTTATTTCTATAAAAAAACAACATTTTCGTCTACTACCTTGTGCCATGATCATCATAAAGAACATAATTTATTTGATCTTCAGACTAGAAACTAGAAAGTGTTTGACTTTTGTAGCCTTGATCCAAAGTGCATCTGGTAAAATGAAGCAGCCTTTGTGCCTGACCAATCAAACATCACAAAGGCACACACCAACTTCTAAGCTTTCTAAGTTTTCAACCAGCATCAAAATAAGTGCAACGCCATGCCAACTTCAACATTTAGTATGAATTTTAATTCTCAATTGAGGCATTTTAGTCTGAACATCTGTTATGGTAAGAGATAATACAAAAAATAACCCTGTTTCTCAACATTATGTATTCAAATACCGCAAGGCTTTCTAGTGAGAAATTCTTCCAACACAAAATTTCATCAATTTTTCTTGCTAACTGGATCTGTGTCCTGAGGGTGAAGGTGATTATCCAGTGAAAATTTCTTGACTTTCTGCAAAGAAAATGGTTTTTTACTAATTAAATGCACAGAGAGCAGAAGTTAAACAGACACCAGCGCTCAGAACAGAATCCATAAAGACAATTATGTGTGCAAGATGTGTTTAAATAAATCCCAAAAGAAGAAACATGAAACATTAGAAAAATTAGTAAATTTGCTCGTAATTTCATGGGGAAGATTCCCAAGGTTAATAGCGATTAGTGAGAGAGGCATTCAAAAATAATAGCAGTGAACTTTCAAAGGCCACAAACTCTCTGAACTTAAACTTATCCAAAAAGAAAGAATCCATCAATCATCATTCATCATCACAAAGCCATAATTTTGTTTCCAGCATAGTGTTACCAAAGATCATTCTGCCAAAGCACGCCTAATAAAGCAACTTGGATACTATTAGAACTTGCAAAGATCATACATGGATTTTTTTTTCTGTTCAACTAAAATGTCAAAAGAGCAATTTGGGATTTGATAGTTTGATGAAACCATGAAACCCAGTTCCACATTTCAAAAATCAATGACTTCAATTGGAGCCATTTGGGATATTGCATTAGGGATTTGGATACAATAACCAATACAAAATGGAACTGTATGGATTAATCCAACTATCAATTTATATTTAATAACATTAAAAGTCTCATGAATCTTGACTACGAAATTTAATTCAATAAATGGGATCTACAGGAGAAAAAGTTTGGGGATTAGTAACAGTACCTCATCGAGGACGCACTCTCTGAGAGAGAGCAAGAGACTGGTGCATTTTTCTTGATCAAAGGGAGATTGAGTGACGCAATTCAGTAAATCCAAAGCTTCTTGCCGCCACACGGGCTGAGCACGTGCTTCCTTCATGGCTTCTCTTGTTTTTTTTTTCTTTGGTTCTGCTATTAGGGTTTTAGGTTCCAGAATAAACCCTCCAAATCAGGGTTTAAGGACTGTTTGGTTGAAGAGAATAGGAGATAGTGGATTTAATTACAAACTAGGCTTAAGTCTGAACTATACCAGTTGGGTTGGACTGAAATTGGAAAAGCTTTATCCATCTGGTTGCCTTGTGATTGCATAAATGACCATGAAAGATTTTCTACTTCTAAAAGATGGGCCTCCATTTCAGTGTTTAAAGTGGGCTGAGCATTGGAAATTGGTGTGTTGTATCTGATATTGATAATAGAAACGGATGGACTGAAAAAAAAACAAGAGAGAATATCTGCTTTGTATCAGATTCCGACAATCCAATTCATGGATCAGAGGCCGGCTTGGCTCAACGGGACAATTGTTACTCAAACTAGACAGAGACCACTTCATCCTGGGCCACTGTTTTAACGTCCAAAACACCAAACCAGAAATAGATAAAACTGATTTATCTTGTCTAAGTGAAATACATCATCCAAAGCCAGGTAGAGACAGATGTTCGATTTAATTAGAGAGTTAACAGTAACAGGGTAGGGAGTGCCAAGTGCGGGTGTTAGAAAATGGAGACAGCCATTGTTTTATGGCATTGAGGCAGAAAGCATGGGTGCATGTAACTGGCAATTCCACAAGAATTGTGTGTGTGTGTGTGTGGGCGGGGGGGGGGGGGGGGGACTGAGGAGTTCAGTTCAGAGTTGTGAGCTTTCCTTTCTATTAAATATATTGTATCTTTAAAACGCAATTCATGAGATACTTCGTAAATATATCTATGTATCTACGTACACTTTGCTTCTACCATTGACCACAAGATTTTTTTTATCTTAGAATGTCTGAGGATTTCGTCTCATATCACTGTGGTGTCGGTATGTGAAATAGACAGACCTCCCCTTCGGACCCCTCGGCCCTACCTGCCTGCTTTTCCACAGGCAACGCATGAGTTGGAGATTATGTTCTTTTCTTTTCCACTTGCACTTGCCATATGGACCTCTCACCATTTTGGCTTATTTATCTTTTGCAAAGCCAGGAACAGCCTAATTGAGGATGGAGAAAAGGAAACATCGGAATTTAAGGTGCAAATATCCCATACATTTTTCATGTGACCACCTCACCTACCAAACATCCCCAACTCAACTCTTTGTCTCTCTTTCTTTTCATTCCCTTTTTTTTTTTTTTTGTTATTATTATTTTTAAATTTTCTTTTCAAATGATTGTCCGTTGGTACTCAATTTTATCGTGGAAGATGTCAATGTCCAACCTGGCCCATTCCTGATTATCACCATTCAACTGGATTAGGGAATCAAGGCAAATTTTAGCTGTCTAATGGTTTATTACTTCCTTCAGGTTCTGAATCCAAACATGAAAAATGTTCACAAGAAAAAAAAATTCAAAATATGTGGTAAAATAATTTCAAACCCATGATAATAATAATAATAATAAATGTATTATTTACATCAATTATCAAGTTCTTATGAATTGAAGCCACTCATCTTCCTTCCTGCAAATCCTGTATATTTTTAAATGGTACAAAAAATTATCAGTTCTGGTATAAGTTATCAATGCTTTTCACCAGCACAGGCATTAAGGCTTGAGGAATCTCAAAACATAAGCAAAATAAATACTATATAGTAATAGTAAACAGGTATTAAGTTTTTTGGGTCATTTTCCTTACAGGGGGGCACAGAAATATGAAGAAGCCCACTGGATTGATGGACGAGCATGCTTATGTGGATCTCCCAATGAATGTGAGCCAGAGTTATCCAAAATGGAGGGTCCAAATCTCTGGCTGATGAGATTTGAAGGATAAGTGGGACCACCGGCGTATCACAGCCGTACATTCAGACAGAAAATAAAAACAGTGATGGCCGAGCTGGATCGAAGGTTGGGACCAGGGGAGGTTCGGAGGGACGCCTAGCTGCAGGACTTGCAATGAACGAGGAGATGGAAGACCGTTAGCCTGACATTACGTGTACGGCCATGATTGAATTTCATAATAGGACCTGGACCTGGAGAATAGCAAAGAAGATCTTCTGGATTGTTTCCTTTGTAGCTTTTATTTGAATGAATCTCCAAAGTTTTGGTAGTTTGTGCCACCACGCCATTCGCTTCGCCCCTCAGCCCGCAACACCAGGACAAACCGCACACCTTTCTTTGTGTGGCTGCCTGCCCCCGACCTCTTATTTCTTCAAAGACCAATGCTCCTTCCAAGAGACAAAACTAGTCAAAATGGAACCTTTTCTTTTCTTTTCTTTTCCTTTTTTTTTTTTCTCGAGAAAGTAAAAAAGATAAAGAGAAATTGTGGGTTTTATTCTCTTTCCCCCCCTTTTTTTTTTCTCTTTTATTAATTATGATATTTTGTAAAAAAATAATAATAAGAAGAAGATAAGGAAAACCACATCTGCAACAAGTCCAAGCATCTGCTTTGACCCTTTGCTGGTGCAAATTTGTGACACTTTACTGGTTGTGTAAGTTTTGTTTATTCTCTTTCTTTCCAATTCTAAATCAAAACTAACTCAAACCATCAACAAATAATCAAATATGAATGTTTATCTTTAGTCGTTTTCGGAATTCAAGTAAGAAATGACATGACAAGTGATATGATCAAGTAAAAGGTTTTTTTTTTCTTTCTCCTTCATTAGGGAACAAAGTGGTAAGGGAGTTTTGGTATGTTGAATAAATGATCATGCAATGTGTGTGATCGCGAGGGCCCCAAAAAAATTAAATACCCAGAAGAAAATGACCCAGACTTTGGAGTCTACTATCTTTATTCATCAATTCGGGATCTAAAGAAGCTGAAAAATCACAGTTGTAGCCTGTAGGGCTCTCCCCTAATAGTTCCTACCAGTGAGAAAAAATTTTATCACTTTGATTATAAAAGCCTGAGAATCTACCACCCCTCTGGCCAAAATCTACCAGACAATGGCATCTCTTCCCTCCCTTTTACAGAAACCCAACTGCTTGCTTGAAATTTATCAAACACTGGTTCGAAGTTTGGACATTGTTAGAGAAATAGGGCTAGAAAACCCAGAAAAATTTACACAAACAAGGGTCACAAAACAAAGAAAAAGACATTACAGGATTTAAGAGTATGTTTGTCATGTTAGGGAAGTTGGGCCTGGTGGTAGTCAGGTATGAGGCAGAGTAGTGTAACTATTTTAGAATGATGATAACTTTTATTTAATAATTTTTTCAGCTCTTTGGATGAGGACTATGGATTAGCTAATATACTCTTTGGATTTAGCCTTGGGGGATTGTGTTAGCCAGGGGAAATTTTATCTAGTGCTGCAATGATTCGAGGAGAGGAAGTTCTCAGTTCATATATGCCAACATTTTGGGACCACAATTTGATAAATTTCATCAAACCACCGAAAACTGTTTCATTTCTAAATTTTCCTCGTGAAATTTGTACTTATGTTTTTGTTTGGATTACAAATAGAAATAGTGGATGTTATCATTCAGATTACACTAATAGCAATGAAACTCTTCCCAAACCTTTTTTCCTGTTAGAACTAATATGACTCAAAATCACATCCACAACTTCCACTTTTTTTTTTTTTGTCAAACTATTGAATCGAATGTTTGTATGCAACTTTCAAAGTTAAAGTCCCATAATCACATGTTAATTACACCCCAAAATGGTGAACTTTGATTTGCTAAAATTTCACCAACAAACACAAGGAGAAAGGGACCCAGAAACTGAAAAGCCCTAGGGGCCGCCACACCTGTCAGGTACCAGCCCTCTTTCACCTTCTCAAGATTCTATGCATTTCCAAACCAAACTGTCGTCTCAAAAACATAATAATTGCCAACCTTTCTTTCTAGCGTGTAAAGCCACCTCTCCATAACTTACTTTCGGCCAGATTCATGTCTCGAGTGATCAAATTTTAGAGAAGGAGATGAAAATGAAGTTTCATGATATGTTCATCTTGTTAAAGTTCATTTATTCCGAAACCAGAGATGACTTGAAAAAGGTTACTTTTCTTGCAATACAGGGGGCAATATCTATGTCAGCTTAAACAGATCGGTTATCCCTTTGAAACTACCATAACTGCCTTCTACTCTTTAAATCCCATTGTACTTTGCCACATTCCATCCATGATTTTGCCCCATTTTTGTATTCTCCTTTCCTTTTAGAACAGGAAAAAAAATTACAGCCACTTCGAAATTTCAGTTTTTCCATCACTTGGATAAGTGATGTTGTAAATTTATGTAATGTTTGTTTCTCAAATATCAAAATAGGTGTTCTTTAATTTGGAATTTTCCAATTCTTTGATTCTACTTTTTGCTGATGATTACTGATTAACTAGTTAGTGTTAAGTATCAAACTTAAAATTAATTGACAATAAGTGAATGGATCTAACTTGAATATAAGATTACAAAAAATTAAAAATTCATTAAATGTAGGATAACTCTCTTTAACAGCTAGCTAATTATAATTTTAACCGGCATGAAAAACCAAAACATTTATAAATAGATGATTGGTTTGATAAAGATTTTGCATCAAGATTTCAAAAGAATGGTAAAAAAATTGAAAATTTAAAGTAAATAAAAAATTACTTTATTTTATGTACTTTTATTAGTAATAAGATAAATGAAGATAATTCTTTTTTCTTAAATTAAAAAAAATATTTTTTTTAGCATTTGATTCAATGATTATATACTTTAGTTAACTAAAAAAACTATATTCAAAACTCCCACCCCAAAATGTAAAATAAATAAATAAAAACATTGCAGTTTTAAAACTCTACTCAAATATCTATATTTTCTCACTTATTTTCTTTTCTTTTAACTAGTTTTCCATTGTACTAAACATAAGGCTTGGTTTGTTTCTCATTAAAAATATTTTTAGAAAATGATTTTTACATTTTTAATATTTGTTTGGTAGAAAATTTATCAATCAATGGAAAATAATTTGTTGATCAACGAAAAATGATGCCATTTTCTTAAAAAAAAAAAAAAGTTGTCTATGGATAAGATCACTTATCAAGCTTAAGAGCATAATTCTACTAAAGCCAGACCTTAAAATAATGTGACTTTTTTAAATTCATACTTAATTTGATATGATCTGAAATAATATTATATTAATAAAAAATAATTTATTTAATTTTAATAAAAAATAAAAAATTTAAAATATTAATATTAATATTAAAAGCCTTCTAATATGTTAATTTTAAATGTGTGTATTTGTATATTATTAAATATAGATATTTTTAATATTTCAATAATAAATATTATTATTTTAATATTTTAATAATAAATAATAAATATTTGTATAGTAAATGATATTTTATTATTTTAATAATTAATATTGTTTAATATAATACTATAATTATTTTAATAATATGAATATTTTAATAATTTCTTATTATTTTTAATTCAAATATATTATTTTCATATTTTATTTGTATTACTATTTTAATAATAAATATAAATAAATAATACTTTTGTTGTGATTTAATAGTAAATAATTTAAATCTAAAATATAACTATTTTAATGGTATAAATATTGTTAATATTTTAATAATATTGTTAAAAATATTATTATATTAATAAAAATAATATTGCAAGAGGAGTAATCCTATTTTAAATAATTTAAAATATTAATATAAATAATAATGAATAGTTTTATTTTAACTGTTTAATATTAGTAATAAATTAATATTTAAATAATTTATTAAAATATATAATAATTTTAACATTTTAATAATAAATAATTTTAAATACTATAATAATTATGTCAATATTATTTGAATGGAAACCACTTACTTGTGTAGGCTAATTATGATTAAAGTAGGCTTATTATGTGTAAGAACAATATTAACTGTAGATTTGAAAACCATTTTATTTAGACAAACTCTTACAATTTATATTATTATGAACATAGTTTGTAAATTTTGTAGGATTGTAAGAACAATATATAAAACTTTTTTATTATATTTTAAGAATAATGGCTTTTTACTTCATTCCCCCTCAAAGAAAACATAAACATATTGGGGTTTTACACAAAATTAAGATTCTAATATATCTCTTGTCCTTTTGTTTCCGAAATTAGAAGGCATTTTTTCTTTGTGATGATTATATTTGCATTAACATGCCTTGTACGATCGATGGTGCATTTGCAGAGAGAATTATCAACCAAAGGATAGATAGAAGTATTGAAGAATAAAGATGAATCCTTTTGTTATAAAACTCCAAGAAAATTAATTAGTATATGTTGTAATTATTTCAATTAGTGGACTAACAAAATTATTATATATCATATTATATTAATTAATGTTAATTAATAAATAATTATTACGGTATCATATTATTATACATCAAAATTAGTAGTATAATATTTATTAAGTATGATTCTAAGTTAATTCTAAATTTATAATGCGATAATTCGACTTTGATTAACATATTAACGGAGGTTCCTACTCTTATTCTCTATTTATATATGAGCTTGATTTTTTAAATTTCATAATTTTAATTTCAAATAAAAAAATAAATCTCTCTCTCATTTTATTTTTTGTGCAAGTCTTGTTCGAATGTTCGAAGGAGGTATCAAGAAGTACATGACGATGTCAACATAACTATTGACTTCAATTAAGCGAAATTAAACTCTCACCCACATCTCGACCAATTTTAATTTCGCCTTAAAATTGCCTACAACATGTTTATATGTTTTTCTTCTTTACATTTATGATTATTTATCTTCCTTTTTCAAACTCATTTATTGTTGATAAGCTGTTTGTTTATTTTTTAATTACTACAACTTAAAAGGACCAACAAAGTAGTAGCAAGGCAATGTAGAATATGTAATAAGGAAGGATCAATTTACATAGAGTAAAATTAATATATATTTTACATATTTTTTAATTATCAATTTTAATAAATTTAAAAAATTAGAGAGATAAGTAAAAAAATAAAAAAATTGTTTAATTTCATTCTTTAGATATATTAAAATCAATAATTAAAAAAATATAAAATATTTTTAGTTTTACACTATGTAGGTTAATCTCTCTTTTACTCTCTTTTATATATATATATATATATATGATTTTACTATCAATAGTTTTAAATTTATTTTTTAATTAGAAGGATTATAATAAAAAAAATTTTCAAATACATTGTCAGTATAATTTTTAATTTTATAAATAAGATTAATAGGGTAACACATGTCTCTTAAGATATATTTTAAAAAATAAAAACAAAATTAATTAAAAATTTAAAACATGTATCATCATAATAATTTCATTTATAAAATTAAAAAAATATATTGATAGTATATCAAATATTTTTTTATTATAATAAATAAATATTTTATTTTGATGCATTGAACTTTATCATAAAAATAAAAAAAATAAAAAAATAAAATCTAGTGTTTAAGTTGTCCTTTGATAGAATTTAAGTTCTATCCGTTCTTTCAATCGTCTAGCTAGTGGTACACAGAGCTGCTAACTCGATTCTTCTGTAAAACTTTTTGGTAACAAGATCCTTCTTCTTTTCCTAGATGGCTGAAAGTAGAAGTTTCATTAAAGGGAAATAAATTCTTGTTTTAACAGATTCAAATAAAGAATAGCTGCCCAATTAAATGATGGGGTGAAAGGTTATTTTAGGTAAAAAAGATTGAAGGGACAATGGTGCATGGATCCGTGTGACAGCACGTGTGCACAACAGTTACTAATAATCTAAACTTTAAAATAGATTAATGTTACAAAATGATTTTTAAATATAATGAATAATTTAATGTAATATTATATTAAAATTTTTTAAAATTTAAATATTAAAATATTTTTTATTATATTTTAAAATTTATTTATGATATTAATTCTTTTAAATATTATTTTATTATTATCGAAACTTTTGAAATGTTCTTCTAACGTGCAAGAACACGTGACTTCCCAAAAACAACAAGAGCAAAGAAAAACATAAACGACAGAGCATAGAACACGTAGCCAAACTCGTCCGTCACCGTTACTGTGACGGAGATGTTTAACATTCTTACTTTTAGTAATTAATAATAACATTTATAAATAAATAAAATTGTAACAAAAATAAAACTGGAATAGAAAAAAAAAAAACAAAAACAAAAACACAGCCGATATTTTCAGTTCCCGCCGGAACAAAACTTGCCGTGAAACCGGCATTACAAGGGAAAAACAAAGAAACACTATCTCAAATGGCTACGAGAGGATCAGACCCGAACAAGTCCCCGATGTCTTGGAAATGATCATCGACATGTTGCCAGCTCGAGAAGCCGCCAAATCCAAACTCGAAATCACCACCCGAACTCAAAAATCCATTCCCAAAATCATCTTTAAAAAAGCCTTCGTGTAAACTCGTATTGTTGTCGAATAAATTCGGCACGGAACTAAATATGTCACTTGGAAACAAAGAGGAATAGTCGGAGAAATCTGAGAAGTTTTCTCTCGATATGCAGCAAGGGTCGTCAAGAACATCTCGAGGTTCGCTCCCGATTTCTCGCGATTCTTTAACACTTTGCGAGTCGACTTCGTCGGTCGAAAGAGAAGGGCAGCGGAGAACGGAAGTCGGTGAGCAAAGGTTTGTGTTGTGAGATTCTTCGCCGGAGTTGTAATCTGAGCTGGATAATGGTTTTTGGCAGTTTTTGTCTTGAATCGATTTTTGCTGGGGAGTCGCAAAGTTTGTGAGCGCGTCGGGTCCACGCAACTGAATAGCGGCGTTGTCGTATACCATTGCAGCTTCTTCGGCGGTATCATAGGTACCTAACCATAGCCGTACACGTCTTAGAGGGTCTCTGATCTCAGCCGCCCATTTTCCCCAAGGCCGTTGCCTTACTCCTCTGAACTTCTTCCCAGCCGGTAATTTCACCGACGCTTTGACTTTTGCTTCAACAACTGCCGCCGGCCTCTTTCGGGAACTCTTTGACGACGACGATTTACTTCTCCAAACAGCCTCGCTTTGGGTGGGACATGATGACTCGATTGTTATCTCGTTGACGAATTTCTTGACTCTGTTTCGCGAACGAAGTCGGGTTACTTGTTCTTCTTCGTCGTCGCTGGAGGAATCAGTGGCGTCAGCATCAGTAACTGAAATCCGAACAATTCGAGGCTTCATTTCTGGCTGATTTTCGAGTCTGACATTTAACAGTGGTGAAAGAAGCTTGGTTTGATTGTGGTGTTCTGTGTATTTGATTGAAGGAACAGGGCAATGATCCATTTTTTCAATCTTTTTTTTTTCCTTCGTTTCGGGTTATATTGTTTTTCAGATTCTTTCACTTCTCATTGAGAGCGAGAGTGAAAGTAAGAGGGGAAAAGAAGAGATTCCTTTGAGCCTAGACACGAGGAGAATAAAGGGTTAAAAAAGAAAGCTGAAGAAAGAACACGTTAAAGAGAAGCTTGAAATGAAGAGAAATCCACCGTTAATCGGTTCAAAAGCTTACTCAAAAGTTTATCAAACGACGAGAAATTTTCAGGAAAGTTTGTCCCAAAAAAAAAAAAGTGTGCTTAAGCAAGCAGTAGGTAAAGCGCCTAGATGGTAAGAACCAGTAGTTGAGAGAGGGGAGCAAAGAAAAAAGGAAGAAATTTTTGTAGGCAAAAGTTACAGAGGAAAAAGAAAAAGAGGAAATACAGCAAGCTAATAGCTTTACCGGAAAAGGGTTAGAGAATATATGTCCCAAAAAAAAAAACCACCAGATAGTGCTTTTCTCACTCACTTAACAGAGCACAGGCTTTCTATTTCGGGTAACTTTCAAATCTAAGTCTTGAAAGAAGCTAAGAACCAAGTTGCTTTCTGATGATAATTTCTCCAGAAAACAAAAGAAAGGAAACTGTTCAAGAGGAAACAAGAAAAATGAAAATAAAGGAGAGTAAAGAGGAGCTCTTTTGATAAATCAGAGAGTAAGAGAGACAGAGAAAATGAAGCAGAGTTTTGAAGTGCATACCGAAAGTAGAGCCATTTTATAGGATCCCAAAACCAGCCGTAATTGGTTCACCCGGTTTACGTGCCAAATTTGTTTTTTGGTTTTTTTGTTTTCTTTTTTCTTTTAATTATAAAAAACAAAAACCAAAAAAGAAAGATTTTTACTGAAGGGTGGGAGGTTGGGTTATATCGGCGACTCTGAGATTCCGGCGACGGAGAGATAGTTTACGAGTCGCCCCATAAGATGGGCATTTGAGATTTCGACATGTGGTAAGTTGTCCCCAGAAAACGGAAAGATCCAGGGGGGAGGGTGAACCGGGAATGCTGACTCGGCCAAAAGATTTCTTCTCGCAATGAGGGATTCATGTCACGTGCCACCGGACACTCAGGTCGGTCCCCTCTTTGACTAAAACAATATTAACAGCTGGTCGTTAATGACTCCAGTAATTGCCTCCCTTGTTAACTAATTAATCTACCGTTACTCAATTTTTTTTTTTACCATTCGTAAGCATTTACGTCATTTATAGATGTGAGAGATGTAAATGGAAAAACCGTTTCCCCGTAAATAGATTTAATTTTTATTTATATATTTATTTATTAAAATTAACAAATGACGTTAAATAATATTTTAAAATTTATTAAATAAATAAATAAATCATGAACTAAATAAAAGACTTTATTTTTATTTTGCTTATATTTTAGTATATAAACAAATAAAAAATTTAATGAATAATAAATTTAATAAATTATTATAAAATAATATTTGAAAATTTATTAACTAAATAAATAATTTATAAATATAACAAAACTCGTTTATATACAATTTATTTACCAGATAATTAGAGATTATAGATTACATAGCTGGGAATTTTACCATTTTACCTTAACTTTTTATTATTTTACAGCTATGATTAACCTGGCAGGCAACCTTGAAGTTGGAGCTATTTTTTTTCTTTTGTTTTATGATTTTTAAAATTTAATGTCAGTGAGCTGAGTGTATACTGTGGAGCTGTTGCAATGTTTCTTTAGCATGGATTCAGGCCCAACAAATTTGACACGTGGCTTCTAATTATTAGTCTCTCTCCAACTAGTTACGAGTTTTGATTGGCCTCAACAACCGTTTTTCCAGCAGTAAATATTAGCCGTTAGATGGGACGGGGTGAGGTAATCACAATGTCAACGAATCATAAAAATGTTGCTTTTGTTTCAACGATTGAACGTACCCAATTTTAATTAGGTCACCTGTTGATCAAATTGGTTTTAACTTGTTAAGAGAAATTTAAAGATCTGGAATTTACTGCCTTGTACAGTTTGTCGGGGCAGTTATTTTGATTACTTTCCCAAATTGAAGCTGACAATTTGGGCTATCCCTTCTGGTAACTTTGATGTCTTATTGATGATCTTTGCACAAATTTAGTGCCCAATTTTAAATATCTTCGTGCTTCAAAATAGTTAAAGATTGACCTTTGTTTATGAGAAGTGGTCAGCTTTGTATTTTGATTATAATCGAATTTTTTAATATTTAAATTTATTAAAAATTAAATCACAATTATTAAAATTAAAAATTTGATATTTTAATAATAAATCATATTATTATCAATTATAAAAGAGGTTTTTTTGTTTAAGTTTAAATTTTTTATTTTTATTTTACAACAACTTAAGCTGTAAATATAATGCATCTGGTAGGAGAAAGAATTGCTTATATTTACTCATCTAATTTTTTTTTTTTTTATCTATCATTATAGGATGGCAATTAAAAGCTTTGGTGCTTGCAATTAATACGTAAAAGTCATGTGTCTTTATTTGTCGTACCCAAATACCTTTACTTTTACCATTCACTACCTTGCATTTAAGCGAGTCCTTGTATTTTGGGGATTTTTTTAAAATAAAAAATATTATAATTTATAAGTATTAAAATATAAAATTTAAATTTATAAAATATTATATTTTAAAAATAATTATATATTCTAATTAAATTAAATCTCGAATTCTATTCATTCTGAAGTGGGCGCAGATAAGCTATATCATTTTGTTTGCAACCACATAAATTACCACTGCCCTTTTTTTTTTTTTCTTTCACTAAAAAAAAGTAATTATTGTTTATTTTTGCCGATGACGTAATACGAATTCTCTTTCTTTATGTTGAGGTAAATTTCTTGTAAAAGTTTGGTGAAAGTTTTTAAATTCATTGGTTGAAAAATATATCACGTGTTTAATTTTTTTTTTTTAATTTCTAAATGATATTTAGGTTGCTTTTATTAT